>NC_045142.1:18398358-19098717 GCF_008831285.2 Nymphaea colorata
TGAATGCCTTGGCAAAGAACAACACGTGGGAAGTTGTTGATATCCCCAAGGACACTCATTTAGTTGGTTCCAAGTGGGTGTTTAGTGTGAAGTACAAACCTGATGGTACTGTGGAAAGGTATAAGGCTCGCCTTGTTGCAAAGGGATTCAGTCAGAAATATGGTATTGATTATCTTGAAACTTTTGCCCCTGTTGCCAAACTGAAAACCGTGAGAGTCATCTTAGCACTTGCTGTGCAAAAGAAGTGGAGCATGGACCAGCTTGATGTCAAGAACGCATTCTTGAACGGCCGTCTAGAAGAAGAGGTCTATATGAGCATGCCCCCTGGATATGCCCAAAGCGGAAGATGTTGTCATCTCAAGAAAGCCTTGTATGGACTAAAGCAGTCTCCTAGAGCTTGGTTTGAAAGACTGAGGATAGTGATGAAGACTAATGGGTACAAACAGGGAAATGGTGATCACACCCTATTCATTAAGCAGAGAAATGGTTTGGTGAGTCTCCTTCTTGTATATGTTGATGATATGATTGTCACAGGTGACGATGAAGAAGAGAAAAAGAAGATGAAGGAGAGGTTAGCTGCTGAATTTGATCTGAAAGATTTGGGTAAACTAAGGTACTTTCTGGGGATAGAGATTGCTCGATCAGAGACAGGGCTTGTTATGAGCCAAAGGAAGTACACCCTGGATCTTTTAAAGGAGACAGGTAAACTTGGATGTAGGCCCTTTCTAACCCCAATGGAGTCTGGTACTAAGATAAGCATCAAGACTGGCAACATCTTGGATGAGGAAGGCAAAGGTCGGTATCAAAGGTTGGTTGGTAAGCTCATCTATCTTACCCTCACTCGCCCTGATATCACCTATGTTGTGAATGTGTTGAGTCAGTTTATACATGCTCCTACTGATTGTCACTGGAAGAGTGCAGAAAGAGTGTTGGGGTATTTGAAGAATGACCCAGGGAAGGGATTACTGTATACTCAGCAAGACCAACTGAATATTGAAGGTCACTCTGACGCAAATTGGGCAGGGTGCACTGATACGAGGAGGTCTACTACAGGGTACTGCATTTTTCTAGGGGGTAACCTGGTTGTTTGGAGAAGTAAAAGGCAGGAAGTTTGTTCTAGATCCAGTGCCGAGGCTGAATACAGGGCAGTTGCTATGGGAGTTACAGAAATGCTATGGTTGAAGATCCTTCTAACAGATATTGGAATTGAAATGGAAGAGAAGATGAAGATGTACTGCGACAACAAATCTGCGATTAACCTTGCAAATAATCCCGTCCTGCATGACAGAACCAAACACGTGGAGATTGATCGCCACTTCATACGGGAACGCATTGATTCTAAGGAGTTGATCCTGCCTTATATGAAGTCTGAAGATCAGATTGCAGATGTTTTAACCAAATCCTTATGTACATCTCAGTTTGAGAAAAATGTGAGCAAGCTTGGCATGTTTGACATGTATGCCAAGCTTGAGGGGGAGTGTTAGAATATCTTGTGTAAGGGAACCGGGTCTGGATATGGACCCGGTTCCATGGGCACGGGAACCGAGGGTGGCTCGGTACCCTAGGCGGGTTCCCCCTTTATAATCCCACTTTGTGTTGTGTTGTTGATTTAGTGGAATAACATTTTCTCTCTCCTAGAGTTGCGGTTGTGCACCTAGGTTAGAGCTTCTCCGTGGTTTTTCACCTCTCTTTGAGGTTTTCCACGTATATTGTGTGTTCCTTTTCTTTCTCTCCATCTTGGTGTGTGTTTCTACAGTCACCTTGCTGCATTTGTAATAGTTCTTGTTGAACTTGTTGAATTTTGTTGATGTTCTTGTCTTTGAGAGTACGTCAAAGTCATAAGCCAAGCACTAATTATGTTGTTCTCTTCCTCCCACTGTGCATGCCTACCGACTTTTTCTACTGCCTCATCTTCTTCCAAAATATATTTCTTCTTGTGTCCAACAACTGACATCATGAAAGTTCTAACCCATACATTATAGTTAGATCCATCGAGTTTGATAGTAGATCCAAAGGAAAATGGATTTGCGAAAGCTTTGTACTCTACAACAGCTTCAGTTTGCTTATTTCCAGATTCAATTGTATCCTGTTGTAGAGATTTATTGGTAGTCACGATAAAACCTCAAAGATAGAAAAATATGGAAGTCTGAATTACCCTTGAATAAAAGACAATATATATTTTGATCGACAAGTAACTCCCAGTGAACACAACTGGTCTAACAAATTAATTAACTTAACCCACAGCAGACTGGAATCACGCCTGCACTACAGCAACATTACACCAACAATAAACAATGTTCTGACCTGCAGCTCGTTATCTTAGCAACTCCACGATAGGCACACCTTTGCAGGCAGAAATTATTTCAAATTCATATCTTCAAGCGATCAGCAACTATCCACATATGCTTGAGGTTCCACCAATGACTTTAATTAACATGGGTTAGGGTTTCTGATCACATTGACATATTTGTGATCAATACCCTAACCCCCCGACAGGCTGAGATGTACCTTTTTCCGCCAAAAGAGAGATTATCAGCACCAAGGCGTTGATGAAGAATAAGAGAACGAGGAAGGCTCAACAATTTAAAACAGCATCAGTAGGGTCCCAGGACTGTTCGCTCTGATACCATGTTGATCTTAGCATTAAACAAGAACGAAGAAGATGAGATAGGAGATAGCCGAGAGAAGCTAGAGAGGGGAGAAAGAGAAAAAAGGAACCTGTCAGCTGCAGCTCCTCCTCTTTATTTAGATTAAAAAGAACTAATTACGGTTATGTCTAACCCTTACATAAAGAGTATAATAAGTAATTAAAAATTCAAAGAACTACCTAATAATAAGGTTCCAAAATACAGAAAATCTCAAACTAACATGTTTTCTCAACAAAAACTATGTTAAAGATAACCATTATAGCGTTGGAAAAAAGGGAAAAAAAAAACTAATAATGATGACCCAGACCATGTTAAAGGCTTAAAGCCCACTTTGAAAAATGAACCACAAGATCTGAAACCAGTTAACAGACAAAACACCTAACAGAAAGAACCAGTAGCTTGAAAACTATATAACAGTAGTCTGCAGTTGCTGGTAAAGAATAATAAAACACTTCCATGAGGAATCTAGATTCTAAATACCAAATCAAACTTGATAGCTATGAACTTGATCTGTCAGAACAACTGTTATGCTTTGAGTGCTATAATTAATCCATGCACATGCCTCCGGTCAAACAAATATGTCCAGGCACATAGCTACACAAGAATGAGGATGCAGTACAGAAACACCACATACCATCAAAAATAATATCCTAACAAACAATTCACAGAAAAGAACTAAAATATCTGCACTCTACAGAAGCAATAAGCATCAATATACACCTCTAAAACCGTTAGTGCAACTGCACTTCAAATGAACATAAAGACACTGTACATGCAACGTATACAACTAGAACAAAAAAACTCTCACCTTGGAGATGTCCTGTGATTCAAAAAATGTTCGCAGTGATTGCTCTAACATCTTTGCAACAGCTGGGCACGTGTCCCTCCGGACCGTCTCAATTCCTTTGGCATCAAATGTTGGCTTTGTTTGCCCTGGATTTTCATAACTATAACCAACATACCGTTTCTTAGTGAGAAGGAAACATGGGTTATACACTTTCTCCATTTTCAAAGTCACAGGGTATGGATTCATTGCAGTTACTGTTGTTGCCATCTCCTGACCTATGATAAAAGCTTCTTCCAGTGTACGGCCTTTAAGGAGGACAAACATGCTTCAAATCCCCAAAAAAAAAAAAAATTATTCATAGCCAAACCCAAATTCTCAAAACCAGGATAAAATAGGACTAATTTCACCTGTCAGTATCTCCGTAAATTACCCTAGCATTCCAGGTCTCATGTGCACTAATAAAAGAGATTGCCTTCTCAAGTGTTCTACGACCACATTGTACAATGCTATCTGCAAGCTCTGCACACGGCATTCGACCACTAAAGCCTGCTGCTGTGTAACCATAAGTTACATTTGCTATCAACTTCAAAGCAAGCTGTCTTGCATCAAAAATCTGTCATGACAGTTCAGTGATTAGATAAACTGAATTAATTCATAGCAGGACAAGCACAAGAAAACAGATGGAAAATCAAAGTGTTGAACAATTCATTTAACAATAACCCATATCATACTATTAATAACAATCACCACTATCTGAGCTTCTTTCATTAAATTGTTGCCAGAAGCACATATTTCCTGGTTGATGCACCATGATTAGTCCATTAACAAGCCAGCCAGGAGCAACCATATATGTGGTCAGTGGTGCATGTTGCAGTTAACTTGAGATGACTTGATCCTCATCTCATCCTCAGAGGTTAAGAACTGCCGTTAGCAGAAAGAGTGGTCCAATAAGATGAACTATCTATGTAATCAAGCTAGCCTCCAACTATTTAATCAAGTCCCAGGCAATCCAGACTTGAAGAGGAGAAAGGAAAAAGTGACTCTTAGAATGTTCCGCTGCCAAAACAAATGGCAGCCAAGAAGTTTTATTATTTACATGTCGTTGAGAAGACACAAGGGACACATCAAGTATAGTTCTACAATACAAAGTGAGAAACATATGATATACAGTATAAATCATGTTTCAAAATTCTGTACTAACATCCTTCATCCAGTTAAGAATCATGGCAGAAGTATTCACTTAAAACAAAACCATGACACAAGTACAGAGTACCAGGGACACATCAAAACCACATATATACACATTCATTCCCATGGCATCCAATAAAAAAGAGCATGTTAGTGCATTTACCCTATATAAGATCTTTTCTGATTCTGTCAACTTCTTCATGGATTTCTTCACCATTATCCTTGTTGTTAAGATTTCTTCCAGTAAACAAGGTAGAACACCCTTACGGACCTGCAGCAAGTACAACAGTTTCACCTCGAGTAACAAAAATTCAGGATACATTACACCGGAATAGTTTAACCAGGGCCCTGATTCGTATGATGTCTCAAACAGGTGCTCTAAACATTATTGCTTTAGTTTTAAACCAAGAAAACAGTCAGCAACTTAATCTCAAAACAAGGGGAAAAGGAGAGAAACAAGAAGGATGATAAAGAGAAAAGGTCTGAAGCAGAAACCAGTGAATGACAACTCATATTAGCAAACTAGAAGGAAAAAGAAACCCCATCGAGAAAATAAGCCATCTCTCCACTACAGATTCAGTGTGCTACTGCTGAGAATGAACTTGCCCATTAACAAATTAAGGGGCAAAAAAAATCCTATCAGAGGGCTGATCAGCCATTCCCTTTCTATGACTGTACACACCTATTTGACATAGAATTAAGTGCTGCTGCAAGAATAATAGCCATGGTGGACACAATGTATAGTGGAACATGTTGGATGCCAATTTTTCTCATGTCCTCCCATGCAAAAAGAAAAGGTCGACCACTTTCAACCCTCCCTGAAAAGTCAGAAGAGAGAAAGAGACCAAGATTAGTGGTGCATTGCAGCCCATCGCCAGCTGCAAATGGCCATAAAACCTTGGAGTTCCTTTTTCAACTTTCTTTACTTGTTGGCCATTCTGCAGCCAGAACATAAAAAAACTGGGAGTCCCTGCAAGTCTCACCATGCCAACTAACTATTTTTCAACTGGAAATTTTTTTCTTTCCCTTTGTTGTCAGTTTTCCAATCAAATACCAGCTAGGGCTTCTTTTTCCCTTTTGGATTTTTGACTATTGTCTGGCCAAATACCATATGGGCCTTATGGAATTACCCAGCCATTTTGCAATCAGTAACTGGCCAAAAATGGCCATGTATTTTTTGGTAGATGGGATCTTTTCAGACTTGAATATCACACGTCTTTGTCTGCCAAACACATAATTTTTTTGTAAGCCAAGCTTTAAGACAAAAAAATCTCCAAAAGACCAGATTTGATGTCCTGTTGTGAGAATAGGCACCAAAAATATTACAAACATCCAACAGTTAGGAGACACGTTAGAGTTCATCAATAACAAACCTTAGAAGGCACATACATAACACCATTTGGTGTCAGCAACAACTGATCCCTAAACTCCTGCAGAACCTTTAAACCGGGTGTATACGAGCAGATACCAAGTGTATTCGGCTTTGCAGGAACAAGTTTCCCAAGGCATGTAGAAAAACAAAGATTGTATGCTATAATCATAGATGGATAGAGAGCTTGAAAATCTAAGACAACAACTGGATCAGCATAAAATCCTGACTCTGGCTCCATCACAAGTGGTAGGCACTCCATAGCTGGTTGAGAAGCGACCTGCAAGACCACACAGAAAAGTCAGATTTATTTCCATTACCAATAGATTCTCTTATTCCAAAATGATGAAACCATGTAATATACGTAGAACAGAAGGAAGCAAAATTATTGTGCAAAATTAAGACAGGTGCAGCAAAATTTCAGGAAATTCTTTGGATGCTGAAGTTGCTGGCTTTGACTCATGGGTTTGAAAGCCTAATGCCATTTCGTATGAAATTGTTGAAACACCTCAAGATATTTAGATCTCTTGCCTATCGAAGTTTTGATTAAAAGCATTGGATGCTGAAGTTGCGTGGCTTTGACTCATGGGTTTGAAAGCCTAATGTCATTTCGTATGAAATTGTTGGAACACCTCAAGATATTTACATCTCTTGCCTACTGAAGTTTTGATTAAAAGCAACCCACAACTTGAGAGGAGTTTCCATGGCACAGCAGTTCCTCCATTCCAACTTAGCTGCCTGGTGCTGCTAATGGCATAACAACCAGTATACCATAGGTTGATCCAACCCAGTTTCTTGTACTAAGGTTGGCTCCTCACAGTTAACCCTTTAACACAACCAGAATATGGGAATCAAATTGTCTCATGGGCCCATGGCATTCCAGAACCCAGCTCACTTACCACATCAATCAGTGAATAACAGAACCATTTGGGCCTTCTTCAAGCTTGCAATCCCTAATTCTAATAGCTGATCCATAATGAGGAGATATGGAAAAGAGGATTGCCTAGTGTAAGTACCTTGCTGCCTTCAAAGAAGCCCATTGTTTGTGCATTAACAGTTATTTGGAATTCTTAAGAAGATAGAGAACTAACATGAAAACCTGTAATAATTCACCTCTGGGAAAAAAGCTACAGACGCATCAGTGAGAAACTTGCCAACATAAAATCCTTGTTGATTGACCAGTTTAAGTACATAGAAGCAGTGTATTTCTGACAAGGTCAAAGGCCTTTGACTTGAAGCAATAAACACCTAATCCTCGACCTAAGCCAAACTTATAGCAACCCATCAAGCATGAAAGAGTATCTAAGCAGCATGGGTCAACTTTTATCATTGCGCAAGAGCATGTTTATTTCCCACTAGTTTCACACAAGAAATCATTAGTTCATTACCAATTTCCAAGCAGTGAATAATGACAGCTTGCAGTGTTGCAACTATGTTCACATCACAAGTACATAGAGAACAACCTTTTAAGATCTATACGGAGATTCAGAAACAAAAAACAGTTAGCAGTCAGAACTCAGAAAATATTTAAATTAGCTTTTAAATTTTTAACCCAAACATGCAAAGCCTATAAGAAAATGGCATATGGTATCTTATGATAGGATAGATCTTCGATTTTTTTCATTTGCAGCAGGAAAAAAAAAGAAGTTTAAACATCATAATAGACAATTCAACCTCCATGAGCAGAACAGACATTCTTACAAGTAAAACACTGGACCATTCATTGAAAACATCATCAGAAGGTCTATGTAAAATTTCTTCAGGGTCAAACTTATCTTCATAGAGCACATGGAGAAACATTCAATGCAACAAAAAAATATATATAAAATTGATGAAGAAAGGGTTTTGATGACCTGCTGACTACTAGGTGAGATAGCAAGATAATTCTGTGTGTGAGCCAGCCGCAAAAGCATAGACTCAACACGGTACTGTGAACCTCGTGAAAGAACAGAGAAGAAGTCAATTCCAAAGACACGAGCAAGCTCTGAAGTTCGATTAAACTGCAACATTAATAATATCTTCATCAGATAAAATCAGTCATATTCCCAATGTATAAGTAGCTAATTAACTTACACCATGCACATATATGATGTACAAGTAATTTAGGCAGTCAAATGGTCAAACCTCACAGAGAGGAAAATAAAAGCTGGATGGGGTTAAGAAGTAGCTGCAAAATCCAGAAAAAATTAATATAGAAAAGAAAAGGACAAACACAAAAGGATATACGTATATTACCATATCAAGTTGATCCATGATCTCAAGATTCAGCCTAGCTCTGCCAACCACATACTGAATGCAGCGAAGTTGTGCCATCCCAGGACCACTGGAAAACCACCTGGTCAATATTTTGCAGGAAATGTAAGGAATTTTTTGTCGCAGAACAGCCTCAGACACAGCCTCTAGAGTGTACATGGTAAGTCTAAGCTCAGATCGCAGTATTCGCCAAAGATTAAGAACAATCCTTCCACCAACATGGATACCACTCATATGTGTGCGGCCCCACTCATCTTCAATTATTGCATTTTCAGCAATAAGAGCATCAGTAACCATGTCTCCCTGGATCATATTTTTCAGCCTACAATCTCTATCCTCTTTCATATTTCCTGATGCAAATTTGGTTGCAGATCCCAGTGTACGAGAAACACTCTTGAGCAAGCTTATCTGAAGATAGGCAGCCCTTTCTGCCAAAAACCCCAAGGAATTTCCTTGTATGTCCCAACCCAAGAGAATATCTGGGTCCAGCGATCCAACTAACTCCACAAAATGCTCAAGCAAATCCTTTTCTTTGCTGCAAGATACAAGTTTGCAGCATGATAAACCATCTACATTTCTGAAAAATCATTAGAAAATAGACGGTGTTCAACATGTTAGCACCTGAATAACATGAAACATGATAAGCAGCAACACCCACAGACACACACGCACATGCAGGGAAATTATGAGGCACTTCTCTGTGAAGAGTCCGACTACTTTCAGCATGAAATATATGAAGGTGTCATATTTCTGAAATATATTACTCTGTGTGGCTTCTTTTCATTTGTTCATTTCTAACACAACAATTAGAAGCTAAGTCACATGGGTACAAGCATGGTTCGGGTACGAGGATACAGGTATGGACATGGCAACTTTAGAAAATGCGGGTACAGGGGTACGGTAGGACATATATATATATATAATTATATATACACACACACACAAAATAACACAAAAAAATCAAATGAAAACAACATTTAAATGAACAAATGATATCAGTAAAAACATTGCATGTTAATGAACAACTCAAAAAACGAAATGAAAACTGAGTTGGAAAAAATTAAATCAAGTAAGATTAAGCAATTCTGGTCCAAAAAGTACCCAAGTGTGTCCAAGTACTCACTTTAGGTATGGGTACAACGACATGGGTACATGAACCTTACTGAAGTACCCAGAGTAATTAAAAGCTCATACAAGTTTGCCAAGGAGAAAACAGAGTATAAAAGCAAAGCAGCAAAATGAGACACTAAAGGAATAAAAAATCTTTCGGGATTCATTAGAAAAACTGAGTGAAAAATCAGGAAGTGTTTTGGAGGTACAAAATGGGAAAACTAGTTGGAACTTTCATCTTACCATCATTCCCTTCCATGTCAACAAGAGCATGGAAATTTGCTCCCCATATCCACACACACACACACACACTGGCACAAATAAATCTAATTATGGAGAACAAATTACCATAATATACACACTAATTTTTTGCATCCTTGAACGTATACATACATGCATGCATGCATCCGCGCACACACACACGCATATAGGATTTGTAGATTCCTCTGGCCGGGTTTAGCCAGATGAATCATCTGGCCTCTCACCCAATGCATTGCATGGGGGAGTGTCTTTAACCAAGCATGTTAATGCATTGCATTAGGCACATATAAGAGAGATTCAGTTTATATATATATATATATATATATATATATATATATATATATAGAGAGAGAGAGAGAGAGAGAGAAAGAAAGAGAGACAGATTGTTAGGGACGTGACCTTCAGGTGTATAACCCGTAAGGAATCATCTTGGTTGTTCTTTCTAAGCCGGAAGATTGTAAAAAATCAAGGAATCCTCCGACCCCTCACCCAATGCATTGCATCAGGCCAAAGAGATTCAGTATATCTATATCTATATATATATATATGTCACAAAAAAACAGGTTTTTTCAAAAAAAAATGTGATATATTAAATTGCCGTTTAACACTTTAAAAAAACACATTTTTGACAAAAATGTTAAAAACGAAAAAACACGTTTTCAACGCATTTTTCGTGTTTTCTTTTTGCTTATTTTCATTTTGTAGTTTTATTTGTTGCAAATATTATATTTGTGCTATTAGTTTATCACTTATTTTATTTTCCCTTATTTTTAGTTGTTTTAAATTTTTAAAAATTACACCGTATTTTTCCTATTTTTTCAAGCTCGTTGTATTTACCCGAGAAAAACCTATATAATAAGTGAGAAACTACTAACAGATTTGCAATAAATAAAAAATGAAAAAAAAATGTTTGGCATAAAAAAAATAAGAAATGTGAAAAAAAAGGAAAAATGCGTTTTTTTGTTTTGAATGTTTTTTTTATTCCGACTTTTTACAGTTTTAAACGGAAATTTAATTTATCCTGTTTTTTTGCATTTTTTCGAAAAAAATGTGTTTTTTGTTTTATATATATATATATATATATAAGTAGGTATGTGACCCTTAAGTGCATGGCCTGTAAGGAATCATCTTGCCAATTTTCTTTCTAAAATGAAAGTTGTGAAAAAATCAAGAAGAAAATGTTGTAATTAATGTAAAATTATCTCATTTTTCTCCTTGATGTTCTCTCAATCTTCCATCTTAAAAAGATAAACGACCAAGATGATTTCGTACAAGTCATGTCATGCACCTAAAGGTCATGTACCTGCCAACTCTCTCTCTCTCTCTCTCTCTCTATCTCGATATATATATATATATATATATAGATAGAGAGAGAGAGACCATAAGTATGTTACCTTCATATGCATAATTAACTACAGTGAGTTAATAACTAATAACTATGATGATAGAGACGAATTTCAGTGCCAATAACAGATTATTAAGTTGTTCATATGTGGCTTGATACAAATTGTTTTTTTTTTTCCATTTAAGCTCTTCAAATAGGGATAGATAAATACAAACAAGGATGAAGGAGAAAGAGAGAGGTTCATTCATATTGGATACTATACACTCTAGAACCTTAACACCGCCTTCCCCTCCCTTTTCTAGTCCTTTCAATCCTTTACAAAATGCGTTTTTTTTGCCGTTTAAAACTTTTAAAAAATGCATTTTTTGAAAAAAAACGTTAAAACGAAAATGGGTTTTTAACGTGGTTTTTTTTGTTTTTTTCACTTTTTTCATTTTTTCTGTTTTTTTAATGCCAAACAGTCCTTTTTCATTTTCTATTTTTTATTTGTTGCAAATGTCTTTTGATGTTTATGTTATTAGTTTCTCTTATTTTATTTTTTTTTCCCATTTTTAGTATTTTAAAATTTTTAAAAATTCACTCTTTTTTTCCCATTTTTTTCAAGTTCGCCGTATTATACATGAGAAAACCTCACCCTTTAAAACTCCGAGACGTTATTTGTGACCAGTGACCATGTAAGAATCTTCACAAAATTACGTCTTTTCGTCTAAAAATCAGATAAATTGAGAAGAGAGGATAGAAGACAAGACCATAGAGGAAAAGGAGCAGTCGGCCAATACAGCCCTGCGTTCCTTAATCTCTATTAAAAAATTAACCTAATCAGGTTACTACAAAATGTACAAAAATATATAAACATTTACAAGAGTGCCACCGCCTAGTATGTTTAGGCGTGTGGGTATAAGAGAAGTGGATCGGCCCCATATGCACAAACTTAACAGCCCCCCTCAAGTTGTGCATGAGATTTGATCATGCACAACTTGTTCTTCAATTCCCAAAAATGCTGCCCTGTGAGTCCTTTGGTAAAAAGATCAGCTATCTGTTCACTGGTGGATATATAAGTCGGCAAGATCTCGGCTTCTTCAACCTTCTGACGGATGAAGTGTTGATCAATCTCTATGTGTTTGGTGCGATTATGCAAAATGGGATTGAAGGCAATTTTTATCGCACTTTGATTGTCACATAGTAATGATGACTGAACAATAGGAAGATTGAGCTCTCCAAGCAAATGTCGTAACCATGACGCTTCAGCTGTCCCTGCAGCCATTGCTCTATACTCTGCCTCAGTGCTAAATCGTGCAACCGCACACTGCTTTTCACTGCTCCAACAAATGAGATTAGAATCAAGAAAAAGGCAGAAACCTGAAACTGATTGTCGGTCATCGGGATCTCCTGCCCAGTCTGCATCAATATATGTATATATGCTATGTCCAAGAGAAACATTGGGACATTTTGTGTAGACTAATCCATCTCCAAGAGTATCTTTGAGATACCGTAAGATCCGCTTAGCGGCATCCATATGTCCTTCAGTGGGTGCATGCATAAACTGAGAGATCTGATTTACAGTATATACTATGTCTGGGCGAGTAAAAGTGAGGTATTGTAACATAGCAACAATGTTGCGATAGAATGTAGGATTGGAATATGCAGCAGTTCCATAAGAGGCAGTCAATTTAGTGTTCAGAACACTGGGGGTAGTTATGGGTTTGCAATGGGTCATACCTGCCCTGTCCAAAACATCAAGAGTATACTTGTGTTGTGTAAGAGTCAATCTATCATTCGTCCTATCAAGTTCAACACCCAAAAAATACTGTAATTCGCTGAGATCCTTCATCTTGAATTCTTGCTTCACCATACCTTTAACATAAGATATATGTGAAGAAGAATTCTCAGTTATAACAATATCATCAACATATATAAGTAACCAAGTGGTAGCTTCTCCGGTATGATAGATAAACAAGGAGTGATCGAGGGAGCTTCGGAGAAAACCAACTTGTTATATATGATGAGAAAACCGATCGAACCATGATCTAGAAGCTTGTTTCAACCCATATAAAGACTTGTGTAATTTACAAACCCATTTTTGAGGATCATGAGTAGTATAGTCAGGAGGTTGCTCCATGTATACCTATTCCTTAAAAATCTCATGAAGAAAGGCATTTTTGACATCTAACTGATAAAGAGGCCATCCATATGAGACTGTAAGAGAAATAATCACATGCATTGTTCTCATCTTGATGACCGGACTGAATGTTTCATCATAATCTTCCCCATATTGCTGAGTGAAACCACACGCCACAAGCCGTGCTTTATGTCGATCAATGCTACCATCTGGCTTATATTTCAGTTTGTAAACCCATTTGGATCCCACAACATTCTTATCAGTAGGACGAGGGACAATCTGCCAAGTCTGACACTCATGCAAGGCTGTCATTTCCTCATTCATAGCTTCAACCCAACATTTTTCCTTACTCGCATAGTGATAAGATTTTGGTTCCACCTTTTTGCTGACTTCTGTCATAAACAGCTGAAAATCCAAAGAAAAATTGTTATAGCTCACTCATCTATCAATAGGATGTCGCACGCGTTGTGATTGACGTGGAACTGCAGTAGGAACTGATCACCTAGAATACACCAGACCTAAGAACCGATTATGTATAGGTGGATCATTGGGCTGAGAAGATGAAGGTATGTTGTCCAAGGAAGTAGTGTTGTTCCAGGAACTACTTACAAGTGTCTCGAGCTCATTAACAACTTGCTCCTTGTGCTCAGTCAACATCTCTACCCCTTGTCTTAAGATTTCAGCATGTAGCCAAGTATCATAAACCTCATTTTTATCCTTGAGTGTCACAAAAGTAGCCTTGGAATCATGTAACCTGCTTTCATCAAAAATAACATGTCGTGAAATATATACACGCCCAATTTTAGGGTTGTAACACCTATAACCCTTGTAGTTTTTTGCATACCCTATAAATATGCACAAAATAGCACGATCTTGAAATTTGTTTCGTAAGGAAACATCAACATGCACATAGCACACACATCCAAAAACACGCAACTCCTCATAACGTGGTTGTTCTTGATGTAATAGAAAAAATGGTGACTTTCCAACAAGCAAAGCCAATGGCAGTCGGTTTATAACATGGACAGCAGTATAAAAAGCCTCGGTCCACAATATCATAGGTAAGTTTGTTTCATGTATCATGCTGAGCGCGCTTTCAACAATATGCCTATGTTTCCTTTCAGCAATTCCGTTTTGCTGAGGTGTATGCGGACATGAAATTTGTCTAGTGATCCCATTATCTAGTAAGTACTCAGTAAATTCATTAGAAATAAATTCCCCACCACCATCACATTGAAAATGCACAATATTACTGGAGTATTTATTCTGAACCAAGGCATGAAATTGAGTGAACAAGCGGAAAACTTCTGATTTGTGTTTCATGAAATGGATCCAAGTATATCGGGAATATAAATCAACAAAAATGACATAGTATCTACTCATAGAAGAAGAAGGAATTGGAGCAACCCCCCAAACATCAGAATATATGGTGTCAAAAACCTTTGAAACTCTTTTATTGATTAATTGAAAGGGAATGGCATGGCTCTTACAGATATGACAACTTGAGCACATGCTGAACTCACTAACTGAACTCAGACTGGACTTACCTAAGAGCCCGTCTGCAACAAGACTATGAACAAAAGACTGACTACAATGAGCTAACCGACCATGCCAAATGGATGACTTATTATACTCTGCGACAATGACTTCACTATGACTTGGAAAACATGAATCCGAAGGGTAAGGTTTTGACAGCTGTGGAGCTTCTTCAAGGACATACATATCTCCTTTGCGAGTGCCCTCAGCGAATGTCTTCTTGGTTCGAGCATCCTTGACATAAACAGAAGACGGTGTGAATTCAACAGAGGAGTGAGTATCATCAATAAGTTTAGATACTGAGATAATATTTTTCTTGACACTTGGAACAACAAGGACATTCTTTAATGGAATGGAAGAAGAGCCCATAGATATTTGTGCATTTCCAATGTGCATTATTGTGTGATGGGAACCATCTCCCGTGACAACTGAGCCTTGATCTAAATAAGGAAAAACACTAGAGAGATTACCTGTGTCACCCGTAACATGGGCTGCTACTCCAGAGTCCACATACCACTCTCCTTGCTCGTTTTGTTTCAAGTGGAGCTTAGATAGGGCTGTCATGAGAAGTTGTTGCACGTCTGCTGAAACATTTGATGTCTGATTTGAGCCAGATGATGATGAAGCTGACCCTACTGCTGCCTTGTTCTCACGCCTAACTTGATTATTTTTGTTCTGAGGTTTGTGCTAACATTCTGATTTGACATGCACCCTCTTGTTGCAATAGAAACAAGTTGGAACCCTTCTAGATGTGGCAAAGGTAGTATTCATGCCTAGTGGTGTTGGGAGAATCCCTCTTCCCATTCCTCCCTGAGAAGTCCAAGGACGAGTCCCTGTGATTAATACATTGTGGTTGTTGGAAGGAATCAAATTTTGTCGCTGAACACGACTAGCTTCGTGTTGAAATAGTTTGACCTTTAGATCTTCAAAAGATGAGAGGACAGGTAGGGCTTCCAAGGCTGTGCAAAAAATGTCAAAATTTGTTCCCAATCCACTCAAAGCTTGTTGCACTTTGTCCTTGTCGCTGACGGGATGTCCAATGGCAGCAAGCTGATCACTTATACTTTTAATTTCATTCAAATATTCCAAAACTGTACGCGTCCCACGCTTGATGTCCTGAAATTGCTACTTGAGAATACGTTGTGGCAAGGGTAGACCAAGGGTAGACCACAGCTCTAGGGCTGTTAAATCATCATCAATGCTTCCTAATACCTCCTCTGACAAGGTAGAAGTAATATAGGCAACAAGAGACTGGTCGTGAGCCAGCCAAACTTCATATTCAGGATTGTTTTCAGTAAGAGTTTCATATTCAAATCTGATTTCACTCACAGCCGAAGCCCCAGCAGCTTCATCTCCCACTACGGTCTTCTTCACTTCACGGTCAATATACTTTGGAAGTGCTGGAGTGGTGCCATCGATATGCCCATAGAGTCTATGACTTTTAATAAATGGGACAATTTGACGTTTCCAAGTCAAATAGTTACTATGATTCAGTTTTTGAGAGATAAGTTGGGAGAGAAAGACAGAAATTAGGGCAAAATGATTAGGGCAAATCGATTAGGGCAAATCACGCAAGATTTAGGGCAGAAACTGAAATGAGGGATAACCTTGCCAGAAAAGAGGATTTAGGGCAGATTAGGGCTAAATATATCAAATTGAAATCACTCACCGGAGGACGATGCAACCTGGCTCTGATACCATGTAAGAATCTTCACAAAATCACGTCTCTCCGTCTAAAAATCAGATAAATTGAGAAGAGAGGATAGAAGACAAGACAATGGAGGAAAAGGAGCAGTCGGCCAATACAGCCCTGTGTTCCTTAATCTCTATTAAAAAATTAACCTAATCAGGTTACTACAAAATGTACAAAAAAATATAAACATTTACAAGAGTGCCACCGCCTAGTATGTTTAGACGTGCGAGTATAAGAGAAGTGGATCGGGTCTGAACAGACCCGATCCCCCATACGCACAAACTTAACAGACCAGACGTTATTTGTGACCAGTGACGGAGCCAGAAAAATTGGCTGGATGGGCACTTGTTTAAACAAACTCAAATCTAGTGGGGCACTTATATATATATATATATATATATATATATATATATATATATGAATAAATATTTAAGATTTCTATTTAAAAATAAAAAACTTTTAAGACTGCCCACACCAGCCACAATGTGGCTACGCCACTGTTTGTGACTATGCTATATACTATATAGTACGGACAAAGTCCCTCGTGCAATTGCAACCCACAGGCCCATATACTCACTCCTCTCCAGCAAGAGATTTTCACAAAACAAACCAGCACAAGTTTGGAGACGGAGGCAAGAAACCTCGGAAGGGGTTTTGCATAACAAATCTTTGCAAGAAATTCTTGTAAATGTGATCATTGCACTTGCTCTTCCTGGTAGTCATTTCTGTCCTCTTCGTGGCTTTCTTTCTGCAAAATCTCTCTACATTCTACAAGACCACCATAACTTCACACCAAGATTGTAAAACAACGCATTCAAATAGGATGTTTGATTTTGTGCCCACTGCAGGGAACACCCACCTGTGTACTCCTGATAGGACCCACGTCTGGATTGCAAACAAGGGACATGAAGATCGCATACATTTTGCACTGGAGTACACCTCTTAGGCATTCTCTGCCATTCCACCAACAGAACATCATTCCTGAGATGCTGTTCTGTTCCATTGAATCAAGGAAGCTCAAAATAGACTTTATTGGAACCTGAGGCTACTACCATTTTAGTGCAGGAAAAAGCAATTAATCTGTGAAGACAACTCATAATAATACAAACATTTCAAAAATGATTGCCTTGCCAAACCAAGAAGAGAGAAAGCTACAAAGGAAAAGGTATGAACCGAACCTTCCATGTGTACCATGACCAGTTTCACGCAACAGGACAATAATTTGAATAGTGTCGTTGAAATCCTCCTGCACCGCAAGAGCTATGACATTGATGGGGTCATACCGTGGATCAGGTTGCAGTTCTCCCCTTGATTCAGCAAGAATCTAATGAACACACCACATAGTGAAATTCAAAAGTGTACTCATAAGTCCAAATTCAAGGTAAACCAAAGCTTGTCAATTCAAAGAAATAAAGGCAAGTCAGAACCATGAAGACTACAACTCATTGGTTCAATTTTATCTGTTTTGAACAAGTTGCATATGCACCATCTTGCAGGAAAAAAGGGGGGGAAAAAAAAGCAGCCTGATCATAGGCCAAAACAGCATTAAATTCTAAACAGGACTTGAAATGCATCATATGATGCATGAACTATAGACAGAATTGACAGCAACACCAAACTAGTATCATTAATGGGCATAAATTCAGTCATGCATATCATGAATAATGCACTGACTAGATATTTGTGATGAAGTGATCATTAATACAAGGGAGACGTTTGCCTGGTAATGAACTGCCAGCGACCTAATTAGTAATGAACTGATAAAATGAATGTGCATGAAGTCGGTTACCCTTCTCCCTTCCCTCTTCATACATGCAAGACACTGACTTCATTTTTGTTCCATTCCTCAAGATACCTACCACCAATTATATAACATGGGCCATTATGATGGCACATTATATCTGTGGGAAAGGACCTTAGAAATTCATTGATGGCGTAGCATATCATAAATTGATTTTTTAATTCGTAAAAAAATAAAAAATAAAAACATAAAAAGTAGAAAACGACCTAATTAGTAATGAACTGATAAAATCAATGTGCATGAAGTCAGTTACTCTTCTACCTTCCCTCTTCATACATGCAAGACACTGACTTCATTTTTGTTCCGTTCCTCAAGATAACTACCACCAATTATATAACAGGGGCCTTTATGATGGCACATTATGTCTGTGGGAAAGGACCTTAGAGCTTCATTGATGGCGTCGCATATCATAAATTGATTTTTCAATTCGTAAAAAGATAAAAAAAAATCATAAAAAGTAGAAAAAAATTAAAAAAACATCGGTAAGATCAGGAAAAGTAGAGAAAACTTCAGAAAAAATCAGGAAAAATGTATTCCATATAGAAAACTCATCACATCTCACAAGCCACAATATATTGACCAAACATTTAAAAAAGAGGAATGAAAGATTCATAATAACATAATAACTCCTACTAGCTCATGGCAACACAGGGAGCCTCAAGGTTGGTTCTAATATGTTCTTATACATGACAGCTTCGCACCTTGATGTATTCATACCTGGTAAAATCCGTCACTAGAAAAAATTGCTCCAAAAATTCATGTTTTACTGCTTCAAGACACAGAAGCCGACAGTTTTAAACACTGCCACATTGTTCTAAGGAAAATATCGACAAAGATTTTCTTGAGCATTTTTCAATGAAGCAATTTTTCTTAGGAAAATGTCGGGAAAAATCTTGGCAAATTTAAAAAAAAATAAAAAAATCCTAAAATTATAAAAAAATAAAATATAAAGGAGAAACTAATAAAAAGGGGAAAAGAACATCAAAAAATCATGATAAATTGTGGCATATTCATTTTTGGAAAGACTTTCCTGATATTTTTGTTTTACTTGTTTTTCTCATAAATATCACGAGATTTTAGACATAATATTTGTGACAATGGTTTTAAATATAAGAGAAATAAAGGCTCACGAGACCTCATCATAGTTGAAAATTGTCACAATAAAAGAGATGTATTAGCCAAAAAATGGGCAACTTGTCTTCACCTCAATACTTAACAAGGTTAGCTGTTGGCCAGCACCATATCTTGCAGGGTCACGGAATCCAATTTGACTCAGAGGAGTAAGTTTCGATTTACCAAGTGGGCCAGATATTTGTGATACATCATCCGCATTGTCATGAGAACTCCTCTGTGAATCATCAGCACATCTATTTGGAGCATATTCTGCATTAACCTCAACATCACCAGCATCATACTCACCACCAAAAGGTCAACAACATAAATCTGGTCTATGCAAGATATAAACTTACTTGACACAGTGATGTCTGAAGTCAAGATGGTGGTTTGAGGGACCAAAGCAGTACACATATTTTCAGATTCTGAAGATGTTTTCCCAAATTCAGGATTAATCCTCAACAGTTTTCCTTTCTCAACAATTTCCACATCACAGTGAACTGGTTTCTGAAGCCAGTTATTAACAGAGGCAGGAGAGGGTGGTGAGAGAGCGGGAGTCAACATAAATAAAAGTGAGCCATCATTTAGACAATGTGTTGGAACTCCATGGATCACATCTGCAAGCTGGGGAATTCCCATATCATCACTGCAACACTTCTCCACTTCATTTTTGTTTTCCATCAAAAAGGGGAGCATATTCACTGGGACAAACAATCAGGCACAATTAAATATGCTACAAGTTAATCAGGACAGTGGTAACAGTTTCTAGCTAAGACGCAAGTCCCAAAAAGAGAGAGAGAGAGAGAGAGAGAGATTGCTCCATTAACTTTTCTCATGAATTGCTAAGATACATTAAACAAAACCTCTTATTCTTATCCACAACTTTCAATGGCAAGTGACGAGAAAACCCCACAAAGCACTCGCAACTTTGAATGCTGAAAGAAGTGTTCAAGGTTTGATGGATGGATTTCATTTTCATTATGATACTGAAGGTCACTGATTCAGTTCAAACAAAACGACATCCCGAAGGACAAGGAGAGCATCGAGAGGTTGAATCCATAGTCAATCAAATTGCATAGACATAGATTCGGATTGATGGACAAATGCCAGGATTGAAAACCGATTGACTCTAACTTGGAGTTGGATGCTCTCACACAAGTTGTGATGAGCCTCCTTGTAGAAGGACATAACTCCATGTCTATTCCAATGTCAAAATCTCCCATTTTAGTAAAAAACTGGCCCGGTTGGCAATACCGCGAGGAGCTACACGTACCCTAAGTGAACTCCATGCCTAAAATGTCTAGACAAGATTAGGGTGTCCCTGTACAGTTTCAACTACGGGCAGATGAAACTCTTACAAGCTCATAATTAGCATAACAGCATATAACCTACCTTTAAGTGCATTTGACAAGCTTTAGCAAAGATTAATCAATGACCAAGGCAATCAATCGTCAGGTAATCTACTTTGTTACTGTCGAAAAAAATAACGAAGCTAGAAATGTATGCCAACTTTATATTCCCCTAGTGACACATGAGAATGCACAAACAAAACAAATTGCTGATGCAATAGCACAGCCAAGATATTGTTGAAATGCTCCAGTTGCTGATGTATGGCCACTCTCAATCTTTGTTCAAGTGCAAGGGTTTATAAGCTTAAGCCATGTTATGTATATGCCACATCTCAGACACATTGGTTTAGATGGTTTTATACAAATTAACAAAGATAACCAAAATCAATGAGCTAAATACAGCTTGCATAATGAAGTATTAATGTACATTAAGCAGCATATGAAAGACATTGTTGCCTAACAATCTTTGACCACCACAAGAAAACACCCAACCATAGTCAGTACGAATCTATAATTCTCAAGTATTAGGACAACAATCACATGGACGGCTCTTCTTAACCTAGGATAAAGATTAAGATCACATTGCACATATATACTAATAGGTCAACCTGATCATGCGAGTAACACTACTAATAGGCATATTTGATTTTGCTGGCAGTCAAAAGACCAAATCATATTGTTCAGTCAATTAAAGAGGGTTAGGTGCATGAAATGGTACTGATTAAACTTCCTATAAAGAAGCATCAGCAGATATTCTAACAATTGATAGTCCATACTGACGAACTACTTGAATAAGGTTCCAGCAACCATAATGAAAATTCACGGCCATGGGTGCTGGATTTCAGTCAAACACTTGGCCGGTAAAATGAGCAGAATATCATTGCAAATGGGGACAAAGACAAATCCAGTATTTCAGGAAGGCATGTGTTTGAAGTACTTACAGTCTGTTAACGAGTCATGACTTCCAATATCAGCAGGATTACCTTTGCAGGTGAAAAGCTCACTGTCAGTATTCTGTCTTAATTGTTCTAAAGTAGGTGGTTTTTTGGCAAAAGCCATCATGATAGGATCCATTCTGGAACTCTGGCTGCATTGATCATGAGATGGTGACACTACAGAAAGTTTAGCATCCATAGCCGCATCCTGGAGGTCCTTAACTGGTACAGGGCAGTGGGATAGAACAGGGGTACCTTCCATGATATTCCTGGATTCACAAACAATTTTCAAGCAGGAACTTTTAGAAGACCCATCAAGAAAACATTCATCAGATGACAATTCCTGGACAGCATAAGATGTATGTGGCTCAAGACTTTCTGTCAACTCAGTGGGAACTTTTGAACTGAAAGCATGGATGGTGGCCGAGCCAAGATCAAGGTCACTGTCAATGGGTCCATATTTACAACAGTCAACCGGCTTCCATTCTCTGGAAAAAACAGTCCGAGGAGAAACCGAAGATTCTCCATACAGTATAGACTGGCCTATAGGTGATGATTTTCTGGTTTTTATGTCATCCAGATTGTTCTGCCCCTTGTTGATCCCATCAATGCAATCATGCTTGGTCGCCAGGTCCAAAGGTGGTTTATTCTTATCCAGGCCATCTAAAGGCAACACCCCATACCTGTGAAGTTTGCTATTAAAATGCTTCAGTTTGCAGTCTTTCAGCTCCATTCCTGACTTGACCGATGAGCTCAGATGAGCTAATTTTAGAGAGGAATAAGCATTTTGGGCCACTACATTATTATCATTTTCCTCAAGATGGGAAGATGTACTTTTATGTATTCTTTTACCAGGATCATGCTTCTTAGCAGACTCATGGCAGGTATTTTCTGACATTAGTTGATGGTGATTCCTCTTCCTCCTCATCAAGTCCCTCAAAGAAGAAGCTTCATTCACTTCTCTCAAAATAGATATCTCATCAAAACCACCAGCAGCAGATACACCATGCTCATGCCCACCCTTATTCATCGGACATGCTGTAGAACAACCGTTACTTTCAGGAATGTGACATTCAGCAGGCACATCATACACCGGACACCTTGGATGAAATCCAACCACTGAAAAAGGCAAGGAACACTGTAATTGCTGATTGGATTTGCATCCATCAATCGAACAACTAAAATCAACACTTGGCATCTCTTCCTGAGAATTTCTTTCATATGCTTTGCTCCCCATTTCTGGTTCATCACATGAACCATCCATCTGAGGAATTAAATTTACTGGTGAAGGAGGAGCAAGATGATGAGGATTATCCAAATATATCTGCTCTTCAAACCCCTTAAAGTTCAGGGCATCCTCAACTGAGTCAAGTATGTCCTGACATTCCTGCTGGGACTCAATCTCATACTCTGAGTAAGCTTTTTCCAGAACTTCACCGACTGTAGCAGCTGGTAGTAGAGGGTTCAAGACACATTCATGGGCAAGCTCATCATCGGAGTCTATATCTTCCTTTGCTTGGGAAGAAGCAAGCCATTTAAGAAGCCCAAGTGCCTCAATATCGCCAACCTGAAGCCACAAGTCATGAGTTAGAAATATTTTTAAATAGCTGTACCTATGAGTAAAGTAAAGTTTCAGAAAATTTTGGAAGCACAAATCCATGTCCAGTGAAAATCCCCACTCAAGGATTTATGCGAGTAAGCACTAACCAAATACATTATAACATTGTATAGAAGTTTGGATCACCAGATGAATCAAGAATAACTTGGCAAATACTTAAAATATGTGTGTGTGTGTGTGTGTATAAGAAGAATTTGTTATTGTATATGAGAGTTTTTGCAAATTTGCAAGTTCTCCAAGCATTTATTTGTAAGTTTAAAAATTCAAATTTTTGTAATATAAAACCCCTGAGAAGGGGGATTAGAGAAATTTTACCAAAAGAACTACAAATAAGGGGGCAAAGGGTCTCTAGTCTCTACCCAAACGTTTGGCCAATCTCCCTCTCTTTACCTATCGTCCTAAAGATGTGTCCTCTCCCAAAAATGGCAAGTATCTCTCTCTCTCTCTCTCTCCCTCTCTCTCTCTCTCTCTCCTTTTATGGAATTGAAAGAAAAAGAAAACCAAGAGCCCATACTCGAAGAAGACTTTTACCACATGTGGGAGAAAAATGTTTTCCTTGCATGGGAGAGAGAGAGAGAACAGGCCAGGATATGTCTCATACCTTATTGCCATGTCAACATACCGACACCGACATGGGTATGAGACCATTTTGCCATATTCATGGCACTTAGTTGAGCCAATGTTAAACCACCATGTACTCATTCCTCTCATTCATGTTATGTTGTCAACTTCTCCAAGATATACGTTTGACCATGACAACAACTAACATACAGTCCAGGAGATTATATCTCCAAATGTAAAAATCTTTTACACAATCAAAGACATCTCAAACCCACAGTTCCCGTGAAGTAAGCAGCATTTGTACCTCGTTAGTTGATTTTAAAAATTCATCAGCACTACTTTTCAGCTCCAGATTATGCCCCATCATCACCTTCTGCAAACAACGATCACCCTTTAGCATATGATGTAGAAGATACAAAAGAATATACATGCAAACAACTGCACTCAACCATATATTCACCACTGACAGGGGCAGCATTAGGAATATCAGCGGACCCAAGAGATGGCTGAGATGTTTTGTTTAGCTCTGAATGATTTATATTACAAGAGCCAGATGTGGAGTCATCCAACAACTTTATGAGTAGGCTATCATAGTCCAGCCCCAAGGAAAGTGACTGCATTACATCTTCTGGAGGTGGTCTAGTGGTATCACATGAAACTAATTCCAGAATTCCAGACCTGGCCTGTTCTTCCTGTTCATGATGACACCTTTCAAGTTCAAGATACAAGCGTAAAATCCAATATATTAGCTGAAACATTTACAATGCATACCTCCCATATTGGTATAAGGGATTGGACCATTCTTACATCCGAATTAGCTTGAGAAAAAGCCATGTATAACAAACAGTTCTTATTTAGAATTTCTGCAATGAAAAACAAAGTGAACAAGATTGTTACTTAGAATCTATGCCCCGTAAAATTCAGTGAAACTTAATTCAACTTCCTCAATGATCAGGATGCATATAAATGAGATATCAAGTAGTACCATCTACAGTAGTATCACACTCAAGCTCACACACACTTTGCCTTGCTGGAGAAATATTCTCTTTATCTGATGTGCCCGCCTCAGGAGAAAACCATACCCAATCAAATGAAACTGTCGAAGACAACCAGGGCATAGGAGAAGACACAAAATCTCCACCTTCCACCTGCATAAAAGTTTAGAATAGGGGGGAGACTGAGCCATTAATCAAGGAATAATGAAAAAAGATCAGCATTTTCCATATTGACAGGCAGAGACCACCTGAGTGGTATTGCAACCAGATCTGTTAAAATATCCACTTGCCCTAGAACACAATTCCTGTGGCATTGGACTTCGGAATTTCACCTTCGATAAATGGATGTGCCCCATCCCATACAAATTGTTATCAACCTAACAGAGGCATGAGGATTGTTATCAACCAAGCAAATAAGCTTCACTAAGAATATCCTACAAAAGTTCATGTAAATAAATATTCTACATGTAATAAAAGATGAAATAACATGTAATACAAAATGATGCTAACCTCACCCAGTTATATGTTGCACCACAGATGAAATCTCCAAACATATAACTAGGTACTGCGAGGACGAAAATGTCCATTTTACAAAAATATAACCTTAAAACGTCATGAGAAACAAGTAAGGCAATATTTGTAACTAATTAAACCATATAAATTACAAAATCACTGCATATGAAATAAAAGACTATATTTCATTTAGAAACAAGTAGACACCAAAATAGATCAAATACAGAAATGAACAGGTTTCACATAGTTTTAATTTGCAGGCCAGTTCTGGACCTAATGCAGACTGGGCTCAAATGACATAATACATGAGATTATGTGACACCATCATCTGCTAAAAAAGATTACAACCACTAAAAGTAAAATGGATCCACTAACACCAGTACCAGGCAAATTACGTTTGCCAACCCGCTTACAACTAGATCCAGATAAACCACTTGTATATTGTCCACATCATGTCACATTAGTTTGCATCCTAGGAATCTGCAATTCCAACCAATGGAAGAACCAAGTTATTGAGCAAAAGCATGTTGAACGAGGACAACAAACTAATGAAAAGAAGGGGAAGAAAACATAAATCCAGTTTGCTTTCCAAAGATGAATCAAGGTATCCACATGGCCACAAGATCTTCTACTTCTTTTTTCCCTCAAAAGGCCACTTCCTCACCATTAAAGCAGTTCAATCCAAACCAGTAACATATCTTCTTGTGACATGAACTTTTCCAGTTTGTTCATTTCCTCCTATTCCCTCTCCTGGTCCTACTCCAAGTTGTACAAAGGCACATTACACGGTGAAACATTTAAGGAAAATTCCAAAACAAAAAAACCGATGAGTCTACAAACGGTGAGAACATAGTATAACACTATGAATGAGAAAATGAAAATGCTCAGAAAATGTACGGCACTCCCATTTAGGTCCTATAAATACGTAAACCGTAGCTAAGACATGATCTGGATCAGAGTTCTATTCACCTCCACCATATCCACTTGCAGTTAGCTAAACATCAAATCCAAGAATATGGTGCAGAATAAGCAGAGTTTCTCATATGCAATTTCAGATGTTTCTGACATATAATTTCAATAAAGCAGTGACCCACATACATCTCCAACTAACAGGGCATGCTATGGTACTACATTCAGTATATTAAAGAAACAGATAGGAGTGCATACTTTTTATAGGATATGCAAAAAATTAGAGAACCAAAAGATTAGGGAAAAACAAGGGTATCAAAAAGTTCCTTGAAGAAAGTTTGTCTTAAAAGTTCTAAAGCAATCAGAAAACAGAATCAAAAAAAAAAAAAAAAAATCAACTGAAGGAGAGACAAAAAAAAGAACCCAATGACAGATGCAACTAATGCTACAGAAGATGTAAATCAAGAACAACGGAATCAATCTTCTACAAATGTCCTAAGACAAGACAAACTAAATCCTTCCTTCAAAAATTTATACAGAGCAACCATCAAATTTTAATTGAAGATATCAACCTTGGACCTTACCAACTATTAGCTATATGCAAAAGAAGAAGAAGAATCACATCAGTCTCATCAGCCATTATTAGTTGCACTATCACCAGCAGACAACAATTATTCTATGAAAAGCTACATCTATATTGAATTTCAAAGCCAAGAAGAGAGGATGTAAAATAATACCATAAATTGAAGAAGATAAGGAATATGTGATTCATGAGGCTGGAAGCATCTATTTAATATTGAACCACCCTGGCAATGAAAAGATCTTCTATACATCAAATGGATTTAGTGAGATGTGTAAGCTAGGAATTGTAACAACATGAGAACCAGTTAGTGCATGACCACAGAACATGAATAAAACATACAAAATAAAGGGAACAACATTTTGAACAAAGGTAAGAAAATCTACATGGTGGAAGCAAAATTTATTGAAAAAATTGTTACTTCCTACTTACTGTTACAAGTTTCAGCGAAGGAGACCTTACATCAAAATTGAGTTTCTAGAAAAACTGAATTCAATAGATGCAGCTTCCAGCATACCTACATAAATTTTGAATTCTGACCTTGACAAAACTATTTTGTTGCAGCAACAGGTAGTCAGAATTATAGCATAAGGAAAGCATCACATTCCTTGTCAAATCCAATATAATATTCTAAAGTTTGCATTACCACAATTGTCAGAGCTCCATCATTAAATATTTAAGTTGTTGCACCTTCAATGTAAGATAACAATTGTTTCCTTAAACATAAGAAACAGTACAAAGCCCAAGAAATAACTAGGAAGATTTTCAATAAAATGCCTCCAATTTTAAGACATGTTTTAGTGCCACAAACAGTGATTTTTCAGGAAAGGTTTAACAGGAAGCTTTTCACAATTTTTTTTTCTCAGGAAAATCTTAGCAATTCAAATAATTAAAAAACATATATATTCTAAAGAATAATAGAAACTTAATTACATGTTTATTTACTAATTTCGTTATAAAACATTCAAAATAGTTTTTTAAACCATAAAAGAGAAAAAACTGAAAAACATACATTGAAAACACATACAATGAAAGAGTTTTTTTCAAAAGCTTATCACGCGATTGTCAAGATACTTTTTTTGGTGATATTCCGAAAATATCACAATATTTTCCCAATAAAAATGTTTTACTTCCTTTTGCCAATAAAAACATGATATTTTCAAAAAATCAACCATATCTATGACCACGGTGAGAAAGACACCTAACATTTTTTGTAACGCTCGTTCTTTTTTCTAAGTCCGGTTGGGCTGGAGCGGGTCCAGACCCGGACCCGAACTCCAGGCGTGAAGAGGAGCCCGACGCTAGCTCTCTCTCCTCTCTGTCTCTTATCCTTGCCTTCCGCAGAACCTCCCTCTTCTTCGTTCTCTCATCTCTCACCGTTCCTTGCGACAGAGAAGCAGGCAACGGAAGAAGGGCAGCGACGACAGAGGTGGAGGACGACGGCGGCGACGCTCGGGTAAGGCCTCTCGAACCCTCTTTGCTTTCTTCCTTCTTCCTTCCTCTTCCTTCTCCTTCTCCCTTATCACGCACTCTCACCCTCACTGCCCGTCTTTCCCCTTTGACCGAACCCTCTCCCTGTCAGTCACCCCTCTATCGGCAGCCCCTCAATCGTGCCCTCTCCCTCTGCACACTCTCCCTTTTCCCGCTAGTTTTTCTTGTTGTTTGTGATTATTTTGGGGCTGTTGCCTGTTGGTTTGGATTGCAGTTAGGAACACATCATATCCCCTCATACCAGTGAAGTGAAGGAGTTGGTGGTGGAGGCAGCGATCAATCGTTGGCGTTGGTGCTCAATCGAACTCTTGAAGTGGCTGCCGGGAGCACTACGACAGTTTGAATTCTAAGATTGAGGTGAGCAAGGCCTAATCAAGCTTATATTATTGTAAATTTTTTGTTGGAGCACGTATAATTATTGTTTGAGCATGCTAGAATTAAGAATTAATGATTTAGAATGCATGCTAGAGATGTCGCAATTTTGGGGAAAGTGTATGCCCATTTTGAGAAGGACGAGTATCTACGTGTATAATGGTTCCTCTAACATGTTAGGCTAATTTTCGAAGCAATAGGGAAGCATGGTAGAGATTGTGATGTTCTGGTGAAGGTTTAAAATCGTTTTAACGAGCTTGGGAAATAGACTTCTATTGATGTACATATGCGTTGTATGTTGAGAATCTCAATTGCGGGGAAGACGCCTCAACTAAAGAAAGCTAATGAGAAATGTGTTAATGGTGGATTGATCGAAGCATTGAGTTTTGACGTTTGGTGGCAACGTCAAGAAGTTGGGAAGAGACCTATTGGAGGGCTTGTAAGTCGACATTAACCGTCGACACCCTCTTGAGGCGATGACATGTGCCTCAATGATTTTGTTTTATATTTGTATGGATTGTGAAACTAAGCTAGTAGAGAATTTACCACTGGTATATGTTTGCAGGTACACAAGGGGCGTCACAGTAGACCTTGAGCAACTAGATGTGAAGCTCGAGGCGTTTTGGAGTGTTTTGTGGACACGCGACAGGTATGGCGGCATTCCAGGCAAATCCCTGCCTGGGGCCAACATGTGAATGTGTGTTCTTAGGATCATGGGATCCTAGGATTGTGATGTGATTGAATGATTGTTTTATGAGTGAATGTATGCATGCATGCAAATTATTTGATATATGATAAGATTTGTTTTGAAAAGCTATTAGATATCTGTTTTGAAAATGTTACGCATTGCATGTGCATGCTAGAATTGATAACTGCTTATGACAGACCGCTGCAGCGGGAATGGATCCATACTGTTATGGGCCACCACAGGGGTTGTCTCTCGGCTGTAGGCTGCCCGCAGTGTGCACGTGCCTGTGTTTGCACCCACCGAAACTGTCAATTCACTAAAGCTAATGAAAATGAAACTATGTGAATGAAATGTACGTGAATGATGTGCATATGAATTGAAATTGTGTTATCTTGGCCATTGAGTGGTCTTTACATGTCGTGGTCTATGTGAGGGGCCTTCTTGGCAAATGATGTTACTATGCCCTGACACGACATGATGATAATTTGTTTTTATGATTGTGATTATCTCATATTTGAGCCCTACCAAAGAGGGTTTGGGATTTTCCTGATTTGTTGCCTTACTGCGAAGGCTAAGCCTTCAGTTGTTTCTTTTTTTTCAGGTTTTGGCGGACCTGGGGCAGCAAGTTGATCAGATGGCTTCACTCACATCCTACTGGGAAGGTTTTGGGTCCTTTGTAGTGTCGGTGCATCTTATTTTGATTTTATTGATGTCTTGTTTTTGTTAGGCATCAATTATGTGATTTGGGGTATTTTTGTCATACACAGATGTGATTTTGTATGAATTTAAATTGTTATATATAAATGAAAGTTGCCCCATTGTTTCGAATGACATAGCTCTCTCTTTTTTTGAATTGTTGTGTAGTCGCACCTCAATGCTTTATGTTTAGAAAAAAAAAATTTGTTTGAGGGTCAAAAGGTTGGAATGTGACATTTTGCACCATCAATCAAAAACAACCTTTCATCAAATAAACCTAGGTTATCACTAACTTAATTGGTTAATGTCATTATGAGATAAAAAACTTTTAATCTTCAATATGAACTATATTTTTGTCTTATTAGTATGCATTAACTTGTTCACTATGTCCAATAATGCCACTAATTGTTATAACTATTGTGCTCGGGTTTTTATCAGTAAGGCTTTTCCTTAGACACTAAAGTTTCTTTTTACCTTAGGAAAGTGTAAGTAATTCAAAAACTTAAAAAATAGAAAAAAAGAAGGGAAACAAACTTTGAGTTTTCTACTAATTTTCTTTAAAAATTTTGACCAAAATCGAAAATACATATGAAAAATATGAAAATAAACCAACAAATAAAACATGTTAAAAAACTTTTTCCAAAAAAGGAAAAACATGATATTTTCGTTTTGGCTTTTCTTTTGAACATATTGTGATTTTTCCCCTTCTTTATTGTTCTCTTGTCATTTTTTTCCTGCATTTCTCAGGAAAAACAGCTATACCTGTGATAGTGATACTAATATGAGTTTAACCATGTCCAACTTAGTTAGAATTCTTTCTTAATATCCAATTAGTTATGTGAATTTCTTTATTTATCAGTGTTAGAAAGTTAAGAGCGATAAAAACTGGCTGGATTCACAAAGGACCTCTTATGGGCAAACGGTCACTTTTCCATAATTTGACATTTTTGTTTGTAGAATTAAATTTATAGGTTTTTTTATTAACCATAAAAAAGAGTTAAATGTATTTTTGAAATATGTTTTTTCTCAAAAAATTAATTTCTTTGTGAAGTGATTATCACAGTAAGGACACAAGTAAAGCTGTCATAACTGATAAAGTCTCAGGGAACATCACATGTGGAGAAGGAAAACGATGCCTAACTTCCATCAGCCTCAATCAAGAAAGCAACTTTTTCCAGTGCAAAATGAAATTTATAGCAAGTTATAAGCCTTTGTTCACATATCATTCAGTTCCCCCATTCTAATCCAACTTTGCTTGTTAGTAACTTTTTATTGACCTCAAAAAGAAAATTATGTAGCCATACATTGGTAGGACTCCATCTAATATGGGACAAACAGCATTTCCCTTCTCTCCTTAGAAAAAGAGGGCAAAAGAACCTCCAGCATACAAAAGAAACAGTAGAAGAACCTATGCACATTAAGTGCCAAAATCTTTAAATAATGCAAAATAAAGAAAAAGAATATGTGAAGAAGAAGGATCTAATAGGTGGTCAACAGATCTAACAAACTTTAACTGACACAAGCCTGCAAAATTAAGTTGCAAAGAACAAAGAATAAAAATTAAGCAGCTCCAGAAAAGTGTACCAGCAAAAGAGAAGCCACACGAGAAATTTCATGGGGATAATATCTGAAGAAGATTAAGGTATTCACAGAGTAATTTAACAGTTCTATCCCTAGCCAAATAGAAGGTATTATTCCTCTTTCAGGAAAGAAAAACAAGAAATAAAGAAGCCATGTATCTAAGGGGGGGAAAATGAAAACTTTAAGAGTTCTCCATAGAATTCAAAAAATGATTTGTTTGCATATCATGTGGATACAAGTAAACCTTGATAAATGGTTCATCAGATGAATGATAACCATAAAACTTCTTCGCTGTCACAGGCACACAACTGTGCACATGCTGACGCTTGGAACCATAAGAACTTCCCAACTGTCAAAAAAACACAAATCATTTACAAACATGACTATGGGCAATTATTCAGTAGAGACCATATAAATTCATCCTTATTATGCCAATAAGAAGCATAGATGCATAGATTTTGTGATCTTAATTCAAATAAATGTACACCAGACTCACCTTCAAAGCTTTCTCGATTGCTAAAGCAAAAACATGTGCATAAGGCTGACCTGCAGCCACATATATATTAGAACAAATACACAGTTCCAAAGGCCAAACACAAAGTAAAATACATGCCATAGTAGAACCAAATGAAAAATAGAATTCCCTAAAGATGAGAATGTCTCCACAGAAATTTTCGCTTGGCAATTTGATTGGTAGAGTTCGTTCATTGAAGTCAGCAAACAAACTAACTAATATCAGGGAAAGCAAATCAGCACAAGTAAACATATTTTTTACTGCTAGTGAATGTACAGCAAGAAAGTAAAAGTTATTATTATAAGAAGATGCCTCTGCATAAAAAGAATGGTCGCATACAACTTGTTAGTTGGACCAAGTTAGCACAAAATGGGGAAAGATATTACTCAATCAACAACAATCTAAAACATCATTCATCACAAATGGAGAAATATATTACTCGATCAAAACAATCTAAAACGTTAATCATCCAGAGAACTATCCGATGAATGCGGACAATGAGAATATCTCTCCATTGACTAGAGAACAATCCTATAACTTTAAAATACCACCATTCAATTTTAAGAACGCCAAAAACTTGAAGCAAAAATAAGTTGAAGCAATATAGAAGTTTACCTTCTTGAGAACTTTGGGCCAATGCATCGGAACAGGGCACATATAAATATGGTAAAACCTGAATATCGTAATCGAAGAAAAGTCAGAAACAATCGCAACCCTAGTACTACCTGAAAGTAGCTTCAGTAGATAGATCCAACTCTATACTTGTAACTGATCATCGATTTGCATATAGGTCCAAATCCTACTTAAAATTTGTTGCAAATTTAAGGGCACCAAATTCTAAACTAAGACAATGCAAAGCATGCCTAAAACGATACTGAGAAATCCAGGTATGATACCCACCTTCTTGATCGACAACAGGAGCGTTGTTCGAGAATTATCACTTATTTCTGATCAATGTGGACTAGAATTTCATGATCGCATGAAAACAGAGTTACACCCCAGAAGGCTTGCGAGTGAATAAGTTCTTGGTGCACATACATATTCACCGCGACACTTGACATATATTATAACAAGCTTTGTGAAACGTCCATCATTTTCAACAAAAAGAATGCATGACAAGCGTTAACTGAATTCATACCCCATGAACATGCAGGCAAGTCTTCTGTCCAGATAAGGTCGACCCGTATATCCTTATCACCGGAACTTCCGACACAATCTGCCCTATAAATTGCCGCAGATAACACGAATATCTCAATTCAACTATACGCCCACATTTAAAAACGCTAGCACCGTTTCATGAAGCAATGACACGCAAGAGACACTGAAAAGTATCGAGGGAAGCAACAAGACCAGATTACTGGAAGAAAAAGGTACCCTGAAAATCGCTGTAACAGACGTCGAAATCTGGAATCAGAGGAGCCATGTAATAATCGAGAGAGACGACGCGAATGCTGAAAATTCTCGACACTCCCTCCTGTGACGCCATTCTCCGGCGAATTAGGGCACAGATACACCGCGATGTCAACGATAGGACATGACATGAAGCGATCGCAGGAACACCCCACCCCTGCAATGGTTTTGATCTTCTTTTGCCGCCATTTGAAGTATTTATAGTTGAAGAAGGGTGGGAAGCTGTTGAGGCCTGAGGGTAGTAGATTCCGGTCTTCCAGAGCACGCTTTCTTGAACCGAGACGATGCGGCAAGCGTCGCGACACGTTACGGCCTTAAACTTAACGACACGTTACGGCCCTAAACTTAACGACACGTTAAGGGCTCGCGTTTGTCGGAACGCGAAAACACCAACTGGCTCCCACGATTTAATTCTGTCTGCAATTAACGTTAGAAACCGTCCAACGGTCGGTTAAGGTGGCCATTTTGCTTGCTAAATAATAGTGACCTTTAAAATTCATATAACCTACCAATATAAGGATCACGCAGGCTTGTGCGGGCAGTTGCCCACACAATCTCATTCTTTTATATGATCTTATATATTGGTTGGTCCCACGCATTTGCGTACTTATACAAAATGTGTCCTTCGAATATGTATTTATTTTTATAGTGCCTCTTAATATTTGTTTATATTTATGAGATTGTTTGGTCGTTGTCATATAAAGTTCAAGTCAAACACCATTACAAGTGTCTCACGAATATGCTTCTTTTTTTTTAATTTATGTAATAATAACAATGTGTTTGTCAATAGGTCGTTTGGTAACAATAATAAATTGTAACTGTCATATGAGGCTACCTCAAGGTTCTTACATATTGTTCCATATATACATCTCTAATTATGGGCTAAATTTATGAAACATTACCAGTTTGTTATTATTATCAAACACTCCTTATAAGAATCAATGTTTTTTAATTACTGCTCCTCAACCAGGGGTGGAGGTAACAGGTAAGGGTAGTTGGAAGGAGTCATGCCCACCCCCTGCCCTCCCCCCACACACCCCGCCTCCTCCAAAAATTTGAACTTAAATTTTATATATATATATATATATATATATATATATATATATAAGCCAAAAGTTTATAGTTTTGCCACTTGACTTTGATGGATTTCATAGTAAACAACACAGATAACTATTTTTGCCACTAACTATATGGAAGTAGGTCATGACACTCAGAATTGATGCCACAAAGCATACACTAATTTGCAAAAGTAAATAAATGAAAGTCGAAGACTAGAGTCCAAATCTTATTTGAATACATTTTAGTTCCATAATTAAAATGTTGCCTCTTCTAATATGCTAAAATAAATTAACATGAAACCATGAAGCTCTAACTATTGTGTTGTCCATAATATGATAAGTGGCAGAGCCAGCGTGGGGCTGGCGTGCGCGCTTGCCCACGCCAGCCCAAGATTTTTCCATTGGATTTCTTTTTCAAGCTGCAATTGTCATCAATCATTTTTAAAATAATTGCACTCCACTCGAAGAGGGATTCCCTCTATTATCTTTTAAATTATATGTTCTAAGTTCGAACCCATTTCAGAACTCATACTCGGTGATGAGAATTGCTTCCATATGAATGGATTCATTGCTTGTAACCTACTAAGTTGTGATAATTATTCACATTATATATATATATTAGGCTGCATTAATCCAGTGTGCAGTCACATGGGATCCTGGATCAGGATTGCCATGTTTTTTAGGGGGCGTTTGGTATCTATAACATATTGTTCTTGTTGAATGATTCTACACCAAAATTTAGGGTAGATTTATGAAACATTATGTTATAGGGTTTATAAATCTGCCTCAATTTTTTAAACAACTTCACTGAATAGTAGCAATATAATTTTGCCCCAAAGATTGAAGCAGATTCGTAAAATAATAAAACTAATGTACCATGAATCTACCTTAATTTTTTAAGTAGGTTCATCATGTTCAAATAATCGAGTTGAGTTTGAGTTTGAGTTGGAGATCAAAGCTTCGTCAAGCATCCCTCAATGTTTGTTTATTTTTACATTAGTATCTTCAAATGTTTGTTTTGTTCTATATGTGACTGCCCCGTCGTATGTGAAAATCTATGAATGGGTGCCCCCTCCAGAAAACTTTTCTGGCTCCGCCACTGAATATGATAATTTATGGGTGGGTGGGGTTTTCCATTGCAGAAGGTCAAGGCCTCCACCCAATCCCCTGTCCTCCAAAGGTACAAAGCTTACTTTTGGTGTTTCATGCTGCCGTCCCTCCGTGCTTGATAAGCACCAACAAGTGGGTCGCCAATAAGCACCAACAAAAATTACTCTAACCATAATCATCTGATTAATGCTAATCTAGTTATTGAACTATACAATTGAATGGAGGATAATGCATTAAACCAACAGGAAAAAACCAAAAATCTTCATGCCATGTTTATAATTATTTATATGATTATGATGCAAAACTGCGGAGATATGGACTTTTGTCCCTTTTATTTTAGAGGACTGAAACAAACAATCCTAATGTAATTGGAACAAGGAATAAACTAACACATCAAGCTACTTTTTCCTACCATGGTAGTGTATCTTTAAATATCAATATCAACATAATTATATTAAAGAGTCCTCTATAATGTGTTTACATGTATAGAGCAAATGATAAAGTAACAAATATGTGGATTATAGCCCATGCTCTAATGTGCTAAACAAGCTATTTCAATCAATAACCTAATATTGCCTCAAAGCTAATGACAAACTGACACTCGACATTATTGTAAATATATAACCTAACATATAGAAAAACAAACTACTTATATGCAAGCGATATTGCCATTAAAGCCAATAAACATATAAAGCCCCACTTTGAAAAGTCTACTTTGGCATATAAGATTTTGAGCAATATTGGGATACTTTTATAAAAATGGATGTTAAGTGATTGATTGTTTTGATTTTTTTTTTTTAAGGACCAAAACTGCTAAGAGATAAGTTGGGATCCATCGTATCAAGAGCCTGAACCTAGTGTGAGGTCAGGTCGTGACAAAATATAAAAAATGTCACGAAAAAAAAACCTCTATACTTAAGCAGAAAAATAACACAAGTAAAGAGTAGAAAGTTGCCAACAATAGTTTATCGAAACAACTTATGGCACACAAAAATGCCACCAAAAAACTATGTTACTGACGCTTATGAAAAGTGGACGCGTTATTTATAGTTATTGCTATTGCGACTTAACTACCAGAATAAAACAGAAAAGCATCACATAAAGATATAGGTATGTAATTAACTCACATGACACGAGCGACACGAGCAGCCCGTCAGTAATACTGACGAGCAACATTGAGAATGTGTGTCATAATGTTGAAGGTTCATTAGCGATGCATTGTTTGCATCTGCTGTCCATTTTCATTGGTGCTTATGCTGAGTTGTTGGAGGTTGTACTTGTACAATGACTTTGTGCCACCAAAGTTCTCTCGTTTTAGTGGCATTTTTTAATGCCAGCGGCGAGGGAGTCAGAAATTTTGGGAAAGGGACATTAATTGAAAAATCATGATCTCTTAATGGTTGTTTGATTATAACAGTATACCATTAGTGTCTCATGGATTTGTCACAAAAAACTAGGTTTATTCATGAAATGCTTTAACAAGCATCTTATGAAACCCTCTCGTTTGTTAAAACATATTTATGGGACGGTAATAATGTGTTATCGTTGCCAAACAGCCCTTTAAGGAGCACCAATGCACACATAATGCACCAATGTACATATAATGCCAAATGGTTAAAGGCACCTGTGTGAAAAATAATAAATTTTTGAGGGGTTGGTGCGGGCAGCTCCCACATGTTGCTTATATTTTACATATATTACAATTAATAAAACACAAAATTAAAACATACACAAAATAAAGTCATTTTAACTGAGGCATCCATCTCAACGAGAGTAGTCCACAAGCTAGAGTTATCCAACTGCAACTTCTCAAGTGCACAAGTGGAATGATTTAGAAATACAAACTTCTTATGTCCTAAAACCCAAGGGATGGGACATGACATACCAGTATAAACACTCATATTGACCAAGTTTTCTCCTTGTCATGTTCAAAGTGCAACTGGAAGCATACAAGTTTGAGAAAAGTACACAACACAATGACAAAGGGCATGTTTAACTCACAGCAAAGAAAAAAAAAAAAGCGTTTTAGAGACAAGAAACCTATGTTTTCTTTTTGGCTTGAAAAAGAGTTTTTCATTTTATTCATGTATGCAGAAGCTTTGAAGGCTAAGGCTGCTTTATTGGTAGACACGTCAAGTAAAAAGTGTTACATTGTCACTATTTCTTGTCCAAAATGGGAATGAAATTGCCCACTACGTTGTCACCGGCCTGCCAACCCGATCAGCTAAGAAATATCCCCTCCCCAAAGTTATTCACCCCAAAACAAGTTTTTATTTGCACAAATATACATAAAAACAACGTTTTTCGAAACTCGTTAAAAAATATTTTGTATAAAACTGACGGGTGTTTGGGTGACATTTGAAACCGGGTTTTGGAGTGTTGAGGTGCCATCAAAACTGAGCAAAGAAAAGAAAACCTAGTTTTGACATAAGTTGGTTTTGTAAAAAGGAATGAAAAACATGGTCCCTTTCAAGTTATTAAAAAATGTAAAAAGGAATGAAAAACATGGTCCCTTTCAAGTTATTAAAAAACTATACAAACTATGTTTAGATGTATCACATAAAAAAAAAAAAAAAGAGAAGTTAAACTCATTGATTAAGCAAATTGGTTTTCATAAAACCTCGTTGTGACAAAACTGAGTTAGAGGAAGATGATATCATCCAAACGCCCCCTAAATTTTTTCAAAAGTCAAAATTTCAATGTCATATAAATTCTGGCAAACGAATTAGTTCAAAGTAATTTTTTGTTCGTAACAAAATATCGATATTGCATTTCTGCATATAAGACACTATCGTTGGCGAAGTTCAAACGTTAATAACAACAAAAGTGCAGGCGATCAAGCCGCAAGAACCATAGCGAGATTTTCGACAAGCAAGCCATTAATAACTAAAGAAATCTGCAAAGTTAATGTTAAAATATATCTGAAATAGTTAGGCATTAATTAATCGGCGAATAGAGGACGACATTTCATCGGATTTCAGCCTTCAACTGGACGTTTTTGCTCCTTCTCCTCCCCTCCGCCTCTCTTCGGCGCCAACGCTGATGCTATAAAAGGGTCCACAGAAAGCCACGTTACGGCCTTCACCTGCCGGTAACCAGATCGAGCGAAACGCCAACAGATCCCCCTGAGAAGAGGAGTAAGGGTCAGACAGCAAGCCCCGGTACGAGCAAGAGGAGAGTGAGGGGAGCACAGAGAGAGGCGCGAACCGAGGGGAGAAGGGAGGAATGTACAGCGGTTCGAGCGATGGCGAGGGCCATGACTCCACTCAGAAGAAGATACCCCCGGCTTCCTCGATGCTCTGGGTCCGCAACCTCCGACGCTACGTGGGATCTGGCGCAGGACTCGGCTCTGAAGCCCTAATGGGTTCGTTCTCCTCCCTTCATGAGTTTCTCCTTTGTGCGAAATTCTTAGGGTTTCCTTTTCGCCTGATTCTGTTTTGAGCTGCAGAACTCGAAACGAAGAGGATATTGCTTGATTTATTCAAGGAAAGGCATCAGAAGAATGCCGAAGCTGGTGCCATCCCTAGCTTCTATAAGAAGGTGAGCTTGTCGTTTCTTTTGCCTTTTCCTTTTCAGTTTCCGTGCTCGTTTATCTGTTGATTTTAGTGTGTTTTTAGTGCAGAAACCGGAGGAAGGGTCTATTAGTCATAGGGTTCAGAGACTAGCCAAATATAGGTTTCTCAAGGTAATCTTCTTTGCTTTCTTGCATGATCTGTTTTTCATGTTCTCTGGTAGTTTGGAAATTTAGGGACGCGAAAACGGTTTTCTTATGTGCCTCATTCAGCCACATTGTCTTTTTCTTTTGCTGCGATGTAGAAACAATCAGATCTCTTGTTAAATGCTGATGATTTGGATGCCATGTGGGTCTGCTTGAGAGAGAATTGCGTGATCGATGACACTACCGGTGCAGAAAAGGTTAGTTACGATCTCTTTTTTATTTTTTGGGTTGGGGTAATGCGTCTGCTTTGCGATTCTTATTATTTTAATTGCTTATTAAAATTGGAGAGTTTGTTGTGCAGACTACTTATTTGAACCGTTGCTCTAAGCTAATTTGAAAAGAAAAAGGGCAATCTTTTTCTCAGTAGATGGACAAGTTAAATATCAATAACCTATGAACATGATCTTTTCTGCTTTAGGTTTAGGTCTTGTCTGTTTAATGAATGCTCTTTTTCATTTACTTGCGAACTGAACTGAGATCTAAATTGTTTGGTGTTAGTCTTTCGTATGCCCAAATATATTTTTGGCCACTTGCAATTTTAAAATGATAGCAGAGGAAATATCAGTATATTTATTGTACTTACTGTAAACGTTACTCTGGAACTGGATGACAAGAAGATATACTTCTAACGTGCATTTGTTTTATACAGACTAAGTAGATGCACTCTCTTTTCTGATTCAGAAACATCAAACTGCCCGGAATGCCTATTTGACTAAGTATTGTATTATATGTTGAAGAACCAAGTTGTGACATTTTACACTGTCATGGTACATGTAGTATTATATATCAAGTAATGGAGTTAAAAAATCATAGCAAATGGGTTGTACATGCTACATGCTCACATGAATACATATGCATGTACATATCCTGATTCCAACATAAAATTGTTTGTTTACCTTTTTACTTTTTTTTGTCATTATGAATCATTTGATCTCAATCACGAGCTGTTGTGTTATACCTTGCAAATTCAGTCCACTAGTATCCTCATTTCAAGGTGCGAGTTCTATAATTATGAGTCTGATTTATGAAATTCTGCTAGTGCAGATGAATTATGAAGACTTTTGCCACATAGCTTCTGTTTGTGCGGAGCAGATTGGACCAAAATGTCGCCGTTTTTTCAGTCCATCAAATTTTATGAAATTTGAAAAAGATGAGTGTGGAAGAATAGCAATATTGCCATTTTATCTCTATGTGATGCGGACGGTATGGTGTCCTTTTTTCTTATTTCCTAGCTTTATCTCTCGCTTATTGAATTTGAGACCTCTTGTCACATCTGTCCTTTCCCCTGCCCCCATGATTTTGTGCCTTTCTTCTCATTGCAAGGAGGATGGACCCTCTCTCTCTCACACACACACACACGCACACACACACGCACACACACACACAAATAGACTTATCCATGCACCCACACACAGATATTGTTGCATACCTATGATCATGTCACTTGTGTCTTTTATGTAGGTTTCACTCACTCAAGCAAGAATTGATATGAGTGAGCTAGATGAAGATGGTGATGGGTTTCTGCTACCTCATGTAAGATTTCTTTAAAGACATGTTTTGTAGCTTCTGTTCTAGGAATTGCATAACAAGTTGGTATTTCTTTTAGGATAGATATTTCATCTAAATTTTAGAAGCCTTCCACTTGATCATAGAAATTAATTCCTCAAAAAGTTATGGTTTTAACGACTATATTCTGTACACCTTTTTTACCCTAAGCCCATTTGTTTAAGCCTATTTCATGGTGTGGTGAACTTGCCAAATCTTGACATCCTTGTGCTAACTTCAGATGCCATTGCATTCTATCTATAATCAATAGGGAAGCTGATTTACCTTTTCGATGCTAGGAAATGGAGGCTTATATCAGAGGCCTTATCCCTAATCTTGCTCAGCTCAGAGATATGCCAACCGCTTTTGTGCAAATGTACTGCCGTATAGCTGCACACAAGTTCTTTTTCTTCTGTGATCCTCACAGGCGAGGTGGGCCATCCTTTCCTGAAGTGTGATTTCTATGGAGAATATTTTGTTTTTTTCTCATCTGCAGTCATTAGTGAGCTTGTACATTATTATTTTTATGTCCTTGTATTTGTTACATAAGCCAACCTGGAGGATCAGATATGGTTTGTTACACTTATTTGTGCATGCACGCATGGTATTTGGAGCTTATTATTTAGATTGTGAATAGCGATAAAGAGTTATCATACCCCTTAGACATGCAGCCATGTGAATGTTGCATGTCACTAATGCATAATCTAGAAACTGATTATGGTTATGTCAAAACCAGAAATTCAATTAGCAGCTGGAATCTTCTTTTAATCCTTTCTAAACAATTTTCTTTTCCCAGGGAAAGCCTGCATCAAGAAGATCCTTCTTAGTAATTGCCTCCAAGAACTAATGGAACTACACCAGGTTTGCTAATTTTTAAGGGTTTTTTGTTTTTTTTCTTTTACCTTGCAATGTTAAAATTGATTTAGTTACTTTATTTTCTCTGAACAGTAACAACTAACAACCCCTTCTGATTTGAACATATGCAAGTCATCATGGACTTTTAATTTCATATGGTTAATATTAGATGGAGGAGATCTTTTTGTTCTGTTGATTAGAAGAATAACAGATCTTAAAAGGATTGCATGGATGATAAACCATCATTTTGTAGTCAAAGTTTGTAAGTGGAAGTTGCCATGTATCATGCCTGCATGCTATTTTCGGTTGTTGGTAAGAAAGGAAACTGGTGCAGGATGCATCATGTATCATCTTTTTTTTGAAGCAGGAAACTCTTGGAAACTTCAAGAGATTTTAATAATAATATCCTTATAATTACTGTTCTGTCACTTTGCAAAATAAAAAACAGGTATCACTGTTTGATTTTTCACTTTTTATAAAGCTGATGATAAATCTCATGGCGCAATTTATGTAGCATGGAATTGGATAGAGCTATTAACTTCAACTACAGAATTTCAATTATTTGTAGTTTCAAACTTTAAATGGTGCTCAACTTGACTTTTTTTGTTTGTTAATGCTTTAATAGTTGTACATCTGTTTGCGACAATATCCTTCCTAAAGAATAGGAACAAATTTTAGAGTTTTAATCTAGTTTACTATTTGGACTGAATGCAACAAGGATCTTGTTTTCCTGGGATGCAGGAAAGTGAGGAAGAAGTAACTGATGCAGAGCAAGCAGAGAACTGGTTTTCTCTCGTTTCTGCCCAAAGAATATGTGGTAAGAAATTTGCCATTGATTGCTTCGAGATTGGTTTATCAGTAATTTCCTTTGAGTTGTGACTATTGTTTTTTGGAAGGATTATGGATCAATAGGTGATTCTAGTTATGAATTTCTATTGCTAATTGTTATCCTTTGCAATTAGCTGCCTGTCCAATTATTTTAGTAAACAGGATTACCACATATTACAATGACCAACATTTGGACAGTGTAAAACTGAAAGGATGTGGTTAAACTCAGGGACATTAATAAAGATAAAAGAAGCAGAAAATCATAAAAAAATATACAGAAATCACAGCTCAAGGGAAATGTCATTATTTACAAAATAAACATCAAATATCAAGTAACCAGCAATTTCGCAAGAGTAAATCATTAAGTAGATGGGTAAACAGTTACGGGCTATGAATGAGATGCATTTTTGCCCCAAAATGGTAAAAAAAAGGGTCAGTTTGAAAGACGTGGAAAATCTTGGTTTTAAAAGAACCAGGTCTTGGCGCCAAACCAGGTTTGGCAACTCACATTTGTTAAAAACCTGATTTTTTCAGTATTTGGCGTAGAGAAAAACACAGATAGAAAGGACATAGAGAGAAGGACAAAAGATAAAGAGTAAACAGACGAGATGGGGACTGAGACGTCTTTCCTGAAAAACTCAGATCAGATCTGTCTGAGCAATCTTTGTGGAGAAGTTGCTGAACCCGTTCTCTGACACCATGTCAGTTTTTGGTATATCAGTCGTAATATTCATTGCAGTTCAGTCTTGCAGAAAATAAGGAAGAAGACAAGAGGAGAGAAGGGATATGACTGCCATAACTGCACGCAGTCTCAACCTTAAACTTTATTATCTCACGTTAGATACAAGGCCAGAATAATAAACCAAAAGGCTAAACCAAATTACTTCATATGCCATTAATGAAACATAAAGGCACATGAAAAATAAAACAAAAATTTAACAGCGCTTATTTCTGACAGATTTGGGTCTGGACCAAGATCGAAACCCGTCTGGTCATCCTCTAACATCATAGACCTACTTCGCAGGTGGTAACTTATTTTTTCTTTTTTGAAACAAATAGCAGCCATGTCTTGGCCAACCCAATTAAGGAAATGACCAGCTGTTAAAAGAGAATGATAAATATCCACTGGCTGTTTCCTGTCAAACCTGTCAATTAAGAATGACTCACCTGGGGTTTCCAATTTGGGTGACCTCTGATCCATTTTCTCGCTTGATGGATGTCAGGGGAGCAAAAAGGCCTGCAGTTGCCCACTTACCAGAAAATGGGTGTTTTATTGCAAGGGTGAAAAATAAGAAATAATATATTTTTCCTGTCAAAGAGGAAGTGGACTTCCAATGGGGGTTTAGTTGGGGTTATTGGTTGCAGCCCTTGCCCTTGAAATTTCGGTTGGGTCTCCCCCTCTTCTTCAAGCATTTCGAGTACCACCTCTCTTCTTCAAGCATTTTGAGTACCAGGTTTCATGGGAAACCTGATCCTTCTAAATTTGAAAGCTCAATTTTATAAATTTAGTTTTGCATGCAGCTTATGTTTTAAACCTGATCAAACATAATTTAAATTTTAAAGTTCCATAGCTACAAATATGACGATATTTTTGAAAATATCATGATATTAACAAAAAAATGAAAAACATATAAAAAGGGAAAATATCACGATATTTTGAAATAAAAGTTAAAAATCAATTTATTGTGATTTAACTTGATTTTATCGCGATTTTGGCGATTTTTTCATTTATTTTTTATTTCATTTTCTGATGTTATATTTTTGAACTTTTGTTTCATTGTTTTATTTCCTCTTGTTTAGGTATTTAACATGACCTCCTAAATGCAATACAATACTTATTAGTTTTTCATTTCTTGTATTTTCACCTAACATTTTGATTTTTTTTATAACTCCGAGATTTTTCCGAGAAAAACAACTTTGTTGAAAAATACCCGAGAAAGACCTTGCCGATAAATTGCCCAAGAACGATATTTGTGGCTATGATTTAAACCACTTAAACTGCATGGTCCTTAAACTGATTAAAAAATAAATAAAAGTTTTACTCCTCAAGTAACTGAATGGTCATAATTAACTTTGAGTTTCGACCATGAAGGTGGAAACATGCCTCCATGCCTCAAAAGTAGGAATCGAGCAAGCTTCTCTTTTGTGCACAAAGTCAGCCTCAAGTTGCATTCTTTGCTTAAATGTATAATCATAAATCTCACTGCATTCTAGAGGGTAACATAATAGACAGAGACAAGAAGTCCAGTAAAGAATTTGGCTTTTACAGTGTCTATGCTCTCTCAGAGTCTCAAAGGCTCAAACCAATTTAAACAAATCCACGTTTTCATGTCCCAGAAAAAGGTTAGCCACTTATAACTATGTACTGTAAAATATGTGGGTCTATCATAATAAACACGATATACAAGACTATAAACCTGAGTTAGTCTTAGGAGTCTAGGAGATGTATTTTATTGGTGTTCCTTGTCATAACAATTATATAAAATTGTCCTTGTAATTGCAAAACATATGGAGATATATTGTTTAAAGCAATATGATACATAGCCATTGTCACAAGTATTGTTATATTCCAAAATATTGCGTTGAATATGTGAAAAAAGTGAAACATGATGCTTTGGGGAAAAATGTCAAAAAGTGTAAAGTGTAAGCGTTGCAATTTTTTTCATATTTTTGAAAAGTTTTTTTAGTATTCTAATGCTTTTTATGTTTATTTTAAGTTTTAACATTTTACTAATTGTTTTTATTTCTATTGACGCTTTTGTAAGACAATTAGTGTAAATCTCATATTCTCGTAATTTTTTGTTACTGCTTATATTTTGCTTAAATTCTTGAATTCCCAAATCCCAAGTGCATGAAATCGACTAATGCCAAGAAAAGTCTTCATATTGACAGCCAACAGCATGCTAGTTTTCCAATAATCTGCTGATATATAATTTTGAATATTCTAAGATATTCTATGGGAGATTGTGCATTTGCATATATGAGTCAGAGGTGGAAATATTTACTTTGGTTGGTCTGAGACAATGAGGGATATCCATGGATTTATGGTAGAGCACTACTACTACATTTTCTGGTTGCCTTCTTTCCTTTGTATGTAAACAGGAAAATAGAATGGACAGGTTGAATCTTACCTATTTTATCATTATAAATGTCAACATATTTCTTTAGTAATCTTTACATCATTCTTTGATACATGTTTCATGTTCTCCTGATCTTAAGATTCCTTGGCATTTATGCCACTTGTTTATCTAATCAGTATTTTAAATTTTTGCCAGGCATGGTGATGTCACTTTGTGTATTTTTTGTCCTCTTATTTTTTTCTGATGTAAGGTTAAATTTTTGCAGGGTAGATCGCTAGATTGTCATCAGTTTGAGTGTCAAGTTTTTTATGTTTCAATTGATTTCTGCAGATATGTTTCTTGCTTTGGATAAAGATATGAATGGAACCTTGAGCAAACAAGAGCTCCAAGAGTATGCAGATGGGACATTGACCGAGATATTCATTGAACGAGGTCTAGCTTGAACTTTTCCTTTTCAACTTTGTTAATTTATCTGATGTAGAAAAAAGGACACAAGTTTCTATTATCTGTAGCAAATGCTGCATATATTATGTCACACATGTCTGCAGTCATGATACTTCGGCACACCAAGATGCTTCATGAACACAATTAAAAGTTTTATTGCACTCAAATGCTGTCACTGACCTGCTTAATTTTTTTTTTTATGATATTGATTCTCATTTTACTTACTCCTGTCCTTTCTTTGAAAAATATGTGTTCTATTTATTAGTCATTTCATTTGAGTTAGTTTCACTTTGCTGTCCTTTAGTATGATGATTAGAACTGCTGAACAAAATTTGCATTTTAGATGGTATTTTTGCAGGCATACCGTGTCATATTGGCCCTATCCATGTTTTTTTTTTCACTTATCCATGTTAGATAGTGGGTATGCCTTCTTAGTTATGTTGTGATTGCAATATGCTTTTTATTTTGCTCCTAATGCTGTGTGGTGCCTGGCAATTTTGTCTTTCTGTTCTGGTAAAAAATCTAGGTTGGCCTGTACCAAGAGCTTGCAATTTCATGTGTCAACCTTGGTTTTCCCTAGCTTGACTTGATGTTATGATCAGAGTTGATGGTCTGTTTCTAGTTAGGACTTTGAGTCCCTGATACTTCAGATGAAAGTGCTGTTAGTTTGCTTTATCATGTAGCTCTCTTGTAAAATGTGGAAGCTGTAGGTAGTGGAAAGTTGCTTATTTGAACTGTTTTATTCTTTTCTTATTGCTTCCAAGATGATATCCAGATGATTTACCTGTACAATTTCGTTTTGGATATGTGTGCCTTCTGGATTTGGGGGCCTCCCATCCCTATTCAAATGATGTTGCCTTATCTTCTGTATCTCTATTCGTACTTCATAGAAGTTTGTGCTTTTTCCTTCTAGTGAGCTAATCATGGTAACATCTGATACTTCTACAGTGTTTGATGAACATGTCCGCCGTGGCAAAATGGGTGGCGGGAATGCCCGAGAGATGGACTTTGAAAGCTTTTTGGACTTTGTGTTGGCTCTTGAAAACAAAGACACACCTGAAGGATTGACATACTTGTTTAGGTGCCTTGATCTTCATGGCCGAAGACACCTTACAACAGCAGATATTCACACTCTCTTTAGGTAAGCCTTTATTGGTCATTCTTAATTGAACTTATCATATACGCTCTCCTGGATCTTCAGGTCATGTTATGAATCTTTTCTACAGTCTCAATTTATCCTGTAATGTACCCTGGTCCTGACTTTTTTTTGTTTGCCTATGCTATAAATCTTTAGCCAACATAGTGATCACTTTCTTCTAGGTAATACTTTTGTTCATGTATTACCCCAGAACCGCGTTTCTTTCGTGGAATTTATTTTTTGAGCCAATGCACTAATTGCTTTCTTCTGGCCAATGTTTACTCCTACTTTCTTGGCCATATGCTGATACAGTTTACGTTTATTCTTGTCATTCTCCAATTTAAACTTGTCTGTAGGGCATGACTGTTGACTTTTCTCAAATTTGTTCTTGGATTTTCTGGCTTCTGTAAATTTTCAATTAGATGGATATACCTCGGCCTGTTTGCAATGGTTGACTGGTATTTCTGATTGTTCCAGTCTGATTTATTTTGACGGTCACCCCTGCCATTCTCATCACCTAGTGCATTGTTGGTTAGTCTTGAGTTCTTAGAGCCTAGCTGCCAACAAAGAGTAGGCTTTTATAGGAACCCTGTTTTTCACTATTTTTCCATTTGAATGTGGAAGAAAAGAAGGGGGAGCATACAGCGGATGGATGTTAACCTGATACATTCTTCCAACATGGAATATGTGATTTCCTGCTTGTGGTTCTTGAAAGATGACCCACGAGCCTCAAATTACATTACATTTTCATTAAGATCATTTCTATTTTTTATGTCACTGTTTCCAATTTATTCTGTGCATGAAGTGGATTTATATCATGCTTTGGATAATAATATATGGATTTTAGCTGGGTCAGCATGTGTTATTGGCATGATTTTACATTCATTGTAGATATACGGAAAATTGTAAATATGGTGCAATATTCGATCATGTGGTGGTTCCATGCTTTATTCATTTTTTTACCTTTGTAACTGCTCAGTTTTGTTTTGGCATGCACAAATATTATTGCACATGGCTCTTATTTTTTGTGCACATCAGCTTAATTGAATATGTTTACTTCCTTCTCTGGCTCCCTCCTTGAAAGTGATGAACTTATTATCATCCATTTAATTCCTAGAGAGCTACTCGGGAACTTCACTATTATCCTTCCATTTTGGAATCCACCCCGTTGCGTACTTGCTCTACAGTGAAAGGTGTCAATTTTTTGTTGAGAAAGGATAACGAAGCCTGTTAATTGTTTTTGGGTTTTTTCCTTGTCTTTATTCTTTGAAGAATAAAATCAGGTTTTTGTCACTCCAGCTTAAAGACAATTTGATTTGGTTCGATGCTTCTCTGAAATACTTTTGAAAAAAAAAAAAAAAGATACCGTTTGGAAAATTGGTCTTGATAACATTGCTTTAAAGAGCGAGGCGTGGTCCTTTCATCCTTTTGAAGATAGCCTGGCGGACGCTCCACTCTGCAGAGTAGCCTTCTGCCTTAATAAATCAAGGTGAGAGTTCTGACAGTCTTTGGAACCGTGTTATGGTGAAAAGGTTTGAGCAGTTAATTGGTTCATGGTGGTATCTCTTGGTGGCTAAGAAAAGTTCTCATTGTTATTGCGCAGTAAACATTCTGATTCTCTCGTTAACTTTCTAAGCTTTAACTTCTGTTGCAACCCTGGCTATGTAGAGAGGTCTCGTCCTTACATACATGTTTGATTTTGCTCTCTTGTAAAGAATGCACCTGAGGGGTTTGTTTTTCAGTATTCCTGTATTTTTGCTATTGAAACTGCAGAGATGTACACCGGAAATGGATCGAAGGCGGTAATTATGAGCTCTGCATAGAGGATGTGAGGGATGAAATATGGGACATGGTCAAACCCGGCGACCCCCTGAAGATAACATTGGCGGATCTTCTCGCCTGTAAGCAAGGAGGCACGGTGGCCAGCATGCTGATAGATGTTCGGGGCTTTTGGGCACATGACAACAGAGAAAATCTTCTACAAGAAGAGGAAGAGGCAGAAGAGGAGAGTCCTCCTTCGTGAAACAGTGATCTGTCGATGTGTAAATAAATTTGGGCTTGGAATTTCGGACTCGGATGCTCGCTTGCTGAGGTGACCACTACCTGCTGTAATCTAAGATGTGCTTTTTGTTATTTTAACAGCTGAAGGTCGTCCTTACACCTGGACCTCTCACGTCTCACTTGTACATTCTCTCTCTCTCTCTCTCTTTCCCTATCTAAACGTGATGCAGATAGATAGGACTTAGGTCGATAAGAAAATTCACGAGTAATCAAATGGAAAGATTGGGGTTCCCAGTTTCGTATGGACATTTGAAGCTGATGATGTAAAATTTAATATCTGGCCTTCTACTTTGTATGTTTTGAACTTGAACCCGAGTCTGAGCAAAATGGGGATCCTCATTAGAAAATGACATCGACGGCCACCCTCCCCAAGTGTGTTTGGGTCGGGCCCCTGCGCCTTTCCATGCCGTTGTTAGAACTGGTTTGGGATTCAAGTTCTTCCTTTAAATTAAATTTAACTTTTCCAAAATTGGAAAAACTAAGAATTTGACAAGTTGTATAAGAAGCTAACAACTCACCCATGGTTTCGAGATCTTGGACTGCATCGAAGACCTCCTGGGTGAAGTATGATATATGATAATGTCCTTCAACCTGAGTTGCCTTTCACACAATTCAACAAAGTAGTACCCACAGAAATCAGATGGACCGACATGTTTTCTACACACCCACTTGCCCAACCAGATATGCTGCGCCCATGTAGAAAGAATTTGTCAATAAATTAATTTTTACCAACAACGATCACCAGGTTGTGAAAATAAATAAATAAAATGGTACAACTAACAATATGTATATTAAATAGCCATAAGGTTCAGGATACCGATAACGAGATCGATTCACGTCCATTATTTTCTCATTAGGTTTGACTCTTTCCATGACTTGATTTGAACAAGCTCTTTAAGCCTGAGTTAGATCGACCGTCACGAGATAAATTCAAATGGTTCGCCATTTGTGAATTGCAAAGGTTAAACCCAAGTTTATACCAGACCCGGCAGATGTAACTCTCCGTTCACTTTTTTCAATGACCTGCAGAAATCGCAAGCTTGTCAAATTAAACTATCATCGTTCATCCAAGTGCAAAAAACCGTAATAAAAGCTCCCCATTCGGTGACAATAAGATGCTCGAAAAAGGGATGGGCAACTAGAGGTCTAATCTTCCACCACTTGTGCCCCCTACATTGCATTACGACCCCTTAAGATCGCATTCTTCTATTTGTTTACATTTGAAAATAGAGATGTCAAAATGTCCCATTTGGACGAAATATCTAACTGAACCGTTTGCAAACAAATCACATATAAAAAAAAAATCTCATTGAGAAATTAGATCATATTCAGAATTAAAAGATATCTAATCAGATTCAAATACATAAATATTTGATCGGATTTATTTTGAATAAATATTTTATATTCAATGCTCTTACGTTTAAAAATCCTTCAGATTGGTTCACAATTCAAATTCAGAGATGAATGTGAAAATCAAATTCAGAAGTGAAAACGGATTTCAGATTCATGTCCGTTTATGATTTTAGTTGTTTGTATTTGAATTTGAATATGAATACAGATACGGTCGAACAACCTATCTGATTTAAATCCAATTCATTGACATCCTATTTAAAAAGAAATGCCTGCGATCGCCAAAGTTTTAAATCCATTCATTTAAGCCGCATTTCTAATAATTCTAAGCAAGCTCAAAAGTAAGTTGGGGACTAGTTTCGAGATTTTGTGATTTTACATCACTAGTTTTGTTTTTGACCTGGCATCCCATATTCAATCCATTTATAAAATTTGGTAAGAAGACTATAGGCGCCAAAAAACATCTTACGATAAAATACAATAAAACACGTAAGCACGCACCAGCTGCAACCGCCACAACAGGCCACCAAAGGCGGGGGAGTTGCTGCATGCATATGATATCATAGTACCATTGAAAGCTAGACAGAGAAACCCAGTTTTAGAAAACAGCAGCAAGAGACCGCAAACGGTGGGACCCATGGGCATTCCTCCACTAAGACTGCACACTCCTTGAAAGGTGTACTCTATCCCACCCAATACAACCTAAGACCTACTTCGAGCTTCTTCTTCCCTGAATGATGGGTTGTTAACATCCTACTCACAAAGGAAAAGAAGCAGCAATTAGGCCCAAGGAAATTGGACATGACCTATTTGATGGGACCGACACAACTCGACTCCCTTGAATAGGCATCGAGGAAGGCCAGCATCAAGCAATATAACAAAAAATTCCTCTCCGGATTCAAATGCAGGCAATATAACAAAAATACTGAATTTTACCATTATATTTCAAGCTTAAGCTTTGAGTCCCACCACAGCACAATTACAAGACACACTACTACCAGAGTTTAAAAGAAAAATATAACTATTAAAAGCATTCTTACTGGAGGGTCCAAAAATATAACTGGGGGAGAAAGAGGAGACCCCACCAGGTGAAAGCCAAAGCCTCCACTCAACCCCTCACCCCCTTATGATACAAGACCTTGGGGTGCCGCATCCGTTATGCTTCAACTTGCACGTCATTAATCTCCCTTTTGCAGCACAAAAAGTTAATGCCCTGAAGATTGGCCACTTATCAGCCTTCACCCCATCCGTTGCGCCAAGCCCCTTGAGAATCCTCCTTATCCCTGCCTCCTTTTGTTAAGAAAATCCACTTGAGTCAACAGAAACATGGTCACACAAGCGGAGTAAAACGGCTTGGTTGTTGTCCCCGCCATGCCCAATTGAAAGAATTTTGAAGTCCAGCGAACATACTCCCCGAGCACCAATATGAACTAGCTTTCTAAGACCTCTCGTGTATAAGAACTAGCATACATAACTAAAATTCAATTTCTTGCATGAGAGAGACCGGGTATGGTATCTCTTCTAGTTTCTGTGTTTTCTTATCTTTCTGGTTCCGTCTACATGATTGCATCCATGGAGGCAAATCAGCCTTGGATTCAGATGGCATCCGGGGTGAAGGTATCCACTAGATTTTCAACTTTTTCAAGCATCAGAATTCCAGATCCAGCAATTAAACTCAAAATCCTGTAGCTTTACACAATCGGAGTCCAGGGTATCAAATCAATGAGTGAGCTGTTTATGATCGTCTGTACTCAACTACTGAATCATATGCTGCCATCGCAAGTGGACTCTCCGCAAAGCACCTGGAGAAAAATGGAGGGCATTTGTGCAAAAAAAACCAATCAGCGACGAGAAAATATCTTCCTTAACTGACATACTAATCCATCTCACAAGGAGAAAAAACAATGAAGTCGACAAATCATATCAAAGTGTAAATGCACAAAGCATGATGAATGGATCCAGTAAAGCATCCAATACTTGCTTTTGTAGTAAAAAAAAATAGTCACTGCCAAAACGAACTAATATCCTGTCAAATAATGGCAGGTTTGAAGATTCAATGAACATCATTTCTGCAGCTTTTTTGGTAGTATTACTAATGTTCCGTTAGCTGCTGTTAACAGTTTACTATGTAAAGAACTATTTGAGAAGAGATATACGATGCTTATCAGCATTCCAACATGATGCGGAAGTTATTTATCAATGTGTTTCTTCAGTGAACAAATTATAAGCAGAGCACACCCATGAAACGTATATGTATATAAAGGCATTGCTATTCTGTGCATTATATCTTGAATGGGTGGGAACCCTTTTTCTCTAAGGCCTGCTTGGTCACTCTTCACAAATTTCAAAAGCACTATCAAACTACATAAATACAGCTAGCACTGGTAGTACTACAGAATTGACAGATAACAGCAATATCTAATCAATCTGTTCACCAGAAAGAAAAAGATCCCTTACTTGAAATGTCACCTGATGAACTATAAATTTTTATCAGTTAGTCATGAGCCTTGTCAGTCACATTGTGAGAATGTTGAAGATACGAACCTTAGCTCATGCCAGAACAAATCTGCCTGTTCATGCAAGAATGGTCTCAATTTGTCAATACAAATGCCTTCGACATGACCCCGCAGGGAGGTGTTGTGTCCTTGGCAGGCTGACAACCACAATGAAGTGACAAAATGAACTAAAACTGATGGATCTGAATCTCCAAGAATAGCCTTCAATTCCCTTGCTATCCAAGATTCGAGATTCCGCTTCACTCTTACAGCATTTAGTGATGTACCCTACAGGAGCCAAAACAGACAATTAAGAAACCTATTTGTTCCACACTTTTTTTAGAATGCAGAACCCTTGAGAAAGAATAAAGTTACCCATAGAAAACTGATATTATTAAAATTCGTCAAATATCACCATATGTCAACTTATCAAATCTATAAAATGATCATGGGCATTAACAACTTGTAAGGAGAACTGACATGCTATGGTTCAAAATTATCCAATCAAAAGCCTTCTAAGTTTCTAGAACTAAACTAAAAATCTACACATCTGTAAAACAATAATATGGCATGAGAAAGAACTTCAAAGTTGTAATCTGCACGGGTGCATGCATGCAGACTCAATGAGTGAACACTTCCAAAAGAAGGCACAAATATTTTCTGCCCAGATACTCTGAGCTTCGTGGTAGTTACTCCTTGAAAAGAATGCACATCAAGCAGTAATACCAGCTCAGGAGAATGTTTTGAGTGGACGTGAGTGGGAATGGACTTTAGTCCCTGCTTATAGATGCTGCAAAAGAAGGAAGACAATCAGATCCCAGGTTAAGGCAATGAACCACAAATTTACAAGCAAAGACACTTTGATTTACAGTTACTTCTACTTTTATTAGAATTTACAAGTTAAATGAGGCCATTGGGGCTTGTGTGAGAGAAAATCTCTTAAGTCTTATCATCACTTGTACATATGTGTTGGAGAGACAGCGAGAGAGAGAGAGAGATGAGCTCATCATGGGAACGATTGGCCTTCACAATCACAGGCCTCAGCTTCTACCATGAGATAATTTCCACTGGAAGATATCAAAGTAGAAACTTCTAATCTCTTCAGCATTCTCAGTTGTAGGATTAAGGACAGAAAAACATTCTTCTGTAATAATAGGCAACACAGCTAATATTCCTGGAAGCAAGACAACACAAGTACAATAAGATGTGAAGAAACAATATGTTAGGAAAGACTGGAGACCAAACAGCCTTTAAGCAGTTGCAAAACAAAATTCATGAAGAGCCACATGTAAAAAATTGTTACAAAAATCAAAATGGTTTACTGAAACCTCATCAACAAGTATTCAAATATAGCATGTGGGACCATGAGTTGGACCATCACTCAGTTACTGATTGCAAATTTTGCATAAGACAGCCTTATCAAGGAAAAGTTTAGAACAAGAGAACATCTGGAAGATCAAGCTACTAAGGTTCCATGTGAGAAACAATTCTTGGAACTGCATGAATAAGACAAATCAACTCAAAATATTAGTAGTTAAACTAGTTGACAACACTGTCAAGTGGCAAAATTCAAATGTGTCAAAATATAAACCTAAAGAAAAAGGACTTACAAAACAAAAAGGTTGGTTTGGCCCATTTGTCACTATTCACCTTCAGTACAGGTGGCAGATATATATATAATTTTGGACACACAAAGTCAAAGGAACTAAATTTTACAAACCCTAGCATTATCTTACATCAAAATGCATCACAAAATCACGTTCTAAAACATGTAGAGAGCTTATGTTTTAGTGCTCAAGTAAATGTCCTTGAGCAAGGTTGCCAGCAAAGGTAAGTGAAAACATGTAATAAGTTGAGGCAGAATGGTAAAAATGTGTTCTATGTACAAGTGAAATTAGCACTATTGGGAAATAAATGAAAAACTTTGAGCCAAACAGCCTTCAAAATATAAGAAAGAAACAGATTCCCTGAAAATCAAGCACTCGTTACTTTAAAACTGGACATCCCAATTCATGTAATTTCCTACCAAAGTGTAACACGGCTCATGGATCGTGGGAATATGTTCCTTTTCTATTCCTTTGTCTGCCAAACAAAATAAAAAACAAAAAATGGTTTCCTACAGTCCTTCCACCAACAGTCGCTTTAGAACTTCTGAGTCAGGATTTACCTCTCGTTCTATGCACTAGAGTAAAAACCGGAAATTTTGTCAGCAAAAATAAATCCTACTGGGGAAACAGTTTGCTGCTTCGCAGCTAGAAAATCGTAGCATGATGGGTAATATAGAATCAGCCAATGAGGAATATCGACATGCTTATCTATTATGAAAAATCAAAGATACAACATACCTAGAACGCCAACGAAGAGCTCTTTCCCTAACTAGTTGTGCTTCTTCAAGCCTCTGCCTCTCTGATAACACTGTGTTTCGAGATCTCTCAAAAGATCTGCGCCACGGCAAAGGTCTGGAACGCTGATTAACACTACGAATACGGTGTCTAGCTTCATTTAACAGCCTGCATACATAGGGAGCAAATACATGAAATGAGATACCATATTCCATGCCATGACTTGATGGACATTGGTGGTCAACTCTCAATGTAAACAGAGTATGAGACGGATTGGTGACAGTAAATTATGGTGAAGAGGATCGCCTTGGTTGTGTGAATCACAATATGCCCTATACATAAAGATTCGTATGCGCGAACATTAATAACAGCTATGCAATGTTTCACATGAAACTCGCCGTTAACAAATTGAAGTACATGCACACTGAGTTCCAAAAACAAGGCATGCCCACACGAGGCTTTACTTTTAGTTATCTCCTAGTTGGCCAAAATTGTGTAAAATAGGCTGGTTCGCACAAAATCGATGTACCAAAGACCGATCCCAGTATGCTTGCGCAAATGATCCGCCACTGGTACTAAAAGTGACAATATAGAATCTTCAAAATTATGTTGGACTTTTTCCTCGACAAATAGAGGAACCAAATGATTGATGCTTTCCAAATGATAAATTATACAAAACTCCACCCGCAAGCTCCAGAGATGGAAATGAAATTTTCAGGCTGACAAACTAATGAACTAAACTGAAATGAAAGTTGTACACAACGACCACCTCTTCGCGAAATTTTTAGACCGAGGCATTGTGAAAACAGAATCATAGTCTCACTCGACTAAAAATCACGGTAGTCTTGGTAACCGATGTTCTCGTTTGTCGTCAGAAAATCCAAAAAAAGTAGTGTGTAATTTATGGTTGTAGTTTTTCGGTACATGAAACTGGACCAATCATAGCTTTTTCGCCGCGAATTGCATACCTTCGCGACGCGATTTCGCTTCTTTCGCCCCTAACCACGGCTTTATCTTTCTTCTCCGGGAGAGCCGGGAGTTTCTCTTCCTCGAATACATGCTCCGATACCTTGATGTCCCGAAACCACCGATCGAACTCCCGATTACAGAGCGGACAGCTCCGGCGGAACTCGCTCCATCTGCGGATGCATCCGACGCAGAAAGCGTGGAGACATCCGCGGACAACGGCTGCTCTCCGCTCCTCGACGCGGCCGAGGCAGATGGGGCAAGATTTTTCTCGGATTGCTTCCTCCAGCCGCTCAATCGGAGGATCGACCAGTTCTCCTCTGACGGGCGACACCTTGGGGTTGTGGGACGAGGACGGGGCGGAGGCCGCGGCTGCGGCCGACGGCGAGAACGCCCATACCTTCATCGAAGGAAGCCAGACGAACTCCCCGTCGGAGGACGCCATTCTCTCTCCCTCTCTCTCCAGTTTGGCGTGGTCCTAGTAAACCTATTTAAACCCGTAAAACTGGAGATATAAATTCTTTGGGGCTGCTTTTTTCATAATTTCCAAATAAATCAACTTTGGTCATTTCGTAAACAAATAGCACTTTTTTACACGTATTGTCAAATAAAGCTGGGAGCGAAATTTCATTAATTCGAAATGTAAAAAAATGTGCTTAAGTAACCTCGCAAGATTTGTATATATAAATAATTTATTTTTGTAATTAAGATGAACGTAAACTAGTTTTATTATAGATTATAGCTAAATAAAAAAGCACGAAGGTGGAAATATTCTATATTTGTCGCCGTCGCCGAAATATGCCTGGCGCTTCTCGATTTGTCGATGAACGTTTCAGCTGACCAGTGCACAAAATCATAGACTTAACTCCCTGTCCTTTCCAGACGATTTGCTTTGAATAGTTCTCCCAATGTTGTTTATAAACTAAAAAAATATTTGCTGTTTGCATCAAAATAAAATGGGAGGATATATGTTTTTTTAGGTTAGTTCATTCTTACAATTATGTAAAAGTGGATAAACTCATATGTGAGTTGAAGTATAATAAATAGCGTCATTCTGAAATATTAAAAGTAGTCATAAACCTTTGAGCAAGGAGGAGGAGAGAAAGGCCTTTGGCATCCACTCTAACGGTAGATTAACCATGACTCATAAGAGATTGTGGTGCAGCGAAACTGATATGTCATCTTTAGGTTATATATGAATAAAACTCTGAAAAAAATTGGTTCTATAAATACCAAGTTATAGGAAAACTAGGTTAAAAATTCAGTTTCGAATACCTGAGTTGGTTAACAACACGAAGTTATAGAAAGATTTGAAAGGGACAAAAAATCAGTTTGCCCTTCAAATATGGGGAGACAAGATTTTCAAGTTATTTATAGAGACAATTTATCATGACAGAGGTTACGAATACTATGTTTAAGCAAAACCCAATTTTGAAGTCTTTCAAATGTGCATAAAATGTCAAATTTTAGGCAAAATCATATTTTGTCTAAAATTTGGTTTTGTGCTATCATCGAAACCCCGTTAGTGTTGGCAATGCAGCAATTTATTTGTTAATTTTTTGTGACTCAATAAAATTAAATCTCTATTTTTTTTTACTAAAAACACGGACAAAATACATGGAGATTAATTATGTTAAAGAAATTGACATTTGAAACTTTTGAATCAGGCCATATAATGCAATAAAAAACTTTATTATTGCAAACCAACTTACATTGCCTTCTTTCATTTATGTAATATAAACAAAGGTGATCTGTAATATTGTTTTCTTTCATTTTCTTTTTTTCTAAACTTACGTTTATAATAATCAAATTTATTTCATTTTCCGCCACACTCCCCCGTCCGTCCATTTATTTTCTGTCAATTTACTTCATTCCCTTTCCATGCAAACGAGGCATAAAATCCATTCCCGCCCATCACAGACCCGACCTAGTTCGCGCCGCGGCCTTGAGTCTCTTGCGTGGGTTTTTCACTGGGGGGGTCACTCGTAGGGTGAATGCAGACTGGCGGCGACCGTGCGCTTGTGTCGCCGACCATCCACCGGTTTCTGCTTCCGAAAACAGTGAGGTAACCATCTTCTTTTTCCTCCGCTTCCATTTTTTCTTTTGTTTGCTGGATTATCCGGTGGTCAAGTTGCTTATTGAGGGGTCGTGGCATAGAATTAGGTCGAAGCTGCGATTCCTGCAGGCTGCAGTAACTCGTCCTCTATATGTACGCTGTTGAAATTGAAATCCATCTGATATCTTATATTTCTTCAGGTCCTAGGGTAATTTGTTCATCTCGGTGTTTCTTTTTTTTGTCTTGGATCGATCCAAAACTTGAGGTCCGTCACAACAGAATACCACCTCCAAAATGTACAGCCGAGACCTCAATATCGCCACCTTGGGCGCCAACGAGATCATAATCGCTGCTTCAGATATAGACTCAGAGATGTGCTGCTGGGACCTCTTGTCGGGTGCCGTCCGCTTCCGTCTTCGGCCATGCGCTTCCTCTCCCCATGCCATCGCTTGTGTTGGGGGTTGCTTTTTCGCAGCCTCGCAGGTTCGAAAGGCTGCTAGCAGTTCCGTCTTCTATTGGCCCTGGAACAAGGTGCTTCTCGTTCTCCTTCATCTTCTTTTGTTCTTTTGAGCTGATCGGTTGATGGGGGTTCCCAACAACCTAGGCTTGTCAAGTCCACTCTATTCTCATTGCTGAATAATTAATGGTTGATTTTTTATTTTTTTTATTACTGCCATTTAAAGCTTGAGAGTCCAGATGACCTGTCTTCCTCTACTGAGTAGGTGGGAAAATTGATGTGTTTGACACTCAAGGTCATTATTGAGAACACTAGTTTTAGTGTGCTTTTACTTCTTAATATGGTGAATTGTTTGGATTGGTATCCCACGTGACACATTGAATTGCTTTTCAAGCCGTGGGGAACATTGACTCTTCTACTATAATCTATTTAAAATCGTGACCTGTGTGGACTAGTTCGACTGTCGTTTACAACCTTGATTTTTGGATATTAATACTGCAGCATTTAATTGTTATAATTTAGAAACTCTTGTTTTTGCAGTTTATGTTAATGCCTCGCTTGCCGTCACGTCATCTTTTGAGTTCGTTTTTTTTTATTCTTACTACCCGCTGCTGTTATTTCTGCCAATTGACGTTATTTTTTCACGCTAAATCTGGTCTGGTTATGTCTGATTGTTTTTGACAAATGTCTTTATCTTGTTTTGGCTTAGTGATAAAGGCATAAAGGTGATGATGCTTGTACTCATGTTTATAGCTGTTGTGGCCTAACATTAGCCTATGTCTAATTCACCTGATTTTTGTTGTCTAGTCTCAAGCAGAAACTAGGAGCTTTGTCGAACCAATCAAACCTCTTTCTTCCAATGATGATGGCACGTATATAATTGGTGGAGGGCGTTCTGGAGCCATTTACCTGTGGGAGGTAATGCAACTAGCTTTTGCTTTCTTTTTCTGGATATTATTGTTGGTTGGTATACAAATATATGGAAACTATTATCTCAATCAACAGAATTCTCAGATTCTGAGTCTTAGCTATGGATGAATTAACTTGAGCTGCATCCACATTTGTTGTGTCTGTCTCTGATCTCTTATTTAGTGAGTATAATTCCTAAACCCTCAAAATAAGCTTATTTAAAGTCTATACTTTGTTACCTCCTAATTTGTAATGTATCCAGTAACATCTGAGTTGGACCTTACTTTGGGACTTTCATGTTAAAGATTCGTATCCACCTTGTGTATCCAAATGCCCAAATAGTAGATCAATTCACTGAGAAATGGATTTAAACATTATTTTATGAATTATTCATGCCCTTAAACTTTTTTGCATATTTCAGGTTTGTGCATAAAGCAGTCTCTTGTCCTTAAAAGATTGATAAATGATTTGTTGAATAATGTTGTGTTAGGTGGTGTTTTGAATATTTAATAGTTTTAGGAATAGCTCTTTATTAATAATTTGTTTTAGTCTTGGACTTATTTTGTAATTTGTTGGTTTCATCCTAATTCTTCTTTAACACGAGACTAGGGTAGATTAATAAGAATTGTATAGAGTTTTCTTTTTCTCTCTCTCTCTCTCTCCCCTCCTTCTTCTCTTCTCCCTTATGGCCTCACGCAACATGGTTTCAGAGCACAGTCCTTCTTCGGACAGACACCTATTTCTCTTCATAGCCATCCTCATCGTACCCATCTTCTTCCTCTTCTTCTAATCTCGTTGTGGGTAAAACAGTTGGATCGTGCATATTGGGCTCGATGTACAGTTTTCTCAACAACAAAAAATCAAAACCCTAGATTGATGCCTTGTTGAAGTGGACGTGGACGCAATTGTGAACATGTACAGTTGTTATCCAAATTCAGTCTTGTTATCTCATGGATTATGAACAATGTGTAGTCTGATATTGCTCCTACCCTTTCTTCCGACATGACTGCCAAACACATGCGGACATTCTTGAGGCAGAGTTATTCTCATGACAAGAATGTTTCAAAAATTTTACAAGTCGATGAGGAATTACTCAAATTGCGGCAAAGAGACTTGGAATTGTCTCAATACTTTACTTCAGTTAAAGCAGCGTACGAACAATTGAAGACCCTTCAACCTCCTTGTTAGGCATGCTATAAGACTCATCTTGAACAGACAATGGTGGCAAAGTTTTTGGTTGGTCTGTCACCTAAGTTTGAGGTAGCTAAAGTATAGATGCTTACTGGAGCAAAGATTCCAAATCTTGTTGAGGCATATAATAGACTCAATAGATTGGTTGTATCTCTCTCTCAGCCCCAAAGTGAGGCTCCTGCTGCTGCTTTAGCCGTGTTTGGAGGGCGTGGACAGGCCACAAGGGGAAGAGGCTTAGGTCGTGGGGTAGGGGGTAGAGGGAGATTTCAATGTACATATTGTGGAAAATTGAGACATTTAGAAGATAGGTGTTGGGACAAACATGGTCGTCCTGCTTCCACTTCTCAGGGTAGATGTTTTAATACTTTAGGTGGCAGAGGGCCTTCACTTCTTAGATTCCTGTAGGTTCTACCCAAGTTGCTAACACCACTTGGAGAGACTTCTTCCGTGACGACTCTTGATAGCTCTATTGTGACCATGAGCAAGGTAGAGTATGATATGCTTATGGCTCAGTTGTCTCTCCTTGCCACGACGTCTGCAGCTGTCTCCTTTGTTGTGGTGGATTCTTCTTTATCTGTTGGTAGTACTTCTCGTGAACTAGGTACCGTGTGGATTGTTGATTCTGGGGTTTCGAAACATTTTTGCAGTCAGCCTTACTTATTTACCTCATTGCATCGTTTTTCACAACGTCAACATGTTAGACTTGCCAGCGGGAGGTTTTCTCCTATTATGGGAGTTGGGGATGTGAAATTCTCTAGTTCTGTCTTTCTTTCCCATGTTTTATATGCTCCAGAGCTTCCTGCTAACCTTCTGTTTGTTACTCAGTTGAAGAATGATTAGTATAGCCATATTTGATCTTGGTTCATGCCTTTTTTAAGACTTGTAAACTGGGAAAACAATTGGCGGTGGTCGTGAGCACAAGGGAGTTTACATATTGTCGGAACCAGTGAAGATTGTGGCATCTATTGCTCTATCTAAATCTACCTCGTATCAATGGCATCTTCAATTATGTCATCCATCAATGTCCAAGCTACGTGGTGTCTTCCCTAATATTTCCGTGTATGAGTCATTTCAGTGTGAGGCCTATCAATTAGGCAATCACACTAGAAGTAGTTTTCCTTCCAGTATTAGCCCGTCTAGTCATGCTGTTTTGATCTTATTCAAGTTGATGTTTGGGGGCCTAGCCAGGTTGTAAACCGGGCCAAGTTTAGGTAATATCTTGCCATTGTTGATTATTTTTCTTATCTTAGTTGGGTGTTCTTGTTAAAAGATAGGTTTAAAGTTATTTGTATGTTTCACAATTTCATTATTGAAATAACTCGGTTTGGTTCTATTGTCAAAACCATTTGCAATGATAATACTTGTGAGTTCAAATCCAATACATTGCTGCACTTTTACACTAAATATGGAATTTGCCCTCAATTTACTTGTCTCTATACTTCTCAACAAAATGGTATTGCTGAACGTAAATGTCGCCAGTTACTTGATATGGCTCGTACTCTCATGTTACATAGCTGTGCTTCGACTCAATTTTGGGGTGATGCCATTCTCACTGCATGTTACCTGACTAACTGTTTTCCATCATCATCTATTGACAATCAAATTCTTATTCAATTTCTCTATCCAAATAGAACCCAGTTTTCTCTTCTGCCAAAAGTCTTTTGGTGTACTTGCTTTGTTCATATCCTTGACCCCAATAGAGACAAACTTGGTGCTCAGTAAATTAAATGTACTTTTATTGGTTATCCAAAACACCAAAAGGGTTATATCTGTTTTGATTCCCATGCTAATAAGCAGTATATCAGTGCAGATGTTACATTCTTTGAGTCACATCCTTATTTTCAGTCTACTTCACCACTATCGGACATGTCGTCATCTACTCCTTTACCTATACCACCATTTCCCTTGCAGTCTACCCCTTGTGATTCTCCTCTAAATGTCAGCAGATTCCATGATCCTCCACTGGTATACACTCACCGACATGCTTCTACTCATGACTGCCTACCAGTTGCTTCTCAGGATGTAAGTATACCTGACCTCACTAATCCCCTCCTCAGGATGCTTTTGAAATATCTTTGGACTTACCTATTGCCTTACGCAAAGACAAAAGAAAGTGCACTCTTCATTCTATCTTTCAGTTTGTTTCTATTGATAGTATTGGCGGTAGCCTGCAACAATTTGTGTCAACCTTGTCAGTGCACTTTGTTCCCTCTAGTCACTAGCAGACATTACTTGACTAGAAGTGGCGGCAAGCTATGCAAGATGAGATAGGGACTCTACTGCAAAGGGGGACATGAAACTTGGTTGATCCCCCTTTTGGTTGTGATGTAGTTAGTTCCAAATGGATTTTTACCATAAAGGTATCTATCCAATGGTTCAGTGGAGCACTGCAAAGCCCACCTTGTAGCAAAAAGGTATACACAAACATATGAGTGTCAATTTCTTTGAGACCTTATGGCCAGGTTGGGGACCATACGTCTTATTGTGTCAGTTGCTGTACATTATGACTAGCCCTTATATCAGTTGGATGTCAAAATGCTTTCTTATATAGAGATCTCGGTGAGATTGCTAATATGCGGCAGTCTCTTGGCTTTGAATGTCAGGGGGAGTGTGGTAAGGTGTGCAGGTTGAAGAAAGCTATATATGGATTGAAACAAAGTCCTCGTGCTTGGTTTCACAAATTTTTCGAAAGTGTGTTAGAATGTGGCTTTAAGAGGTCTCAACTGGACCATTCATTGTTAATCAAGAAAGGATCTAAAGGTACAGTTGTGCTAGTGGTGTATGTTGATGATATTGTTTTGACAGGTGAATGTGAGCAGGATGTAACACTAACAAAGGAATTTCTACAAAAACACTTTGTTGCCAAAGATCTTGACTAGCCACGGTATTTCTTTGGCATTGAAGTTGCTTGTAGCAATGAAGGAGTGGTGTTATCACAAAGAAAGTATGTTCATGATCTTTTACAGGACACAAAGATGCTAGGAGCTAAACCTGCAACTCTTCCTATGAACCCACAGCTACATCTATATGATGATGACTCGGAAGAGATAGCTTCGCTAGCCTACAGTTTGTTGATTGATAAGCTTCTTTATGTGGCAGTGACTCGACCAGATATTAGCTTTGTTGTGAGGAAACTAAGTCAATTCATGAAAAGATAAAAAAAGTCACATTTGGATGCAGCTATGTTGATTGTCAAGTATTTAAAGTCATCTCCTGGCAAAGGCCTTTTCTTCAAAAAAGGTACATCTATTGATGTTGAAGCTTATAGCGATACAAATTATGCCTGCTTAATTGATGACAGGAAGTCTACCACAGGGTTTTGTGTGTTTGTAGGAGGAAATCTCATATCTTGGAGGAGTTAGAAACAAAATGTTGTTTCTAGGTCCAATGGAGAGTCGAAATATCGTGCAATGGGTCAAATTGTTGCCGAAATGACTTGGTCTAGATCCTGACTTGAGAGTCTTGGTATTTCTACTTCTATACCTATGAAAATGTTTTGTGATAACCGGGCTGCCACCTACATTGCCAATAATTTCATATTTCATGAGAGGACAAAACACATTGAAACATACTTCAATTACATTCGTGATATGGATCGAGGAGGAATCATCTCCACCATACATGCAGCCTCAAAAGATCAAGCAGCTGCTATCTTTACTAAAGCTTTGCCTATTGCGGAGTTTTATAGATGTTGTGATAAGCTGAGCATGATTAACATCTATGCTCCAGCTTGAAGTTGAGTGTTGAATAATAATTATGTTAGGTGATGTATTGAATATTTAATAGTTTTAGGAACAGCTCTTTATTAATTGTTTTAGTCTTGGACTTATTTTGTAATTTGTTGGTTCCACCCTATTTCTCATTTAATATGAGATTAGGGCAGATTAATGAGAATTGTATCGAGTTTCTCTCTCTCTCTCTCTCTTCTCTTCTCCCTTCTGGCCTCACGCACCATGATTAATTTGGTTGGCTACAAGATCATGCAATATTGAATACATGTTTGATTTGAAGTCTGATCTGTCATGGAAGAACCAGCTTTTTTATAACAGGACCATCCAAAGCAGTATCAACCTAGTAAAGCTGGTTTTGCTTGGTTCTTGTAGGCAACTTAAACCAGCATGTGAATTGAGTCTAAATGAGAATCATGATTCCCATGAAGCAAAATCAGGATCTCTCAGGAATCTTCTCTCGTGATTGGGAATTATGGGATTCTTCATTCCTACAGTATGGCTTCCTACCCAAAAGTTCATACTTTTTGGTGTGTCGTATCAGCTAGAGTATTGATTGAGGTATAGTTTTTCAAAACCTCCACTTCGACCCTTTTATTTCTTCTTCAAATTTTCGTTTTTTTTTTATCTTCTCACAATCTTTTTTTTTTTCTGGTTGAATAGGTAAGCAGTTAGTTCTCACTTCTTAGCAAGGCCTTTTTGTACAATCTCTTGGCTATGCTTGCCTAGAGCCTGAACTGATGGAATTAATTAGATTAAAAACATGCTTTTGTCTATGGTGGGGCCAAGTCCTATTTTTTTCTAAGTTTAAAAAAATTAATGGCTAAAATTCAAATTACCAAAACTTGAGAGGTAGGGGGCAGTGGCCTCTGCCAGCCCCCCCTTCCCTTCCCCCTGTCTATGACAATGATCTTAAACAAATGTAAAGTTATAAGACCAATACTCATACAATGACAGCAAGATTGACAACATGAACTAATAGTAGCAACTAAAAGTAGTCAATCAACAAGTAGCACATCCTTATGTCCAGTCATTTCCTTTTCTGTTTCTCTTCCTGGTCTTTCCCTTTTGCCTCTTGCATCCTTGTTCTTTTCTTATTCTTGCTTTGCTTTGTTTCCCTGTTGTTTCTTTTCTTCTTACTTTCTTCCCTCCTATTTTTTCCTTCCTTTCCTTTTACTTCTGCCCTTTCCTTCCATTTTCTCTTTTTCCTTTCTTCCGTGCTTCTTTCATTCAGTCTTTGCATTACAAATTTTGTTCCTCAAACCATGTTTTGTAGCAGAATGTTTGTGGTTTTTTAATATTGTTTTAACATTAAAAATTATTTTTTGAAATGATTTGAAAACATAGCATAGACAATTTTGGGTCTTTTTGTAGCTATAATGTCCTTGTATAAATGTGGGCAATAATCTGAAAATAGCAAAATATTCACTCATTGATATCATTATGGTTTGTTTAACATAAAAAATGGTGTTGGCTAAGGGTGTGTATTTGTGTGTATGTATGTATATACTATATACACTGCAGCTTTTTAATAAGTTTCTTTGCTATAACTTAGGTATTAATATATGCATCATTTACTTCTGACATGGTGAAAATGATATAGCATATACATGCAGTGTATTTTGTATATAATAATCCAGTGTCACAAGCAACAAGCACATAGATCACATGCATGAATGGCTCAGTTGAGTCAATCGATGAATCAGTTCTGTCAGCCGATTTTGGTTACACCTTGGATTGCTTGGACATGGTTCAGCTCAGTTGACTCACCAAGTTTCAGTCTCTGGCTACTTCAGTAACTCAGTTTCTCTTTAGCTAAGGGATCTACGAGCAAATGAATAACAGAATAAAGGTGTAACCTGTTGGTTCATAAATGCAATTTCCGGTCCAATTTCTATGTACTATTTTTGAGCTGACTTTACTTTTCCTAGGTTGCAACTGGCAGACTTCTTAGAAGGTGGGCAGCTCATTTTAAAGAAGTTACTTGTTTGATTTTTTCGGATGATGGATCACTCATCATTTCTGGCTCTGAAGATGGATCAGTGAAAGTATGGTCAATATTAAGGTATGAGAACTTTCTTTTAAGTTTTAACATATTCTGATGCTCTACAACTGTCATGTGGTGTACAACCATATTCATAGTATTTGTCATATCACTCCTGAACTTCTAATTAAGATGATGCTAAATAGTGAAGTGTTTGTTTGGCATAGCTCAATGCATGATCGCTAGGACTTTTTTTCATTCATTGCAGAATACACTATGATATGCATTTTCGTCTGTTTGATTTGATGTACAGGTTATTGGATGATGGTGGTAACCTGCAACATGAACACCCATATGAGCATAGGTTTCATGGACATACTTTGCCTGTTACTGACGTAGTTTCTGGTTATGGGGGATGTAATGCCATAATTATTTCTTCTTCAGATGACTGTACTTGCAAGGTCAGGTATGCTTTGGTAACCTGTTGCTTTTCATGTCTAGAAGAAAGAAGATGATATGGCTGATTTCCTACTTTCTGGCAATTGACATTGTTGGAATCTTCAAAAGTTGAACATGTCTAATTTGACAACAACTGCACTAGAAAAATGCAATATCTAGCTGAAAAGGTAGCACCAATTGAAAAGGAACATGAAATAAGGAAAAACGTGAGGAATTATAGCCCCAAAAAAGAAAGAAGAAGAAGAAGAAGAAGAAGAAGAAGAAGAAGAAGAAGAAGAAGAAGAAGACTTTTAAAGATTCCATTGATGTCCACATTTGGTTACTATTCCTTGTTCCTTTTTGGTAAGAACGTAAGGCCTTTTTTTTAAAAGGTTGTCATATATGTATTATCCACAACTTGTGGAACATATATAAAGTTTACATACACATATGCATATAGAGTTTAAGTAAGCTATTGGGCAGAAAAGGGATGAACAAGGTTTTTCCATTTCACAAATAAAGTTTCATGCATATATTTTACATTTCTTAGGCTAAGAAGTCTAATAGTCCACATGTCTATGTGTGTAAGCTACAAGTTTGAGTGTTGAAGTTGACTCTGATACCAATCATAATTACAGTTCAAAAACTGACTTGATTGCGCAGTTTCACAGATCTCAACCTGTCTGGTAGCTGCATTTGGTTTTTATATGTATATATATATAATTATGTATATATATATATATATATATATATATATTTCACATTTGATTGTTGCATAGCTGTTTGACCATTTTTGCAGAATGACCATTTTTCACTAGCTGACTTATGTATGTGATTAAAATATCCAAGCTTATATATTCAAATTATTCCTTCTGATCCAATGTGTGGATCACATTGTGTAGGAATCCAAAATCAAATATTCTATTTTTTTGTGGTTCTTATTCTGAAAAAAGGAAGAAGAAGAAAACGCACACGCGTGTATGTGTTAGCCTGTACATCTTTATATGTAACTTCTCTATATGTCTGTATTTACATGTATGTTTATAACGTTAACAGGTCTCTTTCTATATGTGTTTTTCTTGTGTATCTGTTTGTCCTTGTATGTTTTTTGTACATGTGATTGTATGTCATTGCTTTATTTCAATTTTTTTTTAGCTGACTGACTCGGTCTGACTTGGACCTCCTGGGCTCGAATAGGGCCTTCTTTGGGTCTTAAGTAACTCTTATCCGACTTCCAGTTGTGAAAACTCAGAGGTTGGTTAGTAATTTTAAAGATATTTGTGAAGGTGGAGAAAGTAGATTAAGGTAAACATACATACTCAAACCTTGATACTTGAAAACATGCTCACATGTTAGTAAAAGTGTTAACCAAGTGGCTTATTGACTTTTTATGAACCAAGAAACAATCCTTACATGCATAGAAAATCTTAGTGATGAGTTGGGTGCCTGAAGCTTCTGCCTCTTATGGGAATTCATTTGCTGAGGAGTTGGTCTGTGATTGGGAAATTAAGGAACTTGTTTCCCAAATTATAAAAGGCATGCTTTTAAGGACATTAATTTTTTAATATGTAACTTGACATTTAGTGTGCACAGTAATGAATTTTTACAACTTCTTATAATAACACTATGTTGGTTGGTTGATTTTAAAATTTAAACTGAATTGTAATCCTCAATTGGCTCCTATGTCACATGGGTGTGGGGAGCGGGTGCCAGCTATGTCACCAGGGTGCGGAAACCCTGGTGACGCACCCGCGTCGACGCGACGCGGGTGCGGATTCGAGTGCGGGTGCGACCCAGATTCGCACCCAACCCGCACCACGTTAATTTGAGTTTTTTTTTGGTTTTTTTAATAAATTTGATATTATTAATATATAATAATAATAAATTAATAATAAATATTCTTGCGGCACCGCCGTACCTGAATTTTTTGAGATGTGCCGCGCCGGCACCGGCACCTGTACCCGCATCTTGGTGACATAGGGTTCCGGCAAGTCTCCATTTTTTGCAAGTTCCAAAAAAAAAATTGGGTGTGGGTGCTGCGAGAGCATATATATATATATACATATATATATATACGTGTATATGTTATTTTTTATATAAGTAATCTTATTTGTCTATATTTTTAAACTTTTTTTTTTGTCAAGGTTACCTTAATCTCATACAAAATTCATTTTTTTTAAAAAATAAAATAAGGGGAGAGAGAGAGAAGAGGGAAAAAAGAAGAAGGAAAGATAGGAGAAGGAAAAAAAATGAAAAATAAAACAAGAGAAAGAAGAATGAGTGCGGTCAGCAGCACCCAATTCAGTTTGACCAAGTTGGGTGCCGTGTCGGGCTGCACCCGCATCAGTGCGGGTGCGCCACCATAGTTGGTGCACCCTTGTGACTTATTTGGCACTATGTTGAATTCTTGTTTCCAGCTTCATATCCATCTAGGAACCCTTTGTGGTGTCAAATTCAGAATTTGTATTCTATGTATGGTTTTTCTGGTAAAAACAAATATTAGAATTTTGCCAATATGTAGTTTTTTTTCCCCTCAACATGCTTTCCATGATGACATTATAGGTCTGGAGCTTATCACTGGGAGTTCTATTGAGGACCATTTCCTTCCCAGATAAAGTTGCAGCAGTAGCGTTGGAGCCTGGAGAATATGCATTTTATGCTGCTTGCAATGATGCAAACATCTATATTGGTGCACTTAACTGCGGGAATAGCACTGATAGCATTTACGGGAAGGATATTATTGGCATGTTGTCTGATCACAGGTTTTCATCATTACTTATTGGCTAGCTCAATTTCATGTTGTTTCTCAGAGATCCTAACTATGAGGAATTTCTGTTTCCTATTTGCCTATGTCAATAAGATTTTAATTGGAAACATGTGGTATCATGAGTTGTTGAAATACTGAAATGCCAGGTATATTCACTATCCATTCTCAAATCTTTCGACTACTTGTACCCAATATCTGAATGAGTTCATTTTGTTTGTGGGCTCAACTAACTAATTCAAAGGATTCCTTTTTGTTGAAAAAAATTCAGATGCAAAGAATAAGGGAAAGGAACATAGCTATCTTCTAGTTTTTGGTAAAATATAATGCTAACATCTCATAATACCGTGTTATGTTCAAAAGGAGAAGTCATGAAATTTTCAAGTTTCTAATCATGAAGAAATTTAAAAAGAAAGAAGTGCCACATCAGACTAGCAGATGTATATTGAAGTTTTTTACCTATTTATTTGTTTTTGTCATATCAAAACTATGTTGTGATATATATATATATATATATATATATATATATATATATATATATATATATATATATATATATATATTGGCTTACCAATAGAAGCACTAATATAGCTACAATATTGTTAATTGCAGTGACTGATATAGGTCATTAGTTGCTCATTTTATAGTGTGGTGTTGCTTCTTTTTTTGAGATTTTGTATGTCCTACTGATATGTTCACATTTCGTTCGCCTTTGATACTTATACATCAACAGTGAAGCTGTTACATGCTTGGCATTGAGCATAGATGGAGTTACCTTGGTTTCAGGATCAAAGGATAAAACTGTTCGTGTATGGAACACCATAACTCGGCAGGTTCTTCGCATTCTTAAACATGATAAAGGTACACTATCAGGCACGGTTAACTAGAGTCTGGTGTTCACTTGTAGTGAACTTTCTCATTTGCTGTCTATCAGTTCCTCAACAGGGCCTAGTTTCACTTGCGGAAAGAGATCTCTTCCAGCTGATTGTGTGGCCTGTTAATGTGTTTTACATTTTTAACTGGAAGATATATCTTGATTAAAAAATTAAACAGAATCTATTTTTCTATGGCTGACTTTATTATGATTAAAAGTTAAAAAATTGAATCTGTTAGTGGTCGTTGTGATCTTATTTTGATTAACTCTGAGTCTGTTTTAATGGGCTTTTGTTGGTGCACTAGTTTAAGGATCATCTTTTTATGTTGTGTAATAGGATTTATTCTTTCTTGCTTGGAATTGACATTTGATTTTAGTGCGTTTGATGGAGATATCCTTCTGTTGTTTGACAACTTGTTTTTGTGTATATGATGAATATATAAGCCAAAGGTTTGAAAGCTTAGAACTATCTATACAAGCGGAGTTTGGATATATGACTTCACATACATTATCTCCATAGACAACTCTATCAAATGAGCCTGTGACTTGGCTGACTTGGTGGAACTGCAATTTCTGGCTGGGCCAGTCCATGACTTGGCGATCTTGTAAACTTCATGGTTTTCCTATTTTTTGGCCAGGTTGATGATTGATTCAGCTGGGTCAATTCATCTGACTTATCTCAGTTTTCAAATTCCATTCCCACTCAAATTATTGAAGTAATATTTAGATGACCTTTTCCACCATTTGACCTGTTCATGTGACAAATGATCTTGGGTTAAGTTATCCGACTACTTTACCTGAGCTTGTTCTGGTGCTGTGCAAGTTTCATGCATTGCCTTGCTCATTCCAATTTTCTTTGTCTTTCAATATACATGTAGAAAATGAGCAAGAAACATGAAAGAAGCTATCTTATCTTATTAGGATCCAATGCAGTTTTTCTGCACCAGGGACTTGTACAGAATGAAGAAAAAACATGAGAATTTGCATTTTTAGGCTTTAAGCTTTAAGATGAATGAAGTTCATGTTTGTACTTTGTCAGAATGAAGAAAAAACATGAGAATTTGCATTTTTAGGCCTTACGCTTTAAGATGATTGAAGTTCATGTTTGTACTTTGTCTCCAACATTTGCACAAAGTTTGTATTCTTAGCCTTTAAGAAGAATAGAGCTCAAGCTGTTATTTTCTTCTGACATTTGCATGAACTAGTTTCATCAATTGAATGTGCTCGTTTCTTTCATGGCTTTGATGAAGGTGCTTCGATGTGCACATGCAGGCCCAATTAGCAACATTCTTGTGATGAAACAACCAAGCTCATTGGGCAGTTCTTGGCTTCCAAACAGTCGATCCTTACCCCCACCACTGCATAGACACATAACACCTGAGGTGGGGCACCCTGATGATGGCCACGAAACCAACCCTCTTGTTTCACTGCAGCATCAGTATGCCAAGTCACTGGATGGCCAACTTTTCACTAGCTCTCATTTGATAAAGAATCAAGTTAAAGAACTTGAGGTTGTGCATTTTACTTTGCATCTCTTTCCTGTATTTCCATTTCCAAATATGTTGTTTATCTGTGCATTCTGCAGCTTCCAGTAATTGGTCTGAACTTCTGAGTAGCTTATGCTTTCTTTTCGTTGTTTTAGTCCATTTGCTGATACTGTGAACCATCCAAAATGCCAGCTATTTACTACTTGTACTCTGTAAATGCATGGAAAGGGCTAAAGCATCGGGAGACTTGGTTGCTTGATCTTCTAGACCATTTTTTTTGGGATGCCTAATGCGTTCATTAAAATTTTTAGGGGGCATTTGGTATATCCAGAATCATGGAATTTTAGAATCAAAATGCTCAATTTTTAAGAAATTGGAATTATTAAACAAACGAGGTATTTTGTTTCCAGAGTTAGGAAACTGAAACCTGGAAATTTGATTCCATTCTAGTATGAGGAGGAATTATGATTCTAGAATTTTCATTCTTGAATCAAAATTCCAAACCATCAAACACCCCCTTAATGTAGTTTGTAGTTCTTATAACCTGGTTTTCAGACCTGAGGTTAACCCTAGATGTTTCCATATAAGAAAAGCTGTGTTCGATGAGCTTTTTGATTGAAAGTTTTTTCCATTTATTTGGGTGCACTATGATCCTCTTCATTGTTCCTTTGCATTTCTTTCTTGTGTTCTACATTATGCAATTTGATTCAAAATCTGCAGTAAAGTATCTGTGCATTATTCCAACTGTTGAACGTTCATTTGGTAGATTTTGAGTTTTTTGTTTATTGGTGCTTTCAGAAACGGGATTCGTTGGCCAAAGTTAAAAGTGAAATGGGGAAGCTCAAGTCAGACCACAGCAGATCCCTGCAGGCGCTTAAAAGATGGAAAAATGTGTACGAAGATTTGCATAGTTTTTGCATAAATGAGTTAATCGATTCCTGCAAAGAAACAAGCAATGAAGAGATTACTACTGAAAGGACGGTTTTGGAAGAAATGAATAAGTCTTAGCCTCTTAGGTCACATGAAGGTGTTTGTCGTTCCAAATTTCGCAGGCAGCACCACACGCACTTCTTTCTAATCTATACCATCATGCAAAAAGCAAATTGCATTGAGCTGTTTTCAATTTTCATACTAAGTTTTGTTATTATTTTGTTAACTTATATAATTATTTGAAAAGCCAGTTTCTATATTTGATCATGTTGTTCCATTAGTTTTCTTATAATTCGCTTGAGATGCAAATGTAATAAACACCATAAACTCTCTCTTCCTCCCGTTGCTAATATATTCGTTAGTGTTCTCTTTTAATGGGTTTCTTGATGTAGCAGCATCACATGTTCTTTCCTTTATATTGGTCTTTGATGTCCAATAAGATGTGCAAAAGGGAAATGAAATTGGAAATGACACGAGCAAAGCAAAGTATGACGATCCTCAAATCTATGTACCTTTCCAAGGTTCTCCTTAAGCATGGTTGCAGAATAAACTATTGTCGTTATCCACTGGTTCAATAGATGTATTGGGGTGAAGGTGTTGACTATTGTTTCTTTTCTAGCCGTTGTTTACCACATTTTTAAATATATGATAAAAGTTCCTGCCACTTGTGTTTGCGCGAGCGCCTCTACCAATTTTCATCTTCTCTCATGTGAACTTTGCCTGCATAAGGTTGATTGGACTGTAACTCTTGGGGTCAACTTTATATTAGTAACCAAATGTTTGTTAACTGGATATATATGGACCAGCCTATTCACAAATTTATATGGTAAACCAACTTATTGCATTGTTGGCACCTAATCATCAGAAGCCACACCATAGCTGGTCTGGTAGAAGCGTGGTGATGACTTGCAGATCTTCTTCTGTGCGGTGGTCTCTACGTTTATGGGCTTATACGGTGGGGCACGGTGTGCTATCCTCATGCCTAGTGGCTGAAATTATATTCAAGGTCTGAAGGCTTCTGGAGCCTCTCTTTCCTTCTCCTTGCTCATAGGGTTAGAAGGATGCTTTGGAACTTAGGTGGGGAGTGGGATATAAACATTATACAGCGACCGTTTGTAGACTACAAAAGAGCTGTGCTCATAAGAATCGAAATTTTTTACCAGTTCATTGGTTGGACCAGCTATGCTTATGCATTTTAGGGTCGATATCCAAGAGGATTTGTGATTAGATCAATAATCTGAGTTGGTGTTTGAGAGAGAAGATGCCCCTTCTCTCCCTGCCTTCAGGCTGTATCGGTGGTGCCTGAGCTGGAGCATGCACATGCTTCTTTCCTATTGATACATGGGTGTAGGCACCCATGCCACTCAAATACGACCAACCGCCTACCAGCCCCCAACTCAAGCTGGCCTGCCAACAACCCTCAAGGCACAGCCTTTCTCAAAATTGTTGTTAAAATTAAACTCAAATTCAAGTTAAAGAAAAAGGCAAAGAAAGTAAATTTATTTCAACCATGCTGGGAAGAATTGATTCAGCTTCGGTTGGGATTTGCCTAAAACTTGACAAGAAGTAAATCATTTAAATCTTGGCTGTAAGCATGGGGAAGATCATGTAGTTAACAACGTTTGGAAGCTATCATCTAAACAAGCTAAATCATTTAATAATATTTAATTTTGTTTTTGCCCTACTTTTTGTCTTATAATTTAAAAAACTGTTTTTTATGACTTTCTTTTTAACAATAACTACACATTTCAGAAAAACTGTTCTATTAAAACGTTAGGCACACATTCTTTAACTTGGTAGCTTGGAAAACTATTATAAGCATACAATTTATTGATAGTGTTAGAAGAAATAGCAGTTAACATTTCTCGTTTATCATGTTCCTAAAAGTTTAACAAAATGTGAAGCTTTCGTTAGAAAAACCTCAAAATCTAGCTTTTTAAAATTTATAAATAAAGGTAGGTTTAAAACATGATGAATTTCCTAAAATTTTCTATTTGATAAAAGTTGGTCCTTATTGGTGTTAGGACAATTTAAATGAGTGAATTTATGGATTTTGAATACATTTGTTGTTACAAAGATATTTATCCAGTGTGAGTGTAGACGATAAATTATCAACAGTACTGTTTTATTATAGGAGGTAAGTTAACAACTATATTATTACAAATTGCGTATTATTATTAGGAAATATTTTGTTACATATAAGCACCATGTCTCTGTGACCGCGGCTTTGAGGAAAAGAGAAAGTAGAGGAGGGAGGAAGGAGGCCATGGAGGGAGGAGACGAGGCAGAGATATACGAGGGGATGAGGGCTCACTTTCCCCTCTCCTTCGGCAAGCAGGCCAAGCAGCAGGTCTCCCTCGAGGCCGTCCACTCCGCCACCCGCCGCCCCCAGCAGCAGCAGCAGCAGACGACTTCCTCCTCCTTTTCCGGCTCCAAGGGTTGGCTCCACGACCTCCGAAGCTCAAATTCTCGTGACGCCGAAAAAACTAGCCCTAGTGGCGCCGGAAACTTTAAATCTAATGGCGCGGTCGGCCGTTGTCACTCGGAAGATGCCCGAGATACGGAGCCTGGCGAGGAGGAGGCTGCGCAGATCCTTGCCGGGAACGGGCCTGAAGCTGGTGGCGGGGATGATGACGACGGGATGATGATCGGACCTCCGAGACCGCCTCCTGCCGCGACGGACTCAGAGGAGAGTGATTCGGATGTAGAAGGGGACAACCTGTATAGGATTCCCATGAGTAACGAGATCGTTTTGAAGGGGCACACTAGGGTATGTAGATGAAACTATTGTATCCTTTAGTTTATTGGGTTGGTGCTTTTTGGACTGCCTGGTTATTTGGAGATCAAAGTGAAACTTCAGTTACCGTAAGATGTATACGAATTTTAACTGGTTTACTTGTTATATAGAACCTCCGCTTAGTGTTTCTGAATGTCCGCTTAGTGTTTCTGAATGTCGGTTCTTTAATTTTATAGCATTTGCTGTATAAGTGGATCGCTAGTTTAAGTTAGTATCTCCCTTGCGTCTAAAATTTGAATTTTTGACTTTCTTGCGTTGTGATTGGAGAAGGAGCTAAAATTCCCATAACGAAGAAAAGCATATGGTTTGTTCAGAGCCGATGCTTGAGAATTTTTCTGAGTCTTTTGGAATCTGCCTCTTCACTCTTAAGAAAGAAAAAAGGAAGTTCTTTGAGGGTTTAAATAGTTTAGTGATTTTATCTGTTTCTTTGCTTTTTATAGTGGTCTTGGCTGTAAGAGAGATTGAAGTAAGTTCAACTAAGACCTTGCTGCCTACATTTTTTTTTCTCTTTCCTCAACACTTCAATGCTTTTGTTTTTTAAATTACCATTTTTTAGCAAATAGCAGTCTCTAATTAACCAAACTGTTCCTGATGGAGACTCCACAACGCTTCTTCGGTACAAAGTAACGGTTCTTCCAAACAACGGTGAAGTTCAAGGACATGAACTTTCGATAGCGGATGTTTTAAACATGGACGAATAACAAAAAGGCTTTGCCGCTTTTGCATCCAAGCGAATCAGTGTTCTGCTGTTTCTCTAGGTTATTGGTTTCCCAATTAACCAAACTGCTGAATGTGATGCACGGGATTCTGAATTTCGTCCTTAAATTGTGTTCTCAGTTATATCTTTCCTGTAAAATCAATTCCACGCTCATGTTGCAGGTTGTTGCAGCACTCGCGGTTGATCATACTGGATCAAGAGTTCTGTCTGGTAGCTACGACTATAGTGTTCGTATGTATGATTTCCAAGGGATGAACTCCAGACTGGCATCGTTTAGGCAGCTGGAGCCATTTGAAGGTCACCAAGTACGCAGTCTAAGCTGGAGTCCAACATCAGATCGGTTTCTCTGTGTAACTGGTTCTGCTCAGGCCAAGGTTTTTCTGGACTCCTATTGTTCTTTACAAGCCTAATCCAGTTTCTTTTTTCCTGTTTATTTTTGTTTTAAAATACATTAAATATTTGAGAGCTGACCCATAGTTCTATGCTGTGATTTTGGTACTCAAAAAACACGTTATCTATGGCTTCAGATTTTTGATCGCGACGGACTTACGCTGGGTGAGTTTGTAAGAGGGGACATGTATCTCCGCGACTTGAAGAACACTAAAGGCCATATATCAGGTTTAACTTGTGGAGAGTGGCATCCCAAAGAAAAACAGACAATCTTAACATCTTCTGAGGATGGATCTCTACGTATTTGGGATGTGACTGACTTTAAAAGTCAAAAGCAGGTGTGTAACTCGTAAATTTTCATTTGCACGTCTTGCATGTTTCATGTAAATATAATTGTGTAGATTCTAGGATGGAGGCTGTTTTTGCATGAGAGGATTTATTTTGTCAATTAGAAGATAAAATGGACATTGTGCATGCACCATGGGCAAACTGCAGAAGGGAAGGGATGTCTAATGGTGGTCCTTTTCAGCATCCACCTTATTTGTTCTCTAGGTACAGACATTGGGTTAGTCCTGCACAACCAAGCTGATGGTTGAAGATAACAGAGCATGGACAGTCCAACATCCAGCTTGGTCATTCTTGGATTTTGCTCAATTTTTTCCTGTATTGGTTTGTTTTTTGGAAGGTCAGTGAGTGTGATAACTCAGCTGGAATGTGTTGAAAGTTGAAACTTCATGTGGACATAACCTGGAGATGTCTTGTGCAAGCAGCTGGTATACATGCAAGACCTTGCTTATGTCTGCTCATGTACTAATAATGTGGAGGATTTAAAACTTTACTTTGTGTATATGCAATCATCAAGCAGCCCCAAGTCCCTGCCTAGGACTATCATTTACGTCTAGACTCCTGACAGGCAGAACGTAGATGATGGCTTGCCGATAGGTCAATTCAACTTATTCAGTCTGTTTTTGTTTTTTGTTTTAGATATTTTGGTTGGTTTTTCTTTTGGGCCCTTTGGAACCCATTTAGCAAATGGGCAGGACAGCAATGGGTTCCATGCATGTCTATGTACTAGTAGAGCTAGGACAAGATGAGTTGTGGTCAGCGTCAGGCTACCTAGGCAGCCATACCTGGCCTGTCTTGTGTTGTAAAACTACTATTTCTTTGGTAACTAACCAAGACAATGACCCCTGGGAAGGACAACTTTTAGCAGTTTTATGTGTTCTTTGCTGGTGAAAACGTAAGAATAGCTTATCAGATTTTTCCTGTGTTTTTTTTGATAATAGGTTATCAAACCTAAACTTGCAAGGCCAGGAAGAGTTCCAGTTACTACATGTGTATGGGGCCGTGAAGGCAAATGTATTACTGGTGGAATTGGGGATGGTTCCATACAGGTAATGCTTAGTTTACGGAAGTCATTTTCTTATTCAACAGAAACAGATTTTTTTACTTGAAAAGGGTCCGTCTTGTGAAAATCTAGTAGAGTATCTCAAGTAAAGGAACTTCTGATATGTTCTGATAATGCAGATATGGAATCTTAAGCCTGGTTGGGGGAGTAGGCCAGACATGCATGTTGAGAATGCTCATGATGATGATATTACAGGACTTAAATTCTCTTCAGATGGACAAATGCTTCTTTCAAGAAGCATGGATGGTACCTTAAAGGTAGTTCCTGGTTCCTCATGCATGCGTCATAGACTGTTCTTTAGCAACTTGGATCTGGCAAATGCCTGGTCATTTCTTTTTTCTGCTTGCTATTTTGCTCCTATCCAAGTGTAGTAGTTCTAATTTCAGTTTCTTGTGACATAAATGTGCTCAGGTTTGGGATTTGCGGGAAAGTAAGAAGCCTCTCCATGTTTTTGAAGAATTGCCAAATCATTATTCTCAGACGAATGTTGAATTCAGTCCTGATGAGCAGCTAATTTTCACGGGGACTTCCATAGAAAAAGATGGAAATACTGGAAGCATGTTATGCTTTTATGACACAAAAAGGTTGGAGCTTGTTTCAAAAGTTGGAATATCTCCAACGTGCAGTATTGTGCGTTGTGCATGGCATTCAAGGCTTAATCAGGTTAATTGTCTCTCTTGGGCATAATGATTTTTGTTGCTTCATTCCGATACTCTTTGGTTCATCTGTTTTCATTTTTTTAGCTGTTATGCAGAACTTCTCTAATTGTTTAATTGATCTTCCTGAAGGTTTTTGCCACTGTTGGCGACAAAAAACAAGGTGGGACACATATTCTCTATGATCCAACCATTAGCGAAAGGGGAGCCCTAGTTTGTGTTGCACGTGCACCTAGGAAGAAGTCCGTTGATGACTTTGAAGCCAAGCCTGTCATACACAATCCACATGCTCTACCCTTGTTCCGGGACCAGCCAAGTCGTAAACGGCAGCGCGAGAAGGTATTGAAGGACCCAATGAAATCACATAAACCAGACCTACCTGTCACTGGTCCAGGTTTTGGTGGGAGAGTTGGTTCAACTAAAGGGAGCTTATTGACACAATATCTTCTCAAGGTATGTTTAACGCACCACTATCTTTGCTCTTTGTAGCTTAGATGTTGGTGATTTATGGAGATTACTTGGAGCTTCTTGCAGGAAGGAGGACTCATTAAGGAAACATGGATGGAGGAAGATCCAAGAGAGGCTATTCTCAGATATGCAGATGTTGCAGCAAAAGATCCCAAGTTTATAGCACCAGCATATGCTCAAACTCAGCCGGAGCCACTATTTGCAAAGTCAGATTCCGAAGAGGAAGAAGAAGGCAAATAATGATGGGTAGGTTCACTTTGCACTTATTGTTTGTAGTATGACTCTATGTGCTGTAGAACTTGGCTAGGCTTTGAAGGTACTAACTGATTTTGCTTAAGATAACATTTATCTGGGATTTTACCAGGATGGTGTCTTATGGTGTGCAACAAAAATATGACGTCTGATGAAGATAAAATAGAAAATATTGTGGACTTCAATTTCCTTGTCCGAGGTAATGAAAGTTTTGATCTTATGTAGATAATTCAACTTTTTGTCTTTAATTTATGGGTGATGATACTCTGGTGCCCATTTCAACTCAGTACGCTTCAAGTGCTTCAGGTTCTGAATCTTCTGATATACGTATTAAGTTATTAACCATATCTTTGTCCATGTTGCTAAATGTTAGTTTTGGAACCAAAGAAGTGTTATTTGTCTGGAAAGGTATATTTGGGTGGCTTATTTTTCTATTTTTGATGAATTGGTGTAATTTACAATTTTCTTTTATGTATACTTTATGCATGCTTACATAGTACCCCCCCCCCCCCCCTCTGTTGGTCAATGTCATATAACCCAATATGTGATCTTGTACTCCTACCTTGTCATAGGCCATATGGATTTTATTCTTGTTAGTTTAATTCCTGAAATCCATCATACTGACATCTTTGTGAGTGGCTGCTAGAATATCAATTTCCGTCTACTGTGGCATTATTTGGTCCTTGTCTGATTTGATGTCCTATAAAATATGGCAGCCATCTTCTGGCAGTAAGTTTAATGTACTGTCTGGTTCCATGCTTTACACTGAAAAATATTTGCAATGGGTCTGAATAGTCAACTTGGATGATTAGTGCTATATTTATATTTTCATCCATGAAAGTCATTCACTTTGAATCTCACTAGGCTTTACCGACTAGCATTCAAGTTGATGGAATCTGTTTTGAGATTCTCAGAAGGCATCAAATTTCATTTATTTACATTGCTTCCTGCACTGTTTATTTGTGTTGAATCTGGTTTCTGGACTACTTGGGCGCACTTTAGTTCAACTTCAGTTTTTTATTTTTTGCCCCTCCCTCTTTTATAGTCAAAGCTCAGGAAGCATGCCAATAAAATTTTGAGGGCAGATTGCGGACCTGGTTTTCTGGATGAGTTGGACACTGCACTTCATTTCACTTTCAGTTTTTCCTTTTTTTTTATTTTATTTTATTTTATTTTTGCATGCCTTGTTAGGCCATCCAGCAATAGTAAAGTATGCTAAAAGAAATGATGGTTCTGGGATAATTTTCCTTATGGCGTTGTGATTGTTTCCTGTTTCCATTCTCATTCTGTAGGTTGGTTTGGTTTTCGTCATTTGTTTGATTGCCAGCAGGAACTGGCAAATTTGTCCATGAACTTCAAAATGAACCTAGGAGATTGAGATTTTCCTATGCTGATATTGTTATTCCGTACGTTATTGCTTTCAGAACATGCTGGGGAAGCATTCATTTTATGATGTATACTTATGCCTAATTATTTCAATATCTTGCTTACAGTAGATTTATAGTGGAAAAAGCGACTGTTGGCTCCAGTAATTCTCCCAAAAGTTTGATTGACGTGAAGGTGAGGTAAAGTTTGAGTCATCTTCAATCGGAATTTTAAATATCAAGATTCCGAGGCATGCAAATGGTGTATCAAAATGTCTGCAGAAGGGGTACCTGCTACTTCAAAATCATCTTGTACCGTGTAATCTTCTGGGTAATTATGGCACTTGTAAAACCTTTGTTGCAGAGTTCATCAGTGAGCACTGTTTACTCTAGGGAGCAATAAGCTTTGTAACTGTAGATGCTTTTACTGTAAAGTGAACTAAATTGTTTTTCTTGATCCAAATCTAACTTGTGCTGCATATGCAATCGCAGCTTCCTGTACTAATAGCCAGTTATCAAGTTCATGTGCCTAGTTGAATTTTACTATTGCTCTTTAGATAAAGCTAGAAGCCAAATTGTAGAGCTCAAGAAATATATATCTGTAATGAATCATTTAGGTTTCTCTTTATGTTATTGGGTTCAAAAAACTGACCACATACATGCATGCAGAACGTTGGAAATGTAGGGATGGAAAAGAAATCTTGAAAATCAATGTAAACAATGGGTTTTGTGAGCTGGAGATTTATTTTTCCCTGGTTATATATATATATATATATATATATATATATATATATATATAAAATCTTTTCGTAACTGCCATGTATGGATTAGCTATTGTAGAATGCATCATCATCGTCGTCGTGATCATTTTTTTCTTGTGCCATGCTTTTCACGAAAATGACGGTCATGCATGAATAGACAGAATCATCAGATGGTTCAACCAACTCCTATGAATTGTACCTTTTTTGGATCCCGAAGTAAGAGTACTTGGTGCAAATTGCTCAGCTATGATGTCATTAAGGATGTTAAGTTGATTGAATATATCCGAACAACCGCTTCTATTTTGAATTTGTCCAGTGAGATAAGAGTAACAAAATCCAAGTCTGATTATTAATAAGATTCAGATTCTGTACCCAATTCTTGGAATAGCAGAGCAGACGATCAATAATCAACTGAAATCTGATAAAGAACCGGCCGATTACAAATAAATGTGGGATCTTATTTATTCAGTCAATATAAAAATGTGTGGGTTAGTATCAGTTGAAACCCCACCTGGTAAATTTACAACACTGTATGAGACTTGTGTAAATGGATTTGAATTCGGAGTGAATAGAATTCTTTTAAAGTGGATCTTAGAGCTAACTAGCACTTAAATATAACTTTTAGATGTAATCAAGTTCATATTTTAGTTAGGTTTAGATGTATTTATTTGCTGGTAATATTACATTAGTTTTTTGACAAGAGAATTGAAATCAACTGGCTGCGGGTGTTGTGAGGTGGTTAAAGTTTTAAACTCTTGGCCAATGCACGTAAATCATTGCTAAAAGCAACTGAAATCATCACTATATTAAAAATTGTTGCTAATGACCTATGAGTTATGACTAAAGACTTTTGCCTATAGTTGGCAAACTGGCCGGGTTGACTCAGAAATCGCCCGAGTGAGTCAGCTGGATCACTAAAAACAGTGGCCACAAGTCAAGGATGGCCCAGCTCGCCCCTGACACAGCCCTGTCTCAGCCCTGACTTGCCCGATTCAGCTGCATTGATTTACATTATGGTTATTTTAAAACTCAATGGAATCAACAAGTCAACTCACTGATCCAGTGACCCAGTCATTTGCTGATCCAAGTCCTCCGAGTCACAGGTTTGCCAACTATGATTTCACTAACAATTTCAAAATTTTTTAGCATCCCGCAATATGTAATCGTCGAATAATTTTAATTCCTTGTATATAAACAAACCCAGAGATTTACTTGTGAAAAGGACTTTGGCCGAAATATCTTGACATTTTCTCTGTAAAGAATATGTTAGGATCGAGAGTTTCCATATTTTGTAACTGTTGCAGGATTTCCATGCAACATTTTTGTTTTACAAGAAGAAACATACAATTCCATTTGTGGGGAGAAGATTAGCAACCCAAAAAACAGTAAGGCGTCAAACTTTTTAGCCACTATAAAATACATTTGAACTTTAAAAAATTATAGTTGTATTATCAAAGCAGCACCAGCAAAACAACTTAAAATGGGCTATAAGGTGGAGTTAGGAATTTTTTTGAAAAGACCTGAATTATAGTTTAAAAATTCTGCCCAGACCAAAATATCATTTTTCAAATTTTTTACATAAAATAAATGAAATTTTTAAAATTTTATATGTAAGTTTTAACATTTTTTTTTTGGGAGCGGGGGCCAGGACTCCTGCTGCCCCATCCCCTTCCCTCTTGGCTCCCTCCTCCACCCCTGCACTACACAAACATGGACGTGTGACAAATTCATCCACGACAAACTTTTTCTTAATACATGAACTTGATCAGCATTTATTCATTCATGAAATTTGGCTTGGGATCCATCCCACCCCCAACAACACACACACACACGCACAGACACTCAGATTGATGCAAGCAAATGCTGCATTATGTATTATCATGATAGAAAGACAAAATTAGCTGAATAAGTAAAAAAAAAATTTTCATGTGAAAAGCCCTATGTTATTTACCATGAACTTCCTTTAAATCATGTTTCTTGCCAATTAAAGCTAGTATTTTCTTGATTATTATGCGGATTTCGTTCATTTTGCTCTGAGATTTTGAGTTGACGAGTTTTTTCTGCTTAAGCATCCCACATGTTCGCGTCACCGGGTAATTACTGGACTGTAATTTGTGTCCCTGGTTCAATTGGTCTTGATGATCATAATGCTAAGATAAACAAACATCTCTCTTAAATATTTCAAAGGTAATTAAATTTGCAACAAGCTGTTAATGTATGAGCAGGAGGAATTACCAGCATGATGGTTGCTTAAATTTTGGAACTTAGGATCCATTGGCATGTCTTTTATCTTCTTGCAAATCACACTTCTCTAACAGTGGAGGACCACATATAAGCCAGGATGGGCATAAGGCTACAATAATATGTTGAGATGGCCTTTTGTTACCGCTCTCGTCAAACTAAAAATTTACATATTTGTGCATCTTTTTTGCTTTAAATTTTTTAGCTCCCCCGCTGCTCTCTGACCCCAGAGCCGTCACCAAATTTAAATAACAGTTGTTAATTATAGGGATTTCATAGAAACTTTTCATGGCTGCAGCTGGCAAAATGGGTGTGGCTCAGTCCAAATGGAAACTCAGATTTGAAAAAACCCTTCGTGGTCTTTTGATAACAATAACAAGTTGTTACTGTTTCGTGAATCTACTCAAAAGTTGAAGCATAACTGTTCTACTGACAACCGCAGATCGACCGGCTTCCACTTCTGCCCTTTATTCTAGGTCGACCCACTTCCACTTCTGCCCTTTGTTCTTGATGCATGGCATCTACTTAACAAATAAGGGATGCCTCATAAAATGAAAACCAGTCTATGCTATTCATTTGATTTTGCATATAATGCTCTCTTTCTAAGAGCAAGTTACAAACCGCTACTTCCCCAACATAGAAAAGTGAAGAACTAAAAAAGACAAAGAAAAACCAAAGGCATTGCAAAAACTTTGGCCTTTCTCTCTCTCTCTCCCTCTTATAGTATATATATATATATATATATATATATATGGAGCACATTATGTTTATATTTATTCTAAGGCCTAAATGGCATATTTATTTTCTTGGGAAATAGACTTGGCTCACAGCCAGAGGGCCCCAGCTTCCCTGAGCTGAGGGACCAAGGTGCCATTGAGATGGTCAGCCATGACCTTGTCAGTCGGACCGACCAGCCGGCCACCGATGAAGACGGCCGGGACAGCCGGTCCCCGGCCAATCAGCCTTGCAAGCGCCTTTTCCATCTCCTTCCCCCTTGGGTCCTCGTCAAGCTCATGCACAACTATGTTCACCCCAAGATCACAGAAGAACCTCTTCACAGCATGGCACATGCAGCATGAGCTCTTGCTGAACATCACCACTGCATTTGCCCTTGCCAGTGCCACCACCCTCTCCATTGTCCTTACTTACACTACCAAGATGAAATACAGCACTGAGAGAGAGAGAGAGAGAGAGAGAGTTGAAGACTCAAGAGAAAGAGAGAAGAGAGAAGAGAGAAGATCAAGCTGTGTGCTTCTGGGCTCATGAAGATGACCTATTTATAGTGTTCTCTGTGCCTGAAAAATTGAGACTACTTTATCTCAGAAAAGGAGAAAAATATTCCCTTGGATTATCACAGAAGATCAAAGTGTCTATTTCAACACACCTCTGACTACCAACTTGCAAAATCTGATAAAGAAGTATCTTCTCTATGCGGAAACCTAAGTAGAATGCTTTCATTAATAATATAACATGTGACATGATCATAGAACTTTATAAACTATATGATAATGCATCTGTTACCCGAAGCAATGTATTATAAAAATACTGCAATGTTATCTTATGTCACCGGCATGCTATATATAGAGTATATTACGTATGATGCATTAATTCATATATGTGGCATGTGAATTAACATTTGCCAATGTCATTATTTATGAAAAATTCGTCACATAGTCTTCCAACAAAGCTTTAAAAAACAAACAAAATATTTTTTTAAATGATCACGTAAAAGAGATCCGATATCGTGACATGTGGCTTATTTCCCAGGGTCATACTTATAGGGTCATACTTAAAGTGTTTAAATAGAAAAAGGTCAAGGAGATTTTAAGTGTTTAAGTTGAAGAAGGTCAAAAGTTTAATATAGATTCGAGATTGACATCTATATAGAAATCTAGTTTGCTCCTTTTATATAGGAAAAGATTTTTCTTTTAGAACAGTTTTTTTGAACTACAGAAAGTGCTCGTTATCCGTTTGATTGTCCTTGTGGATAACGTTGGGACTCAAATGAAGCTTTTCTAATGAGAAAAAGAAGACAGGAACCTCAAGATGACACTTGGCAGGGTTTGGAACACAAAAAAGAGTGAGTAGAGCCCACTTGACTCGGTCAAGTTAGGACCACACCCACACTAAGGGTCATGATGGTATCTGGGTCAAGTCATACCTAGCCCGGAAGAGTTAACTCGGTCTAGCTAGAACCACATCCAGTCTATTTAGGGTTCATGGTAGTATCCACGTCAAGTCAAATGGAGCCCGGTTTCTAGTCAAAGTCCCATGCTTTAGTAGGTACCGAACACTTTAAACTTAGCTCGATATCGACTCGTTTAAACTGCATATAATCTTAATTTTGTGCGTGATCTCACCGGACCATTAGTTCAATTTTCATGGACACTATTCCTCTACACTGCAAACAGTGGTATATTGCGACACTACAACTGATGAGAATAATAAAGGTACACTTAGGTTCCGAAGCAACCTTAAACATATAGGGAATGAAAAAATGTCCCTCTTTTTGGGGGCAGCTTCCTTCCTCTGACTGACTCTGAAACAACTTAAGAATGAATGATTCCATTAATAAGTGAGCCCAGACTACAGTTAACCCAGTACTACAGTTATCAACATCGCAGTAAAACTACAGGAGTACCCCACCGCCCTTTCGGTCATACTCTAAAAGCATGCATCCATCTTTCCCCATATTTTCTTTTCTGGTTGGAAGTCATCCCATTGTCAAACACGTGCTAAGAGGCAAAGATTCGATCGGAAGAGAACGCAATGTCGTCCTCTTTTTCCAGATATTTTTCCTTTTTCCTTTTTCTTGTTTATTTATTTTGATTTTGATTTTCTCTCTCTCTCTCACTCTTTTGATATTACTTATTTTTTGCTTATTTATTTATTCTCTCTCTTGATCTGGGACATACATATCTAGATCTAGTGGGCATCTTGCTGAGGTGGGCATTAATATGGAAGATGGGGTTTATCCGTTGGACGCAACTTTTTTGTTGGTAGTCAGATTCCTCTCCAGTCTTAGCAAGAAATACCATGCATATAGTCGAGAACAAAGGAAAAGGGATAAACAGAAACTAATTGGTGGAAATAAGAAAGGAGAAACGCATACTATATATCTGTTCTTCCTTTCGGTCGGTTGCCTGTGGAAGCTGCCACATCTCCTTTACATGATTTCATTTCATCTTAGAGAGAGAGAGATAGAGAGAAAGAGATTCTATAATTTTCATTTTATGTGAGGACAAAGTAAAAGAGAGAGATGTCGGCACCTTATAAGCATTGTATAGCCTATTGTGAGAGACTTGATGGAGACGGAAGATCAGAGGTTGAAAAGGTATTTGCACATTTAAATTTGCAACATATATATATATATGCTGATAGACAAGAGTTCATATGGGTCACACCTTTTATGTAGAAACCAATCAGACAATTTTGCTAAAAGGACCGCGAACTGTTCTTGCATTACAAATTTATAGCTAATACCTCATGTGACAGCTCTTGTTTATGAAGAGTTTTTATTTGAATTTCCCTAAATATACAAAAATTGACAAAGTCTCTTAAAATTACATGTAATATGACGTAGATAGTATTTTTTTTTGTCCAATTTTGGCACAGGTTTCTTTAGAGTAGTAAGACTTTTCTAATAAAATAGAAAGTCTTATCAATTTTTAATAAACATGAGGAAATTATATAAAAAAACTATCTTATTTTGCGCCTTAACCTTAGGTTAAATCCTAGAGAAAGAAGAAGAGTTTAGACTGGCGACCATGCCGAGGATTCTTTGGGAAATGGAAGGAAAAAGTATGGAAAAGTCACAGAACCACATAATCGGAATTGAAATAAGATTTACACATATACCAAAGATCATTTTTCTATTTTCCGGTGTGAATGGTACCTTCCACAGCTTTCACATTTCCTATTAATATCTCCAAGAGAATATATAGCTCATGTAGATCGGTCATGCTTTAGTTCGAACATATTGCAGAAAGCAGTTTCTTATGTTTTATATGGCTAATGTTAAGTTTTGGGTTTTTAATTATGAAAGTTAGACAACTTAACATAATTTCTCTACTAAATCAATTAGGAAATGAACCTCACGAGGTTTTTCCTAGTAAAGAAGCATGTAAAACTATGTCTACAAGCCCAAGGATCTATTTAGGACAAACTCTTCCTCCAACTGATGAAAAAATTAGGCATATCCTGAACACATTATATATATATATATATATATATATATATATATATATATATATATATATATATATATATATATATATATATATATATATATTCAATGAAGATGAATACCTGATAATTGCCAAAGTCTTTTAGAGTGGCAAGGTTTTCTCGGGTATAATACATCGAGCTTAAAAAAATGAGAAAAAAATGATAAATTTTTTAAAAAATAAAAAAAACTAAAAATGAGGAGAAAATAAAGTAAGTGAGAAACTAATAATATAAGCATCTAAAGATAAGTAGATTTGCAACAAATAAAAAATAAAAATGAAAAAAAAACTGTTTTGTATTTAAAAAATGAAAAAAGTGAAAAAAAACACATCAAGAACATGCTTTTTTGTTTTATTTTTTTTTAAAACATGTTTTTTTAAATTTTTAAACGGAAAATTAATTTATTGCATTTTTTTTAAAAAGATGTTTTTTTTTTGTGACTATGGTAAAAAGGAAAAAAATTTGTACCTGAATGTTCCAGGTCTTTGAACCACGCAAATTCTGGTGTCTTTTTGCTTTATTCTCTTTTTCGTTTTCTTCTCCTGGTATGTTAAGGGAGAAAGTGAAAAGAGCTGTTGGGGGTTCAAAGGGAGGGGGGCCATGCCATCAACTTTTTAAAATAGAAAAAATAGGTGTTGACCCCATTAAAAGTTTTCAAAATTTTTATTTACTGGTTGCACGATCATTCGGCCCCCATAAAGATGAAATCCTAGCTCCGCCTCGGCCTATCGAGGTCCATGTTGAAAGTCATGGCTGATGTGTTACTGCACAGTTGAGGGGACGATGGTCCTCTAAAAGTGTGGTCGGTGACAAAGGACAGTTTTGTTCGACCCACTAAGAACTACAAGCAGCAGAAGAGGAAGAAGGAAAAGGAAAATGGAAGCATCTTATCCTTTTGGTAGCATAAGATCACAAATTAAAGAGAAGGACACACATTCTCTTGAAAACAACAGGGAACAAGTTGTTGAATTTTACACAAGGAGAGGAGAAGGAGATAAAAGATTTGGTTAAGTTGACAAGCAGTCTCTTGGAAACAACAAGAAACAAGTTGTTCAACTTTAGAGAACGAAGTTAGAGAGAGAAACTACAGGAAACAAGTTGTTCAACACTAGACAACAAAGGCAAGAGGGAGAGCAGATCCGGTGCACTGAAATCAGACGCTTTAAAATCATGTTCTGCTACTTCTTATGTATATATAGAGACAGACGAAGCCAATTTTTTTTTTTAAAAGGGAGCCAAATTATAGTTTCAAATTTTTGACGAAGACAGAAATGTTATTTTTTAAAATTTTTATAAATTTTTTTAAAATTTACATGAAAATTTTATTTTATTTTATATTTTAAAAGGAACCAGGGCCCCCCTACAGGCTCTCCCCTGTTTATGTAGAGACTACACGTTTGGCACTACAAGCATCCAACTTTCCAAAATGGATGGTTGAACAAAAAAAACATGGAGAGTTTAAGTAATCTCACATTAATTAATAATTTCTTTTTGCTTGCTTTCTTCTCAACCATCTATATTGAAAAAATAGATGGCCAAGATGATTATTTACTTATATATATATATATATATATATGCAAGTGATAGATTGCATAACATTGGGACAGGGACCGAATGCAGATCTTTCAAAGTATTTAAGCATATAGATATGATATAAATAACACTTTTGATGAGAAAAAAAACCTTAGTTAGTCATTTTTTTAGATTTATAATATTTTTTGTAGAAACGAAAGAAAGTATGGCTATTATAAGTTATGACATCAAAATTTTAAATATTTCTTATAAAAGCAAGTTCAATTAAGGCATATTTTATGTTAAATTGTACAATCATACTTAGAATGTTCATATTTAGGTTAAAATATTTTTTAACAAAAAATGAGGAGGTCTCTCGTTATTGTCCAATATGAGATGGTCCCGATTGGAAAGAAACGTATCCAGACGTGGGACCTTCCACTTCCCAGACGCCCAATTGTACAACGTCCGTACGCGCTCCGCCATTCCATCTGGCGTGATGCTACGACACGATGCAGCGACGCCCCGATTCCTTTTTATCTTTCTTCGAGTTGACATCTATCCATAAGAATCGGCCGATTCACTAGCTTAGTTGAAATTGTATTTATTTTAATATATATATATATATATTTATTTGTTTATTAGAGTTAATTAAAATATAAAAAATTAGTTAACTACATGGCACTCTTTGATGATAATAGTTGTACTAAATTTCTCATTTAAATGCAGAAAAAATAAGGTTATTATAAATAACATGGTGATTGTGGGTATATAATTAAATTGATGGCCCACATAATATCTATTAAGTAGGGCATGGCATATGAGGGTCTGATATCTGTTTTCGTAATACACAGATATGTGATGTGAGCCGAACCATTGTCTTGGGTATATAGAAATTTCTTTTTGGCCTTCAATTGATTAAAAATTTACGTATAGGTGCTCTAAATCTTTATGCTCCCGTGGGCCCAAGATATAAGGAGAAGGACACGCCTTGGAGCTTATATCAAATAAGAATCAAATAGGAAAAGGGAAACAAGGGCAGATTATTCAAAGGATGGAAGTCCAAGTGGATAGTCTCCGGGGAATATAATAGTGTGGTTCTTATAACATTGTCTTTCTTTTCATGAAAATGAAAAGATGTTGGTTCATTATGTTCATGCATCCAAGCTTTTGCCAAGTAACTAGTTAGAGATGTCAACGGATTGGATTCAAATCAGATATACTCTTAGCGACATTTATTTTTTTATATTCAAATATTCAGATTTAAACGTGGATCTGGAAGAGTATTAGATGTAGGATATTTATTCAAAACTAAATTAAATCTAAATCTGAATCCAATCAGACGTCATTTCTTAAATTTGAATCTGATCCGATTTATTAATCAGTTATTAAACTTTTTTCATATCCATTTTTCTTAAAAGTTTTTGGTTGGATATTCGATCCAAATTGGACATATTTACATCCATATGTAGGGCTGCACAGATGCCGAGTTGAGCTCGAGCTCGACTCAAGCTCCACAACTTCAACTCAAACTCCACTCGAGAGAATGTGTTTGAAACTCGTCAGCTTTAAACTCGTTTAAGGGTGGGTGAGGAGAGAGAAAATGGGACGAAAAATGAAAGAAGAGTGTGGGTAAGGAGAGAGAAAAACGAGAGAAAAAATGAAGAGATTGATTGATTGATGGAAAGCGTAATGATGACAGAAGGTATAACAGTAAGGGTAAAAGAGAGTGTGGCTGCATGAGTGAAGAGAGGGAAAACTAAAAACCCAAAACAAAAAGTTTAGATTAAAGTTGAGCCGAGTCCAGTTTAGTTGAGTTGAGTTTGACCAACTCGAACTTCGCTTGTTAACATACTCGAGTTTATCTTTAAACTTGAGCTCGACTCGTATAAAAAACGTTTACTCGAGCGAGTTCGAGTCGAGTTTACTCAAGCGAGTTCGAGTCGAGCCCGAGTTGGCTCGACTCATTGTGCAGTTACCTGTGCTGGCTAGTAGTTTTGATTCACCATTATTGCAGGTTATTGTTGATCATTGGAGTTGTTAATTCGTGCTCATCAACACACTCTTTCATATCCACGGCCAAAGCTAGAGTAGTCTTAAATGCTTATTATTATTGCCAAATACGAACTATTATACAGTCCCTTACTTTAACACAGGCATCAATGCCACCCTAAACTTTTGCTCTCACACGAGCGGTGGGTTTCCTTCCAAGAGTGACTTGCATGCGCTACTTGGTGCATGTAAGACATATAAAACAGGGTAGGAGTTGGGGCAAGAAAATTATTTAGAAAGAAATAACTTTTTAAGTCTTTTCAGTTTCCTTTTTTGAATTCTTTTTTCTATTAACGGGAGACATTTTGGTGATTAAGCATACTGGCGCACAATGCACCAGCTCCGGTTAGAGCTATTCACAAGTCGAGGTGAGTCAGCTCAGACTGGGCTCGACTATCTTGAGAAAAACTCAAACTCTACTCTGCTCGAGCCCCTAAAGTATGAGCTCGGCTCGATTAAGCACAAACCGATGATTGGCTTGAGCTAAGCTGAACATTTCATTAAAAAAAAAAAGAATTTTTAGAGGAAGAAGCGGCTTGTGGATTAAAAGGTTAGCCTCCCACCTACAAGTTACATGCATACCCATTTGAGCTGTCCAACTTTTTTCATAACTTAAAGAAACTTATTTAATATATATATATATATATTTGAGCTTAATCAAGCCCACCCCGCTAACTCAGCTCAGCTTTGTGTCGTCGAGTTCACTTCTTAACTTGAACTCACTAGTTTAATAAATGAGTCGAGCTTGAGTCAAGTTTATTTAGTGAGTTCGAGTTGGGCTTGAGTTAGCTCGATTTGTTGAACAGCGCTCTTGTTTCCTCCAAATCGGCCGAGAGTATTTGTCACATCTTTGATGACAGCCATGGACAACAAACTTCTTAACCATGTTTGGCATGAAGTGACCTAATTCAACATATAGGTGTATGGGTAACATAAAAAAATATGTCGGTTAAAGCTCGTTTACCGTTGCAAGAGTGTCGCCATTGTTGGTCAATGATGATTTTGTGACCTTCAGTTTTTGCCAAAGAAGAGATGTAATAGCGTGGCAGAAAATGTGATTCAGTGAGATGGATTAGTGACGCTAATGTGGCATTCTCGACAGGAATTTTAGATTGCCACAGCACCTGCCGCGGCAAGGAAACTTCCGACTCCCCTTCTTCTGGGTTCTGTTGGGTATGATAGAATACACCTGTCAGTTAAAATGTCACAATATCACTTTTTATGGCTCAAAAATATAGCACTCATGAGAATCAAGCAGACAACATGTCTTCTACCCACTTGCTCGATCAACTATACTACACCCTTGAAGCATTCACCAAGGAGTTAGCAAGCCAATTTATTGGTGGGAAAGTATTCCAACGGTGCCAATGTTTTGCAAACTTGCCAACTTGCCGCCACTGTTTCAAATCCAATACACTTGCATTTGCTAAAGAGGTGATTAAGATCTAATTTTGGATCTGTGAACTATAAAATCATAATTTCAACTTGTACATAATTATGAGTTATACACAAGTACTCTAAACTCATGATATTGAAAAAAAAAGAAAAACGAAAGAGAGAGAGAGAAGATAGAGTTGCATATTGTGCAACCTTATCATGATCCAGTCACTGAATAAACATGCTAGTTCAGTGATGGTTCCATGATCTTCCTTTTTTGTTTGAAAATCTCCTACATGGAAATTAAATGATAGGAAATTGGCTATGGGATGAAATTATGCTGAGTATCAACTGCCTTCATTTTTAATTTATTTAAGAGGAAACAAGATCGACTTTTCAAATGTTTATTTATATTGGGCACCAACCTTCAATTTGATTCCCATTGTCTTCTGCACATCGGTCCCCTTCCTCTTCTTTAATTTTTGACAGCAAAATGTCTTCACAGTTTCTGAAAAAGATGAGACAAGACAAGAAAGCATGAAAATCTCTCTCTCTCTCTGTGTCACTCTCTTCGAACTTAACAAAGATGCATGTTCAATGTTCCAATGGAAAGTAATTAAGAAGAAAATCTTAGATGGGAATCAAGAACGACCTAATATATATTAATTTTTTAACATGGAAGCGCTACCATTTTAATAAAGTGGGTGACCAACGTAATATCTGGTCATATTTAATTAGAATCGTCCAGAAGGAAGCATTAAAGTTTTACAGTAAGTCAATGCATTGTGTGAGACGATTGATTCTTAAACTCTTGCAAAAACTTTATATATAAACTGACTAACATATATATATATATATATATATATATATATATATATATATATAATGAAATATGGTAGCTACTAAATCTTGGTGCATAGTTAATTTTTTTAAAAAAATTTGACCAAATGTAATTTAAATTATTGCTAAAAACACCATAAACTGTCACTGTGCCATAAACTGTTGCTACAATTTATGGTGCATGCAAAGTATTTTTAACTGCGGTTTTTAAATATTTTGTCATTGACAACATCCAGTAGCCGACTAACTTAAATTCCGATATGTAATAGACGTATGACGTTGCGCTTCATTTCCTTGTAAGCAACGTGCGGCTCTCCAACGCTCATTCCATGTTCAATCCACAAAATGGGACCTCCGAATCGCATTTTGATTAAGCAAAGGGGGCAGCCAAGTTATATCCTGTCACCATCAAGCTATCAGCGAAGATTGCTAGAATTTGTTTCTTTTATCTTTTATAAGTTCAAAGCAATCCTGGAGAATACTTCTTTTCTTTAATGTGAAAAAGCATATAGAAGGGAATGCTATGTAAGGCAACGAACTTGGCTATAAATATCTCGACTCCTTTTGAGTCTGATGCATCAAACACATGCTCAATCACTTCTCCCTGAAGTACAATTCATTCCCTTCTCTCAATCTCTTCTGTTTCCAACATTTTCAATCATCTTCTCACACACCAACCTCTCAAATCAGTCCATTAATCTCTCCCTTTCTCTCTCAAAGATCTTCCTTTAAGTTTCTCGTGTTGACAACTTTCATTAACCTTTTTCTCTGTTCTTTTCTGTCTTCACGCTTTTGAAAAACAACCACCAAAGTTTTCCTGGCAATTGAACTATTAAATCTTTTATCGAGCAAGTATTTCTTTTTAACTTCTCTCCTCCCAACTACCAGAGTTGCAGAGTGGGAGAAGCACAGGGAAAGAAAGAGAGAGAGAGCTCAAAAACTTTCGAATACCTACAGATTCTTAGAACTTTCCTCTTGGAGCATCTACTTGCATTTTGAGAGAGAGAGCTGATTGATTGGTAAGAATGGAAAGGGTGGAGAAGCTGGCGAAGCAGAGCGCGGTGGTGGTCTTCAGCAAGAGCTCGTGCTGCATGTGCCACGCCATGAAACGACTGTTCAGGGAGCTGGGCGTCAACGCGATGGTGGTGGAGCTGGACCAGGAGCCTAAGGGGAAGGACATGGAGAGGGCCCTCGCTTCCCTCATCGGCGGCAATGGCCGGAACCCCCCAGTCCCCGCCGTCTACATCGGTGGTCGCCTAGTGGGCCCCACGGAGAGGGTGATGGCCCACCACATCAACGGCACCCTCGTCCACATGCTGCGAGAGGCAGGGGCCCTCTGGATCCTCTAACAAAAAACTCTGCACATCACTTAGTCGATTGGCTACAGCACCATCGGCATTGGACGGAGACACTTTATATATATATATATATATTATATATATATATATATATATATAGAGAGAGAGAGAGAGAGAGAGAGAGAGAGAGAGAGAGAGAGAGAGAGAGAGCGCTCCCATGAAAATGCCTTTTTGTTTTTTATTATGTAAATGTACTTGATTAGGCTTCAAAGAGTACCACCTCACAACAATGTTATATCAGCACATCAAATACTCCTTTTTCTACAAAGACTTTATATATATATAGTGGAAACTGTTCAAAATCGGTAAAATGTTGTGTTGCCATTTTCTGGTTTTTTATTTTTTATGTTGGCAGTTATTTTTTGACAGTTATCATCTCCTTCCTTTGGTCAGTTCTCTCAAGATGAGGTGCGTGAAGTTCTTTGTGTCTCTCACCTGTAAAAGAACTTGTTGTTATTAGTGTGTGAAGCAGCCATTATGCTGTTTTTGTGTGTGGATGTAGGCCACTGATCAAGCCGAACCACGTTAAGCTTTGTGCCTTTGCTCGATCTTTCTTTCTCTCTTATTTCAACATGGTATCAGAGCGTTTAACATTTCCGCTGCCCCTGAAGTTTTGATCCTAAGGTTCAAAGAGCTTCCTGTGTATTTTTGTCAAGGAGTCAAGCAAACACACCAAATCAGAAACTTCACCGAATTCCGACGGCCGACACTATCAGCTCAGGTGTCGGAAATCATCTAGCATAGGCTCGTTAGAATCGTCTGCATCTCAGGATTCTCCCTGCCAAATTTCAGATTTTTTGGAGTAGTAATTGCAGAGATACAGATTTTTGAATGACTATCTGTCGCTGGAAATTTTCCTGCGGTTCTGTTCATATGTGACTTTCTCTCTCACGCGTGCCTCTTTGGGGTCGATTCAAGGACCAAACAAGGGAGCGTTGGATTCGGGCAGGTTTCTGAAGCTTCCTGCAAACCTGAGGAACAACCAGAAGGCTAGAAGTTCAGGCGATTTCTCTCTGGTGCTCATTTAGAGCTGAAACTTGGGGCGTCCACTCCTCACCCCGTCAGTGAGTTCCTGTCAAATTTTTTAGATTTTTTCGAGTTGGAGGTGATTTCTTAAAATTCAACGAGTGACTGCTGGTCCTGGACGACACCTGAGCAGACTTGATCTCCTTATTCTCATCTTCGTGAGCGTCATGGCTGAAACAGGTAACACTTGAATCATTGAAAAGATTGTTGTTCAAGAGCAACCTAATCCTGCTATTAAAATCACTTCGGTGCTTCTCAATGGGATAAATTATCTTGCATGGTCAAAATAAGCAATGTTATTTTTGAGTGGAAAATCAAAACTTGAATATGTTACTGGTGACCTCCCAAAACCGGGAATAGCTCCTTCTACAAGGAGTGAAAGATGACCAATCACATGGTCATGTCTTGGTTGATGAATTCTATGGAACTAAGAATTCAACAAGGTTTTTTCTTTGCTGAAACTGCTGCACAAATTTGGAAAAAGGCTAAAGAATTGTATAGTGAGAAAAACAATATTGCTAGGATGTTTCATTTGTCAAAAAACATTTACAGTATAAAGAAAGATCAGAAAACCAGTTTCAGTGAACATCTTGGTGATCTTCAAGGGTTGTGGGACGAGTTAGACTACTTAGTTGATATGACTGAAAGTCTGCAAACCAGAGATCGTTTACGTGAGCAGCAAAAAATCTTTCAATTGCTTAACAGTCTTGGTACAGAATATGAACCAATACGACAACAGATTTTTATGCATACATCACTGCCGTCATTATCTACCATTTGTTCTTTATTAATGAGTGATGAATCAAGGAAGCATGTCATGATTCCCTCGCTGCCAAAGGGGGAAGAATCTGATGATAAAGTTGCTTTTGTGGTTGTTGAGAGACAGAATGGATTTAACCGATGGAAAGGAAAAATGAAGAGAGTTTGCACTTATTGTAAAAAGGAGGGACAGTTGCATGAGCGATGTTGGGATTTGTATGGGAGACCAGAACCGAAGAAGTCACCATTTGAAAAAACTAGAAAAACTTCATCTTCAAAAATGGTTGCTACCAAATCTAAAGAGACTAATGATGCTACAGCTCTCTTAGAAAAGATTTCAGAATTACTAAAACACATGTCTATCAAGCAAGAAGCCATGGCTGCATCAGCAAGCAATTCTACTCAGTGTAACTCAAAAGGTATGTTTTCTAATACTTGGGTTTTGGACTTCGAGGCGAGTGACCACATGACCATGGATGGACATCTACTCAGAAACTATTCCACTCATAATATTGATAAATCTGTCACTATAGCAAATGGGTCTTCTATGCATGTGAGTGGTATTGGTGAAATGTCATTTTTAAATCAGTCTATTAGCTCAAAAATTCTGCACATGCCAAATTTGAATTCTAATTTGTTATCTATATCAAAACTTACAAGAGAACTTAATTGTTGTGTTACTTTCTCTCCAACTGATGTGATTATTCAAGACATTGCGACGAAGAAGATGATTGGTAAGGGAGAATTACATCGCGACGTTTATTGGCTGGACAACACAAGTAGTGCATTGGTTACAAGTTGTAAATCAAATGGAGACTTATGGCATCAGTGCCTTGGACATGTGTCAAGTCAAACTATGAAAGTTCTAATGCCTGAGTTAGTCTTTAATTCGTACTTGTGTGATATTTGCAAATTTGCCAAGATGTCTAGATTACCGTTTGGTACAATAGAAAATCATACTAACACTTTGTTTGAGTTAGTGCATTCTGATGTTTGGGGTCTTGCACCTGTTAATTCTTATAGTGGATATCGTTACTATGTGACTTTCATTGATGATTGTTCTAAAATGACATGGTTGTACCTGCTGAAATCTAAAAATGAAGTTTTTTCAAAGTTTTGTGAGTTTTTTAGGATGATTGAAACTCAGTATAATGCTCGTGTGAAGATCTTGAGATCAGACAATGGAACTGAATACAAAAATCAAGAATTTGATCAATTTGAGAAAAAACATGGCATTACTCATCAATTTATATGTGTAGATACTCCCCAACAAAACGGGGTGGCTGAGAGGAAAAATAGACATCTGTTAGAAACAACTCACTCATTACTATTCCAAATGTCAGTACAAAAAAGATTTTGGAGTGATGCAGTTATGACAGCATGTTATATTATAAACAGGCTTCCATTAAGACATTTGAATAATAAATCTCCAATGAAAATTCTTATGAATCGACCTATCAAAATTGCATACTTAAGGACTTTTGGGTGTGTAGTTTTTGTCAAATGCAAAGGATATGACAAGTTAAGTCAAAGAGCCACGTGATGTGTCTTCTTGGGGTATTCTTCATAAAAAAAGGGATATCAGTGTTTCGATTTAGAAACCCACCAAGTGTTGATCTCACGAGATATTTGTTTTGATGAGCAGGAACCATTCTTTAAGGCCATTGAGCGAAAGGGGGAGTCATTAAACCATAATATTACACCTACAATGGAGAACTACAAAGAGTTTGATGTGTTTATTGTTTTACCTCAACCACAAGCAGACCTTAATGAGGTAACAGATGAAGGTGATGCTGATGATGGTGATGGTGCTTTTAATGATAATGAAGCTATCCAAAATTCAATTCTAGAGACTACAGTGAGAAGATCTCAAAGGGACACGTACCCTCCAAGGTATTTGCAAGACTATGTTACTTATTCTACTCAAACATTTCCAATTAATCATTATCTATGTTATGATCGGGCATCATCCAAACATGTTGCATACTTGAGCAATATATCTAAAATTGTTGATCCAAATTACTATCAAGAAGCTATGAAAATTGTGTTTGGGTAGAAGCGATCAATGAAGAGCTAAATGCTCTTCACAAAAATAACACTTGGGAACTGGTTCAAGTGCCAAATGATAAGAAGGTGATTGGCTGTAGGTGGATTTTTAAAACCAAGTATCGTAGTGATGGTACCATAGAGCGACACAAAGCTCGGCTTGTAGCAAAAGGTTACACTCAAACTCATTGATTGGACTATGATGAAACATTTGCTCCCGTTGTTAAAATGAACACTGTCAGAATTATTTTATCCATTGCTTGCAATCTCAATTGGGAACTATTTCAGTTAGATGTGAAAAATGCATTTCTACAAGGTGATTTGAATGAGGAAGTATATATGCAATTACCTCCAGGGCACCCACAAAAAAGGAAACTAAACTTAGTGTGCAAACTCAAAAAGTCTATATATGGTCTTAAACAATCTCCTCGTGCATGACATAAAAAACTAAGCACTGCTTTAGAAGACAGAGGATTCAAACATAGTCTTGCAGACAACTCAGTATTTATCAAAAGGGCTGAAGAGACAATAGTGATAATTCTTGTTTATGTGGATGATATTATTGTAACAGGAAATGATCATGACCAAATTTCTGCCACCAAACAATTCTTTCACCAAACTTTTGAAATAAAAGATTTGGGAAAGTTGAGATATTTTCTTGGGATAGAAATATCTAAATCAAAGAAATGTATGTTTATGTTTCAAAGAAAATATACCCTTGATCTTCTCAAGGAAACCGGAAAACTTGGAGCTAACCTGCCTTGACACCTATTGAACCTTACATAAAATTGATGTGAAAGATGATGAAGTTCTGGGAGATGTTTCTAGATATCAACTAGTCAGGTCAGTCAGAATATACATATGAAAGCTATTGATAGAATTTTGAGATATTTGAAAGGCTCTCCAGGTCAAGGATTATGATACAAGGAAAATGAAAACATTGATATTAGAGGATTCACAGATGCTGATTGGGCTGGCAGCACAGATAGCAAATCCACATCAGGATATTGTGTTTTTGTTGGAGGAAATTTAGTGACATGGAAAAATAAAAAACAACATACAATATCACGATTCAGTACAGAAGGAGAGAATAGAGCGATGGCTACTACAACGTGTGAAGTTGTTTGAGTTAAATCTCTCATTTCTGAAATGAGATTCAAGGTTGAAAAACCAGTTCCTATGCATTGTGACAATCAAGCGGCGATACACATTGCAGCTAATTCAATGTTTCATGAGCGCACTAAACACATAGAAATTGACTGTCATTATGTGCGTGAACAAGTTCAACAAAAGGTGATTATAACTCCATATACTAGAAGCAATGATTAGCTTGCTGACAGATTAACTAAAAGCTTGGATAAGAAACGGCTTGAGGAGCTAAAATTCAAGTGGGGCTGTTATAATCTCTACGCCCCACTTGAGGGAGAGTGTTGAAGAAAAGGTTCAGTTATTTTTTATAAAGACGTGTGTCATTTTCTGGTTTTTTATTTTTTATGTTGGCAGTTATTTTTTGACAGTTATCATCTCCTTCCTTTGGTTAGTTCTCCCAAGATGAGGTGCGTGAAGTTCTTTGTGTCTCTCACCTGTAAAAGAACTTGTTGTTATTAGTGTGTGAAGCAGCCATTATGTTGTTTTTGTGTGTGGATGTAGGCCACTGATCAGGCCGAACCACGTTAAGCTTTGTGTCTTTGCTCGATCTTTCTTTCTCTTTATTTCAACGTGTTGAATGATGTATACACTAGTTCCTCTGAGGCCTTATATGTCCCGCCTCCCACGTGATCAGAAAAGAGGCTATTCTCTGTCTACTTGTGCTATGAGCGAAAATGTTGTTCCTTATTATATGGCAGATAACGTGGGTGCACTTTGTTCTCTCTCTCTCCCTCAATTTGGTGATGGCGTCATTGAATAGTCAAAAACAGTTTGACGTTAATCTAGACAAAAAAATGTTCCGTCATTTTGACATATAAGAAGAAGAAACGGAACATCAAAAATCAACCCAGTATGCATCAAAACCTGGCTTTAGAAAAAGACATAAATATTAATTAACAAAATATGTTTAAAAGCATATTTATTTGGAAATGGTGAAAATCCTCCTGCCATCCTACCCTCCGCACAAGTACGGCTGTCTAATGCAATGCATTGAACAGATTGTATCAAAGCTAGAAGATTTCTTCATACAATAATTACATATATATATATATATATATATATATATATATATATATATATAATCCAAACATTAAAATAATGATCTCAATTTATCTGGTAATAGAAAAAAAATTAAAAAATTTTGCAGTCTAAAATGATATTTCCTGTCATGTTTTTCGTTTACTAGACGCACTAAGTATAGTGGTCATTTCGATAGTGAGCGACGGAGGCGAGAGCAAGGGGTCTTTTTCATTTCATTGAATGGTTTTTTTTTTTTTTTTTGGTTGAAGGGTATTTTTGTATTTATTAAAAAAATAATTTTTACTTTTTAAAGTGTTTTTCCTTTTTATTCATTCTAGGGTAGGTATCGGGCTGGCCGGGCCGGTCGATCGGCCCGTCGAGCCCAAACCCAGGCCCAAGCTCGGCCGGATAATATTGACCGGTCAGGCCGGGCCGAGTACCGGGCCAGGTCCATACCAAGGCCCAGCCCGGCCCGTTTTGCTGGGCCTCTGACCGGGTCGGGCCGGGCGGGTTTGTGTTCGTGCTGATAGCCATCTCTAGCCGGATTGGACTTCTACCACCAACACATTTTACTTACGCAGCTACGCTGCCCAATTTCCCTTCCCTCCCGAGCAGGCTGGTCACCGCCTCATCAGGCAGCATAGCATTCTATCAGATGGTGGCTTTTATTGACAAGCACAAACCAACCTTCCCCAATCTAAGATCGCACACTAAGTTACAGGCACAGGCACAGGTAGGAAGCGATACACGCAACAAACGAAGACACAGGAAGAAGATGGTACCTGATGAACTCTGCATGTATTGTAGCTTCCAAGAGTCTGAAATCAAGATTTAAAGATCACCTGCAGGAAGGAAATGATACACCAAATGAAAAATGGGCTCGATCAACAAGAAAAATGAAAATGAGCGATGGTTGATCAACAAAAAAAAATGGGCGTTTTACATAGACGGTACATGCTTTGAGAGGGAAAGTGTGAATCTCGAATTGCATACCTACCTGCCTCCACCGTTTCAAAGCGAGTGGAAGATGATCGACCACCGCTAGGGAAGACAACAGCTCGCCAAGATCGGCTGCGCCCTGTGAGAGAGGGGAGATGAGATGAAGAAGGCCAGGGGGGATTGAGGAAGGGCGCGGGGCGGCGGGAGGAACGAGTGAGAAAAAAATCAAAAATGAAAAACTCGGGCCGTCGGGCCATAACGACCCGTTAGGAACTCGGGCCGGGCCGGGCTCACTTAAGTTGAGCCTGATAACAAAATGTCTCTGCCCAGACCCGGCCCGGCGGCGGCCCGGCCGGACGCCCAGGCCTAATTTAAGGGCATCTTAATCTTTTGGCCGCAAGTGGAGAAGAGCTGAATGCAAATATCAAATTGCTTCTGCCATCAAATGATCCCGCAAGTGGAGAGGAGCTGAATGCAAATAACAAATTGCTTCTGTCATCAAATGATCATTTGATGAGGCGATATAGGTGGCGTTTGATAGCTCGATCTAAGGATTTTAAGAACTGAGGTTTTAAAAAACGTCGCTTGTTAAAAGCCTAGGTTTTAAAAAATCTCGTTCGTTTTTCTCACGGTTTTACTATTTCTCTCAACCATCGCGGGCGGTGATGGTTTTCGTTCTTTTTTCCCTCCTTCTGTGCCACCCTAGAACAAGACAATGGCGGTTCTCCTCACGGTGACTCTCTCTCTCTCTCTTTACATCAAGCCCTCATCCGGTGGTCGAGGGTTTGTCTATTTTGTTCAGCCCTCAGCCGATGGTAGAGGTTTTTTTTTGGTCTCCTCTCTGCCACTCAAGAAGAAGGCCATGGCAGATTCTCACGGTCAGTCTCCCTCTCTCACTCTCTCTCTGTATCAAGTCCTCAGCCGATGGTGGAGGGTTTTGGTTTTTTTTGTGTAACCCTCAGCCTATGGTGGAGGGTTTTGGCTTTTTTTGTGTAATCCTCAGCCGATGGTGGAGGGTTTTCTTCCGTTTCTCTTTTTTTTTTTGTTTTCGTTTTCTGTCTTTGGCTATGGTGGCCAAGTTTTGTTTCTTTCTCTATATGGCTATGGTCGGGCCTCTTCTCATCTTTCTGTTCTTCTTTTTCTCTTTTATCTGTGCAGGGGATGTATGATCCACGCTACAGATAGGAGGAGGGGCGGATCTCAAAACCACAGATTTCACGTCTATAGTGGATTTGAAATCCATGACCTGAAGTTTGCCAAATCTCTATGGATTTCAACGTGAAATTCAGAGGCAGGCAAACACGCCCTTCAAGATTGAGGCAAATTGATAAGAACAGTTTGCAGCTAGATGGGAGCAAAGTTGAATACAAATATCAAATTGTTTTGGTCATCTCATCATTTGATGAAGTGATGCTGCAGGGTTAGTTTGTCTATCCTTTGTTGATAAAAAAAAAAACAATTATTATTTATAAGCTACAATTGGATCCTATGGGTCTTGAGCAATGAAAACAGTTTTTCATTGCTCATCATAAAATTTTGTAACATAGTGTTTAGTCGTGAATTTAGCTTTTTAGCTTTTAAAGTTTTTTAAAGATTATGGCAAATTGATGAAACACTTGAGGTAGCCAAACTTATGAGAATTTTCGAAAAGAAAATTTTAGTTTAACATATATTAAATTTTTTTAAAAATTATATATTTTGACTGGTGTTAAAATTTTGAGACTATATTTCAGCAAAAAATTATAGCTGTCTCTCTGTTAAAGTTTTTGATGAGTTTACATCATTTTTCTCTCTCGTTTTATAGAAGGCCATTTGTGTATGTGCGTTGATGTGTTTTGGGGAAGCTCTTGCTGTATTTCTACCTGTTAGGAAAATGATGATACTAAAGAAGAATTACAAAATATTCTGCAATTTTGGGAAAATTACATCGTTATAAGATGTTGACAATCCAAAGGCATTTCGATGGCTAGCATTATATGTATAAATAGCTAATAGCTGATTTATACTAGCCTATGTCATTTCTTTTTACTATTTTTTTTATAAATAGATGTACAAAATCGACATTCTCCTAACCATAAAACTGTGATACAAAATGTAACATTACCTCGAAATGGCCCGTGTTCTTTTAGTAGGGTCCTTGTGACATAAATCATAACAGTTTTTGATCAACATAAGGAGATTTATGCCTCTTGGGATGCATGTCAGATGAATGACTCTGATGCTGTGATTCCAAGGAGCAACATAGGCTTTAAAAGAAAATATTCTACATTTTAGGGTTCTGCCTGTTGGAGAATAATATGTTGATTCCAACTAAGAAGTTTTTCTAATAAAAAGTAGTGCTGCAATATGGGGACAAGAATGGCTCATGGATAAGGATCTAAAATGTTCAGTTAGGATGTATAGGCTTTTAAGTTGAGCACGAACACTCCTACATATTCTTTCTAGGCTCTTAAAGGAAAAGGGGAGAAAACACTGAGCAGACGTGGTTGTTATACAAGGAGATGATGACATGCATAAAACTGTTTTGTTCTGCTTGTGTTTATTGACAATAATTTGGCCTTTTACTTGGAGAAATACACCTTAAAGGGTTGTTCTGTAATTAGAATACTATGTGAGTATTTCAAGAGTCAACTCAAACAAATTCATGAAACGCTAGAACTAGGTGTCCATCGATCAATCTAAACCGCACACAAAGTGTTTTGTTTATCAAACGACTCCTAAAAGTGTCAGATCAACAGCACCATGACCCCTAAAAGTGTCAGATCAACAGCAACATCTACCTTGAATTTGGTATACAAACGGTTTTGTATTCAGAATCATACCTTAAAAATCAGGTGCATATCAATCAGCTTATCTAGAAGAAAAAAAGAAAACAACCGTCTGACCCTCAAAACCATATCCGAATTATCTCCATCCCTAACCTGAAGGCTTTAAGATATGGTGCTCTTGTGCACATATATTAAGCCTTTAATTTTGAAGGTAATGTGGAGTAAGTATGCTTGAGAGAACACATCCGGTCATATAGAACGATCTCTTAGTATATGTCTCATTTAATCAAGAGATCTACTCATCATTCTCGGGGTTCCAGTGTGAGTTGTGACATGGGGAGTCAACATGATCCAACAGTTGCGAAGAAAATGACGAGAACTGAATACAATATGTATATTCAATAATATATAATTTGCTTTTGGGTAGACCGGTCACTGCCTTACCTTGTGAGAGGAGAAGATCCTGATAAAAATGAAGCCAAGTGCTTTAAGGAGGGTACCTGATAGGAGAAAGATTGTCATATACAATATGTATTAATAAACAACTGATCAATTATATCCAACATGTCTTAAGCTGCAGCCAAGGTCAACAAATTTTATTACGACAAGAAATAATGCATTTTTCTCACGGCGGAGACAAGGAAAAGAGTCATGCTATAAGGAGTATAAATGCTCGTTATGTTCCATTTAAAGCATGGTCATATTTCTTGTGCAGTAGCTTGCCTGGATTATTTGTAAGCGAATGGGACAATCACTGGGATTCCAATAAACTTAGACTCCTCCTCTTTTTTTCCTTTTACTTCATATTAAAACATTAACAACAATCCATGTTAAGACAGCAAATAAAAGTTGTCTGTTCAAACAACGCCAACGATCGGCCGCTCATTCCAATTTCAATTCCAGGATTTTCTTTTCACTTGGCTCTTTTCTTCAGTTCATTTCCTGATCAAATTTGGAGGTGTCGTCAACTATTATGACGTATCATTTTCGGCATCCACTTTAGCAAGTGGAGCCCATAACAAACGATACTTCACTTTTTCATGAACTCTAGAAAACTCGTAGTTATCTTGATTTATGGATCAATCCGACGGCAGAGTATCAGCCATATCACCAGTGCGGTAAGAATCGTGAATCCAACCCCGACATGTATTCTTTCCCCTTCTTTGAGAGGATAATTGTGAATATATACTGTCTGAGTATCCTGCGAGATATGGTTCTCTTTGGTTTTACGAGTAAATATCATTTGATGTTTATAATGCCTACACTAAAAGCAGGAAATGCAGAATGATAAGATCTGAAATTCGGAAGCTAAAATGACCAAAATATTTAATGTTTTTGAGTGTTTGTCATAACTTTTGATGAACTATTTTGGCGTTGTTTTTTAGGTTAAACTAACTACCAGTTGGAGCAAAGGCTATCACGAGGCATGAAAATTAGTCATACTGGAAACTGACGAAAAGTAGAAAAAATGATATTGGTGAATACTTTTAAGCCGTAGTTCAGATAACTTAGTTCTTACGTTGACAAGGAAAACGGATACTTCTGCTTGAAACCACTAGTTTATGTTGCAAGCAAGAAAAGATTCACACGAAGAAAATGAGCGCAGAACAATTTCAGATGCCTATTGCATTGCATAACTTTAATCCATTTCAAGCTTTTCGTCCAAGTCTTGGCCTAGAAACGAACCCGTGAATGATTTTACATGGTAAACAGGGCACTGGTTAAAGCCATCTCAGACTCCAACCAAGCTGTATTGTGAATCCAAAAGCAAGAAGTGCAACCGGCTACTTCTTTCATAAGCATTTTAGATAACCCTCCCTCAAGCAATCTGAAGACAGATTGGAATCCAAGAGTATGAGAATGGTATTCAGGATATTTGGGAAATAATTTGGACCCTTATAACCTCCAAAATGGATGTGATCCTAATTCAATGTGTCCATGCTCCTACCCGTGTGACATCACAAGACCACTTTCACGAAGCTATTTTGAATTACCTACCGTAAACATATATTGACAACAACAAAAATATACGTGGGCTGTATCAATGACTATATGAATGACTATGTTGGCTATATTTACATCTATGACCATATCAATGCTACTGTTGTTCATGCTACGTTGGGGCCGTTCATCCAACCGCCACATCAGAAGAACCACAGTAAGACTGCCACTCATATTTGCTGCAGTAATTTCCTTATAATGAAAAAAAAAGGTAATTCACCACCGAAGCGTTTGCAAAGACTAAGGCTGAGAATAACTTGGTCTGGGTTCCGTTGCCCTCAATCCCACCATGGAAATCAATTAGCGTTCCACTCAGGCGGAAGGACATGTGTATATATATATAGCCAATTTTTGCAAAAAGATGGAAAAATAAACTTTAAAAAAGGGCAAGAATCACAATATTTTGAAAAAAACAACACGAATGTTTGCCTTTTTTTCAAAAAATTATTTTTAATGTCTTTTGAAACTTTTGATGTTTGTTTCGGTGTAGATCCAATTTCGTAAAACAGTCTTAGTTTTTTCACATGAATGACATCATAAAGTCGGATTTAGTCATCGTTTTTTTTCCAATTTTTGTTGCAATACTTTTTTGTCATTTTAAATTTATTATGGGGTGTGTGCGTATCTGATTAATTAATTTTTGTTCAATTGAAGGTCACGAAAACTTCATAACTAAACTAATTTCCATTTTCAGTAAGTAGGCAACGAAAATGACGCCAACAGGATGAGATTAGATGAAAAAGGTCATCTCCTATTTGTTTCTTCCCCCTCATTTCCTCCCTCCGCCCGCAGCCTCGCTCCAACAGAAATCGCCTTCTCACCGTCGCACCAGAGGCCGCTCTCACCGTCGCCTCTCCGCCGTCGCCACTCCACTCCTCTGCCAGTGATCTTTCCCCCTTTCTCTCTTGCTCTCTGTTGCCCTCGTTTTCTCCCTAAATCAGTGCCCTAATCTGTTGATCCTGAATTGAGGAATGTTGGGACATCATGGTCTGTGGAGGGATTGTGAATGGACTTGCAGGAGTGCTCATCTTTTGGCCAAGTCTGAAGCGAATCCGAGCTAAGACGAGGAAGTTCTAGCTATGACCCGACCAAGCTCCGGCTAGGCCGCTGCTACTTTCCCGACCAAGCTCCGGCAAGTCCGATGAGTTGCCCATAATACCCCTGGTTGGAATTAGAAGAATCAGATATAAATTGTGTTGGCCAAGGGTATTGTTGGCCTTGGAAAAGATTGTGGTTTGGGCTAGAAAGCCTAACCGCCAACTTGGAAGCTCGCATCTAGCTCCACCTCGCACGTCCTTTCCATATCACCAGCTGGACCCAGCCATCCGTCGATCAGCTCCATGTGTCAGCCATCCAAGGAGCCATGTCGCCCGACTTTGTTGGGAGTGGATCGAGTATCACGCGGGGCCACCTCCTTCTCTCGTGTGCTACCTTGCCACGCACGCACCACCTCGCCACTCTCCCCTATTATTGTGTGCTAAAGGTAAGTCTCATTCTCTCTTGGCACTGTAAGGATCATTTGGTGGGCCGGCATATGTCTATGAGGAATTTCAAACATTGTGGTTGTCTTAATGTAAATATCTACTTAAGTGATTGTGTTTTGGGATATTACATCATTTTATATGGTATGAGGTAATTTTGTAATGTATAGATTCATGTTTGCAATTATGGAATCTATGATGGGTTGAATCCGTAATTGCTCTTAATATAAAATGGTAGTGGTCCCAGGGGTCATGCAATGGTTGCCAGAAACGTTGGTTTCTAGGGTTGCCTCTTCCCCATCTGAGAGAGACCTCACGTGCGCCGCAAAGACCCTAGAAGATGATACTGCAATCCGATCGTCCATTTGTTGATATGGATTCAGGTACGTTTCCGTTTCAGTTAAGATTTTGTTTCAATGATTTAGCATGAACATGAACCTATTTAGGGCATATTGTTTTTGTGTATGCATGAGGGAAATCTCTCGTCAATTGGTATCAGAGCCCTATGTTTATTGTTAAATCGTTGAATTTTGGATGAAATTTTTGTGCGTTCTTTCCTTTTCGTTTTCCCCTTTTGTTCTGTTCTCTCCGATGATCTACTTTGAACATCGAATGATGGAGAGGGGCGTGGGCGGTGGAAGCCGTCGGGCTTCCATTGCAGCCATGTGGGCAATGGAAGCCGTCAGGCTAAAAAGGGGAAAAGGGAGGGGCCATGGCCGGCGAGGTCATTGTTGCCGGAAGGGACGGTGTGACCCACCGGTTGTCGAGCCTCCGGCATGGGCGACTGAAGCAATCAGACTTTCGTCGCAGCCACGAAAGACGAAGAAGAAGGAAAAGGGGACGACAGGGAGGGGCGACGGAGGAGCACCGGCTGGCGAAGGGGGGGGGCTGGCCGTTATGGCATCACGGCGGGCAGCGACCGCTGGTTCGGGCGACGGCCGGCGCCCACCCACCTCTGTCCCACCCGTTTTCTTTTTCTCTTTCTCTTTTGGGTGCGACCCGCCGGCGTCCACCCAAAGCATTTGGAGTCCTGCCGGAGGCATTATCACTGTTCGCCTGTCGTTCGGTGCTTGGCAGGGCGAGCGGCGGTTTCGCTGCCTGCGAACCGTCGAGCGTGGCAAGAGGGTCGAACCCGGGTCGGGTCATGTCAGACCCGACCCGAATCCATAAGGATTAAAAAAAAAGAATTTTTGCCGACCGCCAGCTTAAGTTAAGAATTCGGATCGGGGTCGGGTCATGTCAGACCGACCCCTATCCATTCAGTTTACATTTTGGATTTCGGGTTCGAGTCGGGTGACGCGACCCGACCCGTATCCATTCGGTTATTTTGGATCCGGGTCGGGTCATGTTGGACCCGACCCATATCCATAAGATTTAAATTTTGAAAATATGGTTTTTCAGATCCGGTTCAATCATTTCGGAGCCGACCCGTATCCACTCGGTTTAAAGTTTGTAAAACAGTTCCTTTTCTTTTAAGCCTGAAGAGATTCGAACCGGTTCATTCGGTTTCAGGCCGATTCAACTCGATTCAGAACCAGTTTGTACTTTTTGGAACTGATTTGAGCATTTTCAGACCGTTTCATTCAGTTTTGAAACCAATTCTGACCCCTTTCAGACCGGTTCAGTTGTTTTTAGACCAGTTCAGTTGTTTTTAGACCGGTTCAATTGATTTTCAGACCGGTTCATTCAGTTTGGAGCCGACTTTTAGCACATTTTTCAATCGGTTCAGTGGGTTTTGGAGCCGATTCGGTTTATTTTTGACCGGTTCGTCCAATTTTTAAACAGGTTTAGTCCTATTTAGGGCCTTGTGCGAGTCTTAGTTGCGGTTTAAGAACGATACAGGCCATTTTAAAGCCGATTCAATGGTTCTTGACCCACTTAAACACAATTTTGGTACCGGTTTATAAAATTTTAAACTCTTTTTTGGCCCATTTCATTAAATCTTTTGGTTTTGGATTGAATGTAGGGCAAAATTTGTATGTGAGTTTTAATATATGTATCATGTTTTGCATGTTATTAAAATTATGAATGTACTATAGGTGAATATTTGGACTATGAATTTGATCTTTGGTCATGTCTGTTGTTCTAAATGAGTAGATTTATACTTTATATCGCGAAAGTGACCTCTGTTATATGAATTTGCCTGTTTCAAACATTAGATGATAGTATACTTAAGCCATGCAGGTAATGATCAACCTAAAGGAGGATGTTGCTTGGTCAAGTTTAAGCGTAGAGAGCAATGAGTATGTGATAATTTTCAGGTTTCTATGTGAATAGTGAGTCAATCCAAAGATGGACTTGTTATTTGACAGAGCTAATTATTTATATTCATTGTTGACCAAGAATACCATTTGCAGTTATTATTTCAATCCAAAGATTGGATATTAATGTTGCACCGGTACCTTGTGATGGATTTTGGGCTATTGTGTTTCAATTCATTTATATTTATTGTTTTATCTTTGTATGTGTATTGATTGTGAGCATGCTTTGATTTGTTCTTTGTACAGTGAGTTCTCCTTCTATGATATTTGCAAATTTAAGTACTATTCATAAGTTAAATGATTCAAATTTTAGAAGTAAGAAAAGAAAAACTATTAAGGAATTTGCAGTTGACCAGTCATCTATTAAGAAACAAAAGAAGCATAAGGAAAGCCAATTAGGCTGCTTCTTTTGTAAGGGTGAAAGGCCATATGAAGAATAATTGTACTAAGTTTCACGCATAGCGTGAAAGGAAAGGTATACTTCTCACTTTGGTTTGTTCTGAGGTTAATTTAATTTCAATACCCCGAAACACTTGGTGGGTAGATTCAGGTACTACTACTCACATAAGTGTGTCTATGCAACGCTGCCTAAATTGTCGAACACCAAATGATACTAAAAGATTCATCTATGTGCGCGATGGCAAGAAGGTGAAAGTTGAAGTCATAACAGATTTTCGGTTATTGTTAAAGACTGTCTGTTATTTAAATTTGATAGAAACTTATGTAGTACCGTTTTTTGATGGAATTTGATTTTTTATTTTTTTACTGGACAAATTTGGTTATTATTGTTCATTTGGAGGAAGTAAATTTAAGTTGTTTCTGCACTCAAATTTGATTACCACTGAGTTTTTTTTTGTAGCGATAACCTCTATTTGCTTGAGACAGTTACTTCGTATCATGAAATCCTGTATGTTGTAGAAAGTGATACTAAAAGAAAATTAGCCAATGAGAATTTTGTTATGTTCTGGCATAGGCGCTTAAGACATATCTCTAAAAAGAGAATAAAAAGGCTTATGTCAAATGAAATTTTTGAGTCCATTGATTTTGTAAACTTTAATGTTTGCATTGAATGTATAAAGGGAAAACAAACAAACATTAAGAGGTTATAAGTTTTATAATCCATCTAGTAAGTCTTTCTTTGAAACGGGAAATGCTCATTTTTTTGAGGATATTGAGTTTGGGGAGGTGATCAGGTTAGAAGCATTGCCTTTGAAGAGAGACGTGAGTCTACTCATACAGATGTTGAAAGCAATAGTCAGGTCTTTATTATTGGCATTGTTCCATCAACATATTCAGAAGAAGGCAATGATGTTCATCTCCCTACTGAAGAACAAACTCACCAACCTCAAGAAAATCAAGTAGATGTGCCACTGAGGAGATCCACTAGAGAAAGCAGAAATACAATTTCAAATGATTTTATCTAAGGACTCCGCATCTGCACCAGCTGCATCGTCTGCGTCACCCAGGGACTCCATTTCCAGCCTTGTCCGCCTCTGCCAGGCGTGCCGCCTCATCTCGCGTCCATAGCTCCTGCAGTGGCCAGAACAACTGTTGTCGTCAGTTCATCTCTGTCCGCTCAGCCAGCAAGGCCGAGCCATCAGCATCCAATCGTCTGCGTCCGCTCGGTCATGAGGGTCAAGCCATCTTTTATCTTTCGCCTAGTCCACCATGGTCAGGAGGGCTGCGACTTCTTCCCCACACTCGTAGCTGTAATACACCCAGGATGGCTAATTTGTAGGGATTCCCCAGGTGTCATCCTACAGTCTTGGCCGAGTGTCTCTCGGTTGGTAACACTCTTTTCTCCCCCCTTATTGTTTCATGGGTAGATATACTTGCATATTTGCTTTTGTATTTGTTTTTAGCCCGGCTTGGGCCATTGCGACCCCGCGCGGTCCCTCTAAGGCTCTCGGCCAAGGACACGACCGTAGGGTAGCCAGACCTCCTAGGGTGGGCATGGTTTGCTCGTTAGTTGTGGTTTGTACGTGTTTGTTGTGGTTTGTGAGTGAATTGAGCATTCTTTTGTAATCGTGCGCGTTTGTAAGACCTTTTACCCAATCTTTTGTAGTTGGAAAAAAACCTCACGGGCAGGTATCCCTTTACTTGTAATGTTGTCCAGTTGTCCGACAGGATAGATAGATTGGAATTAATTTGTTTAGGTTTTGGTATTTGGGCTTTCCTCGAGGGATTCTGGCTTTATGACTGACTTGAGGCTAAGATTTGGTTGAAGCCGGGTGAGTGCCTAACAATTGGTATCAAACTACCTTGAAGAGCCAACGATAGTGTCAGTCGACAGTTTTTTGGTGTCTTCATCTTCGTTTCCACCTGTAGTACCTTCGAATTTCTTGGTTAAACTTTTTGGTCTTCTTGGAGTCTTAGATTGGTGGTGTGTACCTCACAATCAGGCCTTCTACCTTAGCAACCAGGTGCGGGTGGTGAACGCATCACTACAGAGGGTAGCTAAGGTCGCGGTTTGTCGTTGAGGTGTCAGGAGGACGCGGCGATTTAGTCCTCACTTTTTTGCCCGACCGAGAGCCTGGTCAAGTAGCCAAGGGCGGCTGCAGGCGGGCCAACCCAACTTCCTTGCTGACGAGCGCACACGCGGCATCGGTGTCAAGGGCAGCGACACAACCAGCTTGTGGGTTAGGCAGCTTCGGTAGATTGCAGATTTTGGTCTTCTTAGGCAGTTTGGACAGATTTTAAGTTTTAGTTTTCTTTGATTCAGTTTGGTCCATCAGACTTAGTCTATTTTGAAATAAGTGGTCAGTTTTATAACTTTGAGAAATGGGCAAGAAGAAACAACTCTTGTCTGAGTCCCTCTAACAAGAGGAGACCTCTAGCCAAGAGGCACCCCAAAATACGGATTCCGTAGAGATCCAAACTTTCGGGACGGAGCGCATAGGCTTCATGGAGAAGGAAATGGTGCAAATATGAAGTGAGATCACCGATTGCAGAAGCCAACTCTCTTGGTTGGATGGTATGGAAGCTATGATCTGGGCTATATCTGCGAATCAACAGGACTCATAGGTCCAATGACCCAACCCGGGATCGGATAAAGGAAAGGACCTTCTCGAAGAAAACCCTAGCCCTCCAACTTTCCCTGAGGGAAATGAGCCTAATGCTCACACTTCTCACGTTGGATCCAGTCAGGCAGGCGCTAGAATAAATAGTGAAAAACAGTCAGCACCCGAGCCTGAGTTGCAAATTTTGAGTGGACCTTTGAATGGACCTACATGGTCAAGATAGTTCCCTACGGACCTCCTTCTTTTGGTTATGGACCACCCCCTCAGTATGGTCAAGGACCCCCTCAGTACGGCCAAGGTCCCCCACAATATAGCCAAGGCCCCCCCTTCGTATGGCCAAGTACCACCACCGTATGGTCATGGACGACCTCAATTCGGCCATTTTAGTAAAAACAGATATTGGAGAGGCCAAGATGAGGAAAATGAGTTGTATAGTTATGGGCCAGAGAGAGGAAGAGGTAACAGACCTCCCCAACAAGGGCGAACCCCATCCGTGGAACTAGACTTTCCTAGGTTCAACGGAGAAGACGTGAAAGAATGAATCTTTAAAGCAGAACAATACTTTGGGATGAATGGATTGAGATAGCCATCATGTATTTCGAAGGGGAAGCACACGTGGTATCTATGATTAAAACGTAGTCACCCAACACTTTAGTGATTCTTCGTACACCGACTTCGACATAGAGTTGAAGAACCTCTGTCAGACCTCATCAGCACAAGAATACCATGGAAGATTCGAAAACCTTTCCAGCATGGTTGATTGGATAGAAAGATCCTTAATCAGATCCTTTGTAAGCGGTCTGAAAGAGGATGTGCAAATTGATATGCAGGCTCAATGCCATATAGATTTGGTTGAATGTTTCGTGACAGCTCGTACCATTGAAGAGTGAATCCGCCGCAAGGAAAACCTGAAGAAGCCCTTCCAGGCAAGTGAGCCCAATAAAAGCCGAGTTCCCCCTCCCCGGAACCCTCCTTACAAAAAAGAGGAACCCAGGCCAGGTTTCAGAGATAGGGTTTCCATTACATATGTCAGTAGAAAGGAGCGGGAGGAAATGATTAAAAATAATCAATGCTTTAATTGCAAAGATAAATGGCGTAAGGGCCATGTATAGAAAGAATTTCGAGCATATGAAGTCATTGATAGTGAAGATGAGAGTCAGCCGGTCCCATTGGAAGAGATTATACTGGCAGAAGAACCAGGTCCGTCCGACCCAATGGTAGAAGGTGAGAGCACATATCATTCCATGATGGACCCGAACAGACCCAATGCTATGTGGGTCATGGGTAAAATCAAGGGAAAGAAATGATAGTCTTACTGGACTCAGGAGCAACTCATAATTTTATGAGTCTTGGGGCAGCAGAAGCGATAGACTATCCCTTGACATCCTGAACACCTCTTACAGTTGTAGTGGGAGATGGATCAAGATTAGCTTGCACGTATTCGTGCGGAGTAGAGCTACTGATGCAGAAGTCACCCTTCACAGTCGATTTACTGGTGTTACCAATCAGGGGCATCGATATAGTTCCTGGTGTTAAGTAGTTGAAGACCCTTGGTATTATATTTTGGGACTTCAAGAATATGACTATGACATTTGTTAAGGAGGGAGGTGACAATCCTGTCACCCTAACCGTAGTAAACACCGTAGTTGAGCCCAAGGCCACGCTCAAAGCAATTGTAGCGCAACAACCGGCTTATTGGGTAGCCGCCTGGCTACCGATGTGCCACCAGTTGAAAAGACAGAAGAGGAAGTGCCTCCTGAAATCCAATGAGTTTTTAGACCAGTTTGAAGACGTCTTCAGAGAACCAAAGGGATTGCCCTCTAAGCGGGCATATGATCACCGTATCATTATGGCTCAAGGAGCCGAGCCTGACAATGTTAGACCTTATAGTTACATGTACAATTAGAAGGTGGAAATAGATAAACTCATAAAGGAAATGTTAGATGGGGGCATCATCAGGCCTAGTTGTAGTCTCTTCTCTTCGCCTGTCCTTTTGGTAAAGAAGAAGGATAACACATGACGCTTCTGTATTGACTACAGGGCTCTCAATGAGGCCACCGTGAAAAACTGCCATCCAATACCGGTCATCGACGAACTCTTGGATGAATTAGCTGGTGCCTATATGTTTTCAAAACTAGATCTCCATGCGAGATATCACCAAATCAGGATGAATGAAGACAATGTTGAGAAAACGACCTTCAGAACTCATGACGGACATTATGAGTTCTTGGTCATGCGGTTGGATTAAGTAACGTACCAGCAACGTTTCAATGTTGCATGAATGATACTTTCAGGTGCCACTTGCGAGATTTCATCCTAGTATTCTTTGATGACATCTTAGTATATAGCAAAAACCTGTAGCAACACGTTGAGCATCTGAATGCAACCCTACAGGTTCTACGAGAACATCAGTTGTACGCTAAGTTGTCAAAGTGCAGTTTTGGCCAATCTTAAATTGGCTATCTAGGACACATCGTGTCGCAAAAAGGGGTTCACGTAGACCCCAAAAAATTGAACGCCAATGATAGATGGCCACTGCCCAAGGACCTAAAAGAGTTAAGAGGGTTTCTCGAGTTAACAGTGTATTATCGACGGTTTATACAAGGTTATGGGATCATCGCAGCCCCTTTAACCCAAATGTTAAAAAAAGAGGCATTTGCCTAGTCAAAGAAAACTAGGGCAGCCTTCTTACACTTCGAGATTTCAATAAGCCTTTTACGGTGGAAACAGATGCTTGCGATGTCGATGTTGGAGTAATACTTAGTCAGGAAGGACATCCTATAGCATATATGTCAAAAGCCCTCACCAGCCGGGCCAAGCCTCTTTCCACATATCAGAAAGAGCTCCTTGCGATTGTCCTCGCCATAGAAAAATGGTGACATTATCTTATTGGTCACAGATTCATAGTGAAAATGGACCAGAATAGCTTGAAGTGCATGCTCAAGCAAAGAGTTTTTACGCCTACCCAGCAAAGATGGTTAGCGAAGCTCTTGGGGTATGACTTTGAGATACAATACAAAAAGGGTTCGGAAAACACGGCGGCAGATGCCTTGTCTCGGTTAACTGAGCAGTTGATGACCCTTTCGGTAGTTGAAACAAATATATGAGATAGATTGGCCGTTGAGCAACAGGAAAACGAACGGCTCTGACTTGTCAGAGCCTCAGTTAGTCAAAAACCAGGGTCAATACCTCATTACACAATGAAGGGTAATCTACTCCAAAGAAAGAACCGAACTTTGGTTCCCTTTGAGTCAGTGCTTAAGCAAGAATTGTTGTGCCATTTTCACTCGACTCCCTCAGCGGGTCATGAAGGAGTCGCGAAAACCATAAATAGAATCAAGACCCAATTCTGGTGGCAAAGATTGAAACCAGATGTACAATAGTTTGTGAGGCAGAGTGCGCCAAAGGGAGAAATATGAGGCCATCAAGCCACCGGGCCATCTTAACCCACTGCCTATCCCTACCAAGCCTTAGACCGATGTCACAATGGATTTCATTGACGCCTTACCAAAGTCGAAAAATAAGGAAGCGGTCCTAGTTGTGGTAGATCGGCTGACTAAATACAGTTATTTTGCACCCTTTCCTCGGATGTATCAAGGGCCAATGGTAGCTTCAGTATACCAAGAGTAAGTGGGAAAACTCCATGGAATGTCTGAGACGGTCGTGTGTGATAGAGACTCTATCTTCATGAGTGCATTCTGGAAGGAGTGCATGAAGATGATGGATACCACTCTCCAATTCAGTACAACTCATCACCCGCAGACAAACGAGCAGACTAAAATCGTGAACCGGTCTTTAGAGACCCACCTGAGATGCTTTGCTGGAGAGATACCTAACTCGTATGGTCCTACAACACAAGTCACCACTCATCTACGAGCATGGCTCCATACGAGGCCCTGTACAGATTCCCTCCTCCAACCATACCTAGGTACGAAGGAGTAACAACAACAGATGGTAATGTGAATTGTGAACTGTGCACCAGAGAAGAGGCATTAGACTCCCTTAGAATAAACATAGCAAAAACGCAGAATCGTATGAAGCAGACATACGAGAAGGGTCGAATGGATATAGAGTTTGAAGTGGGTCAGTATGTTCGGCTGAAGAGGCTTCCCCTGAAGCAGAGGTCCCTTATGAGACAACATTATTCGAAACTTCTTTCAAGATTTTATGGTCCATATCCGATACTACAAAAAGTGGAAAAGGCCGCCTATCGGCTTGGTCTCCCTAGAACAATGACAGTGCAGTCCATTTTTCACGTCTCACGGTTAAAACCACATCACGGGGACATTCCAATTGAAATTGAGCATGTTCCGAGCCAATCACCCACAACTTATCAGATTATGAAGCACATGTATATGCAGAGGCAACGCAGAATGAGGCATTTGGTCCTTGTAGAATGGGAAGGACCATATCAAGGCACACATGGGAGGAGTTTGAGCAGGTTGTCCATCGCTTTTCAGCTGATCGAGCTTGGGGACAAGCTTGATTTAAGGAGGGAGGATCTGTTACAAACGTAGTCCTATCACGGTCACGGTGCCAAGAGCAGCCAAGGAGCGTCGGCCAGGCTAGTCACATGCATAGGCGCAGAGGTTTCAGTGCCTAAGGAGGTTGATCAGGAGTTCAGAGATACTGTAGAGGGAGGAGCGGGCGGAACATCAGGGGCCGAACACGAACAACTTGAGGAAGATCTTCAATGTGTGCATGGACCAAGCCAAATACTTGCACCCGGTCTAGGTCAGTCGGTCCTGAGTCTAGTCTGAACCCGGGTCAATCGCGATAGCCTAGGACCAAGCCTAGGCAAATTACAGGCTGAGCCTATAGGGCGCAGCCACGACACTTAAAAGAACAGAGTCTGGGTGGTACCCAGACAACATCCACTCGCGCCCACAAGGCTCAAGTCTAGCTAGGCTTCCGAGACGTCTCGTCTCGGCTTTACATTTCAGCATTTGCTTTGAGTTGTGTGTGCATCGCGGTTTGAGTTGCTTAGTGAACCAAGACATTGAAGAACTATTTAAACAACTATGTACTTTGCTTTCATATGCTTTGAATGAAATTGGAGTTTATTTGGGACATCGTTGTCTCTCTCATCCTGTCTCTGTCGCAACTAAGTCGCTCTCTTCTCCGGCGGTGGCCGAGAAGTTCTTCCAATCCCCGTGACCGATGAAGGTTGGTTGGTTCTCAAATATTTTCGACTTCATCCTCACCTACCTCGGAATCTCTTGCCTTCTTCTCAACCCGTCGGCCGAAGAAATTCATGGATAGAAGTCCGCGTGAGGTTGCGGCCAAGGCTAATTTTGGCGATCTCTTCCTCACAATTTCCGAACGAAGTGATCTCAAGAGAGCGTTTAGTGCATTCTCCCCAAATCCCACAGGAGTTTAGAGGTCATTCGCTCCACCGGAAAGGCTGTTTAGGCATTAGACATCCGAGCACAGATCACCGGCGTCCTAGGCAGCAATATGACATCCGACATTCTCAATTCAAGCAAGTATCATCGCTTATATGATAGATGACTGGGATACTATCGATAGGAAAGTCGAAGCTTGAATTCGGTTCCACGAAATTGGGTTTGTCCCTCAGCTTACACCGAGAGATCAATCTGGTTTCCGCGGTTGAAAATTCCACAATGACTTCTTCAATCGGCCCCACTTGCTATTCCGCATAAGTTTCGATCTTGCCCAAGAGGATAGTGCTCGAAAGTATTCAAGGAGACGATCGAAATTGAGGCTTACGTTCTCAGGTTAGGCCTGTCACTTCCGCCAAAATACAACAGCTTTATGATGCCTATTGCGGCCAATATGGGCGTGCAATCAACCAAAGCTCATTCCCAAAGACGTCGCCCAAGTGAGTTGCATCGTTTGACCAAGTCCCAAGCAAATCCGAGCTAAGACGAGGAAGTTCTAGCAACAGCCGAAAATCTATCATTTTCCGGTCGTCGTTGCTACTTTCTCGGCCAAGCTTCGGCTAGTCCGGTGAGTTGCCCAGAATACCCCTGGTTAGAATTAAAAGAATCAGATATAAATTGTATTGGCCAAGGGTATTGTCATCCTTGGAAAAGATTGTGGTTTGGGTTAGAAACCCTAGCTGCCAACTTGGAAGCTCGCATCTACCTCCACCTTGCACGTACTTTCCATATCACCAGCTGGACCCAGCCCATCCGATCAGCTACACGTGTTAGCCATCCAAGGAGCCACGTGCAGCTCGCCCTCCACGTCGCCCGACTTTGCTGGAAGTGGACCGAGTCTCATGCGGGCCTCCTCCTTCTCTCGCGGGCCACCTCCTTCTCGCGCGCGCCACCTCACCGCAATCCCCTCTTCTCGTGGGCCACCTCACCACTCTCCTCTATTCTCGCACGCTAAAGGTAAGTCTAATTCTCTCTTGGCGCCACTTGTCCCACTCGACCTCTTCCATTAGAATTAGGAAGACCCGGTCCCCTTCTCGCCACCTTGCCACTTTCCTACTTTGTAGGAAAATCACCCCCCTCCCGCACAACCCTAGCCGCCACCTAGCCATTAGCCGTAGCCATTCCTTTGTCAACCGCAACCCTAACCGTTACTCGCACCTAGCCCAGACCAAGCTCACCTAACCAAGCCCAGTTAACCAAGTCGACCCGGACCAACCTAGTCCAAGCTCACCTCAACCGGACCCAAGTGACCTTGACTGAACCCATCTAACCTAGCCTACACTAAGCCAACCCGAACCAAGCCTACCTCTTGATCCTTACTAACCGTGAGAAGATCAAGAATAAGAAGGCCAGTAGGAGTTACTTAGACTGATTAACCTCCCTTAGTTCTCAACCTACCCCGTAACCAAGCCCGAGGCCCATCGTCTGCTTCATCATTGCCAACCGTAGCCTGCCACCTCCATCGCAATTTCGGCAAGTGCTCATCCTTTGTCCTCGTCACACGAGGCCAAGCGGGCCACGCCTGCACCATCCATCGTCACTTTCATCGCCTGTCGTCGTCGACATCACCCGTGGCCAGGAGGGCCGCACCAGTGTTAGTCGCCCGTAGCCATCGCGCTCGGCCAAGACGGCCGTACGCGCGTATCGTCCCGTCAGCAGTCTTCCACTCCCACCTTCGCATTCCGCATCTGCACCATCCACATCATCTGCGTCGCCTAGAGACTCAAGCGCCAGCCTTGTCCGCCTCGGCCAGGCATGCCGCCTTGGCCAGCGTCCACAGCTCCTGCAACGGCCAGAAGGGCCGGTTTTGTCAGTAGTCGTCTCCATCCGCTTGGCCAGGAGGGCCCAGTCTTCAGCATCCAATCGTCTGCGTCCGCTCGGCCTGGAGGGTCGAGCCATCTTCTGTCTTCCACCTATCCACCGCGGCCAGGAGGGCCGCGACTTCTTTCCCACACCCATAGCTGTAATACACTGGGGACGGCTAAGACGTAGGGATTCCCCGAGTGTCATCCTACAGTCTTGACCAAGTGTCTCTTGGCCAGTAACACTCTGTTCTCCCCCTTGTAGCTTCGTGGGTGGTAGTACTTGCATCTTTTCTTTTGTATTTGTTTTTAGCCTGGCTTAGGCCATTGCTACCCTGCGCGGTCCCTCTAAGGCTCTCAGCCAAGGACACAGTCGTAGGGCAGCCAGACCTCCTAGAGTGGGCATGGTTTGCTTGTTAGTTGTGGTTTGTACGTGTTTGTTACGGTTTGAGCACTTGGACCTACGAAGATTCTTCACCAACGGGCAGTGCAGACGGTTTTCTAGAGGGTTTCAGCTTTGTGAGTGGTCTTCTTTGAGTTTTCTAGTCAGTTTGCTCACGGATTTCTTAGTATCAGAATTCGGTTTTGAAGTCCTCACGGCTTCCGACATCGTACGTAGTTTAGGGCTTTGCTTGCTTCCCCTTAGCAAGTGAAGGGTTGTACATCTCGTACACCCGAGGGCGACCGAGCTCCCGGTACGTCACCGAGGCACCAGGAGGGTGCAGTGATTTAGGCTTGAAAAAGCCCGGCCGAGGGCGAAGTGGGAGTACCGAGGCGCTTAGGCGAAGCGCGGCACTAGGTGGGCCAACCCGCCTCCCTTGCCTTTAAACTCACTACCAGCAGCTAAGGCAGCGGCAGCGTAGGACAGCTGGGCAGTTTTTTTTTTTTTTTTGGTTTTTCAAGTCAGAGTCAGTCGGCAAATCAGAGTCCTCGGATAGTAAATCAGTCGGCAGTTTAGGGCGGCCATAGACGCCTCACTTGAGAGTGGCTGCTTGTCCGTTTTTGGATTTACGGGCGCGGGTGATACTTAATCTAAACCGCAGCTTACACGTCTGGTCGCACGTTGAAGATCGATAGGATTGGCCTTAGTAGGGATTCGGCCGATTGAGAGGAGATTAAAATCGTAAAATTAACATCATTCGGCCTCTGGTTCTTCTCCTTGGGTTCTCGGTCCAGCAGCCTAAAAATTACAAGAAATCGAAGCTCTGGCCTTGATCTGAGACAGAGGACTAGCCCAGAAGGATCGCCCAGAAAAATGCTTCAAAATAATGTAAATGGGGCGAAATCCGACGGCTAGGAAGTGAGAGTGAACTTTCGTCGGAAAAGTGAGGACTTCCGGCCACCGCTGCAATTCTCGGTGGTCGCCATTGATTCCGGTTAGGGAAGACCTTTCTGCCCTTCCTTCCCTGCAGTTTTATTTAAAATTGATAAGGGTAAGCTGGACAATTGGACCACGGGATTTAGCCCTAGCCGCCGGCGCGAGATTGGAGTTTCCACCTTAGTCGCTCGCCAAATCCGGTAAGTCCCCTCTCGATCCATCTTGTCCCTTCATCTTGACACCTGTCAGCCATCCAGCAGCCTCCCCTAGGTCGCACCTCAGCTGCCTCCATCTGTCCCAGGCCGAGATCATCTCTGAATCTCGAGCTCCACTAAGATAGGAAACCCCCATGGCGCAGCCTCACCTTTCCATCTAGCCGCATCCTCCACCGCGTCAACCCTAATCCCTCTTGATCTCTCACGTGTTCATCAAGACACGTGTCCAGATCTCGCCCACTCCCCTGCCACCTCACCTGCCAGCTCGTCTTCCAGCTCATCACCCTGGTCCTGCCTTCAGCCGCGTGTCACACCGAGAGCCCTTGCGAGATCCCCTTCCCTACCTTTTCGGATCTCCCTTCCCTAGTTTTAGGAAAGTCATCGCCACCTCGCACCTCCTTTCCTTATTCTTCTCAGTCGCGAATCTCCTCTCCTCATCTGCCTAATTCGCAGCCCATCTCCTCCGTTGTTCTCCTCCACGTGTCCTGATCTCAGCCCTTGAGGAGCCCGAGTTAGATTGAGAGTGACATCTGGCATTTCGCCTCAATCTCCTTCTCCTCCTTTGTCGTGTTTCTTCCTATTGTTTAGGAAAGAGTTCGAATCTTTCCCTAATAGCTAGCCCTTTCCTAGCTCTCTTGTCTTGGTCCCCTCATCTTGCCACGTGGCAAGCATCGGCGCCCATCCTTGGTTCGACCAACCAAGCCTTACCCAACCTAGCTAGGAGCTCTCTCGCGCCACCACCTTGCTTAGTTACCCTCTTCTTCTCGCCCTTGTCCTAAGCCGCTATCTTCCATTTTACCTTAGCCGAGTTTAGGTGCATTTCCCCACCGAACCCACTTCCTTTGCAAACTTCCTTAGTGACTCGAGTCTACCTCGAGTGACCCTTAACCTACGTGACCCGGACCCACTGAGCTAGGTACAATAGTCAACTACCCTGTTAGTCAACCCTTACCTCTCTCGGTCGACTTCGACCCTCACCCGTGAGCTTAGGCTCAACCCTAACCTACCCAAGCGGATCCCCATTGTAGTTAGGTCAACCCCCTACCGCACCTAAGCCCTCTATTACTCAGCCTACCCCAACCCGAGCCTGTCATGACCAGACCGACCCCCTATTAGAGCCCAGCCTTAGTTAGGTCTAGGTTTTGTCGGCTTAGTCCGGCCCTTGCAGCGGCCGCTCCTCATCCGTCGGCACCTACCGGCGCGCGTGGCCGAGCCACACTCCGGAGACAGGCAGGTAGGCGCTGCCGCCCTGACAGCAGCCCCCCTCGGCACTACAGGCGGCCCTTTCGGCCCCGGCTTCATCGTCTTCAGCGCACAGCCGCAACCGGGCGTAGACGCACGGGAACAGGCAGCCGCCCGATCTGCACCCTCTCGCTTCCGACCGCAGGCGAACACTCTCCAGCGGACACCGTCGGCAGCGACCACAGCAGCACAGTCGGCAGCATCTCTCGCCGTCATTGCGCACCCGCCAGCACTGCTCAGCGTCTGTCAGCAAGAAACAGCCGGCCACTTCCGACGACCTGCACCAGCTCGAGCAGACCAGCACTCAGCGACTGCGCAGCGGCCACAGCCAGCGATAGACGGCCAATCCACCGCCGACGATCAGTCTTCCGGCGTGCGACCACATCGACCAGCGCCTTCCAACTAGCAGTCCAGTGCGAGCAGCAGGCGACGAGGAGGCTCTCCTCGACTGATTTTCCAAATCCGTAAGTTGCATTGCCCGGGGGCTGGTTCTCACCCCGGGACTCTTATCCGGCTACGCCAAGGGCAAACCTTGGCCGGTATCGTCCTTCTTACCCCCTTGTAGCTTCGGGAGGGGATTTGCTTTGAGTATTAGGAAGCATCTTAGTTTAATTCCGTTTATTGCTTTAGCCTTGGCTTTGGCCTAGCTCCCCCATTGAGGTACCTCGAGGGCACTACGCCCGAGACACGACCACAAGGAGCCAGCCACCTATTTATTTCTGTTTGGTGTGGTTTGAACGTTAGCATGGTTTGTATGGTTTGTGAGTGAGAAAGAAAGTCATTTCTTGTATCGTTCGCGAATTGTAAGGCCTCACACCTATTTTAATTTTGTGTAGTAGGCATACCGTAGTTGAGATTTGGGAAATGGGTAACCTACCCCTGTACACCTCTACCTAATTGGGTTTGCGCCGGGGTCCTGTCCGGCCGGGTAGATTTAATGTGTAATTTGCTTAGGTTTTTCGGTTTTTAGATTAGGCCTCAAGAAGGTTCTGGGAGGTTTAGGTTCACACTGGTCGGATTTTTCTAGGCCAGCCGGTGTGTGCCTAACAATTGGTATTCGGGCTTTCCTCGAGGGATTCTGACTTTAGGACTAACTTGCGGCTAAGATTTGGTTGAAACCGGGTGAGTGCCTAACAATTTCCTTCAATTCATGGCGGGAACGCCATACCCATTTTACGGATTAGATATTAGATCCATTCCAGGTTGTTTAAGACCCGAATTATCCGTGTCCAATATTCGAGGCCGTGCAATAGCCCAGTCGGGGCAACTCGAACTCTACAGGGGCGCCAAGAACCCTTTTCTTTTTTTAGTTTAGTATGGCCGAATAAAAATTATAATAAGTTTTTGTTCTTTTAAATTCTCAGGGAGGGTCATGCACGTTCATAGAAAATAGAAACACTAACACAGTGTAGGGAGGGTCATGCGCGTTCATAAGAAAATAGAAACAGTAACACAGTGTTCCATGAATTGCATTCTAGTAGTATTTTTAAAATTTGCATCAATCATTTAGATAAATTCATGATTGTTTTGTAAATTTGTCTCAACCTTTGAAACATATTAACGAATCACTATGTTACTATTCATGTTAAGGGCATTGGACGATGGAAATAGTTTGTTATTATTCCATAAATTTGATATTATGCTATAGTATTTGATGAATCTACCTAATCTTTACATAGATACATGAAACAGCATACTATTGTTTCTATTGTCAAATGACCGTGTCAAATCATTATGGTCTCGTGAACGTACCAAAAAATTAGGGTAAATTTATGTAGGGGCAAGCCAAGATTTTTTTCAGGGGCGGGCCAAATGGTTCAACGAACTTATTCATGTAGGGTCACACTAAATCAGAATACAAAAAATACATTCGACAATTTAAAAAAATTAATTTTTTTAATATAATTTTTTTTTTAAGTTAGCTGTGATAGGGCCTTGGCCTAGACTCCCTCCTTCCCTTCGCCTCTGGATTTATGTACCAATCTAACACAGTGTTCTATAAATCAATCCAAAATTTTTGGACAAGTTTACAAGACAATAATAAATTGTTACTATTGCCAAGCAAACCCTAAGAAGTTGTTTGATAAGAAAAACACGAGTGTTTAATGAACTTGTTTCAAATATTAAGGCAGGTTCATGGAACACTTGTTATGTTAAGCAAGTTCATGGAACACATAATGTTTCATGAGCCTACTCTAAAATTGGGGCCAGATTCATTAGACACTCTCTAAATGTGGCCTCCTCATTACCTAGTATGTGGCATATGTGTCGATAATACAAAAAATGAAATAAGCCATTCTTCATGGCAAGGAAAGAGGGAGGTGTAGACTACGTGTAGGCAGTTGCCCACACGAAACCCAAATTTTTTCTTAATTTTGTATTGATATTACTGAATAAATTTTTTGACTTACACGACGGTGCCCCTTAAATTTTAAAATTGTATATTTAGTGCCCCGTAGCTATAATTTTTTAGCTCTGCCCCTGTTCCATGGTGTTCCAGCCCATTCAAACGAGTCCTATGAAGCTTAACTGACATGGAGTTTTGAAAATGTGAACACCTAACTACCGACCATTTGATGTTTTACACTTGCACTCGTCCTTTACACCAAAATCTAAACATCATTGTATGCAGATATGAAAATAAATGCACACACTCGACCCCTAGTGATTCGCAATTGTTTGGATCTACCCATTGTTGAATTCAAGTGATCAAGAATAAGTTGATTGCCTTAAGCAAGTCTTTGATTCAAATCTTAAGTTGAATCATACAAGCATTTTACCCATTGTACACCCCTAAGTGGTCGTTAAGCAAATGAAAAACTTTATAAGTGTTCGATGAATCTGCTCTAAAGATTGACCTACATTTATAGACATCTAGTTCTAGTACTTTATAAATTTGCCTCAATCTTTAAAATATATTAATGAAATACTTACAAAGGATTCCAACTGCTAAACAACCTCTAATGGAAGGTACTTTTACATCTTTTCACAAAAAGTCCAATTTTTAAACTTTACTTTTGCCCTTGTAAAAAGAGGGTTTTCAGATTTGCCATAGAGGGCATTTTTGTCATTACTGACTCCCAACACACAGTCTCCTTTTAAAGGCCAAACATGTAACATGTTCTAAAAAACTACTCCTTTTTCGCTTCAAAATTTAGTGGCCACACTTTTTCTTTTTTCAAAAATTTGCGCTTTGCAGACATTTTCAGAATTATTAGGTTTTCTTTTTCATAAAAAACCAACATTTTTAGTTTCAGTTTTTGTCCTTACAGGGAACGGGTCTCCTGCTCACACTTGAAGGGCAGTTTCATTATTTGAAGGTCTAACACGCTGCCCCGTGTTAGAATGTGAGTTAGAATGTGACCTCCTCCTCAAATTTTGAAACATTTTCTTCAGATCTTCAGGAGGATAAAAGCTCGCTTTCTGCAACATACCTCCCAGGCTTAAAGATGCTCTTTGAGGCTTCAATGGTGAGGGTTCGAGAGTTCAAGATCGAGATTACCCTTGAACTTTAGAAAGAAGGAAAAAGATACGGTCTGCAATGCTAGGTATCCTGCTAGCAAGGACATAAAGATTTTCGAACCAGATTATCAAGATGCACCTGAAACTCAGCAGGAATCAAATTCATTCTTCCTCCCCCAAAGGAAAGCACCAAACCATGTGCAAATGAACAGCACCAATAATGAAAAGGGAAAGCATGGACAGCTAGAGATACCTCCAAAATGTTATCTTTGCTCAATTTTGGCCACCATGAAAGCTTCCAAGTACAGCAGCTGTAACTGAAACTATAGCTATTTTCCACCTTTATAACTATTGCAATTCTACAATTGTAACTGCTCATTCTTATCATTTTTCTTCTTCAACCCCCCGAGAAAAAGAGGGAACTGATACCCTTCCTTCCACCCATTGTCAACCAAAAGAACAGCTGCAAAATCTAATTTAAAAAACAGTCCATGTGATCTGAGCTAACGCACATAAACAAGAAGTGCATACTAGTGGATTAAGTAGAACTTTTCATCATCAAGAGACTGCTTTGTTAATCGTCCACTGGCAGTCGGAATGGACGGAGTTGAAGCTTCGGAGAACCTCCTCATGCTTTTCTTAGGGGAGGCATACATTTTCAACTGCAGCAGATATTTCTACAGATGGTGATCACTTTTGATGTGTTTTTCTTATGTCATGGGGAAAAGGCCAGTCTTTGTCCCCATTCAGTCATTTTCATGGAGAAAGCCACTTGCTTCACTGCCATTCAATCGTTTGTGCTGTCAAAGCTTCCTAGGGTGGTTGCCCTGCTCTTGTCTCTCCAATTCTCCCCCCACACTTTTGCCTCTGCAACTGCCCTTTCCCGATCAAGGTCTCGATTAGAATTTCTGGTTCTTCCGTACAGAACCAGACTGCCCCTTACAGAATCTGGCTTATCTAAGCCATCTAAGTCCCATCTCCTTCCAGACCCACCTCCAGATTCAGCTCTGCCTACTTGATTGAATCCAACTCCATGGCTGAAGTCTCTACGTTGAAAATCAGGAGAATTCTGGTACGATAATTGAAAAGAATGTCTGCTAGCAGGGGAATCCATTTCGCTCATCATATTTGTCCTCTCATCCCTCGCTCTTGGTGTTGATGGGCCACCTCTACTGTTTCGTGCAGCAACAACATTTGGGTCAAAGTTTTGGGAAGCCAAATATGAGAGTGCAGTCACAACATCCCCAATGAGAGGTCGGGTAGCAGCTTGCTCTTGCAGACACATAGCAGCAACAGCAAGAGCTTGATAAAGGCCTCTCATGGGATAACGACCTTGCAACAGTGGGTCTGCCATTTTAGGAAACTTTCTGCGGTCCTTGAACAATGGCCTTGCCTGCAGAAAGTCAGCAAGAAGGGATTAGCATCAACGCTGCACCAACTGCCAAAAGCTGATCCCCAACATATTGAACAACTTAGCAGCTTAAACAAAATAGACACTCTTACCCATGCAACAAGATTGTGCTCTCCAGCAGCACGGGTGTTGTCGATGGCTTTTCGTCCTGTAATGAGTTCAAGAAAAACCACACCAAAGCTATAGACATCAGATTTCAGTGTTAGTTGTCCTGTCATAGCATATTCAGGAGCACAGTAACCATATGTCCCCATCACTCTGGTGGAGACGTGAGTCTTATCACCAACGGGTCCCAATTTTGCAAGCCCAAAATCTGACAACTTTGGATGAAATCCTTCACCAAGTAATATATTGGATGACTTCAAATCCCTGTAGATAACAGGTGGGTTTGCTTTGTCATGCAAGTATTCTAAACCCTTAGCTGCACCTGCTGCAATCTTCATTCTAGTGTTCCAATCAAGTGGTTCCTTATCTGGCGGAAGATCTGCAACATAGAAAGCTGATAATCGCTACATAGATTTGGAAATTCATTAACTATGTATAAAATTCAGAGTATCTCAAACTGTCTAAGGAAATTTCCATTTTTTAAAGAAAATTACAATCTTCAACCTCAGATTGCAGTGGCGGCCGAGTTGGCATTAAAATGCTTCGGATGTTTAACAAAGACAAAACCCTGTTCAAAAATTTGTGCAACAAGAACAGGATTAAACAAAACATCCAAAAAACGCAATAGCATAACCATCCCACGACTCTAAACCAACCTAATAAGAACAACTTTCCAGCTCTAGAAGACACTAACAGGTAGACCTTTCTAGGAACACTACATCTTTCCTTGGAAACACCCAAAAAAAAAAGTAGAAAAAAAGAATTTCAAGAAGGGGAAGATCCCATAATAATGGCCAGAGATCGAATATTTTACATAAATTAACAGAAGAAAGTCAGAAGACTTAGACTACAAATTGATTTGGACATACTAGACCATTAATATAAGGCTATAGGCTTGTCAACATTTTCTCTACATGACTTTGCAGCTTTGCTTAGGTTAATGTCTACAAAGCTATGTCAGCCTTGGAATTCATTGTGGTTCTCCATTAGCAGCTTAACATATTTCTGTTGCATGACATTGGTCAATGATACGAAAAAAACTTCCAAAAAAGATAATAAAGTAGTATCACCTTCAGACTCTGTCTCTCTTACCAGGCCATCAGGAAGCCACATAATGGAGATGGTCCAAAGTTTGTGCTCTTTCTTCTTTCCTTTTTTCCAGCAAGAAAACTCTACTCTTTGGCATAGGAATCACCCCAAGCAATAGTCCTAAAGGCTCGGTGGTATAACAAAACTGTAACTTAACTTTGTCCATGGACTTTTCAGGCAGTTTGATATATTTTGCAGAACGACAAGCTAAAAGAAAAGGTTATCCCTTTAAATTAGTGCCTTTTAAAAGCATTCTTACCAAAATTTACAGTTGAGAATGTGATAGAGAAAGTTAGTCATTTCCACAGGCCACCACTAGGATAAAGTGGTAATGGAGATACAATATCATGAAACATAGATCTAAGTCACCCACTATGTAAGGACAAAAGATTGATACAGATGCAGTGGCCTCTTGTGAGCAGTGCTACTTAGCACCGCAGCTTTAAACATCAAAACTCTTTTTTACATTATGACAAGTGATCTGCCAAGCATGTTTATGTATCTCTGGTGTGACGCAAAATGTTGAAAAAGAAGCAATTTCTAAACTGGAGAGAGACATTGACTTTGACAGCAATTGCAACAAAAAGGTTTCTCATATGACATCAAAGAATAAAAGCAGCACTAGACAGTAAGTTTTCTCTAGCATAGAGAGTTGTAAGCTTGAAAAGAATAAAACATTCGCATCATTTCCCTTTCTCATTCACTCACAGCACAAAAAATTATGATGGTGCCCCTTTTCCAGATAGGAGGCATTTGAAGAATGCTTAAATTGACATAGGACCAAGTGGAAACCCTCTTGCCTACAAAATCTGTCTTAGAATCCGTCTATCAGATTAAAGAAGAATAAGTAGATAAAAGAATGAGAAGTACTTCAACCATTTTCACTCACACTCTAAACCTGCAGAATTCAGGATGAAGCATCAATCTGCAGGTCTAAGATATCCTATAAAACATGATTACCGTTCAATTGAAAGTATACACTTCATCAAGACATTAATGACATGTTTACTGGTATTTCTCTGGGATCTTTTTTGTATCAGAACATGCTCAATGACATGTAATCATGTGTCTCATAATTATCTGTGGAAACCTGAGAAGTAATCATCCTAAGACTCACCATACAAATGCCTCTTCCACTTCACATGGCAGGCTACCAGATCCTTATGGCTTTCTAAGGATCTGCTTCTAAAATCCCAGTATACAACCAAGAATTAGAGAACCTTATAAATCATACAAGAAGAGGATAGATATTTCCCTATATCCTATACCAGACCAGGATAGGTCTCCATAAATCCTATACCTTGCTCACAATAAGTTAAAAGACAAGTACACTCATGTTACTGTATACAGATACACTTGTAGAAAGTCATAACAATGGCTAAGATCATCGGCATGCCTCCTAAATGGCACCTGTTTTCAGAAACTATGGCTGACATGCGGCTTGCCATTTGTCTTTCCTCCAGCATATAACCCACAAGCATCCACACAATCTTTGACAAGCTCAAATCATAGCTTCCATTAAAAATATTTATTTCTAACTGAGCTCGGGCTTAAGCAAATCATTAACTAAAGCACTGATCCTCAACAAATATCATTCACCGCACAAACAAAAGCTTGCTCCAGAAGGAAATGTCAATCACGGTTCAGCAAAGAGGGAGAAGGTAAATCTCCATATCTACTTCTCCAGCTTTCCCTTCGCATCAAACCAAACCAACTTTTCTTGTTACTTATTTTGAAACCAAAAATTACTGTCTAGGAATCCTATATCTCGCCATTCATTAATTGAACTATTCTAAAAAGTCTACCAGCTTAACTCCCACCAAGGTCGCCTATTTCTCCAACTTTTTTAGTTGCTTTTCTGATGCAAGGGCAAGGCTGTGGGGAGATAGATCTCCTAACCTTTATTGATTCAAAAAATAGAGCGATACAAAAAGGAATGGACAACCAACAAAACAAAAGCTACCACCCTGTAGTACTAAATCAAAGAAGGAAAAAACCAGCAGCAAAGCCTTTAGGCCATCCAGATGAACAATGGGAATCATTACAAGAAACTCAATTCAGGATAGTAAAAGAACTTTCAGATCCACGCATCAACTGCACCAGCCTTTCCAAAATTTGCATCGGAACTTCATTTTGAATGACAAACAGTTTCCCTCTACCCAAATTAGTAGTGAACTAGCAATATCCCAGCTACTATTACAAGCAACAAGCACATGGTCTCACTAATCACCTTCCTTTGCAAAATTGGAATCCCCTGGTTGGACGACAGAAGAGACTGGCCAGAAGAAACACCGGATTCCAGTTTTAATCCTTATCATTAATCTCTATGTTCTCAACTAATGAGTCAGTTGAAAGAACCTCAGATGAGTCAAATATATCAAATGGATCAACTAACTTAAGCAATTCCCATGAACCAAGCCTTTCCTGCTCTTGAAATGCCTCGAAATAGACTTCATGAATAATGTCACTCAGAAATACATTTTGGCTCTTAGAAACTGATCATCAGGTGGCGACTGAGACCTGAATTTTACATTATATTACTTACCAGGCTACTAGCTAACTGCAACGCTAATGATCTCCTATGCAGGAAGGGTAATAATTAAGCAACCTTGTCATAGAAAAATTTCAATGAGCCGCTGATAAGAACTTATGAAAATGAAAATTGTGTTTCTTTAATAGATTTGCACCATATGTCAGTCAATGGCAGATTGCAAGATCTGCGATGAGGTCATTTAACAATTATTATCATATGATCTTTGGGATTCAGATTTGCAGACCCAATAAGATAGAAACATCTCCCTTTGTACTCTCAACTCTCAAGTCGCTCATTTTACGTAGCTCCTTAGTGACCTTAGGCAGATGAAATGCATTTAGAAAATATCAGGTACAGAAAATTTGTAGTCATATAGATGGTCAATTAAAAACTGACGAAGGTCTGAACAATTCCTTGTATTAACAATGCATGAAGAGGTGCTAGTTGATCTTTGTTGTTCTCCTTGTCATCATTAGGATCTTTTCTGTGTTTTGGATTAAAGTGGAGGAAAGTTCTGCAAACTCTATTTAAGATCAAGCTGACTCCCACATAATCTCATTTGTCATTTTACCCAATACAACCTTTAAAAAGAAAAATAACAGGAGAAACAACATTGGATCAACAAGTTGTACAAGATTGTTTCAGTACTGAGATGACCAAAAAGGACCCTTTAGAAATACTTCTTTTAAGGCAAATGATTGCAGAATAGAAGCAAGCAGTAACCTAAAAGAAGGGGATAGATCCCAGCCATATTCTTTGATCAGGTAGTTCATATTAGTAGCAGTTTTACATGATATCAGAGACATTGTAGTTCTTATCATGTTGGGCTAAAGCCCCATGCAATAAAGTGTCCTTCCTACTCGTGGGAAACAAAATCTCAGGCAATACAGTGTTAAAGATACTGTAAAAATAAAGCTTGCAGTCTAACCATGTAAGTGATCCTCCAGTGATCCCAATGGCATAAGCTCATATACGAGGAGGCGTTGATCTCCATCGGCACAATAACCAATCAAATTGACGAGGTTAGGATGGTGCAAAAGACTAAGCATCAGAACCTCCACCAAGAATTCCCTGTTTCCCTGTAGGCCATTTCTGTCAAGTTGCTTCACAGCAACCACCTGCAATGTTCACAATACTGAGGTAACATCCAGAATTTGGAAGGCAGAGCAACTTAACATGCTTACAGCGTAAATTGCATTCCCCGACAAATAAGAAACTGATGTAAGTTAGAAAGTAAACAGATAGATATCAGGAAGAAAACAAAGTGGTCCTAGAGAGATGCTATTGTGCACTCTTCCTTCACCTATTACGATATATCTTCAGAGAAATCCTTCCACACCTTAATAGAAGAAGTTCAAGACACAAAAAGGTCAGCAGGAAACAATTAAACCTGTCCTGTGCTTTCCAACCGACCCTTGTAAACACGGCCAAAACCACCTTCTCCCAGAAGGCATTCTTGCCTAAAATTCTTGGTTGCTGCTGCAAGCTCCCGAAAAATGAACGTCTGAGCAGCAATATGGGGTGCAGATCCATCCTTTGGTGCAGAATTTTCTTTCTTTGAATCGGCCCCACTCCTAACTTTGGATTTATCTGCAGCCAAATCCAAATTAATAGAGCTTTTTCATTCTTCACATGATCGCCGCAAGACAATCAGGCAAATTATAATGGATCAAACTTTTCTACAAACATAAGAACCAAGCAACAACCGTGCATTCAGATGCATTCTTATGATTCACATTGACAAGCATGGTTTTTATTATTTTATTACAGTTAGTAGTGCAATTCAATTGGGATTCATAATCACATTATATTTCTCTGACAAGACGTCATAATTACAAAGAAACTCCTCGGCACACCAGGAAGGAAAAAAAGAAAAAGACTGTAATGGAGAATCGAATGTAAATTGGAGAAGAGTAAGTAGCATGCTCTTCACAATTCTGATAAAAGCAACAAAATTGAAGAGCAAATGAAGGCCCAAGAATGAAGAATCGAACAACAGATAAAATTCGAGACTAAATGGGGGAAGAGAAAGTAGGAAGCTCTTCAGAATTCTAAGAGAAACAAAACGCAGAGAAAAGCTACGAAAAGATTAATTAAACAAGAAAAACGAGAGAAAAGGAAAGGAAAACCGAATCACGACCACTACTGCAGCAAATCAAGCTAACCTGACGCCACCCTGTTGAGATGGGAACCACTTGAGAGCTGCCCATCCTTCCTACTACTCTTCCCACCCTCATGTTTTACATCTTCCTTCTTGGATCCAAAGCAACGGAAGCAATCCATCCTCAAAGCCACCGACCAACCATGAAAAGGACTATGAAACCCACATAATTCTACCCACTAAACAGAGCAACAGCCAGATCATGAAATCTCATAACACCCACTAAGATCCCACCTTTCTGCTAGGGTTCTATCTCCTCACCACTCCCAAGAATCCAAAAGTCTCCTTTTCTGCTCTCAACCTTCACCTCAAACTCCAACCAAAACTGCTTCAACTTCAACACTCGCATTCCTTCCAGTGATGAAGGCGGGACTTCACAGTCTCTCTATCTGTCTCTTTTTCTCTCTCCCTTACAAAGATCACAGCTCATTCGGAGACGAGAGATTACACCCGAGAGGAATTGCTGCTAAGAGAAAAAAAAAAAAAACATGAGGATGTTAGAGAATACAAATCTGTATGACATCATGCAGCATGTCAAATTATAGCAATACCCCTCCGTTGGACAAACTAACTCGAAGCACAAAATCTTTTCTGCAGTTAGTTGAATGAAACCAATGACCAAGAAGCTAATCTAAGCCATAGAACTTTCTCCTTCTCCTAGAAGCAGTCAGTACATGAACCCGCTTTGATGCCCGTAGGGATCCGACCTAGAGCTATAATTCACATCTGGAAAAGGAGGTCCACGTCCCCCTGTGGTTCAGGCCAGACTCACCCACTTGGTCGGTATTTCAGACTTGTTCTCTGGCGTCTCAGTCTCTTCACGTAGCCCTGGTTTTTAAAGTTTTACCTCTTTCTTTTCCCAATGGTGCCTCCCTTTTCTTTCAGCAAGCCTCCAACATGGGATTTCCAAGGATGACTTGTGTTGAAATTGATCATTTAACTATTTTACATAGCATTGTCTTTTTTTTCTCATTGTTTTCCATGTGGAGGAAGGCTTCCGCACTGTATTAATTAGTGGGTACCATGGCTTCTATGGAAAGATACCACGAAAAGGTTCAGGAGGCAGAGAGACATAATTAAACTTGCTTTAAGGGTTTATGTCACCCCTCCCAGTTTCCCTTTTGCTGCACCAGTGGTGAAAACGAGCAACGTGCAGTAGAAAGCAACTTTCAGCTGCAGTTTACAAAGTCCAGTCATCCTATCTAAAATTTGGAATTCAAGTTTTCCTCTTTATTTTGTCACTGTTATTTCTGATCTCTCCCAAATAGAAGGAGCACAAACCTCTTGAACATAAAAATGTTAGTTTATTACCCAACATCAGATAAGTACTACGTACTGTGCCCCATTTCATAGCAAATGAAAGAAGAAAAGAGCAAATGATTGCTTCATTTGTTCTCATTCGGAGTACCCCCCAAGATTGTAAAAAGTACAAACACAAATCCTGTTTGAGCCTTTATTGCATAGTTTTTTGGACTGCCCAAGTTCCAAAGTGAGTAGTCATGCACGAAGAAGATAGAGAGACAGAACTAGAAGCCCGCTTTCACTTTTAAAAATGAATGGCACCACACTTGTAAGGAACAAAGGACACTAATATTTTACTGAACCAATGTTGACATGGCTTTTCATTTTTATCTCCTTTTTTATCTTTAATAAATAGAAACTCTTCAAAGTCTTAGATGTTCGCAATCATATGAACGGAGACCGTGCTCTTTGGTACATAGCACGGAGAGCAGGGTATTCCTGATATTCTTTTAAAAAAAAAGGGGTGATTTCGAAGTCTCATCTTCCTCCTTACAGAATTCTTGAAACGATGACGCACACTAACTGCTGGATTTAAAACCAAAACACCACTTTTCACTGAAGATGGTCCGATGGATAAACAAAGAGACTGTTAGTAGGGATATTTACTAAAACGCCATACTCAAAAGCAAGTACTTTGTCCTAAACTTGGAAAGCCTTTGGTCTTTTATGGTAACGTTTTAGAACAGGAAAGGATTTAGATAATTATATTTTCATTTGAAAGTGGACCTAGCTTCCACCTTTTATCACAATGCTGCTTGTTTAAGGTGATTCCAACGACCCGAGACTTTCTCCTTTCCCCTTAAGTGTAGAGTCCAAAAAACTGTATACATATTAACTAATAGAGTGTTGCGCATTTTCAAAATATATAGGCTATATACATAATATATATATATATTTATATATATAATATGCAACATATATATGTCATATTATATGCTATACATATATAATGCATAATATATTGTATATAATATAAACATATATGTACATAACAGCAAAATATAATATATATATATATATATATATATATATATATAAAAGAATCAAACTGACAACCAAACTTTAACTAGTTCCCCAACCTGACACCTAAAACGAATGTCCTAAAAAAAGGCCTGAATGAAATCAGTAGCAGATCAATTAGATGAATCTGGTGCAAAGATGCCATATCTCTTACGCCGTTTTTTTTCATTTTTTAAAGTAATTATGAGTTCTTTTTATTTCTTATTACGTTTTATATTTTTTCCTTTCATTTTTTTTCTCCTTCATTATTAATTGATTTAGCTGAATTACTGAATCAACCGATTCGCTTATTTCTAGCTGATCGGATCAGAATTCTACTTTTTATAAGAATGCTTAAAATTTTATAATTGCATGCAGGGGCGAAACTATAAATTTTTTGTTGCATGGACTGTGGTCTCAAAAATTTTAACAAGCGCTGAAATAAAAAGTTTTCAAATTTTTTTATATATGTTAAATTAAAACTTTTGAAATTTATGTACAAATTTTAATGTTTTTAAAACCTGTGGGAGGGCCAAGGCCCCTCCGGGCGCCCCCTAGCCCCTAACCACATGACTAGGACACATGTATTTTTAAAATTTTTGTTAGGAATAATATAAGGTTACCACTTACCAGTTCGATTTCAAATCTATTTAGCCAGATCTGGTACTGGAACCAAGATCCAGTTGCTAACTGGATTCAGATTCGATATGCAGTTTCATACTTGAATCCGAATCTAAGTCCGACATACATACGATAGGAGACTGATAAAGATCCGATGCAACTATATATAAATCTTAGATCTTACGCTAGCAGATCCGAACTCAGTTTTAAAATGGCGGTCGAATATGTACTTAATTACATAGAACCTGATTAACTTTAGCCTTGGGAAAGGTTGGCTCTAACCGAACCTGAACAAGGATATAATTCCAGATCCAATAGAGACCATGATAAGTCCCTTTGGATGCCATATATTTGATACCAAAAGCTAGGTTTCTCAGCCTTGCAGGATCATTCTGTGCTTACTTGGATTTGGATCATGAAACAGGACCCTGGTTAGGGTCCATGAAGATGGCTGGTTTTGGGTCAGATCCTTCCGGTTCACCGATGCGTAAGCACGGCACGGTCAGTACCTACAAATCCAGACTTTTAGGTCTCTGTAGGTGGATGAGGTATTCATTCATCATTCATGTCAAGTTTTTGATAACCTTGCTCTTGTTGAAGTTTTTTTAATAATATTTATATTCATGAAAATTATTTTCTTTAAAATATTTTTTTGATGTAATATTTATGCTAGTGAAAATCTGCTTTTCCCTTCATTATTATTTTCTCCAGTAATTTTAGCAAGCATATAAATAGCATCTAGAAATTTTCGACCGTTGTGTACGGAATCAAACAGAAGCATACTTTATTGATATGGCACGAGTCTGCAGGTAAAGTATTTGGGTCAAAGGTCCAGTTGGAACGATTAAAGAAGATAATGTGATCCAATTAAGAATTGGACTCTAATAGGAGCCACACTTTTGGTATAAATCGGAGTCGGAACCAAATCCACGACTCAAATCACAATCCAGATACATGTAAATTGAAATTTAAACCAGCTGGACTTGGATTCGGTTCTAAAGGGGGAAAAAATAAATTTTAGGGATAAGCAAAAAATTTATGAGGAAAGAAAATGTCAAATTTAAAAATTATTGTCCTTTTACAGTTGAAAATTATTGCTCGATTACATAGACCCAGATTAGAGATTTCATTGAGCAAGAAGTAATCCTACCACGAACACGAGGGCCAAACCCTGCCGTGCCCCACCCCAGATCTAGATCTAGGATGGAGACAATGTACCCATCAACTTAGTATTATGCTCCACTTAATTGGCTGTAGTGCTTAGCACCCAGAGGAATAAAACCAACAACAGTGGAGTTTCACCGGCAGTTCGACGCTAGTCCGACCTCGACCTCGATGCTTTCCCTTAATCACCATTTACCATAGCTTGTTGTGAATTTGAAAAGTTTGGTCATGCATTTAAGATTATGGAGAATTTTACGAGATTTGTAAACAAAATTGTCAAGTGATTGGGTGTCCAGATTCTTTAACCTTTTTTGGTCGGAACTCAATTTGCTAGCGGACTGATTGGGATCTGTATGACTAGGGAACCAAGCATCGTGTGGGAGTGGGTCGGAACGTTACAGTAGTATTAAAGCAGTTCAATACTCAAAGCTCGTATGTGCCTTAAGAGGGATAGATTGTCACTTTGAAAAGTTTAGCCTTGTATCTAACATTGTGTAGAATCTTAGGAGACTTATAACAAAAGATGTTAAGTGATTGGTTGTCTTAGTTTTCTCATTTTTTGGTCTAAACTGAATCTACTAGGAGGTGGTTGGATCTGTCAGAGTATGGGTATGGAAATGGGAGTGGGTCAAGTCGTCATATTAGGAATTCAATGTTCTCTCTTTTCTTAAAAACAGTAAATTTGACAACAAAAACTATATGAAATTGTTTTGGCCTTTCATATGGGCCATATGCAAGCAGCCAAAGATGTGGAATCTTGAAAACACATTTTCTTTTCTCTTCTTTTTTTTTACTCAAGAGTGGCTGCGGTTGATTGATGGTGAACCACAGGGCACCATGGCATGGATTCCTTTGTCCAAGAAGAGACCATCAAGAAAAGAGTGTTTGGCCTATGATGGTCTACTTTGGGCCTCAGATATGTGGACCTTTCACCTTTGTCTCACCAAAAGAAAAAGTTGGAAAAGGCGAAAGAAGCATATAAAAAGCAAAAAAAAAAAAAAAAACATAAAGCTGCTCAATAGATAGGCCATTAATGAATCACTGCTTCACTTTTGAACTTCAACAAAGAGGCGCTCAATCTTTTCATGTCATGCTCAATAACTGCTTCTTAATATAAAAAAAAATGGTCAACATAGTAAACTAAAGAACAAAAATGTTTTTCTATAAAAGTTTCTTCCTTTTTATTTTGGTTTCGAACAAACTGAGCCTAAGCCAAGAGACTTTGTCATAAGTGGCGCTTAGTACCAATGCCCTAGGGCCTATGTCTGCTTAGACTTATGCAGGGGATGAATGCTTACAGGAATCGAATGAATACTTGGCTTTTTACCTATCGCGGGCCTAACTAGCTACGCTAAACCCATGAGGCTTTTTTTTAAATGTTAATCCTAAAAAACCAGAAAAAATTTTTAAAAAAAATAACAAGTATCACTAGATGCGGTCTTGAGCCTCAACCACTAAGGGAGTCTTCTTTTTTTGTTTTGTTTTTAGAAATAAGTTTTTAAAGAAGGCCATTTTTGTAGTTTCCTTTACTACCTTATCATTTTTTTCATTGAGAAGCTGTTGTATGAGAATTATACAAAAAAGGATTGAGCGCCTATGTGTTGAAGTTCAAAAGTTAGGCAGTAATTTGTTGATCACCCATTTGTTGGGCAGCATTAAGTATTTTTTTTTCTCAAGAAAAGGAACTACATTGAAGTGAGAAAAGTAGGGCAAGGTGGCCTAATAAAACTAAAAGCCTTTGATTTTGTCTCAATTGCTTTCACAATCTCAGTTAATTCAAAAAGGTAAAGACAGTTGGGTTTGAAAAATTGAGTGTTGATCGGTGGCTTGTTTCATCTTGGAAGAAAAAGCCAATGGAGGCATCAAGCACTTTATGTCACTTGAAAGGTCTTAGGTGGATCAACCCATTTGAGGACTTGACGACTCAATAATAATAACAATAATAGAAATAGACATCCCACTGGGCCCTTTTTGTTCTTGTTTTCTTCTCTTTTAATCATGGGTGTTAATAACTTGTGTTTCAAACCAATGCGCAGTTGATCAGACCATAATACTTGACATAAAAATATATATGTGCATTTTTTTTACATAAATTTAGATGTTTGCGTATTTACTTTTTGGGTAAATTTGTATTTATAATCAATTAACTTGGATGGACTAGTTTAGAGAGTTCGTGTTTTAGGTCTTAAAAGATTTATGACTGACAATTGCTTGTCCCCTGATATAAAATCCTCAAGATTTGAGAACCATCAACATAAACTCAGACCTTCCCCTCTCTGATATTAAATTCGATCATTTCTCAATGCAATAAGGTAAAACACGGGTATAGATCTTAAGTCTGACCCAAGATCCTTAGTTTGATTAACTATAGATTTTACCATAGATCTTTTGTCATGTCAGCAAAAACATGTCGTGTCGTGTCAAGACTATATCAGATCCATGGATTTCAAATCTGGAGTAATCAAACAATCCCTTAGGATGTGTTTGTTAAGGAGGAGTGTTATCCATCTCAGATCCACATATTTGAAGTCTCCTAGTCGGATCTGATAATAGATGCTTTTAGGGGGACTATGGATTTCATATCCACGTTCTCTCGCTGTCAAGATCCACTATTCATTCAGATAGTGGGTCCCACAAAAGAAGGAACTCAGATCCCCTTGGATCTCAAGTCTATCAGTAAACAAACAAACCATTAAGTTTTTCAGATATGTAAGTCATCCTTACCTCAATCATAATTTCCCTTTCTGATTTTGAATCCATCAGAAAACAAACGCACCTTAGTGTGTGTTTGATAGCCTCACATATCAGATCCGTTGCTGATCTCAAAATCCGCCTTAGGTGAAATCAACTGCTGAAACAACCAATAGGTTTCACAACTGCAGATTTGAGATCCACATTACTTTATAAAAACCATGGATTTGTGATCCGGAAAAGAGGAAGGGACTACATATCCATGGTTTTAAGATCAAAACAGATCCATGGTAGCCCCCAATCTCAAGCCCGAAGCTATTAAATAGAGCCTTGGCTTTTCAGATATGTAAGATATACTACCTCAATTCCGGTCGTCCCTTGTAAGCCACTTGATTGATAGGACAGAACACCTGGTTTCAGTACATGGTGTTATTTTCTACGGACTCGACAGCGAGGAGTGGACGCGTTGAACACATAGACTGTGCAAATTCTGTTCGGAGCAAACCGCTCTGTTCTATATGTCCATTGTTTGTGTGAAGACAAAGGTGAAAGGACCCATTGATTAGCAGTGTTCATGTTCCGCATAATCATACGACCTCTTAGCGTTAAGCTTGTCGGTGCCCTTCCTCAGCTGTTCTTAGACTTGGAATCTAGATTATGCATCCCAAGTATTGACCTTTAGACCATCAAGCGGCCGATTTGATTCGAGTCGACCGCAAAACAATTCGATTTCATAGCCGACTCAAGAGTGCCGCATATGGGTTCTTTAAATAATTTTTAAATATTTTAAATTTTCCTTACTTTTTATTGTTTTAATTTTTTTTCATGTAGTTTTTAAGTGATGTTTTATTTCTCTACTGATTTCGAACCGACGAACCAGTGCATTGACCAATTCGCTTAATTGGCAGCCTCACCGACTCGGCTCCTGAATCAATTGTTTTTATAACAATGCTGTGGACATCTTTTCAACTTAGAGAATTGAATTTGGTTTTATTTCACAACAAAAAATCTTAGACATGTAGAACAAGCAGTGAGGTTTTCAATGCATACCTACAAATATCATTTTTGGGTTTTAAAACAGCAAAGTTTTGTATGGATATAAACTAGCAAAGTTGTTTCTGACAGGAAATGGGAAAATTTTGATAAATTTTTAAAACACTTGATCTTTCGACGAGAAAGGTGGCAAAGTCATTATTTTTCATTATATATATATGTATTAAGGATGAGTTGTAACCAAATGGGATTCTCTAGACGGTTTTGTTTTCACTATTTCAGACTATTTGAAAGAATAACTGAAACAGACATCAAAGAGATCTTGAGAAACTCTTGGCTTGTCGGCTGATGCTGGCGGGAGATGTCCCATGCATAATAAAATCTGTACAAGAAGTCCGACGCCTGTTGGATTGGTGGATTTATGATGAGAGAATCTGAAAAGGTTGCCAATTCAGTGAAACAGAGCTTATTTTTTTATTTCATTACTGATATTGACCATATTGAACAGTGATGTCATTTTCATATGGAAGTAATTTTGGACTTGCTGGCGTTGATTGAAGAACAAATCTCTTCCGCAAAGCAGTATCAGTATGAAACTCCATCTGAGAAGGCAAATACCATCTTGATTGGTCTAAATTATTGAAGAACATTAGTAGAAAACTGCATCAAAGGGCAGACATGCCATCTTGGCTGTCAACACTATTTCTGCTAGTGTTCAATGTAATCAGGGCCTCTGTAAACATTTAACAGTAGTGAGTTTATTTCTGGAGAACCCGTTGACGTCCTTGTTTTCTTTAGACCAAGTTCTATGAAAAGACATTTTTATGCTCGAGTAACTCGAGCCATCTTAAACTCAGCCAGGCAAAGTTCGAGCTGGTCGGCTCAAGCTGAGTTGAGAGTCTTCAGACCTAACGACTGCAGCCAGCCCAATGGAATTGAACTTGATTCGGTACACCCTTTATGATGAGAAATAATGGATATACAGTTATCACCTCTGGAAATATATATATTCACATGACCTTAGATTGTGAGGTGAGGTACTTGGGAGAACTGAAACTAGACCTTAGAATGTGAGGTGAGGTACTGGGGAGAACTGAAACTACCTTAGAATGTGAGGTGAGGTACTGAGGAGAACTGAAACTAGACCTTAGAATGTGAGGTGAGGTAACTGAAACTAGACCTTAGAATGTGAGGTGAGGTACTGGGGAGAACTGAGACTACCATTATCTGCATGGCTGTTCTTCAAAGTCAGAGAAGAAGAATCCCTTGTCAAGACAAAGTTGGAACTCCCAATGCCAACTTTCTTGATTATGCTGCTGTCAGTAACAATCTTGCAAGAACCCCATGTCTCTGCTTGTAACTCAACACCCAAATAGTTTAGATGGTCAGAAATGCTGTTCCCAGAGACAGACCTGTAAACCACGTGGATGAAGCATGATAACCAACCAGTGAAACATACACAACCCTGCATGCTAAGGGAAGGGAGAAAAAAATCTACCTGCTGCAACTTGGGTCCTCACCAGAGCTGTCGCATACTTGCTCAATTCTGTATACCAAGCTTCCCACACCAAGAGTATAAAGCCATACCTACAATTTTGTATAAGTATACATCTTACAGAGGAATCTCCATGCAAAGAAAATGATCTTTTAAGTTTACCATAATCATGTTTGGCTACCGAACTAAGTGGATGTTTTTTGCCAATTTAACCTGTCTCTGCATTTTTGTTACCTAACTCCGTGGACGTTTTTTTGCCAATTTAACCTGTCTACACATTTTGTGCATTGGTTACTGCAGCAAACCTAAATGTGGAAAATAGAAGTTTGAGAGTTGATAATTGTGACCCATTGCAGCAATTAGGAGGGTTCACAACAAGTTGTACCCTATCATTCTACACCAGATTAAGCTGTATGATTTTTCTTCCAATCAGTGTAGATACAGAAAATCCGACCCATGTCACATAGGTGCGGGGTGCGGTAATTTCCAGAAAATTTTTTATACGGTAATTTTCAGAAGAAGTTCAGAAAAATGAGAAAAATGTAACAGGCAGAAACACCTGACGCCTGACAGCAAGCAGGCGTTCAGCAAAAAATATGAATTGATGCTCATAGCTATCTTAGCTCATTTTTAACTTTGACAAACTGAGGATGCTGAAAGCCTGCAGTATGTGATCCAAGACAAATTTATATGTTTCTAACAGTGATGCAAGTATGCAAGTCCCTGCCTACTCCCACCCTACCAAGCATTTTCTGGTGTCTCTTTCGAACTTAACCTCTTTGATGTGCTAATCATGGTCCAGTTGCTGGAAGACGATACTTGGACCAGAGATTTCTTCAGTGAAGAAACTTAGTACTCATTACTATTCATAAAAACTCTTGGTCCTTTAGAGATCCAAGTTCAGGTAATCCAAGTCCCTATTATTATAAAAAGAGCATGTAACGTGTCCATATGGGCAAATACTTAGAAAAAAAGAAACAGGCTCTGAAATGCTCAATGGGGAAAAGGGTAAGAGCAGGGTTCATAAATAAGTCAAGCTCAAGTAACTCTCCTCCGTTCAATTGGGCTCAGTCTGTGACAATATATGTATTATTTTTCAACTATGTCACTAGTTAGAACTTGGGAGTTCTGCAATAGTGATTTTTTTTTTTCCTTTGAGGAGTTTCAGTCCTATTGTATTGCTCTGGGGCATTAATCATTCAAAGAAAAATTATTTTCAGTGTTCTAGCTTGATCTCTGTCCAAGCTCAATCTCACTACCCAAGCTCAATAATTTAAACTCAAGTCAAGCCCAATGAAAACCAATGAGTTTGCAATTAGGAAATTACCTCACGAGGAAAATGATGGTATGTCTTCTGAGGGAAGTAGGTATAATATGGAGGCAAATGAGGCACCATATCATGTTCATTAGTGATACGGAAAGTAGCTGGCACATGTTCACTGAAGTAGGAAGCAAACACTGAATTCCCAACACGTGGTTGACCAAATGTGATGAGTTGAGTAATGTTTGCTCCATAGTTGACCTGGAACATGTTTATAAATTTGACGTCAACATGCATCCCAATGTATATTTGACCAACAATACTGTTTAAAACTGTTGGTTAAAATCATTAGACCAATAGAACAAGCTGTCTAGTCACCAAGAACAAACAATTAATTTCTATGACAGTTTGTCACAGTTACTGACATTCTCCCACTTTGGCAAGCGAGAGAGGAAGAGAGAGAGTATGATAAATTGAAAGAAATCTGCACACAAATGAAATGTGAAATCTCAATTAAGTCTGTGCATATATATATATTTATTACATACACACACAAAAACATCCATAAATACATTATATATATACATATACACACACCCCTCGCGATACTTGGCAAAGGACCAGAACTGTAAGCATAAGAATACACCAAGATTTGGCATTTTAACAACATAGAATATCATTGTTTCAGCTGTAAAGCCTGTAATATATAACTTCTAACACATGGACAACCTAATATACACATTTATGCACATCACATCAATGTGCTACCAATGCTACTTATGGGGAGACAGATGGAATTTTCTCAAATACATAAAAAATTGGAGCAACCAAAATTTTATAGGAAAAGCACACTAGCGATGCTAAGAATTTTCAGTGACATCATGATATCACATGAAAAGCACAAAAAGTAAAACCTTCAAGAAAAAAGGACAGCAGTAAACAATCATTTTACAGAGTCAGACTCCAAATGAGACACGACTCGCAAGGAAATTTGCAATTGACATTGTACTTAGATACCAGCAAAATGCCATAAGCAGCCATCATCATCACCAACATAAGATGAGAAGACACTCCTAGAACATCAGTGTGGATGAGATAGAAAAATATGAGGTTGGGCCCATCAAAAACTGGATGGCTTGAAATCCAAAGCATGCTTGTATATTGATCATTGAGACAATCAGACTGGGCCAACCTGTAATGTTAAGTTGGTGTGTATTTAGTGCATGCATGGATGGTTAAGAAAAATAAAAAATCACTAACTGTTTGCAGTTAATCATAAAGTTCATGTCAGCTTACTTTAAGGTCAAGTGCACAAAAGGATGCCATAGCTCCTCCCATGGAATGTCCAGTAACCAGAACACCAATTCTTCCGTATAATTCCCAAGCTCTCTGAACAGCATTAACAACTCCAGGACGAATGCTTGTGTTGTGGTACGCAGAATAGAAGCCATGGTGCACCTGGGAAAGAGAAAAAGTTATTCCAAATAAAATTTCTGGCGGAAAACCACTCTAATAGTTCTTTACACAACTAACCATTGCATCATGCATGCCAGGATAGTTCAGGTCCAGTTGTTTCCAGAACAGATCCTCAATCCAATTCTGTAAGCTGCATTTGATTATCATTGTACAAAGTAAGAGACAGAAGCTTCAAGACAGAGAGACGTAGAGTAGAGACATGCAACTTCAGTAAATGAGCTTCATTCTACTTAACAGAGAGTAGATTCTTGCTGGATAAAGAGAGGTGACAGTGTGGCATAAAGATACTTGAAATTGAGAATAAAGTTAATAAACATATTGGCACCCCTAGCTTTTCTTAGCACAAGTTTCTATATTACAGATCAACCCCTCAATTTTGTTGGCTTTATTGGGTTTCAGGTAGCTCTAACGCACTGTTTGGTTGGAGGGCAAGAGAGGGATGGAAAGGAAAGGAAAGGAAAGGAAAGGGAGGGAAAGACAATGGGAAAAGAAAGGAAAAAGGTGATTATAAAGCTTGTTTGGATAGAAAGGAAAGGAAAGGAAAGGGAGGGAAAGACAATGGGAAAAGAAAGGAAAAAGGTGATTATAAAGCTTGTTTGGATAGAAAGGAAAGGAAAGGAAAGGGAGGGAAAGACAATGGGAAAAGAAAGGAAAAAGGTGATTATAAAGCTTGTTTGGATAGAAAGGAAAGGAAAGACTAAAATCATGTTTGTTTGGACTATATAAAGGAAAGAAAAGATATAATTTATAATACTTTACAATAATACCCCTAACATTCAAAATGTTTAAAAAATTGAGAGGTTTCGCTTCTAGTGGAGCCCCGGTCTTGTGTTCAACGAGAGTCCATGCTCCATACCCTTGAGAGAGTGCCAATGGGTTGGGTTTGACCCAAACTCAACTCATACTGAGCTTGAATTCACCGAGCTTTGGTAAAAAGGGGTTCGGTTTGAACGTAACTTGGAAGAAACTCTTGAATCTCTTGTTTGGTTCGGTTTTTATGAGATGGCACCAAGATGTCAATGTTGTTAAAACCTAACCTCGAGTCGAATTGGACACCAAAGAGGGAGAGAGAGAGATTGAAAACATCAAAAATTAATACTAACCATCAAAAAATAATCACTATAGGGGCATTAATTAGCGCTGGTTTATCAAAAATTTGTTTCTTAGGAAAAATATTTTTAATTTGATTTCCTGATTCAATAAAAAAGGAACCACACTTACACTCGACATTTCATTCTATAGTAATAAATCTAGTAAAAATTTAGATCAATCAAACAAAATGTTGGTAAAAATAATAATTGTCTAAAGACAAAAATCATATAGCAAAATAAAAAATAACATTCATGTCTTACATAACTCCAGCTCTGCTAAGCATCCAAAGTAAAACATTCTTTCGCTTAGAAAAAGGACAAGCAAAAAATGTTTCCATCCTTTTTTCATTATCAGTAAGATGAAGATATGCTTTGATTTATAACTCTTCTTCAAGACCAATGACTTCAAATGCTGGAAATATGTCTTCTTTAGAATATTAATTTGAATGTCTCGGCTCTTGTTCGACATTACTTTTTTCAATTGCAGTAGCAACTCTTTTCAAAGGCATCTTTCATTACTTCAATCTCTTTTAAATCATCTTCATTTAAACGTTGGGCTCAACTTGGACTTCATACTCATCTCCTAGGTTGATAAATGGTTTTAATACTGCTTGATTTTGAGAAATCATTTCATCAATAAGCTGGATTTTATCGCCAGTACTGTCACACGCTGAAGTCATTTGGTTGCACTTTTCTTTCGCTGTCATCGATCCTTCCCATGTTGCTCCATCATTACCAAATAAATTTACTAAATTCTCATAGTTTGGAACAGGTGTCATCATCCACTTTTTTGCCATTGGATTTGCCTATAAATAACACAAAAAAGATACAACGGTAAAGAAACTCATATTTAACATAAAAATGTGATTATAAAAAAAAATTAAATCGCTACAAATAAAATTAGGTACCTCTATTGGTGGCTTTCATACTTCGGGTTCAGCAGTCCACATATTTGTCCTTCAATCAATGCTAAATCCACTCAAACCACTTTTAAAGATGTCATAACAACTACTGAAATTAGACTTCAACGTTTTCATTCAATTTTTTATGTGATCTTTGGTGAGCATTTTACCCAAGTTATCGTTTAGTTCTGTCACAACATTATCATACGCAGTTGTAGTAAAAGTGACATTGACTCTATTGCTTATTATTTGTTGAAGCAGTAATGCATCAATCAGCGCATCATCCATAAATTGGCTTCATTGTATCTTATCACTCTTTCCTCCATCTGTATATATTTGATTCTTGTTCATTGTTATTAGCTAAATGCAAAGAAAACTAGTTTAGGAAAGACATACATAATGAAAAGAAAAAACAACGTGTAATAATAAAAGATCAAGTAATTAAATTCAATGAACGTCTACAATGACAAATAATATAAAGAGAAAAAAATCAACATGTCTCATATACAAAGTTATTCAATTTATTGAAGTTTGAAGTTGATAGTTCTACCACATAGTCGAAGAGATGCTTTGCCGTGTGAATTCTCCAAACCTATACTCTTCATCTACATCAACTTGAACAGAATAATTTTCACTAGGTTGATTCATAAGTTCTGCATCAACATCTTCAATAATGTTAGCATCTAGATCGACACCCGTGAAAAAGTTGTGCAATGTACAACATACTAAAATGATCTCCGACTGTGTACTGTAGGAATAAACTGGTTCTGTCGAATTAGCTATAATTGAGAATCTTTTTTTCAAGACACCAAATGATCTTTCAATAACATTTCGCAAAGAAGCATGCCGAAGATTAAACAACTCTTTTGCATTTTCCAGGCCACGCTTGGAGTATTCTTTCAAGTGATGTGTCACACCCCTAAAGGGTGTGATAAGTCCACCTTTTAATGGAAAACCAGCATCAACAAGATAATATTTACCTAAAAAAATGAACACAATCACATGTTAAGTTCATATTTCATAAAAATTATTAAATTATACATGCTTTTAATTACAATTACCTTCAGGAATTTTTAGTTTGTCTTTTTTCGTTAATGCATTTTTTATGATTCTAGAATCAGAAGTAGTTCCTTCCGAACCTCCTAATAAATAGGTAAATTTCATATCGAAAGAACATGCAGCCAACACATTTTGAGTTGGCCAGTCTTTTCTACCATGGTATCTTGGTGCATCCTCTGAAGATACTTTAACACTAACGTGTGTTCCATCAATTGCACCAACACAATTCTGAAACGCAATTCAATGTTAATGCAATATTGGCATATTATAAAACAAAAAAACTAAATTAATTGATTTATTACCTGAAAGTATGGATAAAATCTATTATTGTATAAGATTTCATTTGGCACAGTTGATCCGTCAGACTCTTGAATGAATCTGTCTTCTAATAGAATAATTGAAATTACTACATTGTGAAAATATCGAGAAATTGTCTTTGTTGAATGATAGAACCAAAATTGAACCGATCGATGTTTATATGTGTGAGACAACATCATGAGAAAGAGAAAAACTTGCTCTTCTACTTTACAATGTCTTGTATTACATAGTCCACCATCATGTTGAAGAATATCACATAACTCTTTGAAAGTTGATGTTCCCATGCATGTTATATTGCGGCATTGTACATCATCATCTAATTATATATAATTTGATCTCTAATTTTTTGTCTTTCTTCATAAGATAGTCCAATTGATCGATGCACAAGTTGATGTCGACGTTGTCTTCGACGTATGAAATAATAAAAGATATAACATAAAAACAGAACAACTTGTTGTTGTTGGTGTCGTCTCATGTCTTCTAATATGAAATAGGGTAAACAAATAAGTCGGTTATTTCAAACACTCTTTTTCCCATCACTCTTTTTGTAGAATATGGACCAAGGCCTTTCTAGTTTTTGTGGATTTCCTTCTTAACAAAGTTCCAAATTCTAACATCATCCTTCCCCTTTCTTTCAGCTCGTTCCTCCCCAGATGGTAAATATTCGACGCAGAGAATCCTGTTGAAGAAGCATTTTCACTTGCTTCCTACCCAACAGCCACCACCAAACTGATCGACCATCTAAGAGCATCAGACTTTTTGTGGTACGTGGAGTCGGCTGTTAATTTAATATGTTATATTACACATTTTCCTTTTAAGTTCATGGGAATGCGGTTCTATATCATGTACCTGTAGTGCACGCTAGATTATAATGGTTGGTCTAGAACCAATAGTAGATTCACGATAGTCGTTCGTCCTCTCTCAAACTTGGTCGATGAAGAGGTTGCAGAATCCCTTGTGAATGGATTCAAATTTGAGCCAACCTCCAGCTAGAGCTTCTAAGACTTGATTCAAGCTTGAGCTGGCCTAGCTCTGCTCATGTCCACCCCACAACATACACCTTGGGTTTGTGCTGCCCATTTTACTCCTCGAAATTGGGCCAAATCAACTGAACCTCAAAATTGGGCCAAACCAACCATCAGATTTGTAAGTTGATTCCCACCTACTTGAGTCCTGCTCAAATTAGGAAGTGTTGCCTTCTATCTAATGTCGGGAATCGCTTGTCTTGATTGTCATCCTAGTGCACATAAAACTTAAAAATGATCTGATAGCTATTGTCTTTTTTATGTTGAATCACGATTACATGTACCAAACCTTTCCCTTCACCCTCCTTCTTGGTAGGTAAACATGTTTGCATTGATGGTCTTTCTAATATGTGCATTTTGTGATTGCGAATGATGATTTTCTTCCGATTTATGTGTTCTTTTGCACTACGTTCTTTGTGAGTGTTTGAAATAAGTTGTTCTGTTTTTATGTTATATCTTTTATTATTTCATACATCAAAGACAACGTCGACAACAACTTGTGCATCGACCAATTGGACTATCTTATGAAGAAAGACAAAAAATTAGAGATCAAATTATATATAAATTAGATGATGATGTACAATGTCGCAATATAACATGCATCGGAACATCAGCTTTCAAAAAGTTATGTGATATTCTTCAACATGACAGTGGACTATGTAGTACAAGACATTATAAAGTAGGAGAGCAAGTTTCTCTCTTTCTCATGATATTGTCTCACACATATAAACATCAATCGGTTCAATTTTGGTTCTATCGTTCAACAAAGGCAATTTCTCGATATTTTCACAAAGTAATGAGTTCAATTATTCTATTAGAAGACAAATTCATTCAACAATCTGACGGATCAACTGTGCCAAATGAAATCTTATACAATAATAGATTTTATCCATACTTTCAAGTAATAAATCAATTAATTTAGTTTTTATGCTTTATAATATGTCAATATTGCATTAACACTGAATTGCATTTCAGAATTGTGTTGGTGCAATTGATGGAAGACATGTTCATGTTAAAGTATCTTCAGATGATGCACCGACGTATTGTGGTAGAAAAGACTGGCCAACTCAAAATGTGTTGGTTGCATGTTCTTTTAATATAAAATTTACCTATTTATTAGCAGGTTGGGAAGGAACTGCTTCTGATTCGAGAATCATAAAAAATACATTAACGAAAAAAGACAAACTTAAAAATTCCTGAAGGTAATTGTAATTAAAAGCATGTATAATTTAATAATTTTTATGAAACATGAACTTAACATGTGATTGTGTTCATTTTTTTAGGTAAATATTATCTTGTCGATGCTGGTTTTCCTTTAAAAGGTGGACTTATCACACCCTTTAGGGGTGTGACACATCACTTGAAAGAATACTCCAAGCGAGGCCCGCAAAATGCAAAAGAGTTGTTTAATTTTCAGCATGCTTCTTTGCGAAATGTCATTGAAAGATCATTTGGTGTCTTGAAAAAAAGATTCCCAATTATAGCTAGTTCGACAGAACCAGTTTATTCGTGCACTACACAGTCTAAGATCATTTTAGCATGTTGTATATTGCACAACTTTCTCATGGGTGTCGATACAGATGCTAGCATTATTGAAGATGTTGATGCAGAACTTATGAATCAACCTAGTGAAAATTATTCTGTTCAAGTTGATCTAGATGAAGTGTATAAGGTTGGAGAATTCACACGGCAAAGCATCTCTTCGACTATGTGGCAGAACTATCAACTTCAAACTTCAACAAATTGAATGACTGTGTACATTAGACACGTTGTTTTTTTTCTCTTTATATTATTTGTCATTGTAGACGTTCATTGAATTTAATTACTTGATCTTTTATTATTACACGTGGTTTTTTCTTTTCATTATGTATGTCTTTCCTAAACTTGTTTTACTTTGCATTTTGCTAATAACAATGAACAAGAATCAAATATACAAAGATGGAAGAAAGGCTGATAAGATACAATGGAGTCAATCTATGGATGATGCGCTGATTGATGCATTACTGTTTTAACAAATAACAGACAATATAGTGAATGACACTTTTACTACAATTGCATCTGATAATGTTGTGACAGAACTAATCGATAAGTTGGGTAAAATGCTCACCAAAGATCACATAGAAAATCAAATGAAAACGTTGAAGTCTAATTTCAGTAGCTGTTATGACATCTTTAAAAGTGGTTTGAGTGGATTTAAAAGTGGTTTGAGTGGATTTGGCATTGATTCAAGGACAAATATGTAGACTGTTGAACCCGAAGTATGGAAGCCACTAATAGAGGTAGCTAATTTTATTTGTAGCAATTTAATTATTTTTTATAATCGCATTTTTATGTTAAAATATGAGTTTGTTTGTCGTTGTTATCTTTTTTTGTGTTATTTATAGGCAAATCCAATGGCAAAAAAGTGGATGATGACACATGTTCCAAACTATGAAAAGTTGGTAAATTTATTTGGTAATGATAGAGTAACAGGGGAAGGATCGATGACAGCGAAAGAAAATCGCAGCTGAATGACTTCAGCGTGTGAGAGTACTGGCGATACAATCCAGCTTATTGATGAAATGATTTCTCAAAATCAAGCAGTATTAAAACCATTTATCAACCTAGGAGACGAGTATGAAATCCAAGTTGAGTCCAACATAGGTTCACTGTCAAAGCGTAAAAAAGGAGAAGTTTAAATGAAGATTATTTAAAAGAGATTAAAATAATGAAAGATGCCTTTGAGAGAGTTGCTACTGCAATCGAAAAAAGTAATGTCGTACCAGAGACAAGACATTCAAATAAATATTCTAAAGAAAACATATTTCCAACATTTGAAGTCATTGGTCTTGAAGAAGAGTTACAAACTGAAGCATATCTTCATCTTACTGATGATGAAAAAAGGATAGAAATATTTTTTGCTTGTCCTTTTTCTAAGCGAAAGAATGTTTTACTTAGGATGCTTAGCAGAGCTGGAGTTATGTAAGACATGAATGTTATTTTTTTATTTTGTTATGTGATTCTTTTGTCTTTAGACAATCATTATGTTTACCAACTTTTTGTTTGATTGATCTAAATTTTTATTAGATTTATTACTATAGAATGAAATGTCGAGTGTAAGTGTGGTTCCTCTTTTATTGAATAAGGAAATCAAATTAAAAATATTTTTCCTAATAAATTTTGATAAACCATCGCTAATTAATGCCCATATAGTGATTACTTTTTGATGGTCAATATTAATTTTTGATGTTTTCAATCTCTCTCTCTCTTTGGTGTCCAATTCGACTCGAGGATAGGTTTTAACAACGTTGACATCTTGGTGCCATCCCAAATGAGAGATTGAAGAGTTTCTTCTAAGTACGTTCAAACCAAACCCCTTTTGACCAAAGCTCGATGAATTCGAGCTCAGTATGAGTCGAGTTTGGATCAAACCCAACCTGTTGGCACTCTGTCAAGGGTATGGAGCATGGACTCTTGTTGAACACAAGACCGGGGCTCTATTAGAAGGGAAACCTCTCAATTTTTTAAACATTTTGAATGTTAGGGGTATTATTGTAAAGTATTATAAATTATATCCTTTCTTTTCCTTTATATAGTCCAAACAAACATGATTTTATCATTTCCTTTCCTTTCCTTTCTATCCAAACAAGTTTTATAATCACCTCTTTTCTTTCTTTTCCTTTTCATTTCATTTCTTTCTCTCTCCTTCCTTTCCTTTCCTTTCAATCCCTCCCTTTCCCTCTAACCAAACAGGGCGTTACCCTATGCTTCCCTTTCCTTTCCCTTCCTTTGCAACCAAACAATCTCTTTAATTTTCTTTCTTTTCCCTTCTTTCGAATTAATCAACCAAACAAAGGATTGATTGTTCAATCCCTCCCTTTCCCTCCAACCAAACAGGGCGTAAGTTTGCATTGATCTTTTTGTGTTGTGACTGCTCTCTCAAACAGTGAACTCCTTGTAACATCGGTAAACCAAAGGGTTGGACTGGTTTGCCATGTTGATGTATTACGCAACCACATATCCACTAACTATTTTAACATATTCATTTTCCTATTTTTAGGATCCCATTATCACGAAAGTGAGATAATAATTTAGTCTATTAGATCCATGACCACACCCAATAATGCATTAAAAAAAAAGGCATGTCTATTAAGAATTACATGTTTAAAAACATTTAAATCATTCATGAGAATAAATGAACATGAGGATGAAACTCTTATCAAGCTATTAAGCCATGAAAACAAAAATAAAACAGGACCTCTTATGGGTAGGGTAGATTAATGCAATTAGTCCCTTCATTCCTCAAACAGAACCAAATAAATAAAATGTGACAAAACATAAATTTTCAGTTTCCTTTTTTGTATCATTGTCACAAATATCTTCTTTGGGTTTTCAACAGCAATTCAGCAAGTTTCTTCTCCAGTACAATGTGGCAGAGTTGAAAATCTTGGCAGATTTTTAAGAAGTCAAAAAAAGAGAGCTTATAAAATAGAATGTGAAAATAAAATTTTGATAACTAAAAATTTTAAAAAGTGAAAAAATGCAAAAAAAAAAAGAACAATTTTGCATGAAACGCAAAAAAAATGTGTTTTCACATTTTTTTCGATTTGGGTTTTTTTCAAAATGTCATGTTTTTTTCCTTTTCTCTAGCTGACTTGTTTCTAATGGTTTTTTCACTCTTTTTTTTGAAAAACATGTTTTCTGTGACAATGTAATCTGTATACACTGTCTCTCTACATACAGTAAAAAAGCTTAGTGAGATATAATGCCTATAAACTCATATAGTATCCAACATTTACTAATATCTTATAAACTTTGTAAGTCCAGAAATTATTAAAGATAGCACTTATTTATTACAGAGAATGCATTACTTTCTTGTTTCTTGCCCCTTTAAGTGCTCAAATATCAGCTAGAAATGCATAGATGCTTAAGAACTGGCCATGCACCAGCCCGTGCTTAGTTCACTTCAACAAATGGTTAGGCAAGAACTTGTGGAAAACTAAGAAATGCAGAAGGTCTAACAATATAAAGAATACCTATGTTCCTGTGTTCCCCTGAAAGCTATCACAATAGCATTGAGATCTGGAGCAACACCTACATAGGCCTGTTGTAAAATAATAGTAAAAAACCACCAAGAACGGAAATAAGAATAATGATAATAACTGTAGTAGTATAAGTGTGTAGAATATATACACAAAGAGCATGCTATACATAGCCTTATTGTCTTGATCGCTAGGGAAAAGAGTGCCTAACAGCATGATCACAAGCACTTGTATTGACTTCACTTGTATAGCCATTGAAATCTACAAGTGGACATGCAGAAGGGATCCACTAGTTTTTCCTCTCATCAATAACAGCACTGATCAGTTACTGACTTAGCTTCAGCAACATGTTGCTATCAACTGTCACTTGAACCAGCCTCTATGCTAGTTCTGACCTTTCTGACTGTGCAAGCCCAGTCTAAGATTGGTCGACAAAGGGGAGAGAAGGGGGGCGTGTTTCCAATGCATGTCCACTTGTTTCTCTTCTCATCAATGGTGGCATCGATCAACCAATCAGCTGAAGCAAACTGTTGCATATTCAACTGGCACTTGGTGCAAGTCCAGCCTAAGGCTGGCCAATAAGGGAGAAAGAGATAGAGAGAGAAACAGAGAGAGGCTTGCTTGCAATGCGCAAGCACACATCTGTGCACACTGCACACACATGCACATAAAGCTTCTTTAATTTTTTTATACTGGCGTTACTGCCCTTCTCAAAACATGGGAATAATCTATCTGCTAACAAGCTGATATGGCACATCAATTGCTAAAGGGGGAATGTCCTCAAGCTCCTATTTACAATATCCTCCATATCCTGCCTTTACAAGGATTTACAATCCTCAGGAGATATGTGTAAGTGTATGTCAAATCAGCAGCACTGTAGAAGAAGGTACCTGTAGGCAGTGCTGCACGTCCACGATGAGTTCTATCATTTCAAATCCCTGTGGAGAAAATTTAAGGTCTACCCGTTTCAGTAATTCGCGAAGGTTACACAAGCTTCTTCCAGCAAAAAAGTAGAAAAACAAAGCCTTAATTTGTGGTTCAAACTTTAAACATAACAAAGCAACAAGTAGGCACACCTCGGTCATGTCTTTGCATCTTGAGCAGGTCCAAGTAAAAAGCTCAGTTGAATCTGATATGTAGACCTAGAAAAAGGACAAAGAATGAACTTGTGAATGGACAGATGTATCACAAGAAAGACACTGCAAACAGAAGAAAGTGACTGCTAAATGTTATCCTTAAGTGGAGGTTTACAGTTAGACACTAGAAGCATGATATTTTAACAAAATAAATATGGCACACAAGGCAATTTTGTAAACTTGTATAACTGAAGCAAGCAGATTCAAGGTTTCAAACTGCGACTACAGCTCCAAAAGAAAACCATCACCAGCCACACAAGTGACAGAGACATTTTAATGCTAAACTTACTGCAGAGGCATATTCCACCAGTATTCTTGCAAGTGTGTGGTTATAACCAGTGGAATGATCTTCATAGTCGCACTTAACAGCAAGCTCTGAAAGCATGGGAAAACAAAAAAGCGATGATTGATCAATGTTTATAACATGGAGGGAGTGGAATGAACATCATAGTCACACTTAACAGCAAGCTCTGAAGGCAGGGGAAAACAAACGAAGAGATGATTGATCAATCTTCAACACAGAAGGAAGACATCTGATTGAGCCCAAAAAAATACGGAAAGATTTTATGTGACACTCCAGGTAAATTTATAAGATAAACTCACATGTCCAACTCCTCAAAAAAAAAATGCAAAAGCAACCAGCATGCAGACATAGCACAAACGTGCCAGCAAATTGCTGAATTTGGACCACATACACCAAAAGCTTCCACTAATTAATGATTATCCTTTTCAGAAGATTAGGCGAACAACTACAGTATCTAGGATCACTATTTAAAACAGACACGAACATGCACATAATGAGAGAGAGAGTACAAAACCAAAAAAACGACTTTCTCCTTGACTACATTTTGATTAGGTAAAACTGAATTTTTACAACATCAAATGCAACAAATAAAGATAGAACAGAGTCACCAAGTTACCAGTTACCACCTACATCAGCTGTGGTACACCTGCCAGAAACACTGCCTTAAAATTAAACTATGTCACACGGACACGGCAAAATGGGCCACGTACCGGTGTCGACACTCCGACACCTGGATACCGACACTTGGACACGGCAGGATACGTTTTGGATCGGGTCTGGGTCAGACCCGATCCAAACCACTTTACTAACCCGACATTCTTTGTTTTGTTTGAGACTTTCTTTCTTATGACTTATAAGATTGGTCATGAACAATGTTTTGTTTGAGAATCTGAGACTTTCTTTCTTGTGACTTATGAGATTGTAAGAGTGAATTATTAATTTAATGTTTTTTTATTTTATTATCCTTTTTATTTTTTTAGAATATAAAATTCACCGTATCCACGTATCCTAAAATTTTGAAAATTGCCGTATCCAAGTACCCGTACCCGTACCCATAGGATACCCGTACCCGTATCCGTGTGACATAGAAATTAAACCATTATCGGCAATAATAAAAAGAAGAGAATAAATACAATTAAAGTGAAAATACATTTAAAAATGTGACTGAATTTATATATTACTCCTAAACTACTGGAAAAGATTTTGAGTACTTAGAATGTCCCAAAGTTCTAGCACAAGAAAGAAGGAAGAAAAAAGACTAACCAGGTTCTGAAGACTCTTGGTACTATGTAGAAATGAAAGGTCTGGCTGGGAAGGTATGATGATAGACGTATAGAACCATCAGTGGAAAAACATATGATCCTGCATAACTGATGGTATATGACTGTTTTGCCTTTAGTTTGATGCATTTTGAGTCGCGGTATGCATTAAGTGGCTACCATGTTTGAAAATCCTTTAATGTCTAAGGTGATTTTCCTTCTGGCAGTCAGACAAATAACTACAAATCAGAATTAGCTACACATCCAGAACAATAACACGTACTTTGAGAAAAGAGAGAATGTAAAGATGACTAAGGATGTTGACACTGAAGCAGGAGTATGGATTGAATAACCTTCAGCATCCAAAGTTGATCTGATTATGGAAGGTGTTTCATTCCATTAGAGTGATACCAACTTAACTGAGCACAAAAAGAGAACAAATCTGTGGATACTGACCTGTGTATTTAGATGCATAAGGGATTTGTTACCACCTAACTTTATGTTTCTTTGACATACACATGCACAAAAGCAGGCCCAAAATTAGCATCATTTGGTTCTCTATATTCCAAGGAAATTTGCACAGAAGCAACAATCATGCAGCAATCCAGACTGCTGCATGCTAGGAATACGCATTATGATTTTGTACAAGGAAGCAAATCGTTAGAAGAAAGTGAGGCTCAAGAATAAATACCTCTTCCTCCTGATAGAAAAGGTAAGCAAACAAGCATTGCCACAATAATGTGCCGAGAGAATGCCATGCCCTGCAAATTGGCACAAGTTATTTCCAAATAAGATTATACTGAAACTTAAATAAGAAAAAAGCAAGGATTCCACAATTTAGCAGGTTTTGGGACTGACATGCTCAACAATATGCGGCTCTTACTGCTAAAGGTGCTGCAGGAAGTAAGCCTGGGCACCAGGCCGGGTCGCCACTGGGTACCCGGTACCCGGCCCGACACGGGCCCGGGCCCGGGCCTTGAAAAATTTATTAACAGGCCCGATTTTATCGGACCTGATCCGGCCCGATACTTAACGGGTCGGGCCCGGGCTTGATCCAGTGATCGCCGACGGCCCGACAGCCCGGTAACTTAAAACAATTTGTTTCAATGTTTTATAGTTCATTTTTCATTCATTCTCCCCGTGGACTCTGCAAACGATTCATCGTCCCCGTCGTTCAGCTCCGCGAGAGTCGGTGAACGCTTCATCATCCCCGTCGGCGAACGCCTCCTCCGGTCCTCCCCTTCGCCTGGGGGTCTTTCACGGTGTCAAAGAGACGGATGATGTTCTGAAGATTGGGCGGCAGCTGTTCCACCGATTGGACTTAGACGGGAGTCAGAGGGGGGATGGGTTTTGGCCTTTTGGGGACTTCTTCGATGATGATGATGGGAAGCAGTATGAAGTTATGGAGATGAATCTCGCGGTGAATCTGATGGGTTTTTTGAGGTAGAGTTTACGGGTGATGCTTGGGTGGAATGATCGGAAAGAAGAGCAAATCGACATGCTTTTTCTTCTTCTTCCTCGCGGCGTTTTCTCTTGTGTAGATTGAATCAGGAGTGAGGTAATGGGTATTTTAAATACATAAATAGATGGTTTCGAGAAGGGGCTCGAGGGAGAGGATTTGGATGAAGAAGAAAGTGGCAGAGAGGGAAGTCTGCTTCAAAACATCCGTGAGCATCCATTGATGTTTTCCCTCATCCATGATTCGGAGGAAACATATAGCAGAGAACGACGCCCCTGGTGAGAGGGAAGTCTGCTTCAAACCTGTCTTGCACAACAACCTCGCGCTGCAACCAGTCATTAGATTGACAAGGGAACGTATGGCCAACGAGAACCAATGGAGTGTTCGCGGGGGAGGAAAGAATGGCGGAAAAAAGGGGGAAAAGGCTGAGATAGACCCTTCACCGCCTTCACGGCAGCAGGAGGAGGCCAAGCCCTTGAGCGGCCCGGCCCATCAATAATCGGGCTGGGCCGGACGTCGGGCTTAAGATTATGCCCGAGGCTCGGTACTTCATTGGCCCGGCCCGGCCCGATTAGAATCGGGCCGGGTTTTAGGCTGGCCCGATAGCATTAACGGGTTTTATTTTTATCACTTTTTTCGGGCCGGGCTGGCCCGGCCCGGCCCAGCCCGTTGCCCAGTCCTTGCAGGAAGTATGCAACGAGTATCAAATGCTTGACAAATCACTTAAGATGTGAAGTGTACAATATTTGGGAAGAATAAGGGGAACAGACTAGCCAGATTTAGAAAGAATAAGAGACAAGTACCAAAATTAGTCACAACTCACAAATATGAAATATCCTTCTTGGGTTTTTATCGGTGACTGAGGCCGTTTGGGTATTAACCGAAACTTTTGTGGTACCAAAATGAAAAATGAACAAAATAATAGAAAATTTTGTGAAATTGCAACTTTTCAACTAACTTTCTTACAAAAACATTGGTGAAATTTAAAATAGTTATGAAACGTTAAAATATAACCACAAAACATGTTGGAATACATTAACATTTTTACTTTTGCTGATATTTTTTCATTCCGGTAATGTTTTCAAAATTCAAAGTATCACAAATTCACAATATAGTCCATTCTTTCCACCTTTTTTTTTTGCGCTCTCACCATGGTGTTTTGAAAATATCACCTATGTGACTATGAACCACTAAATGCGAAATACTTGACCATACACTTAAAAAAAAAAAAAAGCTTCGAATACAAAAGGTAAAGCGTTCCTTCTACTTGAAAGCTTCCACTACCCAAAAGCTTATAAGACATCACGCTCATAAATGTTGGAATACTCCAAATTTCCGATGTGATGTTGAAGATAAAGGTTCGAAAAAGTTTTTACTGATTAGCATGGTACGTGACAGTTAACAAGATTAACTCTACGATGTCGTTCAACAAATCAGCAAGGTGCGTGATAATTAACAGGACGAACTCCATTATGTGAGCACAATAAACAAATATTTTAACCGATTAATCGCGTCAACCACCACTCTTCTTTCCACCAAACCCTCAACCAGCAGGAGCGAACTACACCAAATTAAACAACACAAACGCGCCAATAAACAAACGGCCTGATCGCTATTACCACAAAACAAAAGAGAGAGCGAGACAGAGAGAGAGAGAATCCTTAGCTTCCACCGTCGAATGATCGAGGGGAATGAGAGAACGTACCGCAAGGATCCCGACCGTTTGGATCAGGAAAAAAATATTCCGGTGGACTGTTTCCAATAAATGTTCAAGAAGCGCCGATTCTCGTCCAATGGTCCTCGACGCTTTTCTACCGGCCGCCGGGCATTGGCCTCCCGGCGACTCTAATGGCGCCGGGTCATCCTCCCCCTAGGTCGTCCTCCCTCGGAAGAGCCGAGGCGAGGAGGACAGGGGGCTCGAGCACCGTCGGGTAGATAGGTGCGGTTCATAAGGATCTGTGCCTTCCGGTGAAATAGTTAGTTAGCAACCACCGTTCCAAAGAACCGAGGGGCCCATTTCCCGTCTGTCTATAGGGATGGGTACGGTACTCTCAATAACTCTGTCCATATCCCACCATTTAGTTTATCTGTTTGAGTAAGATTAGGGTCGAGTTAGAACTTTTTAATTAGTTCGATAAGTTTTTTCAATCGAACTGTGTCAGATGTCACCAGCACATTTTATTTTGTTCTTTCTCTTTTTTTCTTCTTTTATATATATATATATGGGCTCAACTATAAACTTTTTTGTCCATTGCCATGACTTTGTTATAACATCTTCATAAAGTCTTCGTATGTGTCATTGATGGCACTCTTATAAACTCTTTATTTATCATTAATGACATCTTTAAAAACTCTTTCCACGTCACTAAGAATTTATGAGATATTAAAATATAAAATATTAAAGATTTCAAATACATATGGACAACACAATTAATACTCAATGCATATAAAGTTGACGGTCCAACCCATTTATCGCCAGCAAAAGCCGACTTTGTAGAGCCTTGGGTCTACTCGGCCCGACCCGATGTCCAACCTTAAAATCAAATACCAATTTTAGGGCCTGTTTGGTTGGAAGGAAAGGAAGGGAAATTGAGGGATTGAGCAATTTCTCTTGTATTTGGTTGGCTAATTAGAAATGAGGGAAAGGAGAGAAAAAAAGAAAGTCTGTTTGGATGGGAGGGAAGGAAAAGGAAAGGAAATGATTGTATAGTGTAAATTAAATCTCTCCCAAATCAGACGGATTGAGAGGGAAATGAAAAGGAGTAAGTACAAAAGTGTTGACTGCCCACAATACCCCTCCACGTTTTTTTTCTGCCTGCCTCCCAACCTTTTGACTATTGAGGGTATTATTATAAATTGTATCGTTTCCTTTCCATTTCATTCACTTTTATCCAAACAAGCTTTTATAATCACCTCTTTCCATTCTATTCCCTTCCCTTCCCTTTCCATTCCTTTCCCTCCCTTTGCCTCCATCCCTTTCCCTCCATTTCCCTCCAACCAAACAGGGAGTTAAATTTTATAAATTAAGATTTTTTAAAAATTATATACATGTCAATTTAAAAATTTTGAAAGTGTAAGCCGCCCTTTCTCTCCGTCCTTGATTCTTGAATAGCAACACTTAGAGATTTGGAAACGGGGGTACTCCATCACAATGCCAAGGACAACTGGTGATTTGGATCGAACCCAGTTCTATCATATTAGATCTAAGTGGATTACGTGTAATCATGGAATCTGGATCTAAGTCCCTGTTCAAACTCTATTTTTTAAATTCACATTTGGATTCAACTGGCAGATTCAGTGATGTGTTATCGCTCGATTCTTCATCCGATCTGAATCGGTTATCCAGGTCGAATTGGAACATAAAACTGCATATCAACTTTGAATCCGGCTTGTTTCGGCTCAATCAGATTCGTTTTAAGCATTTTAAATTTGAAATCGACTCTATTCTTTGAAGCCGAACGTAGACTCAACTAGCATGCTTCGGTATTATGGAATCAGGTCGAATCGGATCTAACTCGAATTGAGTTATCAAATTGAAACCCGGCAGTAATCAAATTAAATTTGATCTTACCATTTATTCAGACACACGAAATCGAAACCTGCCCCACAGTAATATAGAAATTTTCACTAAACAGGATTAAGGAAGTGTTTTGGGTGACACTCTGAAAAAACCTGGTTTTGTGAAAAAACCTGATTAAAAACTAAGTTTTGTAAACTTCGCTTAGATGACAAGTGAAAATTTTAGTTTGGAGGTAAAAGTTAGTCTTACTTAAAAAACATGACAAAAGAGATGGGGTTTTCAGGCTTTCATGAAATGAAAACTTGGTTTGGCAAAACCTGGTTCTAATAAAAACCCACATCCAAATGTTCTTGAAATGGTGTTTTGGAACAAAGCCAGGTTTCATGTATGTTGTCAGCCAAACGCCTCCCAAATCTTAATGAAATAATAGAAAGACAGTTGGGTTCTTAATTTCAAAATTTAGCATATTTTGAGCATCACTGTTTATCCCCAAGAAATTATGACAAACCAATAAATGAAATTACCAGCGTTACGTTTAGATGACACCCCGAAAAGGCATGTATGGATGACGGTCAAAACAGTGGTGTAGCGATATTTGCCCACACTAGCCTCACAAAATTAATTTAATATAAATGTTAATGTTTTGATATATTTGATTGCTATACAAGTAAGTGACTTAAAGAAATTAAAGGTATTGAATGAGTGCCCCAACAAAAAAAAAAAAAAAAAAAAAACTGACTCACTAGTGGGTCAAAACCTCTTTAGACAAAACATTGTCTTCAAAAGAGAGTGAATAACCTAACCCCTTCCTGAAATCTTCCACAAAATACATTGTTTCTAGTTCTTGCGAAACATACAAACAAAGTTTTGAAAACTGGTTAGAAAACCAACTTTTGATAAAATTTTATTTGTAAGAACTAAGTTTTTTAGGGGTTTCATCCATATGCTACCGTAGTGATCGCCATAGAACAATCAAACATTGATTTGAATGTGTTGATTTCCATTCCCCATGTTAGATACCACCCTATTGTTTATGTTTTTTTCAAACATGAAAAGAAAGAGCAAGTAACAATTAAAATTGAGATGCAAGATAGCCATTGTCAAATAAGTAGGACAAAGTTACTTTATATATTTTGGTATAAATTTAAATCTTATTGCGCATAATTAATTACATCCTTTTTTTTAGATGGAAGAAACAAAGATGGAACTATTGAGATAGTCATTTCTTTATCTAACATACATGCTTCTTTCATTTGAACCAGCCATTGGACCTCTTGGTAGTCTGCTTATTTCATAACAAGGCTTGTATCGAAATTGTTTGATTCCTATTGATGTCATTATTTGAGAGTTGAGTTCAAGAAGGTGTTGTAGACAAGTAAAAGAAGTATTTTCTCATAATGTTCATAGGAGAGTCAAAACTATCACCTAACCCCTCATCTATCTAAAGTAGATGACCTATTTATGTGCCTCGAAGTGTAGTTCGGACCTGGTTAAATTTACATTTTTTTTGCAGTACAAAGAATTAATAGTATGAAGATTTTGAACATAATTAGCTGCTTACCTACCATTGTGTCAACCTCTTCACAAAAATAAATCATGAAGAGTTATTCAATCCACCTAAAATAAATATACTTGGTGGTTGTCCATCCCCCTCCCCCTTCTCTCTCTCCCTCCGTGCAGGTGCAGCGATTGAAGAAGGTGTAAACGGCAAAATTTAAACAAAAAAAGAAAAATCCTTACCACCTAAAAAATATAAGTACGAGTCTCAAACTCATGAAACTCGGATGCGTATAAAGCGTAGCGGAAAAAAAAAAAAAGGAAAAATGAGAGATTGTGTAAGGAAAGGAAAGGGCAAAATCGGTGGCTGCCCACAATACCCTTCACGTATTTTTCTTCAACCAACAAAACGAAGAGGAAAGCCGAGGCCTCCTCCACCGCTGGACACCCGTTTCCTGAGAAGGTACGTTCTTCAGCTTCTTTTCTTCTTCTTCTTCTTGCTGCTGCTGCTCCTCCCCGTCCTCCCTGGTTTCCTTCTGTTTTTTTTTCTTCTTCTATGTTTTCGTTTTCTTTTCTTTTTTTTCTCTTTGTGGCGACGGAGACCGGGCCTCCTCCCTGTCCTCCCTGGTTTCCTTCCGTTTCGTCTTCTTCTTTTCTTTGTTTTGAATCTCTTCCCTAGCCTACCACCGTCACCTCCTCCTGCGCCATTTCTCCTCCCATCCGTGACAAGGTCTTTCTCTCTTTCTCCCTTTCTCTCTCTTATTCGTTGTTTTATGATGGCATGTTATATGAGTGGACATAACCTTATGGTTGATGGGGGCTTCACCATGTGCGACTCTATCTTCAATGTGTTCAAGAAATAAAATATAAACTGTGTTTTCCATAGTGTGGAATACCCTTTGATTTGAGATAATAATCATGTTATTTAAACTGAAGGCAGTGTTTAGTCAATGTGAATAAATGTGTGCTTAGTGGGGGGAAGTCAGGCCGCCTAGAGTTGCAGCTTATGGATGTAAAACACCACTAGGATCAGATTTTCCTTGGTTGCCGTACCACCATTAGCATACTGGAATGCTTGTCAAGGAAACTACTTAAGTCTCTGGTGTTTGTTACTGGGGGCTTCACCATGTGCGACTCTATCTTCAATGTGTTCAAGAAATAAAATATAAACTATGTTTTCCATAGTGTGGAATACCCTTTGATTTGAGATAATAATCATGTTATTTAAAGTGAAGGCAGTGGTTAGTCAATGTGAATAAATGTGTGCTTAGTGGGGGGAAGTCAGGCCGCCTAGAGTTGCAGCTTATGGATGTAAAACACCACTAGGATCAGATTTTCCTTGGTTGCCGTACCACCATTAGCATACTGAAATGCTTGTCAAGGAAACTACTTAAGTCTCTGGTGTTTGTTACTGTGAACCAGATGACCTGTTTTCTGTGTGTTTCGTCAACAACGTCCGTGGTTTTTTTCCTTTTGTTGGTCCAGTCTGAGTACTTATATGCTTCTAGTTTTATCTTACCTATCTTTGTCGATGTTGCTCTCGTCTTGCTTCAAGTACTGCAGCAGTAAGAGATTCAAGTACTTATTCCAAATTCAGCAGAACTGAAGGACTGATCAGTACTATCGTCACTTGTTAATCGTTCTCCAATTTCTGGTTAGCTTTTCTTCACCATGAGATGGAGAAGAAAAGCTCCATTAGAAAAAGAGAGGGAGAGTAAGCAGACCAGAACCTAGACCCAAAAATTATTAATTTGTTATGTTTCCATGTACTGATAGATTTAATTGAGATGTCCGCAACTAGTATTTCACATAGATGAGTTGGATTAAAATATGGGATCCTGCAACTGTTGGTTGTCCTGAACCTGATCTGCATTTAACCACACACTGGTGGTTGTGTGGCTGTGAATTGTGTTGAGGGGGAGTTGGGTCAGGTCTGCCATTTACCATATCTAATTTATTTGGATCTTCCTTAACCAGACTCAAATTCAGGTTCAGACTTGAAATGATGAATCTGAAGTAAAGGGTCTGGTTTTCCGGCCCACAAAATCTGATCCGTGTAACAAAAAAAAAAACGAGATTTTTTAATCATGAAACATAAAGTTCGCATGCTTATGGTTAGTTTAATTTAAAAAACCACATGTGATTTGATAGTGCAGATGCACACACCACACACATATACACCCCAACGAGGATATGCAACTTTTCTAGGCAGATGCTTTTTCGCCAAGGTCTCTTGGGCAGATGAGCAAGGTGGGATGGGCATTATCGTGTTTTTTCTGAAACCTCTCATTCTTTTATTAAACATTTTGACCGTTAGGGGTATTATTGTAAAATATTATAAATTCTATCCTTTCCTTTCCTTTATGTAGTCCAAACAAACATGATTTTTAGTCTTTCATTTCCTTTCTATCCAAACAAACTTTTTAATCAACTCTTTCCTTTCCTTTCCATTCCATTCATTTCTCTTTCCTTTCTCTTCCCTTCCCTTTCCTTTCCCTCCCTTTCCCTCCCTTCCTTTCCTTCCCTTTCCCTCCAAACAAACAAAGCGTAAAGTCGTGTTTCACTTCCTTGTTGTCATCATCATTTCTCTTCGCATTCTCGCGAGCTCTAGCATCTCGATTGCTCGCTTTAGTTTTCCCCCTCTACCGCCGTCATTCGAGCGCAGTGGCAGCTTCAAGGTATGAATCCGCTGCCCTCCTCTTCCTGCTTCCGTTTCTTATTTTCCTACTTCCTCCCTTTTTTACTGCTGTATTCTTTCCTTTCTATTTTCTCACGTGTTCTTCTCGTTTCTCTTCCATGGCCAGTCGGCAGCCGAGGAGGGATGAATAGGGAGAGAGGCGATGGCGCCATGTCTCCTTCTGACGAGAGAGAAAGGCAGCCGAGATTGCGACCTTCTCTGTGTTGCAATGCAGAACTCTGGAATACTTGTTCAGTCTAATATCTGATTTTTTTCCCTATTGGGAATAGAATTTTGGGATGGTAATGCTTCAAGGCGCGAGGCCGGTGCGAGTTAGGCATGAGCGTGTCAAGGCGTGCTACGCGTTCGGGCATGGGTTTTCTTTTTAACTAAAGAAGTGTTGATTGTTTTTCTCATCGTTATTCGGTCCTGCAAGCCGCAACCCCGTTCTCTCTCTCAACGGCCGAACAAGGTTTCTGAACGCAGCAGGATTTGTCTTGCCAGCGTCGCTTTCCTTCTCCCTCTCTCTCTCTCTCAAAATTAAGAGTCAGCCGCCAGCAATGGCTGGTTGGCGACAATAGCTGCGACATGGAGGAGACCACACTACCGTTCAGCTTCTCCATGGCTCTCTCTCTTTTCCCCTCACTGCCCACACCCATCTCTCTCTCATCTTTCTTCCCTATTTTTAATGGAGTTCAGTCATGCTGTTGGTTTTCTTAGCTGCTGTAAAACCTCTGGATGTGGATTTTATAAGTGTTCAGTCTTTTCTTGGTTCTGTTAAGCAATTGTAAAACAAGAAATAAGTGGGAATTTGCCCTTTTTGATTTTTTTTTTCCATACAGTAGTTCTGATTCTTCTGACAGATGCAATGTATTTTCTAGTTTTTGAGGTGCTAGATTTCAGATTTCCACTTTCATTTTCTGCCAAGAAAAGGCCTATCTTATAGTGTTATATGCGGTTTCCATCTCTTATTAAACTATGGATACATTTGTTATTGTTTATCCAATAGAACATGCATTTTTCCCATATTGTATATCATACTTTTGTATTTTCAAATTCAAACAATGGCTCTGATCATGATTAAACTTGATTACTAATGTTTTTTCTTCTTCAGCAGATCCATCTGATTTCAAAATATAATTTAGCAAATAAGCAATGGTAAACATATCTATACTTCTATAGTTTAAGATATGGCAGTGTGCGTCTATGTTAACATGATCTGGTATAAGTTTGATATCCGTCTACCCAAGTTTTCCTAGGACCAAGCAAAATATAAGCACAGGGATTCACATGTGTGTGTGTGTGTTTCGTTTGGTGATTTATGAGCTTATGCCATTGTTCCCAAGCTCATTTTCCTTTAAATGTATGATATCTTGCCAATTAGAGAGCACGTTCTGAGTACCTTAGCTACCAGAAATTACAAAAAAAGCTGCATAGATCTGCTCTTGAAAGTCGGTAAGATTTTCTTTGTTTGTCATGCAACTCAAATGATCTTACCAATGCTACTAGCCCTCAAGTTTCATCATAGTTGGGTACTTGTTTATGCATTTGTTAAGCAACTGAAAGGAAGTGATGCAATAATGTGTTTGCATTCCTATTTTCCTGAACAATGACTGCCATAATATGACTGAAATATTAAAAGCATGTAGATCTGCAATTTCATAACCAGTTTACAAATGTTGGCTTGTCAAGAACATACTAAACCAGTAAATGTCCTTCAAAATTCAGCAACATCATGCTTTCTTAACCAGTTTACAAATGTTTGGCTTGTCAAGAACACACTAAACCAGTAAATGTTCTTGAAAATTCAGCAGCATTGCACTTTTGTGTTGTATAATTTGCTGCATTTGCCCTCTTCTGTTCAGATGAATGAAGAGAATCTCTTGTTTCATTGTGGTAATGATTTGCCTATATAACAATTTGAGTTGTATTCCTGGATTTTTTGGCTATTTTACCTTGACAGAATTAAGTGTAAAAGAGAAATAGGTAGCTCTTTTTTTAACTTTGTTATGAAAAGTTCAAGGAACACGATGTTTTGTGAACACATGAGTTGAATCCACATCTGATATTGAATATTACTACTTTCCTTTGTTTATTATATTCAAATATCTATTTGACAGAAAATCTGAAACCAAGTATGCAAATATTAGTCATTGAAAGTCCAATTTGTGCCATGCTAATGGCCGTCATTGAAATATTTTAATCCAAGTTTATGCTCTTTCCGTGTAGCCAGTCTTTTTCATCCTTTACTATCTTGCTGTGAAGACATGGAATATGTTAGTCCAGAGGGTCTGCGTTTGGATGGTCGGCGTGCAATGGAGGTAAATCTCTCTCTCTCTCTCTCTCTCTCTTCCCCTTCTCTCATATTCTGCTTTGGAATGAGTTTCAGATGAGGCAGCTTCGTGCAGAGATGGGTGTTGTAGCAAAGGCAGATGGGTATCACCTTTATAATTATATCTAATTTGTTTTAGTTATGAATATTTTTTAATTTCATTTACCTTGTGTTGGAAAGGTTACTGTCTATTGCTTGTAGGGATTGATTCTGTCTCGTCCCTGCAACTGAGGGCTATCCTCAACAGATATTTTTAGTCAATAACCTTCAAATGCTTTTTGTTTCCCTCTTTCCAGCTCTGCTGCTTTTGAGATGGGAAACACAAAAGTAATAGCAGCTGTTTATGGGCCAAGAGAGGTTGGGATCTTTTCAAATGTTTTTCATTTTGTTAAATTGGTTTTGTTGGTATCATTTCTTGCTATATGGTTATTGCATTTCATTCTAAATAAGATTCTAAATATGTTTATTTTCCTTTCGAATTTGGTTTCATCTGTCTACCTAATTCAGCTAATTTTGCCACAATCTATTTTTTACATGAACCACCTTTTGCACGAATAATTTTGGTATTCTGATATTCAAAATCCACACAACTTTCATACAGAACTTGGCAAACTATTTTTTTGCGAGATAAACATGATTTGTATGCCTGTTCTTTGCAAATGGACTATTCCCGAACACACTCATTCATGTGATGGTTATCAAGATTTAATCACAGACGATAGTCACAAATAACATGTTTTTTCGAAAAAAACATGTTAAATGCAAAAAATAAGTCAGCCAAAGAGCGAAAAAATATTTTCTTGGAAAAACCTCAAAAATGAAAAAAAAAAACTATAACATGTTTTTTTAACATCTTTTCATTTTGGATGCTTTTCATTTTTTTTTGCATTTTGACGCATTTTTATATATTTTTTTGCATTTTTTGCATTCCTTTTACATTGTTCACTACCACATTTTTAAATTTTCACATTTTACTTTTAAGATATTTGTTTTAATTGTTTTAAAATTTGCCGAGATTTTTTGAGAAAAGCAATCCGTATTATACCCGAGAAAAACCTTGCAGTTTAAAACCGGTAAACGATATTTGTGACTATGATTTTAATTAGTTTGGTATTTGCAACCACATTTGAGCTTTCAGCTTATGTTGAGCTTTGTTTGCTTGGGAAATAATTTTTTGCTTTTCTCTGTTTTTTTACATAGTTGTGCAACATTGAACTAAACAAGTGCTGATAAATTGAGTGAATCTTTTCTCTGTTTAGGTTCAAAATAAAAGCCAGCAAGTCAATGACCAGGCATTGGTGAGTTTCTGCTTGTGTCTATAGTCCCTTCATTTTTTTTCATGTTCACATGTTTGCATCATTTTCCTCATCTTCCTCTTCCCTTTTGCATACAGGTTCGCTGTGAGTACAGCATGGCTAATTTTAGCACTGGTGATCGCAACAGGAGACCAAAAGGGGACAGGTTTTATTCATTATGAATCATTTCTAGCTTTTTCTTCTGACATGGTTCTTGCAACTAGTCACTTTCAAGTGTTAGTTTTCTTTATCTGGAGGGCAGAGCTGTTCTATGATGCTGATGTTGAAATTACTGCATAATTATCATTTGCTTCTATGTTTTGTTGGTAACAAAGCCACTACTTATTTTGGATGACACAACCACCTGATGCCTTTTTTATCATGACAGGTGTGTGTGTGTGTGTTTTTTTTTGGGAGATATATCTTCTCTATGCATGATCTTGGACTAGGTGCTATGTCACATGGGTGCGAGGTGCGGGTGCCAGTGGGGCACCTCCAAAAAAAAACTTGGGTGAAGGGGTGCCGCAAGGGTGTATGTAGTTATGTACACATTTAGTTTATAGATATAAGTATATGTATTCATAATATATATAATTATATGGTTGTTTTTTAGCTTAATCGGGCCTTTTTTCTTACTTTTAATACTGTAAATAAAGAAAGAGAGGGAGAGAGAGAAGAAAAAAAAAGGGAAATTTTTTTTAAAGGTGAATAAGAGAAGGTGCGGGTTGCATGTCGGAGCCGCACTCATGTCCAATGCACCTAATCTATGTTCATGTCCTATAACTACTATGTAGAACTTTGGTTGCTGTTTCATACACATGCAAGTACTGTGACCTAGAATGGGATGAAGTTTTGATAAAGTAATTTGTGATGGATGATCTTGTTGCAGAAGTTGCCTTTTCTTTGATGTAATGCTGCATGAAAACATGCTATTAGGCCTTGTTGACTGTCCTTTATTTCATAGAATTGCTAAGTGTGTCAGCTTACAGTATGAGTAATCAACGATACTTTTTTAAAAAATTTCTAGTCCATTATAGGTATTGGAGTCGACTGATACCGAAAGTCCACATCTTTTTTCTGTTCCTTTCTTGCTCATTTAAATTTATATGCTTTTGGGGCCTTCACATTATTCTGTGATCATACTCTTATATTGGGCTCTAGAAATAAATATATTTTTATCCTTAGTGTGTTTGGAAATCCCTCCAAGTTCTATCAGATTTTTGTAAACGGTTGAACTTGTGAGCTAAATTTTTAGCTTTTTTATCTATGAATTCTAGTGAACTTGATGATCCCTTGTACATTTCTAATCTGTTCTAAAGATGAACTTCTTGTTGTGGCAGGCGTTCAACAGAAATTTCTTTGGTCATCCGTCAGACTATGGAAGAATGCATACTAACACATTTAATGCCTCGTTCTCAGGTTGGGCACTACCCTGATTTGAGTGAGCTGCCTTTTTTTAAGCTTCAATGTTATGATATTCTTGTTTTGAATCTTGTATTGTTGCAGATTGACATATTTGTACAAGTTCTTCAAGCTGATGGAGGTAATGTACCATGTCATTAGCATTTAATATTTGTGTTTGTGAGTTAGAGAGAGAGAGAGAGAGAGAGAGAGAGAGAGAGAGGTGCATGCACAACTTCTATGTTGTTAAGATGTTGTTGTCTTTTAGGAACCAGGTCTGCATGTATCAATGCTGCAACATTGGCACTCGCAGATGCAGGGATCCCAATGCGTGATTTAGTTACTTCATGCAGCGCTGGGTATCTTAACAGCACTCCTTTGCTTGGTAACCATATTTTGTTTCTGTCTGAAATATGCCTCATTTTGAATTCCCTATGTGGTGTATCTGTTTATATCTTGTTATGCTTGTTGTTTTCCTGTCAACAGACTTGAACTATATCGAGGATAGTGCTGGAGGCCCTGATGTGACCGTTGGAGTACTAGCGAAGCTTGAGAAAGTCACACTTCTCCAGGTTCCCTGATGGAATGTGTTCTCTTCTAACATATTATTATTTTGAGATGTTACTATTGTCAGAAATGTTGACATTTCTTTTTCAATGCAGAAAAAGAGAAATTAGAGAAAAATGAAAAAATAGGAAAAAACTGCAATAGTTTGAAAAAAAAAGAGCCACAGTGAAGCTATCACATTTTAATTATGTTTTCTCATTTTTTTCAGAAAAAATGTTGCTTAATATATTTTATCATTTCAATGTTTCTTTTAATGTCGTAATAATTATTTTGAATTTTGATTGATATGTTTGTAAGAAAGTTAGTGGGAAACTCAAATTTCAAAATAAACTTCCCAATTAATACCTCGCTGATAAAAGCCCGACAATGATATTTGTTAGATTGGTTTGCTGATGTGATTTTGCAGTTAAGGGTTAGCTCTACTGGACTGCTGTTGTCTGTCTAGAATTTATTGCTTTGAAAAGGTTAGTCATGACAGTGTGTACTGATTCCACTAGGAGGATGTAAAGCCTTCCATAGAAACTAGTTGATGCCATAATCAAAGAATAAACTTGTTGCTGTAAGCATTCATCTCTGCTGTATGTTCATAAGCTTGGTCTGTCTACTGTCAAGGACTCAAGAGTCGAGAGTTATGAATATGCAAGTTGGTCTAACTTCTGACCTGGAACCGACACATATCATTGGATGGTATTGATTGGGTTAGTCAGGTCTCTTAGAATTCGAAGTTGACCTGAAGTTTGATCGAAGTTATAAATTTACAGTAACTTGCTTCACACTTTTTTCCCTTGCTAAAATCAATATTACCTGTTCTGCTGGATGTGGTTTCACATTCTTTCTGGTTAAATCTGGATCTCAGCCTCTAAGGTGGGATCCAAGCCACACATGGATCTGCACCCTATTCTCAAGGAAGGAACGTAGTACTGGATGGAGGATGATGAAGTTCATACCGTACCTGTCTCCTTTCTATTTAGAGCCAAATTGGTGAAAAGTTTCCATGTCATTTATTTAGTGGTTTATATGGAAAATTATATGAATTGCAGTGTACTAGCAAAAAAAAAAATGTAGAGTTCTTGAGTTGATAAGATTTACCAAAGCGGGAAAATGGGTTTGGGTGGAAGGTGCAATTTTCTAGAATAACTCAAGTATGTTGGCTATGTTAAGGAGAAACCCATGAATGCCTGCAAGTCCACCAGAGAACAATTCTCTTGCCTGCACATGAGGTGATCTAAGAAAAGGTTTCAGGAAACTCGTGTCAGAAATCTGTGCCTAGGTCAAGCAATATATGAGCTTCTACCTATAACATGCTACTCGAAATAATCATGTATCTTCATGATAGAGAACCTTTTTGGAAGAAAAAAGTTTGTCATCATCTTGTAGAAAAAAAGGGTGGGAAGAATCTTTATCTAGATACCATTACTTTCTTTGCAGGATTTGAACTAGAAGGTCCATATTCTGATTTGATTTCCAGAATTATTTATTCAGAGCATACAGCTAGTTCATGGCGACTGGTTGATTAGTCATGTCTTATTCTTGCATGTCATATGAGCAGGGGTAAAATAAAGGGTGAAAGTAAGGTGATTATACCAGACATGCAAATCCACGATCAATTTTTGATTTGCTTGTGTTCTTCAGCTATGCATGCATTTTCTAGATTCTGGTAAAATACATTTGTGCTTGCTTTTGGTGTCTGCTTCGTGCTTCATTTGTATGTGTGTAGAACATTTGGATATTCTTATGCTGGTTTTTGTTTGTCTCAGATGGACTCGAAATTACCTATGGACATATTCGAGGATGTCATGGAACTAGCAATTGCTGGCTGCAAGGCTGTGGCTAAGTATATAAGGGAAGTACGTGATGTTGGCCAGATTTCTGTTATGGACAATTTTCCTATGCATATAAATTTAATGTTTTCTGAATCTTCTGAAATTTAGCAGTTGTGACTGAGTTATTGTTTTTGTTGTTGGAGTTGGGGTGTGCTATATATATATATATATATATATATATATATTGACTGAGTTATTGTTTTTGTTGTTGGAGTTGGGGTGTGCTATATATATATATATTAACTGTCTGCCGGTTCAGCCTGTTTTGTGTGGTTTCTTGGAGTCCAACCATATATAGTTGTCCAAATCTATATGCATCTGCTAGACAATATAAAGAACAAATGTGAAATCGGGATTTTATACAGGATCAGAATTAATAACTTTATATTATTATTATTATTTTTGGTTGGGTGGGGGGGAGGGGAGGGATTGGGTCTCATAATCACATCCACACATCAAATTCCAATGTTTTTTTCGAATCATGTAAAATTTGGCATTTTGGCATCGCAGAGGTCGAACCTTTGAAAAGCATCTCACACTGAACAGCCATCTGTATAACATAATTTAAATACAAATACTTACTTAGTTGGCTGCAATTGCCCTTTGTGTTGTTATTCCTAGTAGCAGTTGGGGTTTGTTTAAGGTGCTCCTTCGCTCTGGTTAATGTAAGTTCCTCCTTTGTTTTCAAAAAGAAAATTTTTCCTATAAACTAGATGTGTTTTGCACAAGCAAAATATGATAGAGTCGTCTTTCAGGTTGTGTATATAAAGGAATGGAGAAAATTCTTGTATAAATGAATATATCTGTTTGGCGATACAGTTCCTCACTGGAAAAATATCATAACTGGAAGATGAATATCGAACTTTCATATCCACACATCAAATTCCAATGTTTTTTTCGAATCATGTAAAATTTGGCATTTTGGCATCGCAGAGGTCGAACCTTTGAAAAGCATCTCACACTGAACAGCCATCTGTATAACATAATTTAAATACAAATACTTACTTAGTTGGCTGCAATTGCCCTTTGTGTTGTTATTCCTAGTAGCAGTTGGTGTTTGTTTAAGGTGCTCCTTCGCTCTGGTTAATGTAAGTTCCTCCTTTGTTTTCAAAAAGAAAATTTTTCCTATAAACTAGATGTGTTTTGCACAAGCAAAATATGATAGAGTCGTCTTTCAGGTTGTGTATATAAAGGAATGGAGAAAATTCTTGTATAAATGAATATATCTGTTTGGCGATACAGTTCCTCACTGGAAAAATATCATAACTGGAAGATGAATATCGAACTTTCATATCCACACATCAAATTCCAATGTTTTTTTCGAATCATGTAAAATTTGGCATTTTGGCATCGCAGAGGTCGAACCTTTGAAAAGCATCTCACACTGAACAGCCATCTGTATAACATAATTTAAATACAAATACTTACTTAGTTGGCTGCAATTGCCCTTTGTGTTGTTATTCCTAGTAGCAGTTGGGGTTTGTTTAAGGTGCTCCTTCGCTCTGGTTAATGTAAGTTCCTCCTTTGTTTTCAAAAAGAAAATTTTTCCTATAAACTAGATGTGTTTTGCACAAGCAAAATATGATAGAGTCGTCTTTCAGGTTGTGTATATAAAGGAATGGAGAAAATTCTTGTATAAATGAATATATCTGTTTGGCGATACAGTTCCTCACTGGAAAAATATCATAACTGGAAGATGAATATCGAACTTTCATCTGACTGGAGCTTTGGTTTGCAAATTATGGACAACAAACTAAGATGAGTGCACCTGGTTGTTTTTTCCTTTGATGGTGTTGATGATTCTTCATGCTTTTACTTTTAGAAAGTAAAACCTGAAAGGGGAAGGAAAGTAAATTCGTTGTGTCCAACAGCATGCTCCTGAGCATGCATTTGATCGATCATGTAGCAAGGGATGACCATAGAATAAGTAAGATTAGTCATTAGCATACACCACAGTTAGTATACAGTAAAACAAGTATTTATCATATAATGTGCTATATGTCCGAAATAATTTCAAAAGATTTATGGTTAACATGTTCTGAAGTACCATAAATTTCTGAAACAGAAAATAATTTGTGCTTAGGTGCACGATATCTTGCTGGCTTATGTACTATTTTCATGCATACACCTTATTGTCACTCTGCAAATTTCCCTTTCTATGTTTTGATTGCAGGATTTCATGCTGTGTGCAATGTCTTGTCTGTGGAAGTAAATATATGCTTGTGACCTTGTGATACTGCTCTATTCATGCTATGCATCTTGGTGCTTTTGAACAATAGGTGCTGCTGGAGAACACTAAACAGTTGGAACTAAGGAGGGGCATATAGGTGATAACTGAAGGCACATTCCATTCCAAACAGTAATGGAAGTGTAACAAGCTTGCTTCATGGGTTTTTTACATCCGTTTTGGAATCAGCAGCCTGCCAGTAAAGAGTAGAACAACGAGAATGTGCATCCATCTGTAAAAGTACAACATTTTCTCATGTTAAATTCTTTTAGGTTGTTAGCTTCTCATGTTTGACGTACTTCATTGTAAGCTAGATTGTTTTTGGCATTATTTATGATATTATAGTATGCCAGATGGATGGTTTTAACTATTTTCACTCCTTATTGTAGATGGCCTGCTCAATACGTCTCCAAAGCAAAGTTTTTATTATCTTAAAAAAGGGGCATCGCATATTTTATGGACAATTACTTCTGATTCTCGTCTTCAATGTCCATCATTTAAATCCACTGGATGGAACATGACTGAAAGATACAGAGAAAAAAAGAAGAATGAAAAAATTCGTTTCCAAAATCGGATTGATTGAACTCATTCCTGATATATGTACATAGAACGCGAGAGAGAGAGAGAGAGAGATTTTGCTCTACAGCTATCGTTTTTTTTTTCCATTTTAAGTCATTGCTTTACAAATTTAATCGAATCTATGGTTGTAAAATGACCAAAATATTTGGTTTAAAATGGAAATTTTGTACTTTTTATGTATAACATGGGCTTGATAAGAGTATTACAGCTCAAAGGGTCCTTAGATCTGGCGGTCTAATGATTGGTCTATCTAATAGGTCATCCAGTGGTGGAATTTATATCTGGGTTTTGAGTAGTTGATGGTCATGTGCCCCTGCCCCAACCTTATAACCATGTTTGCTAATAATGAATCTGAGGTCGGAACATACAATATGGATTTGATACCTGCGCTACTGATATCCCCTGTTTGTTTAGACGGTAAGTCTGATGAACTGTGGATTTCATATTAACATTGGATCTCGGAGGCTAACAAAACCACTTACACGTGGTTTGGACACGGGCCATCTCGCTTTCTTTGCCGGATTTCTGCTGTTTCCCGAGGAATTCAACCACTAGAACGTGATGTACTTGACAGTTTAAAACTGTATGTTAAAAAAATGAACAAATTAATAATGAAGATCATATTTTTACGATACTTTTGGGTGAACATTAGGAGAGTCCCACTACCTCAAGTTCCGAGATTGTATGGTGTGGCACCCCCACCACATTAACTAGTATACGGATGTCACCTCATTTGCAGAGAAGAGGGGTTGACCATGTCACTCGAACCAGCAACTGGCCGCCTACCACATAGAGTTAAACTTTATCTTAATGACGTTATCTATTTTTATTTTTTGGTATATTTGCAAGTTTATGAGATCTGGCCACAATTGCTTTGCCTAAAACTGGCTAAACAGCCTTACTGAATTACTTATGTAGTTTTCTATATTTTTAATATTCAGTTGTGAATCTTGATTAGCATTTTATTTTGTTGGTGGGATCCAAGTGCTTGGATGTTTTTTACTGATTTGATGAACGTTTGGTTTTGAAAGACAATAAATTTGATTAAAAGTTTAAATTTGCTTTGTATTTTTTTTATTTGAACATTAATTTAATTTTTCCCTGAGGGACGCAACATATGTGGTCTAGCTAGTGGGCTAGTAACAGTCCGGTCATAAGTTTGATTCATGTGAGTGCTACTCCTCTGAACTATGAGTGACAAACACTACTTCCAAATTAAGGGAAGTAACCGTAAGTTTATCTGGTCCTTATGCAGCTCCAAACCCTAGAGGCAGGGGGAAAGACGAAGGCTTCAACGCTTCTCGTAGGTGGTGGGGTCTTCCCAGTCACCCGAACATTAATTTAATTCTAACTCAAAGTAAACAACATTTGACCAAGGTGGCCCTTGGGAATACTTTTCCTTCCCAAACGAGATTGTTCTCGTTGCTCTTTGGGTTTTTTTTCCAAATCCTTTGCCAAAATTCATGCCGATTGAAAAACCTCAAGTTGGGGACAAAAGAGAGGTATATTTAAGCTGGCAAGGAACTCAATGATAGACTCTCCATTCCCCTCCATGATTTCTTTTACTATGCAGCTGATTGTGTCTTGTACTAGGTGGCGATGGAATAGGGATCTTATCAAACATATGCTCTGGTCCCTAATAATCCCCTAATAATCCGTCCAGAATTTGGCTATAGCATAATCCGTCCAGAATTGGCTATAGCACCGTTGCCTATCTTCCAGTCGACATTTGCATTGATCCTGCTCCAAGCCTGCAATGCCTTTGGCCATGCGTTAGACACCTTTCCCCCCCTAGCATTGCTGTTAATGAATCTAATCTTTTCTACTCATAGTACCGACCTTTAACATGGTCTGCCCAAGGGAAAGACTGCTGGTCAACGCGAAACCCTAAAAAGACCAAGTTGGCTAGATTGGTTTCCTTGAGGTCTCTGAGTTCTATGTCTTTCTCTAATTTTGAGAGACATAGCATAGACCATTTAATACGACAATAGCTTTTGTTGTCTGCAATATCGCCCCATAAGAAGTTGGCTGCCACTTATAGGTTGTAGCAGGGATTTTAACCACTAGGCTCCAGTAATGAGACAACAGAGATAGAACATGTTTGATTAAGCTGAGTCTACTTGCAAAAGAAAGGTATCTTTGTTTCCAAAGAGTTAGCTTCTGGGATGAGTGAAGAATCAAGTTCCAGAATTGTTCCTCTGCCACATCATTCGTTTGGAGCGGAATGCCGAGGTACACAAAAGGTAGCTGACCTTGACGCCAGCCTAATTCCTGCCTATCCGAGTGCCTACTCGGTTGTCCAAGTTGAATGGAGGAATTGAGCTTTTGGAAGTGTTCATGGCTAGATCCGAGCAACTAAAGAATTCGTCAAGACACACTTTTAAGTTCAGAAGTTTTTTAGCCTTCCTTCTATGAAGAATATGATGCCTTTTGCAATAAAGTAGAGAAGGGGGGAGTGGTCCCTGCCCCTGTGGAGGGGATCCTGATTTGTTTGTTATTTAATTGAGCTTGATAACCAAGCCAAGGTCCTTTTCCATTGAGTCCATCTTAGGTTATACTGTATGTTTCAGGAAGGTGGGACCTATGAAAGTGCTGAATATGGCTACTCTTTTGAGGTTTTCGGTTTCTCAGCATGTGGCTCAAATATATGATTATTTTATTAGTGGTGAAAGATATAAACCATAGACACCATCATTCCTGATCTTCTTAAACATCTTGACAGTCTCGTTGGAATAACTTAGAGTGATGATATTGGTAACAAGATGCAGTCGTTTCAAAAGCCTATGAAACATTATCATGATTGCCACGATCGTCTTTGAAGATTATTGTAATGATGACCCAGTATCACCTTCTCTTCTCTGTTCTTTTACAACTTGCATCTTGATCCTCTCTTTTGTCATGATGGAAATGCATCAGATTGTTCTATCCAATCCTGAGTGATTGTTCTATTGTTTTTCAGGCTCTCTTGACAGTACTTGATAGCCCACTCAATAAAGCTGGAAGGTTACATAGTCTTTATGTGCAAACAGAAAGGAATGTTCTCATACAAATCAGTCCGCAAATACGTATTCCAAGAACGTTTAAGCGATTTAACAATCTCATGTGTAAGTTGACTGTGTGTGACATTTTAAATGATCTTAGTGCTTTAACATGCTTTTTCAGCTAATATATCCCTTTTGGTTACAAATTGTTGCAGTATAGCTGTTGCAAAAACTCAGTGTACGTGCTAGTAATGGATCTAATAAAGTCTTGCGTACAGTAAAAAATCCCGTAACTAATTATTTGCCTGCTAATTGCCGGCGAATAGGTGCATGTTTTGCCTTTTTAGTTGTTGATCTTAACGATTTGTAATTTCCTACTTTATGATATTTATGTTTTGGGTATCTCATTTATAGGTCTATCACGTAGTGCACCACGAGTAGTCAATCTGCGTGATTATGTAAATGCTGCAAGTGACGATGAGCACCTTGTTTTTGTGGTATGCTTTTATTATAAGACGCCTCTTTCAGAATTAGCAATATCTAGATTTTCAAGCATTTGCTGTTATTGTGCAGACGTTAGGATATTTTATCTTAGCCAGATTTTTGTCATGAACGCAGGTTGGTGCTATGGCCCATGGAAAAATCAATGTGGATATATTGATGATTTTATTTCAGGTAAACTTTTTTGTTGCTATCTTATGCAACATTTACTTTTCGAAAGTTTTTACTTTAAATCCATGACATTGCTTGGACATGGATACATAACACCTGGTTGGTACAAGATGGGAATTTTCTGAGACTAGGATGCTCAGAGATATAGAACCAGCTTGTGAAAATTGAAATTTAGGGTGTTTTTCACAGCTTTTGCAAGTGTAGCTATAGAGATTTGAATTTTGACCTACTTGCTGCTTTGTAAGAACCAAAAACTGGTATACTCAAATCTACAACATGGGTAGTGTTTAATGAAGGTTTGATATTTAATGGTTGATCATGTTAATTCAGGGCTCATAAATTCATGTTTTTCAACCTCTTCTGCAAGAATTTCATGATAATGCTCTAATGGCAGAGGAATAAACTTTTGCATCATCCTTTCTAATGTATGGATAGGAATTCACACTTAGCCCTCTCATGATTTGTATAAAGGGTTGTTTGCCCCCACGATTTTTTGTTTGTTTGTGTTTGTTTACTTCAATACTTCTTGCTACATTTTTTTCTTTCAGTTTCAGAGTTTCCACTTAGTGCTGCATGCTGCATTGGTCGCATATGTAATGCGGTGGAGCAGAAATGGAAGATCTTGTAGTTCATCACATGCAATTCGAGCTTTGGGACCACGCTTTTGAGCCAAATACTGCATGCTTAATTAGTTGAGAAAACGGTTTGAATGCATCGGTGATCTGCATTTGAATTACCGCAACATTTCTCCATGAGTTGTGTTTCTATCTATTTTATTTGATCTCTAATCTCATGGCTCATGGAGATTCCCCATTTCTGTTCTTTTATGTGGTTCCCCAATAGCATATGAAAAATAGTTCTGGGGGGCGCATTTTCTTGAGACAAGTAGATTTCTGTATTGCAAAATTAACATCTGGATTACGGTAGACTAGGATTGTAAATGGTTCGATTTGGGATAAATCCAAATATACTTGAAACCAGACATAGTTGGACTTAGTACGATCGAAAACGCTAAAGTTCCAAATCATATATTAACTTATTAACCGCTGCCGTGACTGGAGGAGTTTGTCATACAAGTCTGCGCCTTGAGCTTTGCCGTGGTTTATGTTTAACAAAGCGATTCATCATATTGTTTTGTCAGCAGGCACGACGTTTATAACTCGTAGGTTGCATTTGGTAGCTTTTTAATCTTAAATCCTAGGCTGCATTAAAAGATGTGTTTTTCAAAATCATCAGTTTAAATGAAGTGAGGATAGATCCACGGTACATGTTGAAGTTACAGATTCAAGTCGGTCCAATTATAGATTCAAAGGGTTGATTTTAAATTTTAAATTCATGAATTTGAGATCCCTTGGTGAAACAAACATGCCCTTAATTGAAGGCACAGGCACAGATTTATAATTTCCTTGTACCATGTTAGCAACCACGGAACAATACAATTATTTCATTAATTGTTTTTAATATATAAAACACAAACTGTGACCATCAACTACGAGCGAAGTATTAGTCAACATAATTTTAAATGTACTCAAGACTGGTGGTTGTGTTAAAAAATTACTGAACATATTCGCTGTTTCTAGATCTTTAGGAAGAGCAATAATTCCACCAATTTAGAGGCAACATGCACTTTTAAAGATTGCCACAGCAAGCACATAGTAGTGCCGCAAATATGGCCCAACAAACTGAGCAATGCATGCTCAGGCTTGGTTCATTAGCGTATTTATTTGCTTGAACTTGGGTCACGCTAAAAACTGTATGTGTGTGCACATGCGCGTACGGATGTTCCTTTTATCTTGTGACAAAAAAATGGAAAATCCTTAAAGAGGAAAACCCTGGGGAGCCTCAGGGCGTTTCATAAAGAAACCATGGAAAACTCGGCACCATAATGCAATGCTGAGAATTGATCCAGAAAGAAGAAACCCCCTTAATGATGAACATAGCCTGTGCAGCCAACAAGATCGCCAGTCTGGTCTGGTGATCATGAGATCATATAAGCATAATCTGAGCAAAAAACATCTGGTCTGCTAATGAGTTCGCATAAGCTCATAAATGAAACTGACTGACGAATAAATTAATTTAATCAATAAAATACAGATCAGTTGGCAGCATGTAACAACAAACTGTTGGGCTTAGTCACTCAGACACATATACCTGAGCTAAACTGCTTGTTATGACTACAGGCCTTAATTGAGCTGAAGCCCAAACACACACTCTTCATACTCCGACTTGGAAGTCCTACAGCCAGCCCACGTCCAGTTCATTAGCTTGCAGAACCAAGTTGAGACGAGGTGAACCAATTTCAGCCATGAACTTGCTCTGTGGAATTGAAGCTCTGATTAGAAGTCCAAACCATCCTCAAACATTCAAGGTTAGACCTCATACATACATCCTTGGACAGGATAGTATGATCCCCTAACAGGTTTCCTCTCATAGAAGTTCCCCTTCTTCTGGATCTTCAGCATCTTCAACTTCATTATCTTCATCATCATCAGGGGCATCAGGATCCAACCCCTAACAAAACAGATTTGATTAGCAGACACAAGTTACTTGACAACAACATCAAGTAGCAGGGACGTGGTATAAACCTTCATTTGTTTCTCCATACGTAGCAGACCTTTTTTCGCAGCCTCATTATGTTGGTTTATCCTGACATAGAAATTCAACCAAAAGTAACAAACAACTCTAAAGGAGAGAAAGCATTACATTATATATATACAAATAAGGCAGACAAACAATGTCCTACGCAGTGTTGCAATTGTATAGAAGAAATTTTCAAGTGTTTGACGTTAGGTCAGTAATAAGTACTTACTACAATCTCACTGATTCAATAAATAAAATCAAACAGGATGATCAAACATTTTCCACCAAGACCCCCGAATCTGTTCCAGGAGGGTAGTATCAAACCTAATTTTCTTATTTGCAAGCTCGAAGATCCTCTTTCTATGAGACAAGGAGAGTACCTTAATGCTTCTTCATAATGGGATAATGCTTCTGTCAGCATATTACTTGCAGCAAATACTTGTGCCAGCTTGGTGTGGAGAGAATCATCTGCCCAGTTTTTGAGGTACCTTTGAAGGAGAGAGATAGCATCTGCATTTCGTCCCTCAATGACATGGAGATCAGCTAAGGATAAGACAGCTCCAAGGTAACCAGACTCCAACCGAAGTGCTGATTCATAAAACTTCCTTGCCTTGAACAAAACAGCAATAGCTGAATTACGTGGAAGGACTACAGGACTAGAATTCCAGTAAAATGCCTAATATATGTGAATCTTAACTAAAACAGACTATCAAGTAAGGAGATGCAGGGAAAGGTATATGATCATGAAACAGATGGGAAATTCTTGTAGCACAATGCATCACCAACAAGTGAGAAGTTGCTTCCAGTTCCTAAAGTTAGAAACTGTTCCCAAAGCAGCAAATAATGGTCCTAAATGCAATTTACAGCCTAACTAGAGACACATGTATGAGTACTTTCACAAATCACAAGTAAAAAAAGTTTCTGATACCAAATGAGGAAGCAAACATCAAGCAGGGTAACCCACTGAAAACCCTATCCAGCCACAATCTCGCCAAGCTATTTTAGGCTAGGAACAACTAAGGTTAGTCCCAGTGCAACCCTTTCCAGGGTGGATATATACCAGATACAGAATTAGGTTGGTCTGTCCTAAATTGGGCCAAGGCCCAGCCTGCAACAAGCAGGCGATGTACATAATACATACATTACAGAGACACTTACATACAAGTGCATTAATTTCAATTATCTGACCTTTTTCAAGTTTGATGGTATAGGATGACAGCTCCAAAGAACAAGTTGGTTTTTTCTTCTTCTGAAAATAATGCTTCTCAACTTGAAAAATAGTTGTCATCCACCTCTTCATGAAGTCGTTTTCACATGTGGCAACTTGTGAGCAATTTGAATTGATTGACTAATCCATGATGGTGCTTATAATGCTCATATTTCTCAATACCCACTATCATTATCCCAAATGTAAGACCTAGCATTTTCAAGCTTTTCTGTGAATCCAATCACATAGATGAACTTAGAATGTCTACTGTTTAAAAATGCTAAAATCAAAACATATCATGATTTTTCAACGTACAGGACAGATCCACAAGGCGAAAAAAGTTAAGACCAGTAATTTTTAAAACCTTACATACTTCAATCTACACATCAAAGCCAAAAAAATTTGATGTATAGAACAGATTTCCACCAGCTGAAATATTCCTCTATGTTATGATTCCAACAAAGTAGAAAGTTGAAATCCCAAATCTGCATTCTGCATTGACATAGTGATACAAACAATTCAAACATGTTTATGAAGAATATGAGTCAATTGGTTGCTCCTACCAATCCTTGACAATGCAACGACATGCAGATATTGGAGGTAAAAATTAGAACTACAGTTCGTTTAAATCAGAAAAAGACAAACACTTGACAGATGTGTCCAAAGTTGCATTTTCAGTACACATACTCATATATATATATATATATATATATATATATGTTGCATAAAGTTTACCTTTTCTCTTCCACCAGAATGACTTGCATGTACATCACCAACCAATGTCAAAGCCTTGGCAGATTGAGGCATGGCCTTCATTGCCTCCCGAGCAGCATAAAGTGCATCCTTTGTCTTGGAAAGTGTCAAATAAGATTGAACCAACCCTGGAAAGATTTAGCACCATCTAAGTTTCGAGATAAAGGTAACTACTCTAGCATGACACATCAAAATTTTTACAGGGAGAATGCGGTAAACATGCCTTGATAGGAGCGAAGATCAGGTCTCAACTCTTGTGCTGCTCTGAAAGCTCCAGCTGCTTCTTCTCGTTTGTTCAATGACAAACATAAATTACCCTAGAATGAATTCATAAGTTTAGATGTAAGTAAATTCATGTTCAGGTAAGATTCAGACAAAGAAACAAGGCATGCTAGACCTTCATAATGTACCCAGGTACATTTCTGTCATCAATCCGGAGGCTCTGATTGGAAATGGTAGACATATAAAAACAAATCAGCAACAATATTTAGCAAAAGTCAAACATCTGAGGCAGCAATCTACATTAATGCTAACCTTCTCTGCATAAGATAAAGCTCGACCTTTATCATCTTTCCTATCCCATAGCACTGACAAAGTGACGAAGACCTCTGCCCTTGCTGGATCAACATTTAGCAATTCATGCAACAACCTGTTTAGCTTGGAGTTATCTGATTTTGTCTTTAAAAGCATTGCGTACTCATCCATGTATGTAACAACATATGGATCAACCGCACGAGCCTGCACATATCCTTAACATTTAAAACAATTCATATATATCTGCAGAAATGCTAGTAAATGAAGAATGATGGATGACACCTTCTCAAAACCCATTATTGCTTCATCACTTCTTCCCATGAGAGCTTCAACCTTCATAGGAAATTGGTATAATGTCAATGACACAATGTGCCAAAAACTATTACAAAGGTGTGAACAACAAAGAAGAGAGACATCCTTTTCTATGACGAAACTCATGTGAACAGCAGAAAAACAGCTAGCTAGGAAAGGAAAAAAGGATAACTACCATGATAATAGACTGGATACATTTTTAAGTTATGCTCTGAGTGATAATTTTCATGGATCACCGCAGAACATTATAGAACTTTTAGCATGGAATCAATAATGTTATGCAACAACATGGTAGATGAAAACCAGCATGACAAGATCAAGCAACAACACAGGGTAACATTTCCCAAAACATAAAGAGGTGATACTGTAGATAGATAATCCTACAAATGCCTGTTGACCAACCTTTGCTATTTCCAGCAAGATGTGTGCATTACAAGGAAAGCGCTGTAACAGATCACAAAAATGTTCCAGACCACCTGTGAAGCCATTATTAAAAGGTCATCATACAATTCAGTAAAGATGCCCAACAGCTTTGAACGTCGGAGCAAAGATCTAAACCAAAAGACGTCAAAATAATTAGCACAGCTAGCATAAGCATGCATACAGGAAAATGTTATTTAAAGTTTGCTTCAGTCTTAGAAGAAATTATCCGATCAGGAAATTAAAGAGACAGGAACAAACTCAACCAACACCAGAAATAGACCTGCAGGTGCAATTATACTAAATACTCCAAAGACCACTGAATGTGCAGCAATCCCATCTAACATTACATCAAAAACAATAACTGTGGTGCTTCGCTTACATGTTTGTCACAAGTTGACCAATCAACTGTGGAACTTAGTATAATAGAACACAATAACTCATGGCAACTACTATTGAGTTACCTAATCAATATGTTTGAAATTTTGAATTGCCCACAGGTTGTAATACAAAACGCAACTTTTTAGACTGCTCATTGTACTTTATCTCTTTGAAAAATCACTTTCAATGTGGTGCCTTGTACGTCATCTATAGATGAATTCTACTTATCTCAATTAGGTTCCAGCAAGTTATGTTCTTTTATATGGGAATAGTTATTTCAAACATCCCCTCTCTACTCCACCTCAACCTATTTTAAAATTATGTTCATTATTTAAAAACCTTATGAAACTTCAAATTTCTTTCTCAACAGTAAGATGAGTGTAGAAACACACACCAAGATGGAGAGAAAGAGAAGGAACACACAATATACGTGGAAAACCTCAAAGAGAGGTGAAAAACCACGGAGAAGCTCTAACCTAGGTGCACAACCGCAACCCTAGGAGAGAGAAAATGTTATTCCACTTAATCAACAATTACACCATAAGTGGGATTAAATAAGAGGGAAAAACGCCTAGGGTACCGAGCCACTCTCGGTACCCGTGCCCATGGGACCGGGTCTGGATCCAGACCCGGTTCCCTACACATGATATGTTAACACTCCCCCTCAAGCTTGGCATACATGTCAAACATGCCTAGCTTGCTTACATTTTTCTCGAATTGAGATGTACATAAGGCTTTGGTTAGAACATCTGCAATTTGATCTTCAGACTTCATATAAGGTAGGATCAACTCCTTTGAATCTATGCGTTCCCGTATGAAGTGGCGATCAATCTCCACATGTTTAGTTCTGTCATGCAAAACGGGATTATTCGCAAGATTAATTGCAGACTTGTTGTCGCAGTACATCCTCATCTTCTCTTCTGTTTCAACACCAATATCTGCTAGGAGAATCTTTAACCATAACATTTCTGTAACTCCCATAGCCACAGCCCTGTATTCAGCCTCAGCACTGGATCTAGAGCAAACTTCCTGCCTCTTACTTCTCCATACAACCAGGTTACCTCCCAGAAAGATGCAGTACCCTGTGGTAGACCTCCTAGTATCAGTACATCCGGCCCAATCTACGTCAGAGTATCCTTCAATATTAAGTTGGTCTTGCTGAGTATAGAGTAATCCTTTTCCTGGGTCATTCTTTATGTACCCCAACACTCTTTCTGCACTCTTCTAGTGACAATCAGTAGGAGCATGCATAAACTGACTCAACACATTCACAACATAAGTAATATCAGGGCGAGTAAGAATAAGATAGATAAGCTTACCAACCAGCCTCTGATCCGCCCTTTTCCTTCCTCATCTAGGATGTTGCCAGTTTTGATGCTCATCTTTGTACCAGACTCCATTGGAGTTTGAAAGGGTATGCATCCAAGTTTGCCTGTCTCCTTTAGAAGATCCAGAGTGTATTTCCTTTGGCTCATAACCAGCCCTGTCTCTGACCGAGCAATCTCTATCCCCAGAAAGTACCTTAGTTTACCCAAATCTTTAAGATCAAATTCAGCAGCTAACCTCTCCTTCATCTTCTTTTTCTCTTCTTCATCGTCACCTGTGACTATCATATCATCAACATACACAAGAAGAAGACTCACCAGGCCATCTCTCTGCTTAATGAATAGGGTGTGATCACCATTTCCCTGTTTGTATCCATTTGTCTTCATCACTATCCTCAGTCTTTCAAACCATGCTCTAGGAGACTGCTTTAATCCATACAAGGCTTTCTTAAGATGACAACATTTTCCGCTTTGAACATATCCAGGAGGCATACTCATATAGACCTCTTCTTCTAGATTGCCATTCAAGAATGCATTCTTAACATCAAGTTGATCCATGCTCCACCCCTTTTTCACGGCAAGTGCTAATATGACCCTCACAGTTTTTAGTTTGGCAACAGGGGCAAAGGTTTCAAGATAATCAATACCATATTTCTGGCTGAACCCCTTTGCAACAAGCCGAGCCTTATACCTTTCCACAGTACCATCTGATTTGTACTTCACATTGAACACCCACTTTGAACCAACTAAATGAGTCCCTTTGGGAATATCCACAACTTCCCAAGTGTCATTCTTTGCCAAGGCATTCATCTCCTCTGTCATGGCCTGTAGCCATTTAGGATCCTCTCTAGCATCTTCCACACACCTGGGAATAACAGACTTAGACAAGGATGTTATAAAGCATTTGTAATTCTTACTCAATTTCGCATACGAGACAAATCTCTGAATAGGATGAGAAGTGCAAGACCTGGTGCCCTTGCGCAGGGCTATAGGAAGCTCTTCATTGATTAGACTTGGGTCATCCGGGGAGCTCACAGGATTGGGATTGGTTACATCAACATTTTCAATCACATCTGTCTTCTTCCTTCTGTACACCTGGCCAAACAAATGATCACGGGCTGTAGGCTGATTATCAACAAGACCCTCGTCCATGTGACGGTCTCTATCATCTCTGACTGTGTCTGCCACACTGTCACTGGCCTTGTAATCCAAGAAATCCGTAAACTGAATCAACTGATTTGAGGAATACTCTTCACTACTGTGTCCTAGATACTCCCCCTGAAGAGGATTCACATGAAAGTATGCCTCATGTTCATGGAAGGTGACGTCCCGGGAAACATAGACTTTAGAGGTGGTAGGATCAACACATTTGTATCCCTTCTGAGTGGAGGAATACCCCAGGAAGACAGCCTTGACAGACCGAGGATCAAGTTTCTTGAGGGTGGGACTATGGTCATGAACAAAACAGACACACCCGAACACCCGAGGAGTAAGAGGCCAGGGATTCTGAGTAGGCCAAAGCATAGAGTACGGGGAATGGCCCTGCAACACACGGGTAGGCATACGGTTGATAAGGTGGGCACTAGTGAGAAGCGCATCACCCCAGTAGCGCTTGGGAACCTGTCGATGGAACAGAAGAGCCCGGGTAACATCAAGCAAATGGCGATTCTTCCGTTCAGCCACGCCATTTTGGGGAGGTGTGTAACTACATGACGTTTCATGGATAATACCCTTGCTCTTCAAGAAATCATCTAGGGATTGAGAGACATACTCTCTAGCATTATCGGTGCGAAAAGCTTGGACAGACGTCTGAAACTGAGTCTCAACAAAGGCCACAAAATTTTTGACAATAACGGGAACTTCACTACGTTCTTTCAACAGATACACGAACGTACAACGGGAGTAATCATCAATAAGGGTCATAAAGTAATGAAAACCACGACAAGTGGGTACTCCCGAAGGACCCCACACATCAGAATGAACCAAAGCAAATGGACGAGTGGTTTTATTGAATGAAATAGGGTACGAGGCCCTAACATGTTTAGCCAACTGACACACTTCACAGGTGAAGGAGTCCATGGAAACATAATGAAACAAACTAGGAAACAACTTCTTAATCAATGGAAACGAAAGATGACCAAGCCGCTCGTGCCATCGCATAATAGTAGATCTGTCTTCCATGCCTGACAACTGTCCACTAGTGGCTGAAATAAGAGCGGACGCAACCTGCACAGGCAGTCTGTAGAGCCCATCAATAGTCGAACCAATCCCAATCTTCTGCCCCGTCACCAAGTCTTGTAGAAAACACCGATCAGCAGAAAAGATCAGATTACAGTTGAGCTCTTTAGTAATACTGCTGACAGATAACAAATTCACAGGAATATTGGGAACATGAAGAGCATTATGAAGACAGTATTTATTTAACAAGGACAAACTCCCTTTTCCAGCCACAGAGATAGAAGAACCATCAGCCATAGATACACGTTGCTGCCCCGAAGACAATTTGTATTCTTGGAACATCTTAGGGTCCCCTGTCATATGATGCGTAGCACCACCGTCAACAATCCAATCACCATGTGAGGAATTACCTTGGTCACTAGTGGCCACGAGAGCTTGGGCTAACTTAGCCCCCTCAGACATGGAAGTATCCTCCTGAGTAGTAGACAGCCGGCTGATATACGCTTGCAGTTCTTTGATTTGATCGGAGGAAAGCTTAGATTTGGCAACATTTGAAGGACTACTCTGACTAGGCTCAGGCACAGAAGGACTCCGGCGGCTAGAAGGAGGACGACCCCGGACAAGCCGCCTCTCAGGATGAAGATCCCAACAAAAATCAACAGAATGTCCAGATTTGTTGCAATGGCTACACCGCCGAACAGGACGCTGTCCAATCCCAGAAGCACGACTAACAAAGGCTGAAGGAGAACTCCCCTGACTGGTGTCAATATGCATCACCTGTCGACGCTGCTCCTCAGATTCCACATGGGCATACACCTCTTCAATTCCGGGGACCTCGTCACAATTGAGAATTTGGCTCCTAATGGATTCAAATTCATCGCGTAAGCCTCCGAGGAAAAGAAACGTCCGATCCATCCATTCTTTGTCCCAATACAAGGCATGATCAGACCCACAGTGCCAGTCATCATTCACATGGTAGTCAAGTTCCTCCCACTTAGTCTTTAGGGCTGCAAAGAAAGCGGCTACAAACAAGTCACCCTGTTTAAGAGAGTATATGCTACGTTTGATTTGGTACGTACGCAATACTCTCTTCTTACGGCCATACATCCGTGCAAGCACAGTCCACATGTCGTAGGCAGTCGATTTACGCAAGATCAAAGGCTGAATATCTGCAGAAACAGAACTAATAATCCATACTTTAACCTGACTATCTTCCAACGTCCAAGTAGCCCATCGCGGATCGGTTTTTGAAGGTGCAGGTTTCTCCCCAGTAATGTAGGGCAGGCGACCACGACTGGTTATCCCAATTTCTAGGGCAGCCGACCAAGAGAGATAGTTATCCTTGTTCAACCGGATGGAGGTGACTTGAACAGGCAAGATCTCGCTCTTGGTATTGCTGCCCGAGTCTAGGGCATCATCGATCTTGAGGGACATCTCCTCGGCCATCACAATCACCAAGGGGAAAGAATACCCAGCACCAGAGACGACAAACCAGAAGCAGCGGCCGGCGCTGGACTGCGGCGGTGCGGGAGAGAGCGACGGCAGTGGGCAGCGGTGGCGCGGGACGGCGGCGGTGCTGAAGTGGGCGACGGTGGCGCTGAAGTGGGCGACAGCGGCGCTGGACAGCGGCAACGCAGCAGAGAACAACCGCGCTGGACAATGGCGGCGTAGCTGGCAGCGCTGGACGGTGGCGGCGCAGCTGGCAGCGCTGGACGGCGGCGGCGCAGCAGAGAGCGACGGCGCAGCAGCGGCAGAGAAAAAAAACGGCGGAAACAGCAGCGGCAAAAAACCCGGCGGAAACACGACTATCACACCAACGATCTCTCACGCGTTGGCTCTGATACCATGTAGAAACACACACCAAGATGGAGAGAAAGAGAAGGAACACACAATATACGTGGAAAACCTCAAAGAGAGGTGAAAAACCACGGAGAAGCTCTAACCTAGGTGCACAACCGCAACCCTAGGAGAGAGAAAATGTTATTCCACTTAATCAACAATTACACCATAAGTGGGATTAAATAAGAGGGAAAAACGCCTAGGGTACCGAGCCACTCTCGGTACCCGTGCACATGGGATCGGGTCTGGATCCAGACCCGGTTCCCTACACATGATATGTTAACAATGAGAAAGTCATAGACATTACAACCAGTTCAAAGAGATGGATTATTTTTAAGTATAACCAACTCAGGTCTGGTTCATCTAGATAACCAAGAGCATGTTGTGGAAGAACTTTGCCACAATCAATGATAATCAGTAACAAATCCTAAACAAGTTTGAATTAATTGCCTTGTTTCTGAATTAGCTTTTGCTATGATATGCCACACAAACATGGTTGAATAGAATGATGGATATAAATGTGGCACCCCATTGTCTCACCTTGTGTGTGCAACAGAAACACACATAAATTTAATGCAATAACAACCTATACTAAAAAAACCGAGGTCATGCATTCTAATTGGATTTCAATAAAAGCTGACAATAGCAACCGCTAGATACCCAACAACATTAACTATGGTTTTCCATCTTCAACAGAAAAAGATGCTAATAAATTCTGTGCTAAGTCACACGGATACGTGGGTTTAGCCCACGTATCCGTATCGATACGCTGATACGGGAATTCGGACACGGATACGACATAGATGCGTTTTGGATCGGGTTTGAATCAAACGCGATCTGAACCCAAAAAAACACCGATTTTAAAACCGATTGAGCTTTTCTCCCTTTAACCCGTCGAGGTCTTCCACTGCCGAAGCGGGAGGTGTTCTCAGATACAGGAAGCGGGCGGCAAGATTATATCCTATTTTATTGTTTTAGATATTTTTGATACAGGACTAAAGTTGGCCATCTTTCCCTCCCCCTCAATATACAAACTGATATATATACGAAGACATTTTTTTCTGAAAGAAGTTAACGCAATCATCATACAGACAAGATCTACTAAATAAATGAACACATAAACAAAGACAAAAGAGACAAAAGAGAAAACGAGTCCAGCCTCTTCTTTGTTGGTTCATCGGTTTAAGGCGAGACAAAAGAGAATCGTTGAGATTGTATCAAAATTTTCATTTCTAGGGAAAAAACGAGTCCTTAAACCATAAGCTTTGAGCTAACTCACACGGATACGTGTGATAAACAATGTTTTGTTTGTTTTTTTTTAAATTTATAATTTTTTGAGAATATTATATTTGCCGTATCCGCGTATCCGAAAATTGTGAAACTTGCCGTATCCGCACCCGTATAGCACCCGCACCTGTGTGACATAGATTCTGTTACATTAAAACTACAACTAGCAGCAGTGAAGAAATATTATCCATAAACCTGCATGGCTCTATCTGATTTAGATGGGATAGGACTTGCCAATACAATTGGTGAAAAAAATGGATAAATTCAGACAAAATAACAACTCAGATGAAGAAATGCTTTCAAGTTTATTTCCCGATATGTTTGTCAAGATTGATGGTTGACTCAAGCAGACATGGTTCAACATCAGACTTAGCAACAGTGTTTGAACTATCTGACAACAAAAGAAAAAAAAAAATCAAAACTGACCTTGATACCTAAGGGCAAGTATTTGAAAAGAACTATAAACATGTTAAATCCTTATCAACATAACTAAAAGCTAGTAGTTCAACCATACACACTAAAAACTTGCAAGTAACAATCCTGAAAGAATGAAAAATATCATGATGAAGTTACCAAGGATACCTTTATAGTCATTTGAGGCAATGCAACATTGGGCCTCTACATAATGCTGCAAAAGGTTTCCAAAATGAAAAGACGATGTTCAAAAAGAATATTTTCATATGAACAAAACAAATACAAAAAAATGCTAATATTCAGCAGCCCAAAAGGACAAGGATGAATTGCATTTCACACATTATGAATGATTCATCAATAACTCTCAATAGCGCCATAAAAAATATAAAACTTAAACACCGGCTAAAGAAGTGAAATTAACATGTAAATGAGAAAAAACTTGATGGCTCCTTCTCATGACATAAATTCTAGTTGAACCAAGAAAATACTCAAAACGAAGCAATAAGGGCATGCCAAGTTTAGTTGCAGGTTAAGAAACCACATGCTACTGAAGCCCTATAGATTCGCCAACTTATGTTCCAAAACAAAAGAAAGATGTGAACAGGTTCTGCCAACACACACCTAGGTGGAAATATTCAATCTTGGGGAACCATCACAAGTATGGCCAGCCTATATTTGAAGAGAATGCCGCATCATCCAGCAGATCATAGAAGAAGGCAACTCAGAGGCTAGAAGGAGGTGACTCCCGCAGATAGCTGACTCCTTTTCAATAGAAAGGAATAGCCAAGCCCACCCAGCTGGCTGGTGAATCTCGGAGATCTTATTGGCTAGAAAACAGAGACTTGACTGTTATAATCAAGAGTTCTGATATGGCATTGGTGCTCACAGGAGGTATGCAGAATTACAAGCTACATTTTGTTTGTGTAGCCTCTAACATTTCTGTCTGTACTTGTTATGTGATATCTATTAATTAAAAGCTTAGGAATCAAAGGCAAGGAAGCATGCCCTAAGACATTTGGAACTTCCCAAGGTTAATCCATGCATAATCAAGAGGCAAGCATACAAACACACTCATTTTAGAAGTCTTAAAGTGATGAACGTCTGATTCAACAATTATCCTTCACATGATATTTAATACAACTTTAAATGGAAGCATAGACCAAAAATCCAAAACCATGTCGACTCACTGAGCATATATATGAGCTCTCCACCAGGAATGTGACCAGAAAATGCATAGCCAGACCAATTAGAGCATAAATTGAGAGACTATCTATTGTTTTTAAAATGCCAACCACCAGTCGAAAACTAAAACCACATAAGCCACAAAGGCTTCTAAGACACTTGACTAGAGTAGCCATCCTCTTTACAACAAATGCACAACTGAAAACAAACAAATACTATATAACATAAACATCAAATACTGATAATCATGAAAAAGAAAAATATAATGTAAACCTCTCTTACAATATATGTACATATGCAGTTCAAGTTATCTTATAACATCCATATAAATGCACACATGGAAGAAGCTAGACAGTCTTACCCACAACCATCGGCCTGAATCAAAATGGTCAAACGACAGCCTTCCACCTCTATTTGGTGTCTATTGATATCAGAGGAAGATTTAATCAAATGATAAAAAGAATTAGCATGTATAATGAATCTTTAAACTCAAACTTTTTATTTAACAAAGAAGAGAATAAGAAATAAAATGACATCCTATCCTCCAATCCACCACATCCCGGCAAAACTTGAGCAATAGGAGGATGACAAACTGCTTCCTTTTCTTTATTCGGCAGAAAAAAATTGTTCTATCAAATCAAAAGAGGAGGTGTGATAACAACTTTTTTGTGACTTGGCAGAAAAAGAAGAGCCCTTATTTATGTCAAATCAAACTGAAGGAGAAGGGACACAACCTTGCAAGTAAACAAGGCAAACCTCAAGGACAAGCACTGCCGATAAGGGATGGATACAACCAAGCATATTAGGACCTCCTCCCTCTTTGAAATTTGAAGGAAAAGGAGGTAGGAGGCAACACCCATTCTCTTTTAATTTCGGAAAGATGGACAGAGATGGTGTTAAGTTTCCTGTTATCGACTCTCTCATATCAACTGGAATCAAGAATACTTGTGTAATATGTTCTACCTCAATCTCCATCATGCGTTTTCACAAAATTAACAACACTGATTTAATCTCCATGTTTGATATTATTGTTTATTAAATGCTCTATGAACTTATTCTATAAGGATTTAAAAGTCAATAGCTTGAGCATTTTTGGCTTGTAAAATCCTATTGGAATATGGAGTTCACATTCTTACAATTAGTTCTCTAAAAAAATTACTCATGACAGAATATTTAGTTAGAATACATTGCTTGTAGCCTTTTACATATATACATGTATGTGTCTTTATAACACTTAAATGTCTATTGTTTGAAACTTTACCATGTTTAACACTGTGTGTGGCTAATTTCAATAATCATGTCATTTTCCATGAAACATAGCTCAGTATAAAAGTAGTGGACTTTTAACTGATAGATGCATTGAGGAACTAAAATCAAGAATAGTTTCCAGAAATAAGTAGCAAGAAATTCATCTCTGTGAACCATATAGAGAAAAATCATGCCAAGGATTGAAAAAAAAACTTGCATGAGACAAAAAATTCAAAGTTCATTGATGAGGATATCCAAAATTAACTAGGAGGAAAGCATGAAATTTCTAACAAAAACATGATAAGTACGCTTGATGAAGTCATGGACTACTTTCCAACCTGAGGAATTAGTGAAAGAATATCCTTTGCAGAAACACCTAAATCAGCCAACGCTATGATAGCCTCCAAAATATAAGGGCAATGCCTGCCATAGGCAATATATATTGATCAATGAATGTAAATCCTCTCATTCTAAAAAAATGCAACAGCAAAAAGGACACGGAAAACCCATTTTATAAGATTGATAAATTAATTACAAGTTGGTCTAGGACATAGAAAACAATTAAGCATATGTATTGACATGCTAAAAATGCATTACAAGTAGAACTAATCCTTCCACAAAAGAGTATAAGAGAACATCATCATCTGAACATTTTGCATGCATCCGTAACATAGCCAATATAAAACAACTATCTAGTAGAATTAATACAACAAAAAAAGAAAAAAAAATAACAAGTTGGTGGAACCAAAAGACTAGAAGATGAGGCGGTCTTGTCGCCACTTACTAGAAGAAAAAAACACACACATGAAGGGAAAAGGTGTTGCGCCAATTATCATCTAAAAGGCAAAGAAGCTTAAAAGTTACCATCCTAAAGGAGGATCTTTCAGCTCACAGCAATCAAATTCAGCTCTCCTTGAAATTCCAGAAATACCCATTCAGAAAACAACCAATTATGTTGTCTCACTTTCCAGACTCTTTCTGGTACTAAAGCATCTAAATTGACCAATTCCTAACCGAAATGATTACACCACTCAAAGCTCTGAGGTGATATATGTGTGTATGTATGTATGAATATATATACAGAGAAAGAGTGAGAGTATATACCATAAAAGCTTAAATTCTTCGGTTTATGGTATCAGATGCTAAACATATACTTGGAAAACATGTCAAGAAACACCATTTTATATTCACCCATCCATCTAAATATGGTTGACCTTACAGTATGTTTATTGGGACCGACCATTTACTGGTCAAAAATTACTAGGATACTGCAAAACAATTGATCCAAAAAAAAAAAACTGACCATTTTCCATCCACCTACCATGCAGAAAATGGCCAAGGTAATACCAGCTATAGGAGCATCACAATCTCAAGTTCTCAATGGCTCGATATAGTGGGGAAAAAACTCTGTTGGCCATTTTTTCAAACATCCGACAAGAGGAAAATTGCTGGAACTCTGCCATCCATGAATGGCTGCATCATTCAAGCAAATCAGTTACTATCCAGCCAGAAAATGTCTATCTGATGGTGGTGACAGTAGTTCCAGCTGACCATAGGACTCAGAGAGAGAGAGGGTACAGTTTCATTCTTGAAAAAGCTGTCCCAATTCATACAAAATTTATTTTAGAATCTTTTTATTCTCTTTGGTTTTGTATTCAAAACAACAAAAGCTCTTTTTTTCCTTTTTTTTTTTACTTGTGGCTGGGTTTTTATCTAAAAACCAAATTACAAACTCAGGATTTGTTATCATCAACAGGCCTTCAATGGATTTTAGTTGCATTTTTCCAGTAATATTGCAATATATATTCTGAATATCACATTTTGATTTACCTATGAGCAAAGGCACCATAATATGGACACATATGGAAACATATAATATAATAAAAGGAAACAACTTGAACAATCAAATATCAATTGAACTAACACCAGATACCACACAAGCCATATATAAACTGAACATACCTCAAACACTCCTTGTATGAAGCAATAGCAGCACGGTTGTGTCTAGTTACCCGATATAGCTTTCCCATGGTCAAATTCATCCGTAGTGTTCTTGCTTTTGTTGGTATTCCTTCCATCTGTTAAACGAGAAAGTGAAAACATAAATACTTTCCCCCAAAGCCTAAGAACATCCAGTCACCAGCTAAAACTATAGTTCCTCATGGAGGGAGCCTGGTCATGCCATAGTAGGTGCATTTTTTCTTTATTAGGCCTTTTATCTACAACAAGTATGTTTCCAAGATTAACATTTATGTCAATCTATGTAGGCATGCCTCCCTAACATTCATGGAACCCATATAAGAAAGCAAAGAAGTGAGATTCATCTATGTAGGCATGCCTCCCTATATAAATTTCCCTTCACAATTAGCACAGGTTGAGTCAACTGCTTCCAAACAAAATGATCAAAAAAATATTGTGTAATACGAATAACACTAATTTAGCCATCCAGCAACATCTGGATGATGGCTGATTTCAATTTTTCATATATATACGTACACACACACAGACATTAGGGCTTTGGGCACCTGCATTACAATATCTCCAAATATGACATCAATGTCACCCTATGGCATTTCTTGCATCCTAAAAATGAATTTGAGTTCTCCAAACTTATAGGATCCACAAAAATGAAAAGGCAATTGTGAAAATCCAATGTGTAGCTTGGATTATAACTTAAAAATCTAAGACCATTTAATAAATGATTTTTCAAACATCCAATTTACACATCAGATTCTCATCCCTCTTAGCTTGTAGATTGGGACATTTTGAATTCATCCATACAACTAGATATGCCAACTATAACCTCAAAGAAGCTACAAAAGCCAGATGACACCCTAGACATCCAACACGAGAGAACATGATTTAAGAATACCACGTATATGCATAAATACACACACATGTACTCTACATGTTCTACAACAATTAACCTTTGCTTCTTGAAGATTGCACCAAGTGGCATCAAAAACACCTTCTCTGCTATTATCAGTTTATCACATCATACACAAAAGTTTAAAATGTCATAACTAAAAAAAAAGATCCCTTTTGGTTTAGTTTCCTTTGAAAAGGTAACCACATGAACAAGCCAACATATTGGAAACAACAGTCTGAAAACAAAGGACACAAGAGTTAGACACATATCATATACAAAGGGACAGCTGAGCCAATTCACACCTCAGTAAGAGCCGCACGGTTTTCATTCAAACTACAGTGACAAAGAGCAATCTTGAATTTGATCTGCACAAGAAAGCATAAATATTAGGTCTTCCCACTATGAAAAGAGAAATCACCTTTTGTCCAGTTTGGTGGTAAAATAGAAAGCCTACCTCATTTTCATTAACTGTTGAAATATTGACAGAGTTTGGAGATGGGGATCGGCTTGCAGATGAGACCATGGTTCTATTGTTTGTCATTACTTGTTTAGGGTTAGTCTTGCAATGTTGCAAGGCTTGCTTGTATGTATTCTGAAAGCAGGTCCCAAAATCAGAATAACATTCATCAACGATACTGAGGCAATAGTGAAACTAGGTCAATGTGCAATAAAGGGTTAATGAGTGAAAGAATAATGGATAAGCATGTTAGGTGCTAACTTCATAAAAATGCATATATATATATATATATATATATATATATATATAAATTGAATCTGCCGGTTGCCGGATGTTGTCGGGTGACAAAATATTTAAAACCGTGGTAAATGCACCATAAAATATTGTTAAAGCATCATAAGCCATCACTATAACATGCAGCTGGCTGATTTCAATTTTCAATTTCTATATATATCGGATACAAATTTCTCCAATCGTCCAGATGCTCTAGCCTCCACAGCATGCAGCTCAATGCATTGCGTCGGGCTCCATGTGTGAGAGGCCAGATGGACAGACAGCCGGAGGATTTCAGCTCCTATATATATGTGTGTGTGTGTGTGTATGTGAGTGTGTGTGTGAGTGTGTGTGTAGGAAATTGAAATGGTGACTAGCATTTCAGAGTCACTCGGCCATCTAATCAGGGCCGTCAAATTCATCATGATGGACAGTTAAGAGAAAAACAAGGAGAAAAATGTGATGGGCATTTTCGTCATCTAGTATGAATTTACACCTTGTTTCTCCTTGTTTTTATCTCAAACATCCATCTAAGATGGATGGCCCTGGTTAGATGGTTGGGTTGAAGAGCTAGTCATCATTCACCCACTATATATATATATTAAACCATAACAGTGGAAGCAATATAAGAGATCCAGATCCAAATGCATAACCAGTGCCCTCCGAAATTCCTTCTCTTCAAAAAGCGCATCAGCCAAAAGTACCTGTAAGAACAAGCAGAAATTTAGTTCAGAGAGGAAAGAATAGATCTATATCTAATACAACATGTGTAGAATAAGAGCCTTCTAGCAGTGGTTTTGACACAAATGTTCTTACAAAAAGTTACGCTAGTTAGCAATTACTGATTGAATGACTACAAATAGTTAATGGTATATAGGTCAAGGCATCATCTGAAGCAATATTAAATCTTGAAATAAATTGATCAAGCAGCCATGCTTAATGATTGAATTGGTTTAATAAGTAAAAGCCTAAGTCACATGGGTGCACCAAATATGGTGACGCACCCACGTCGACTCGGGTTCGGGTGCGACCCAACTCGGTCAAACCGAATCGGGTGCTGCTGACTATACCCATTCTTCCTTTTTTTTTTCATTTTTTTCCTTCTCCTATCTTTCCCTCTTCTCTATCTCCTCCCTTGTTTTATTTAATAAAACTTTGAATTTTGTATGAGATTAAGATAACGTTGATAAAAAAAGTTTAGAAATATAGACAAATAAAATTACTTATTATATATATATATATATATATATATATATATATATATATATATATATATATATATATATATATATATATATATATATATATATGCTTTCGCCGCACCCGCACCCCGTACCTATGTGACATAGATAAAAATGTTGATGCCATTGTAGACCAAAGTCTCAAACATCTCCATTGTGTTTGATATTGTAAAGCCCCAATTGATTTTGGAGAGAAAAATTATCTGAAATCCCTAACATCAATATCATGAAAAAGTATAATCTGTTCAATTGAATAGAAACATGGGATAGAGAACCAAATGCAACACAAAATTTTCTCTTTTTTTTTTAGTTCCACAATTATATGTACAGATTCCATCTTAAGCTTGCTGACAATTAAAGGAAAAAAAAAGGAATGAAATCAAAGAAACAGAAATGCAGTTACCCACCTTCAAAAATTATATTAATAATCATCTCATTGAACATCATGACCATTAAAGAGAACGAATAATGAGAAACCCAATTGTTATTTCTTACCACGTGTTCAGCCTTAACATATGGATTCAGTTCAATGTTCATGGCAGATGAAGACACAAGAAAGCATCCCTGTGAAAATTAAAGTTGGCAGGTGAAAATAAATTAGAACAATGCAATCTTAATATATACTCATCCCTTTCCTGATTACAGATGCATCACCAACTAAAAGAATTCATTGCAGAAGAAGTTGCATATGCACAACATCACGAACTCTCATATATGACTAGCTAGTAGCATGATATTATAAGGAAGCGAATTTTAAGTTTCATACTCACGCCCATAGTCACATACACCATTGGAAAGTTTATTGATCCACTTGATTATCAAAACAAGATATTCTACATAAATGTGTATTTGAACGAACATTAACAGCAAAAATTCCACTGCTCTCGCATATTAAACTACTGTTACTATGACCACCAAAGTACAGCCCAGGCTTGTCTCGAGATGAATATGAAAATTTGTGAATGGAGGCTGACGCTCAGGAAAGGACATGAGCATTAGAATTTGGGAGCACACCAGAAACACGCACGTGAAACTACCTGAACCACCATCCGAGGCATTTAATTTTCACTCCAGACACCAATATCGAGCCGACAAAATCTCCAAATAAGCCACATCTTTTACGACCCACTTAAGGACTGTCGTCTACATTTTAATTCTCCCTCATATGAATCTCGAAGTAGAGCTTGCCGTTGGCAAAAAAACAACAAAGAACAAGAGAACCACGAACCCTAGCGCCAGAGAAACAATAAAATGCCTTCGCCCAGTGCACAAAGAAATCAAGAAAGCCGATACTGCACAACCACTAAACCGCATCCGATCAAATAAACCTAGTCCAAGAAAGCATCCGATGAAAGACCGAAACCACTCCTACTAACATTTAAAGAAGGAAAAATAACGATGGGATGAAATAATGATAGCAACAGATCGATACCAGCATCGCAGCGGATTGGTGGAGACCCTGGTCAAGAAGAAACATCATCTGTTCCTTCAATCCTTCCATCTCCCTTCCTCGCCGCGCTCTCTCTCTCTCTGGCGGGAAGAGCGAAATTTGATAAGTTCGGAAAAAGGAGTGTGCTCCAACAAAGATCAAACACGATTGCCTTTTATGCACTGGAAATGTTAAAAAATATCCTGGAAAGCCCATAAATTCCTGAAAAAAGCCGCCGAAGCCCTTTCATGATGACATACTTTTCGTTAAGCCTCCATTTATTTTTGCACCAGACCAAACAGGGCGTTAAACGTAACGATTGGCTTTTTGGGCAGGTTGGGCTGGATAGCCTGGATTCAGACTCGAACCCGAACCTGAATCCCACCCACGTGAAGAGGAAGGCTCGACGATAAGCTCTCCCTCTTCGTCTCTCTCGCTGGTTCGAGTTCGAACGTGACACAGAGGAACACGAGGTGGAAGAAGGTGCAGCGGCGGTGGAGGTGAAGGGTGGCGGCACTACGGTAATCCCCTTTGGTTTCTCTCTGTCTTTTATTTATTCTCCTTCTTTCACACCCTCTATCGCAACTCTGCTCTTCTCCCTCTCTATCCTGAGTCCTCTTGCCTTCATCGTCTCTCGTCATCCTCACCCTCTGCTCTCTCTCTCGCCAGTGTTCTCTCACCTTCACCATCTCGCACTCTCGCATCTCTCTCTGCACTCTCCCTCAACTAACCCTCAATCACAGACTCCTCTGGACCTCTGGTCTCTCGCACTATCTCCCTCCTTCATCTTTACTCCCTCGTCTCTCTCTCTTGCTAGCTCTTTCTCGCTCTGACCGTGTCTCACTCACTTTTGTATTCCCCTCTCTCCCCTCTCAACCAAGCACTCTCTCACGCACGCTCTCTCTTTCTCTTTTTTTTTTTCTATGTAAGTGTGTCTCCCTCAGCGGAACCATCCTCCTCTCAACTGACTCCTCTCTTCTCACGTTAGATTTCTCTTTTACTCATTTTCACCCTCTTTGACGTTGTTGAGTTAGAATGAAGATATGAGAACAGTCTTTTCCCTCGTACCAACGAATAAAGTGACTCTAAAAAAGCGGTGAGCAATGCCCAATCCAGCCTATTTTATTTAATGTTTTCCTGTATCAATAATCATTATTTGAGCATGCTAAATTTAATATTGAATGCATTAAGACACATGATAGAGATTTTATTACATGGGAGAAGGTCCTGCTTTGGAAGGATGAAATCTATGGGTATTTTGTTGGCTGTTATGACATGTAGGGAGGGAGCACCGATGTTCTTTTATAGGTTAAATTATGGTTTGAATGAAAGACATAAAGTTTAAGTTACTAGATGCACGCAAGGGTGCAAAGGAAACACCCTTTTCTTGGTGATTTGTTTGATGTATGTTATTGTTAGTGAAATAGTACAATATCATATTATGATTGCTAATGGGGAAGTAAAATTACAAACCGTAATGCTCCAACATGGTGTTAGGCACATATTAAGTGTCTAATTTATTAATGATGCGCCTAAAGATGCATTTGAGAAGGTTCACGCTTAATGACCTCTTAATTTTGGAAAAAAATTGAAGCAATGTTCTACAGGCCAATTCAAATTATCACACATGCTCGAGTCGATAACCGATGCCTCAATAGTCATATTTCTTAAATAAAATTTAGAGCGAAATAAATAGAAAACTTATTGCTTTGAATTGTTGCAGATACACTGGACACGTCGAGTAGACTTTGAGCGACATGATTTGAAGCTCGAGGCGATTTTGGGTGTTTGTGGCTACGCACAATGGCGGCATTTTAGGCAAATCTTTGCTTGGGGCCAAATGTAGAGTGTGTACTTTTTAGGATCCTTGAATCTTATGATTGTGTTTTGTTACATGATGTGTGATATAATGTGTTTGTTGCCACATGAATGTATGCATATCATTGAATGATTATGAGATTGGTTGAACGTTTTTAAATTATTACGTGATAGCATGTGCATGATAGAAATTATAACTGTTTAGGGTAGATTAGGTAAGATATCGAGTCGAGTATTTCATTAACCTTGATTGCTCATTAGTGAGCATCCTAACATGATATTTTCATATGACTATGAGACAATCAGGGATTGATACTGCTCACTGTGGTTCAACTAAGTTTTTGTATGATGTAACTGTTATGTTTGAATAATGCGAATGCTATAAGATTTTCGTTTAGATTGCTATTGGGCAGTGATGTAATTGGATAAATTTGAAGTGTAGACTTCAAGCAGAAATAGCAGAGTTTTTTGCCAAGAAAAGAGCTAGATACATACATATTATTTTTGAAGAACTACTACAACAATTCCAAGAAAAGAAATTTTGGATTTATAATTCCGATAATTATCAGATAGTATATTCACAATCTACTCAGTACAAAGATGAAAGTCATGAGTTATCAAATTGGCTTGAATCTCTGGCCAAACCAGATAAAGATGCTAGAACCAGAGCAATTAAAAGTCAGATATTGACAACAGAAAGTCTGAAGAAATATTGTCAAATGATGAAACATATTTCAGAACATGAATGTGGAGAATGCTTGAAAGAACCAGAGATTTCTTGTGATGTAAGACTGGAATAGATTCCCAACAAGATAAAAAGGAGATTCTCGACAAGATAAAATAGAGATTTCAGACAAGATAAAAAGGAGATTCCAGACAAAATAAAAAGGAAATTCTCAAATCAACTAAGAAGAAAAAGGAGATTCTGGAGAGATCTATATAAAGGATAGAAAGCCACAAGCTGAGGGATAGGGGCTCCTTTTCTCCTCCTGCTATTCCGTTGCTCAACCCTATTGCTCGCCTCCGCTTCCTGAGGGATAGGGGCTCCTTTTCTCCTCCTGCTATTCCGTTGCTCAACCCTATTGCTCGCCTCTGCCTCCCCAAAGTGGTATCAGAGCTCTAGGCTTTGATACTCTAGGCTAAACAAATATTGAGTGTTATTGTTGAGAGATGTATACTAGATAGTGCTATGGAGTCTGTTCCAGATGCACAAACAAGAATTGCCGAATGTGGCATGAATATCCCCCACAATATAATCTCTCTAAGTTATGTTTGTTCAAGTCACGCACCTTTTATATTTATGGAATAAATAACTGTTCTTCCTGACCATCCTATTTTTCAATGTCTTAGAATTTGTTTTGTGTTGTTTGTGTTTATATTCCTTTACATGTTTAAACACTGAAGTATGATATACCTTTAATGGTAAGAAGAGAGATCTATTTATTTGACTTACACACAATAGGTACAAGTTGTTTCTCCTCCACAGTAGGTACAAGTTGTGAAGGATTGTCAAAAGACAAAGGCAATGTAAGTACCTATTGCGGCAAAGGCCGGAAGGGGAAGATGCCATATGATGAGACAATCTGTAACAGAGGTGTATTGTGTAAAGGGAGAGTAATAAAAGAGCTTCAAACCAGGATAAAGTATATTATATTAGGTTTCTAAACTATGAAGGTTAGGAAAAACAAAACACACAACAACACGCACCAGATTGTAGAAATTGAAAATGGATAGGAAGGAAGAAGTTTTAATTGCAGCAAAATGTGAAAAAATGGTAAGATTAAACAAAGAAAATGATAGAAGTAAACAAAAACAGAAGAACATAATAGAAGAAGGTGTGACATTGACATTATTAAATAAAGATTTAGAAGGAGAAGAAACACAATCTAAACAAAATATTAGACTCTTGGAACATCTAAGACAAATGATAAAAGAAGAACTAGAAAATTCTCAAACGAAATTAAAGCAAACAATAAAGATTGTCCAACAAGACATTAATAATTTAAAAACATAAATAAAAGATCTAAACTCCGAAATAAGCAAGATAAGAACAAAAGTCTATGAAATTAAAATAGATTTAAAAAATCTAAAAGAACAAACACAAACATAATTAAGTATGATAAAGATCAAATGAGGTAGAAATCTTAGGAATAAATAAAATAGATGATTTACAAGATGAAAGTGACAATGATTCAGTAACGTATACAGATTTAATAAGCAACATACACGAAGTTAACATGAATACAATACCTAAAGAAGATGTAAAAGTAAAAGAAGAACTAGGGAGTTCGAGACCGTGTAAACCAACATTCAGAATCACTGAATGGAGTTATTATCATGGAAACCTTGAAAGAAACAAAAAGTTGTGGGAAGCAAGTTAAAAAGAAGTATTTAGGATAATAGCCCATGAACAAGGAATATTAAACCAAGATGGAGCAATTAATATAATGAAAATAATTGAAATATGGCAAACAAAAATGTTAAAACATATAACAAAAGCCAAGATAGACATTAAAAACACAACAAACTATATTGAAAACTCATTTGTTGATAATGTAGAATTATGGTTTGAAGAGATCGAACCAAATTTAAAAAATACCTTACAAAAACAAACAGAGGATGATGGAATTACACTACTACAACCCATAAAGCAATAAAAAAAGAATTCTTATAACAAAAATAGATAAAATAAATGCCAAAAAACAACAAGAATTAGCAAAAAAAAGCACTCTTACAAATAACCTTTTATGATATGTGTTACTTAGATGACTATATACAAACTTTCAATAAAAACTACTATAAAGCAAAACTGAAAAAAGAAGAAAGGGAAGCTGCATTAGAAATATTCTATAGCAGATTACCAAGGACTATTTTAGATAAAATTGTTTAGGCATTTAAAAACAGTTCACCCGAAGAAAGTTTAGGATCCAGGATAGAATATTTAAGAACATGGTACAAAGAACAATGCAGAAAATATATAGAAAAGAAGAAATTCAAACAATATATAAACTCATAGAAGTGTTGTGTGGACTATGAAATCCCAACTTTTCGATGTACCAAACATAAAAAGAAATAAAAAATATAAGGAGTATATTAAATTGTGAAGAAAATATAAATATTATAAAATAAAGTTTAAGAAAAACCAAAAACATAAACAATATATAAGACAATACCCAAAAAAGAGTAAACCATGCAAATGTTATAATTGTAGAAAGTGAACATAAGCTAAAGAATGTAGGACAACTAGAAACCCAAAAACAATAAATCTCTTAGAAAAAGAATATGTATGAATAGAACAATTAGAAAGCCTAGGGATAGATATATCAGAAAATGAAACAATATATGAATCTTAGACAGAAACAAGCTCAAGTGATAACATGGAAGAGACAGTGAAATACCAAATACATACATCTGTAGAAGAATGATAGATAAAATACTAGAAAAACTTGAAGAAATAACATATCATGAAGGACAGAAAATTATACAAATCAAAGATTAATTTTTGATGAAAAACTTTTTGACAAAATAAAGAACAAGGACATTGACATCTGCACAGAAAAAATCTTTAACATACCTAAACTAAGTAAAATTCTTATATTAAAAAATATGCTAAAAAAGGAATTAAAAAAAAAACTATGTATATAATAGTAGAGAACATGTAATAGATATTATGCAAGCAAAGGGAACAACTAAAGTACCCCTGATAAGCAAAGAAGGTGTAAAAGAAGAACTTAAACATATAAAACATAAAGAACCTATGAAATATATATAACTTGGAGGAATTGAAATATTCATAAAAGTCTGTTTTAAAGAAGGAATAAATACACCATTAGAATTATATTTAGCTGATGACAAAATAATATACCCGCAAGATAAAGCAATTATATCCAAATTGAAAGGAAATTTAATTTATCAAAAGGTAAAATTCATAATAAAACCAAACTACTATCTCATTAACAGATGAAAATATAAACAAAAGTTTAGTATTATATTGGAAATTATCAGGAATTGAACTAGAAAAAGGTAATAAAGTCATCACAGTTAAAGCAAAAAGTATATATGTTATAACCAATAAACACAAAATTTCAGCAAAAAGAAAAGACAGTGATAGCATAACTATAGAAGATTCTTTCCAAAATTTAATCAAAGTTATTGAAGGAAAAGAAGGATATTACTTGGGAAATAACGAGAACAAAGAACTCAAAATCATTGAAAAAAGATTAAGTATATGTGACCCAATAGGAGAGCCATCAATCAGAAAAACCAATCAACAATTTAAGATACAAGGCCTAATAGATGGATAAATCCAAGAAATACTAATTGACACAGGATCTCAGGAAAATTATATTACACTAGATTTAGTAAAATTAAACCACTTACCAAGTAGCCATATGTACAAAGACATACAAGGAAACATTATAGATAGTCTTGGATTGGTGAGTAAGTTAGTAACCTTAGGACAACAAGATATAAGAATAACTTTTGAGATACAAAGACAAAGAAGTAATAACAAAACACAAGTTATATTTGGAGCAAAATGGCTAAATAAAATGGAAGATTACAACATAACTAAGGAATTAGTGAAAATAGAAACACAAAACAAACAATTTATAGATAAGTTAACACTACTAGTTATAGATAGATACAGCTAGACTTGTTTATAGAAGAAAACTCTTACGATATAAATAGGGAAGTAGACGAATGCTATGATGAATACAACACAGATTAAAATAGAAAAAGAAAAATTTATATATATTTTAATTAAGATAATAATAGAAGGATACCAAAATAGATACTACACTTCTTTTATAGACATTGGTGCATAGATAAATCTCTGTAGAGAAAATTGGCTACCTAAGGAAAAATGGGAAAAAACAAAATTATTAATAGGTAACATATTAGAACAAAAATCTAGAAACATAAAAATCCAAATATGGGATAACAAACTAGTAATAGGAGAAATATATGCCTATAATGGATTACAAGCCAAAAACATGATATTAGGACAATAATTTCTTAACAGATACTTACCATTAACCCTAACAAACAAATATTTAACGCTAACAACACCCTGCAAACACAAGGTACCAGCATTAATATTCAAAAATATGATAAAACAAGACACACCATGGATTAAAGGGGACAATCATGTAACTCAGTGGCTTGAAAGAAAACAAGTTAACATAATAAGATATGAAATATTCGAGATAAATCAGTTAAGATTAATAGAAAAAGAACTAGAAGAGTTATCCTCAGAAAATTCACTAAAATTCTGGGAAAAACATAAAACATATGTAAAAATATAATTAACAAATGAAGACAAAATTGTACAACAAGCACCATTGAAATATGTTACAGATGATCTAAAAGAATTCGAAATGCATATAACCGAGCTCTTAAAAGAAGGATATATACACAAATCAGAATGAAAACATAGTAGTCCAACAATTATTGTTAATAAACACAATGAAGAAAAAAAGAGGAACAACAAGAATGGTAATAGATTATAGAAACTTAAATGCAAAAACCAAAACATATAACTACCCAATACCCAACAAAATCTTAAAACTAAAACAAATTTCAGGGTATAATTATTTTAGTAAATTTGATTGCAAGAGCGGTTTTTACCATTTGAAACTAGATGATGACAGTAAAAAGTTAATAGCATTCACCGTATCCAATGGATTTTATGAATGGAATGTGTTACAATTTTGATATAAAAATGTCCCACGAGATATCAAGCCTTTATGGATAAACAATTCAGCAGTTTAAGGAACTGTGTAATCTATATAGATGATATACTATTGTACAGTCACACTTTAGAAAAACATCATAAGCTTTTATTAGATTTTATTACATATGTAAAGAAAGCAGGAATATCCTTAAGTAAAAAGAAAGCATGTTTATGTAAAAATCAGATAGAATTTTTAGGAATCGAGATAGACAAAGCAGGAATAAAAATGCAAAATCACATCATTTCTAAAATAGGAATCTATGAATATTTGGATACTAAATAGAAACTTCAAGCATTCTTAGGATTAGTAAATCAAGTAAGAGAATATACACCAAATTTAGTAGAATACTATCTACCATTACAACAAAAACTTAAGAAAAATAGTGAATATAATTGGAATGATAAAGATAAAAAAAATTATACAAAAAATACAAACCCTTTGTAAAAACTTTCCAAAATTAGAATTTCCTGATGAAACAAAAGAATTCATATGGATAATCGAGATAGATGCATCAGACAAAAGCTACATATTAGTACTAAAATATAGATATCACAACTCTAAATCAGAGTACTTATGCAGATATCATTCAGGAAGCTTCAAAGATAATGAAATTAAATGGGAAATAAATAGGAAAGAATTAAAAACATTATATTATGCATTGTTACATTTTGAAATTTATGTTGTGTTTATACATTTCATAGCTAGAACAGACAATACAAAAGTAAAATTTTGGCTTTCAGCAAAACTAGATGATTCGATTGTAGAAAAAGAAATCCGACGTTTGGTCAATGATATCAGATTATTTGATTATGATATTGAGTTATTAACAACCGAAAAAAATGGTCTAGCAGATTTGCTATCAAGAAGACCCATATGAGAAGAGAAAGATACATAGAAAAACAAGATACTACTGAGCACACACCTACTTTGTTAGGGACGTATGTGCCAAGTCTCATGGTCACAGGATTTTTGACAAAAACTTTTGTTGCAGGAAGTTCGTGAAGAAATAGTAACACTCAAACTACAGTTACTAGAAACAACGTCGAAAGTAGCAGCTCTGGAAGAAGAAGTGAAAACAAAAAAAGCCAAGCTACAAGAAGAGGGCATAGCTAAAATAAAAAAAGAACAAGGACAGAAAGAAAAAGCCAATCCTCAAAAAGAAGGCAAGGAAAAAAGGAGAAAAAGACATGGTACAAAAAGAAGTCGTACAAAAAAAAGCACAATTCTTCAAAAATCTAAATTTAAATGAAAAGTTTACCCCAACAATAAAAAAACCTGCACCAATACAGTTTATCCCTCCACATACAGTTTATCCCTCCACAGATACAGATCTATACAGAGACAGTCTAACTACACAAAAAATCCAACCAAATTTACACCATAACCAATAGCTAAAGCAACCACCAATAGCCAAAGTCACCCATTTCTTAAATATGAACCCAAGACAAAAAGACACCGAGCCTACTTATGGATATTCAACTATATCCCTCCAAAGCTTTAACAAGTTATATGGATACCCAAAAACCAATTCAAAATTAATCCAAACAACCTACAATTATGGATTGTTACACACTGTCTACATGATAGATGCCACAAAATTAGAGGAATATGAGAGATATATAAGTATGCCAGACGATTCATCCGGATAACCAAAGTAGACTTGATATATGTGAGATTCTATTCAGCTATGGCAGCAGTTACCAGAGACAAGATATACCCACCAGTCCACTATATTAAAATTGGATTAGCTAAAGGAATGATACCAACAGAGCCACAGGAAGAAGCAGAGATACTCCAAGCAGAAATAGCGAAGTTTTTTGGCAAAAAAAGAGCTAGATACATACATATTATTTTTGAAGAACTATTACAACAATTCCAAGAAAAGAAATTGTGGATTTATAATTTTGATGATTATCAGATAGTATATTCACAATCTACTCAGTACAAAGATGAGCGTCATGAGTTATCAAATTGGCTTGAATATTTGGCCAAACCAGATAAACTTACCAGAACCAGAGCAATTAAAAGCCAGATAATGACAACAGAAAGTCTAAAGAAATATTATCAAATGCTGAAACATATTCCAGAACATAAATGTGGAGAATGCTTGAAAGAGCCAAAGATTTCTTATGATGTAAGACTGGAATAGATTCCCAACAAGATAAAAAGGAGATTCCTGACAGATAAAATAGAGATTTCAGACAAGATAAAAAGGAGATTCTCAAATCAACTAAGAAGAAAAAGGAGATTCTACAGAGATCTATATAAAGGATAGAAAGCCACAAGCTGAGGGATAGGGGCTCCTTCTCACCTCCTGCTATTCCGCTGCTCAACCCTGCTGCTCGTCTCCACCTCCACCTCCCCAAAGTGGTATCAAAGTTTTAGACTTTGATACTCTAGGCTAGACACATATTGAGTGTTATAAGATATTGTTGAGACATATATACTAGATAGTGCTATGGAGTCTGTTCTAGATGCACAAACAAGAATTGCCGAATGTGGCATGGATATCCCCCACAATATAATCTTTGTAAGTTATGTTTGTTCAAGTCATGCACCTTTTACATTTATGGAATAAATAACTGTTCTTCCTGACCATCCTATTTTTCAATGTCTTAGAATATGTTTTGTGTTGTTTGTATTTATATTCCTTTATCCAATTGTTATTTTGATATGCATAGCTCCTTTTTTATTGTTGTGTCATTTCACCTCGACGTTTTACGTTTTAACAAAAAAAAATTATTTGGGGGTTCAAAAGGGTTAGGGTGCAACATTAAATATGATATTTGAAATAATTTTTCAAATCTAACCTTAGTAAGGATAGGTTGATGCAAAATATATATTATGTTGATCATTTTTTAGGTTATAATAATGTTTTTATAATAAGCAAAAATTAATAAAAATTCATAGCTCTTGTAGCATTAATATTTTGATAATAGAAGAATATCACCATTTTACATAAAAATAATTTGATTCAAAGCATGTTTTATATCAAAATAGTTTTTATAAATATATTAAGATATTTGTATTTTATTCACAATAGTTTTTTAACAAAAAATCAAAGGGTCTGGGTTTTATCCCTGACCTAAGTGTTTGGTTTCGACCAATTTCTCTCTCTCTCTCTCTCTCTCTCTATATATATATATATATATATATATATATATATATATATATATATATATATATAATCTTGTCGGCCAGCCATATGCTCAACCTTACTTGTAATCATAAAATGGGTTTTTCTTTTTGTGCCTCGATTTATGCGATCTTGTCATCTTATTTATTCTCTATTGTGTATAAAGGCATGAACTTTATAGTATTTATTCAATCTGTGAGCTATTTTTGTTTGAACTTCATACCTCTGTTGTAGGAGTTGAAGACAACAAAGAATCTTGTGATTTTTCATTGTTATGGATATAAAAATAAACATTTATTTTCATGACTTACTTTATTTCATATATTATTGGCTTTTCCTTTTCCATTTTGCTTAGTGGTTTTGATTGTTCGTAAATCACTTTACATTTTTTTGAACTTCTTTATTTTGTCGTCTCCATTATATTATGTTATTCTATATAAATCATGTTCTAAACTTATTTGCTAAAGTTGTAGGTGGCCCGAAGCGGACATTATGCAACAAATTTGGGTTCTATTCGAATCCTTTTTGGTGGTGAAGATGTCAAACGAAGGAAACTGAATCATCTTCATATGTTTGATCTGAAAGTCTGAATGACTAACTATGCAAAATGGATATTCATGAAGAATAATTATATTGGCTAAATCAAGTCAGTTTTTATCGGAATTAAACTTGAAAGTATCAGTAGTACATTTTTCATCATTAGTCTTTTCACTAATGACAAGGTGTTGTTGGCCTAATTCTAAGTTAGCTATTTTAAGACATGCCTTAAATGATTATTTAAACGTATGGTGTCCATCTTACTATTAGAATCCATAAATACTTTACACTGTTGACAAACAACACGTTGAATACATGTTTTGTTTGTTGTCATACTAAACCCCTTCCATAGAGTTGATCTTAGTGACTTGGCTTTTGTAAGAAGCATGTCAGTTTTTATATTGTTAGTAAAGGTAGAACTAGAAGCATTTCCACCAATATTGTATAATCCATATGCTCCATATATAAAAAATAGAAATAAGCAAATGGATAATTTATGACATGACAAATGCACTTGACAACCAGCTGGAGAGAGTATAAAAAAACATGAGTTGTAGATTCAAATAGTTCGAGAATAACAAATGCACACAACATTCATTTTTTGCATGCACACAACTTCAACTAAACAAATCTCAAATTCAAAGTTTAGACTAGACCATGTTAAAGATGATCAATCTAAGTATTCTATTAATCGACAGCTTGGTAGTCTTTATATATATAGTCAATATATATTAACATTTACTTAGATGTTATTGTAGGTTAACATGAATTGGGTTTGAATCAGCTGCCAATTTGCTAATTTGGTTATGAGCCAAGCAAAAGACTACTATATCCAGCAGACCATTTGCCTAGATGCAGGCTCTTACCAACTTATACCACTAAAGATATGTTCTAGCTGAATCAGTAGTACATATGAATTTCTCTTTCACACCATACTAAGCATGCCTCTAGCTCACACTTGTGATCGTCAAGCATTTCAATACCAACTCAGCTTGCTTTAACTGAATAAAAATTCAAGGTGTTAGCTAAAGCAAGAATATAGCATAGATGACTTTTTATCATGAAATTGGCAACATAATGGTATGCATAAACTTTGACCAGCATGTAATCCATTGAGAAATGATAGTAGCCAGTGACCAAACCAAACCAAACCAATGACCTTGTTGTGTCAAATTAGACGGTCATGTATATAGCATACATATGCGATCTGCATGTGTATGCATGAATATAGACCAAATAGTGCACTCTCATTTGGATATTAGGAATAAGTGAAAGAGAAATAAATAATCCACTTAATATCCTAAGTTTTGTACAAGGAAAAAGCTCATGCATGAACACCAATATGTTGCTCATATTTTCTATTTCCAAATTCTTAGGAGCCCAGCATGGTAGTTGGCCCATATGAGCACATCAAGAACAAAAACCTGTAGATTCTTCTTTCCTTCCTGAAGAGGCCAAAGTAATAGAACAGAATCTTATGAATCTAGCACTAAGCAATGGGTTCAAATTCGTTGAACAGGTTATTTAGGAGATGCCTTGTCAACAAGAAACAATAAAAAAGAATAAGAGAAAACAAGAAATGGTTACTCGACATAGATCATCTGTTATCCCTTAATGGGAGCTACAAAATGAGATGATCCCTGTGGTGTGACATTGTACAAGTCCTCTTATCACAATTAACAATGGAAATCCTCATCATTTTTCTGGTTGCTTGCTTTATTCACTTGTCAATAGGCACATGCAGATCAAACATCATTTGGATTCATAAACAATAAGAACAAAGAATGTTGAGTCACCACAATGCAATCCATGACCATTCAAGCACAGTGTTGATTCCTCTAGATCGTGCTCATGAACTCAAAACCAATGAGTAATGTATGAGTTGAATATGGATATGATGTGCCCCTACAATCTTATTCAAACTGAACAATAAAAGAGGCTCCTCTAATAGAAATAGAATAAGAAGGGGGTTCATAAGATGAGTGTAGCTTATCTCTAGTTCTTTCAATAAAGAAAAAAAAAAGTCAATGACTGCGCATAGGTGCCATGTTATGTGGTGGAGATTACAATTTTACATGAATTTCCATCTCCCATCTGATGATGAAGCTTTGCTTATTTCTCTTTTGAGTATCAATGAATCAAATAATCTTTCCCTTCTAATTTTTGCCTCTTCTTCCCTCTTTCTCTGTACAAACTTTTTCTGCCATAATGGTTTACCTCCTACTATTTTACCAATTGTACACAATACAAATTCAATTATATATTCATTTTCATCTATAATGGTTCAACCTCCTATTATTACCAATCAATTTACAATACATATTACACAAAACTGTTGTCCAGGAATCCAACATGGAATGTATAACTGTGGATGCTCAATGTAGCCCAATTATATGATGTCAACAACTATCTGCAAAATTGCACACTAATAATCTATGAGAACTTTACATACATTTTATAGTAAAAAAAAAAAAGAACTTTCAATTTTGACACATGAATACACCATGCTTGTTCTTGTTTTATGTGCCATACATATGCCTAGCACACTTATCTTAAATCAGAAATTGAATGTTCATGTTGTTAGTCTAGAAAAAATATGTTTATATGCTCCAATTCCCAAGTTGTCTGGCTTTTCCATTGATTGGTTAGCATGCCAACTAGTAGTTGCTCACTGTACCGTAGAAATAGGCAAGTAAGTTGTTCATGAAGTCATAAAAGGTTCATACAAGTGAACTACAGACAATCATGACTTTTCAACAATGTAATGAAGCACCCAAACACCAGCAAACCAAAATTATGGTCCTTGACAAGAATAATAACATACAGGTTTGCAAGAGGTACCTGGAGCTCTATTGATAATATGTGTTTAACAAGAAGCTTGATATCAACATGAAGCACCTCATCTTTAGTTTGCTCAATGTTACTTTCTAGAGGAGCTGCAAGACCTATTCATAAATGAAGTCATAATTCTTATTCATTACCAATGGCTTCCTTGTATAAAAAAAATCAGCATTATGATCTCTGTGATGTACAAATTACTATTACCGAATAAGTTTCTTTGTGAGATTATTTATCAGTGCGACTCAACTATAAAAATGGATTATTTATAGTTCACACGTCGTGTTATAATATAGAACAAGAGCATCAAAAGGTCATGCTGAAATAGTTTCTCCTCTACATTCGCCACTCGTTGTCATCAACAGTAGAAATTAGTCTTTGACATAAGAAGTCCTACATTAAGCCAATGTTGTGAGAAGCGTACGCTTCTCACAAAAAAGTACGAGTCAAGGCGTTTTTAAGGAAAAACGCCTTGAGGCAGTGGTTTGAGGCGCACGTCTCCCTAAGGCGTGCGCCTCATGTATGTGAGGCTAATGCCTTTCACATTGGCACGCTTCTCCTTGAGGCAGACGCCTCAAGGACAAATTCATTTAGTGGTTTTCAATGTAAAAAATTAAAATTAAACAACCTTAGTAGTTACAAAAGTTAGTTTATTTAGTGGCTTTTAGTGTAACCCTAATTAAACTCTCTTTCTATTTCTAACTGTCTTTTTCTCAAATATCAATCCCAAATCACCCGTCCCCACACTTTTCTTCAAAAAGGAGCTTTCTTCTCCACGGCTAAGAAGGTGAAAGGGCACGTCTGCTTCAAGGGCTGCAAGGCACTCTCCAACTCACATGAGAGTTTAAATGTCTTCCTTCTTCCTGTTAGCATATAATACAATAGTTTAGTGATATTGAAAGTCTGGTATGCCTTAGCCCCATCCTGTTAGTGTACAATGGTTTATAGATATTGTCAGCCACGTATGAGGTATGCCTTGGCCCCTTACGTTGTTCTGATTAAAGTCTTGAAGGAAGGTCTTGGCTGCTTCATACGTAAACTAGCAAATGGCTGCAGCAAGCTCATGATCAGTTTTAATTTGGGAGCCAATTTTCTTTCCAATGCCGCTTTCATTTTTCACGGAGCTTTTTATAAATTTATTAGGCGATGGAAGTGATCTTCTGGAGGTGGAGAACGAAAAGAATGACTATGATTGGTTTGTATACTCTTGGTTTCATGATGCATTTTGCGCCCAATGCTGTCATCAGTTACCGTACATTTTATGGTCACGATAGAGAGTAATTGAAGATTGGGTTCGTTTAGGACTAAGAATTCAGAAAATTCTGTAATTTTTTTACTTCATTTATTCAGTTATTTGGATGATTGGCCTGGAGTTTCATTCACCTATTCACATCTGTACACTGCCTTGTGCTTATGTTTACAACTATTTTGAAATTGAACGGTGTGCCCATTTGAATGACCTGTAGATGGGGCAGTTGAGTTCATGTCGCTAAAAAGGTCTCGTTCTTCTTTTTTAGTTGCTGCTGATCGACCCAATTGATTAGGCGATGAACCACATTTATTCAAAGAAACATATTTAGTTACAAGAACTTAGTCGACCAGTTCAATGCAACCCTCCATTTGGATGATCAGTTCATTATATCCCTGCCTCAATTATTTTTTATAAATATTATATAATTCACAAATTTGTCCATGAAGCTTATGCTTCAATTAACGCCTCGCCTCGCCTCATGAGAGGCTCAACACGTCGCCTCGCTTTCCCGCCTTTTACAACATTGCATTAAACCCTTACAAATTCAGGTTGAAGAATGTGCATGTACAAACATGTAATGATACATGGACATGAAAGCAATAGATAACCCATGCTTGAAATGAAATGACATTTAAATAATGTGCGATAACAATTGGTGTCACACCCTTTTGCATTTTTTTGAGAGTGAGTCTCAGGTCTGATAATACTACCTTAAGGTGCAACTTGGAACAAGTTGCAGTAGGTAAATCAGACCATAGTTATGCTTAGTCTTCCAAACTAGATAGACCAGTTACCAGTCACATATATGACTTTTACCTCCAACCCACGGCTACAACTTAAGGATAAGACATTGCTACATAATCTGAACTTAGATAAATACTTATTTTAGACAAACTATCTGGTGGACAATAACATTAAAAAAAAATGTGAGGAAAGTTCAAGACTGAAACCTCGTCAAGCCTTTGAAGTTATTTTCAAATTCATCAATGTCATTCTGAAGCATTGCATTTGTTTTTGACTTCTCATCTGTCCCTGATTTTATGGAATCAACTTTATATTGAAGACCCTAAAAAAGAAAGAAAGAAAAAACAAAAAAGTGCTCACACAAAAGAATAGAATACAAAACAATGTGCACATTGATTTGGATGTAAAATGAGAGAAAGGTGGATGTGGGCAAACCTTAGTAGTCACACCATCTGTGAATCCCTAACGATGCTTGAAAGTTTTTTGGCTGCCCCTGAACATTGACAGTAATATCTTCTACGTTCTAATAGCCCAAAACCACCTTATGGCTTCCTTGTGTACAAAAAGTCATCATTACGTTGATGCACAAATTATTCTTACATAATAAGTTTCTTTGTGAGATTATTTATCAGTGCCACTCAACTATAAAAATGGGTAGCAACAAAACAGTAAGAAAAACAAAACAAAACCAACTAACTGTAGATGAGACGTAAGTGTAAAACTAAAACAGAAAACAGAAATCACAACCCAAGAATAGAACAAAGAACAAAAAAGAAAACAAGAAGAAAATGTCTGAGAGATAGAGAGAGGTGTCTCTCTTACAAATTCTCATGCCCTTCTGCCTTTCAGGCTTCAATAGTTTCTCTTTCTTCTTTTTGAGTAGGCCAGTAGCCCAATTTTCTCCAAAGAAACCTAAGCAATCGTTCCTGTTGCTCTTGGGTGGTGTAGTGAAGACGTGTTTGAGGAAGAAATGACAGAGAGAAAGGCAGAAAACCAATAATCTCCATTAATGTACATGAGACCACAAATAGCAGGAATAATTTTTTTAGAAGCAAACGGGAACATGCGAGAAGCTTCTTTATCACTATTTTTAATTTTTTAAATAAATGTTTGATTTCTTAATACTTTTCATTTTTTATTTTTTTATAATCAAAGTACAATTTTAACCATTCCGATTCACATATGATTTCAATTAGGTGCACTTCGGCCCATTTCAAATTTAGTATGAATATATATATATATATATGTGTGTGTGTGCATTTCAACAAGTCTTTTGAAACGATTTGACTATAAAAGTGCTTTATATCTTGAACTTTTAGGTTTTCATATTGTCTTTTTATGCAAAAATATTTATTACTTAATTTTCACCTGGTTCGTTAAGATGTTTTAACTATTAGCTTATCAATTTTCTCAATAAGTTCTTCATGCCCTTAATTTGTCATATTTGATTTCTATGTCTTCAAGTCATTTAAGGATGTGTTATATTATTTTCACATACATTCTTTGATCAATTTTTTTTTTTTTAAATACTTGTCTCAAACAACTAGTTTATCAACTAAATATAATTTTTATGAGGTTGCATGTTTGTGCAAATGATATGTATGAGTAATTAGACACATAGTTTTCTCAATAAACAAGTTTATCATATGGTTTTCACACTTCTTTCACAAGTTTTTCATATGATTTTTATACTTTTTTCACAAGTTTTTCATATGGTTTTTATACTTTTTTCACAAGTTTTTCATATGGTTTTTATTCTTTTTTCACAAGTTTTTCATATGGTTTTTATACTTTTTTCAAAAGTTATTCATATGACTCTCATACTTTTTTCATACTAATTGCTGTTTGCATCTTCAAAAATATTTGGTTTTTGGAGTATTTCATAAAAATGAAGTTTTATTTTAAATGAGAGAGAAATGGACTCGTCTGTCGGTACGATGATTGACCTTTGAGAAAATATTTGAAAATTTGATGTTTCAAATTTTTGAGAAAGAAAACGTTTGAAAGTATAAAACATTTTGATTGGAGAAAATTTGAATCGAAAAATCTTTACAAATATCATTTGACATCGTTTTGAAAATCATTTTTTTAAGTCACTTTAGTGTCATCTTAAAACTTTAAGTACGTTTGAGATTTTGATCTAATTCAGTTATTACCTATTTAGAGCTCTATCTCATCTTGCTTAAGTTTTTTTAGAGATATGTTTGTGATCATTCGTAATGTTAAGTAAGTGTAAATGTATAAATGCATTGATCCTACATTATTAGAAAAAAATCATTTATTCCTACCATGAAATTCATCTAGAAACATTTGTACAATCACATACATTTAAGTTTCTCATTTTTATTTATAAAATTATCATAAGTATTTTTATGAAAAGATGAAAGTTTTTGAAAATGAATGAGGTTCTAAACCATCAAGCATGATCTGAATATTGGGTCATTACTTGAGTTTTAATTTTGGTGAAACTGGCAAATAAGAAATTAAAACTTTAGGTCTTGGAAGTATTCAAAAGAATGGGAAAGAAGGAATATTTTAATACAAGAGGAATGAAAGAGAGAGAGGAAGAAGTTTTTTAAAAAAAAAACTAGAGAGAGATATGTATACATATGCGTCCTTATGTGTGTGTGTATATATATATATATATATATATATATATATATATATATATATACACACACACACGCAAGTGAGAGCATGTGAAAAGAAAGTATTAACTCAAACGAAGAAGGAGAAGAAGATTTAAAAAAAAAAAAGAGAGAGAGATATTTTAGAGAAAAAGAGATTTTTAGAGAAAATGAGACTAGAGAGAGAGAGAGAGAGAGAGAGAGAGAGACATATATATATTCATATGTACGTGTATGAGAATTTGTAATAATATGTTAAATCATAAAAAGAGAACGACAAAGAGAGATAGTCATGTGCATGTATGCATATATAACATGTGTATACATATATGCTTTCATGAGAGTTGAAATCAAGAAATAACTTCAAAATATCCGACTTCGTTTTTTCTCCAAGGGGTAACTCATGCCCAAAAGGAAAGATTGTGGAGGTATTTATAGGGAGTTTTGGAGTCAAAACTCAAAATTTGATTTTTTTTAATTTAACTAAATTTTTATACGAATTCCAAATATTTTTTTAATATTTCTTTTTTAAGAACAAGTGGAATTGACCATTAGCCCTGCAAATACCCCTTTGGGGTGTGGGTAGGGCTATTGCCCACACAACATGGCTAAAACTGCCCCTAGGGGCTGTTTTTGACCCAAAAAGGGCCTCTTCTCAAAAGGGGGTGAAATGCTCCCTTATCGTCTCGTTTGGTAAGGGGTGGATTTAGCCTTCTTAACCTCCCAGGGAGCCGTTCATAAAATAAAAACGTAAAAATCATATTTTAAATATATATTTACAAGGGGTAAAAATGGTTTTTAGGGCCAACTCTGCTTTGAGTGATTTTGGGCTCGTTTTAGATCGGGATTAGGTTTGATTGGTCGCCAATGCATTCTAGTGAGTGATTTAAGCTTCAAAAACACATTTTGATGCGAGAATGAAACATGAAACAAAAGGAAGGTCTCGTGCGTGCAGGCACAGTGCTCAACAAATTTTGTTGTTTTGATCTCGGCTTTGGAATTTGAGTTCAAAATTCTATATTTGGATCTAAACTTGGGTTTTGGATCTAATTCAGATCCGAGATTTGGATTTTAGAGTTGAATCTTGCATCTAAAGTTGGGTTTTTAATTTAAATTTTGTATTTGGGTTCAAACAAGGGTTTACAGATTTATTTTTGATCGAATAGTCACGAATTTGTTTTGGGTCTAGGATTACGCTTTAAGTCTAAAAATTTAAATCCAAATGACTAAGAATTTTGTTTGGGTGAAAATAAAATACTGTCTTTTTAGAAAAATTTGGAGTGATAACAATTGTATATATTGAACATTAATTGGTCTATTTTTAAATATAGCTTATTTTAATTAAGTAAACTATTATTTCATCATGATCACGTATTGAAAATTATTAAATCAGGTGACCCATATTATTTCTCGTTTAAAAAACATTATTTAATGCATTTTTTTCATTTCATTAAGTTAATTGAAATAATTTGTGTTACATTCGTAAAAAAGTGTTCAATGACATATAAGATAATTTATTAGTCCTCTTAGCTTTATTGCAATAGGTGTTTTTTTGCATAAAATTATATATTTGATAGAATGATATATCAGATAATTTATTAAATCAAACAATTTGTTGTTCTCCTACTAGTTAAAGGTTTTGTTTTCAAATTGTGAATTATGTGTTATATATAAAATACTTAAGTCTTTTGGATAAATTATATGGTTATACAACACAATTTACTTAATTGATTAAATAAGCAATTGATAATTTCATAAAAAAAACTTTTTTTATGAGTTCAGCAGTTTTTTTCATATTACATATATTTATTTGAGATTATGTATAGTGAAGACACTTTCAACTTAAAATGAATATCAAAATGCATTTAATATTTTCTGTTTATTATAAAACATATTTTCTTTTAAGTTGGTTTTACAAAAAAAGTATATTTTTTTGCTATCAATTTTTTTTAATACTCATAATAAACATTGTTTAACAGTTATTTACAAGGTCAAATTGCACAAACATAATTATACTTATTAAAGTAAATTGTTTGGCACTTTTGTCAGTAACTTGTTTGGTTTATGTCAAATTTTGACTTTGTGAGTCTCAAAAATTTAAAATTAGCTTGCTGCTGGATAACTACAAAAAACACCATAAGCCTTTGTTAGAGTCATTATAAATCATGGCTATGTGATAATTATTGCTAATGCTTCATTGCAAGGTGTTTTTAGGGGCAGTTATTTAAACAAATTTGTCATGAGACAATATTTGGCAGCTGACTGATTTCAATTCTTAGAGTTCTTGTGCATGCAAATAATTTTTTTTTGAAACCTGCCATTTTTTAAATATATAATATAGCTATTCTTGGAACTAATTTGACATAATAGACCATTAAAAATTTTATAACTTTAAAAGTGTCCTTTTCATATTTTTAAAAATGCCCATTTTGTTGGATTTCTTGATTGAAGTTTTCTTTATTATTTTAAATTAAATAAATACAATATTTATGATATCATGCTTAGTTGATGCCTTAACTATAGTAGTTTGCTTGATTACACAAAATTGTTTAATTAAACACAACATTAATTAATTAATTAATTAATTAATTTTATATGATGTAGTTTTAAATATTTTAAGTTAAATGGTGTATATGGTAACTATAGGCTATTATTATATGCAATTCCATGAAAGTCATTAGCTCTTAGTCAAATTATGCCTTCATATAAAATACTATTTTTTTCTTACCTTGATGTTAAGTTAGTGTATTTGGCTAGACCTTTTGCCCAAACATCATACCATTCTCATAGGTTGTAACTTCAAAACATAGAGCCACCAACTCAAGCTCTCACGGCTCAAATTCATATATTAGGTTACAAGATTCAAATATCAGCTCTCGCGGTTCAGATTTAGATATCAAGTTACAATTCGGATTCTGATATCAATTCATGGTTCAGATATCAGTTTAGAGTTTGTATTTCGATATACTTGCTAAAATAGTTAGTATATGATGAGATATTTATTTAAAATTGAATCTGAATTCGATCTGATCTTCTTAATCGGATGTTAAATTGCTTACCATATCCGATTTTTTAAAAGCAATTCGGATGGATATCGGATCTGAATATGATCCATTGACATCCCTAGATACCCCAAAGAGGCTACTTTTCCCCTACCATGAACCCGAAGGCCCTGCCCTTGGAGTATGCAGGTCTACAATGGGCAGTGAATTTTATAAAGGAAACAAAATAGCTTACGTGAACCAATGTTGAACTCAGATCATCACATATCTCATATCAACAACAATCAAACACAACCTAAGTGTTAAAACTGCTTCTTTTTGTGGCGATATTGTCTCAGATCTCATAGGGATATTCCCCCTGCACTTGTTGAGAGGCCTACACGTGGTGATCTTACAAGTGACGTCTGTCAATGGTTACCATCTTAATGATAAATTATATGCGAAGCTGCTATTTAGTGTTTTTGACATACTGGACGAGGGAAAACTTGCTGAGGTTTGCTTCAAACTGAAACTGTTGGCAACATGGTTAGTTAGGGGATGCATTAATTTGTCTGTCAAGTGAAATGAATTGAGGGGAGAAACCAAATGCCGGCAAAAAAGAAAAAAAGAAATGTAGAATTTATTTTTACAAGGATGAATTGTTAAGAATGGTGTGGAGCACCACTGGTCACCTTTTAGGCCCCCTTTGGATGATAGAGCGCAGAGCAGGTTTTGCACATAAATCAAGTTTTTGGAGAAATTAGATTTGCAAATTTACTTGAACTTAACTCTTTTTGGATGCCAAAATTTGGGTTTGCAAACAAAAATATCCACGTAAAATGACCCTGGTCAATTCACTTTCCATTTTACATATTGACAGTACTCTATAAAAGAAAGGTAGATCCTTTTCTTGCGTTCTGGCCAAGGCTGTTCCAACTGGTATAGGCATGATAACATTCTGGTCGACTGGTGGCCGGAAATTGGAAAAAATGGCCGGAAAATGGTGGAGCTTCTCCACCACCGTGAAGTGAAATAGATGGAAAGGGTGAAAACATTGCCCCCTCTCCCTGAAGTTTCGGAAACCTGATCTTCTTATCAGCAAATAGAATGGGAAAGTAGGATTTTGTATAAAAACTTGGTTTGACTCTAAAAACCAAATTTTCAACCTGATTCCAAGCAATGCGTTAGGCTTTTTAAAACCTTACGCAATCACTTGAAGGTAACTACGTAATCAAAGTTCATTTAGCCTAAGAGGAAATTCTTTTGCTTACCCAAAACTTGGACCTAATTATAATTCAATTTCCGGACGGGACTTTAGTTTACCTTAATAATTGTAATGATAACAACATGTGACCAGACCAAGTCAAATTCAATATAAAATTAAAATGAATTGACTCAGTTTTTGCCATATTCTCTTTCATATATGATTATATTTCGGTACAATGTGAGTTAAATTTACTACCATAAGGCCTCGATTTGAAGCTTTTGACTATTTTCAAACCTAAATAATCAATTATTTGGACATTAGGGATATGCTATGATTGAATTATATATGATTTGTGTTATCAATATCACTCCTTATCCGAGCATATCAGCTGATAATCAAGCATTGTATTAGCCCCTATTAATACGAGAAAAGCCAGAACTATTTTTTTTAATCTTTTTGTTTGTCATTGAATTTGAAATATTTTGGATTATTTTTAACTTATGAAACAAAAAAAAAAAGGGTGATAGGTGTTAATCTTATTTAACAACACATTTCGGCCTTAAGCCGATACCGCTTTTTTCACTATGCTAATTGATACGATGGTCCGGTGGCAAGATTTTCTACGGAAAGGGGACTCCCAACGAGGACGGTGCCTTGGAAATTTTCTTTGGGTAGCGCAGCAGCCATGAAGATGGCTTTGATAACTTGGACAAGATAAACATATTCTATTGAGATCTTGTTGTATACATATTCTGTTTAAATATTGCCAGGAAGAGATTGGTAAAGCTGCATATGTCATGGTACCCAAAAATGAATTTCCAAAAAGTATTGTGGCTTATATTGGAAAACTTTGACGGTATAAAATATTTTTAAAAAATCACAATGAGTGTGTTGGGATGAGAGAGAGAAGGTCCAAGTATCTAATAAAAAAGAGAACTTGTTGAAAGTGTTAAGAAAATGAATCTAATGGTGTGTCAATCAAGAAGAAAACAAGGGCAGGATTTATGTGGTTCGGCTTGAACGCCTACGTCCACGGGAGAAGTCACCAATTGTTATTTCTGTTGTGTTTTTTTGCTTGTTGCAGTGGTACAATATATTTGGAGTTTACAACGGCTGAAAAACTAAGAGATGAAACAATGAGAGGAAGGAAAGAAGACAGCGTATCTCGTCAACATTTCTTTCTTCAACGTTCTTCTTGGAGTTGTCTTTCCATAACACAATAAGGCAACTCATGAGGTGATTTCCTCCAAGAAGTCGTAACAATCTCCCCCTAAAGTTGGTGCACATATGTCAATCTATCCCAACTTGTTTGAAATGACTTTGTGCTTGTTTCGTCCAAGAGCATTCGTTAAAATATCTGCAAATTGATTGTCACTGTTAACATATGGAGTTTCTATAGTTCCATCTTGAATTTTTTCTCCGATAAAGTGACAGTCAACTTCTATATGCTTTGTCTTCTCATGAAAAACTAGTCATGTTGTCACAAAGAAGTTTCATAGGAATCTTTACGTCCACAAGCATGTCTTTTAGTAATGATTTCAACCATACCAGTTCACAAGTGCAAGATGGCATAGCTCTATATTCTGCCTCTGCACTTGATCGAGCTATGATTGACTGTTTTTTGCTTCTCTATGTTACTAGATTTCCTCCAACAAATGTGCAATAGCCTGATCTAAATCTTCTGTCATTTGGATTACCAGCTTAGTCTGCATCAGAGTATACAAAGACATCAAAAGATTTGTTTCTTTTCATCAAATCCCTTTTTCAGAAGATTCCTTTAGATACCTTACTATCCTATGAGCTGCTTTCACATGTGTTGATATTGCTTTATGCATGAATTGACTTATAGGGCTAACTGCATAAGTAATATATGGACGAGTGACAATTAGGTAAATTAGCTTGCCAACTAATTTTGGAAGCTCTGGACATTTTTCACTATTTCACCATCATCATGCATGAGTTTGCAGTTGAGTTCCAAAAGAATGTCGACTGGCTTGGCTCCCATGCATCCGGTTTCCTAAAGAAGATCCAAAACATATTTTTGTTGGCATAAGAATATTCATTTATCTGAATGTGCCACTTCTATACCTAGAAAATACCTTAATCTGCCTAAATCTTTTATTTCAAATTGGTTGTGAATGTACTTTTTGACTCCACTCATGAAGTCGATGTTGTCACCTATCATAATGATGTCATCAACATACACAAGGAGAATTGTGATCTTTGAATCTCGTGCGGAAACAAACATGGTGTAATCAATGGAGCTTCTTTTGAATACAATCTTGGCAAGCGCATCACTAAGACGAGAAAACCATGCACGTGGAGATTGCTTAAGTCCATAGAGGGCCTTTTTTAATCGACACACATAGCCCATCTTACTTTCAATGTCTTGAGGAACCTCCATGTAGACCTCTTCATTGATGCTTTCATGCAAGAATGCATTTTTTATGTCAAGTTGCATAATATCTCAGTCTTTATTTGCAGTAACTGAGAGCAATGTTCTAACTGAATTCATTTTTGCAACTGGTGCAAAAGTTTGAGTGTAATCTTCTCCTTCAGTCTGAGTGAATCCTTTTGCTACTAGTCAGGCTTTAAAACGTTCAATGGTGCCATCACTTTTATATTTTACCTTGTAGATCTATTTGCATCCAACGATCTTCTTTCCATCTAGCAATGGTACTAGGTCCCAAATATTATTTCTCTGTAGTGCTGAAATTTCCTCTGTCATGGCATCTCTCCACTATTTATTTTTGCTAGCCTCCTCATAATTTTTTGGTTCTTGGATAGAATAGGGTTTTAGGATATAGTCTTTGTAGGATTCAGACATGTTGTCAAAGGTAAAGTAGTTATCGATGGAGTGAGAGTTGTGGGTGGACAGATAAGTGTAGTAGTCACTAAGCTTTGATGGAGGTTTTTTTAGTCTTGATGATTTCCTAGGGTTTTCTGTAATGGTTGGCTCAAGTTGACTTGTTTGTTGGTTCGCCACAGTCTAGAAAAATCATAATATGGCTCTTGCTCAAAGAATTTGATGTCTCGAGTCACAAAATATTTTTTTAAATGAGGATCATAACATTTGTATCCCTTTTTTCTACTAGAATAACCAAGAAAAATACACTTCATAGCTCTTTTGTCAAGTTTATTTGGAAAACCAGCATGTACGTGAGCAAAACACTTGCACCCAAACACCTTCAAGAAAAAAAGTGTTGGGGAACGTTCATGTGTATCATGAGAGAATGGGCAATATTGAGTAATTGCCGATTTTTGGATTCCGCCACTCCGTTTTGTTGCGGGGTTCTGGCACAAGAGTTTTGTGGTTGAATTCCACGTTTTCTCATGAACACTTTTAATGTTTCGTGCATGTCTTCCCCCACCATTTTCAGATTGAAGCTTTTTTATTTTAATTCCATATTGTGTAAAAAACATGTTATAAAATTCTTCAAGAATTTTTGGGCCTTCACTTTTGAATTAAAAAAAAATAACCATGTAACACGAGACTTGTCGTCAATGAAAGTCACATAATATTTATAACCCAAATAAGAGTCTACCGGGGCTGGTCCCTAAACATCGAAATGTACCAAATCAAAGAATTCAGCAGATCGTTCAGTAACATGATGAAAAGGTAATCTAAATGACTTAGGAAATTCACATGCATCACAAGCAAAATGATCAACATGAACATTAGGAAACAAAAGTTCAAAAGTACGGTCTGAAATATGCCCCAAACGGGAGTGCCACTTATGATATTCTGAAAAACGTGCATTCTTGGAGTAGGTAAGAAGGCTAGAGTCTGGTTGATCCAACACGTATAGCCCATTGAGTTCACGCCCCCTACCAATCTCCCTCCTCGTTGTAAGGTTCTGAAAGATCACTTCCTTTGAAGAAAAAGTAAACAGACAGTTGTGAGATTTTGTTAATTTACTAACAAAAATTAAACTAGCAGAAATTTTGGGCACATATAAAACTGCAGAGCATGCTTTATTCTCAAGCAAAGATGCTTCCCCAGTCCCATTGACGGCAATAGGGGCTCCATTAGCAGTAAAAACATGACCCTTTTTACATTTTCTAAATTAGTTAGGTCTAAAAAGTCGCTCGTCATGTGATTTGTAGCACTGGAATCAATAATCCAAGGAGATTCATTTGAAAAAGTGTAAAGGGCATGAGATGTACCTTCTTTGTTGTGGATAGGTTGGGAGGAAACTAAGTTAGTCTTGGAAAATTGCTGAAATTTTTTTTCCAGATCTTCTTTGGTGATGAAATTTGCAATGTCACTTTGCTTGGACATGGGTACCTTCTCCCTAGTAGGACGTCCGACCAATTCCCAGCATTTCTCACGGACATGACATGGTTTTTTTCAATGAGTGCACTTGATCTTGTTCCAGTTTCTTTGGTAGTTGTTGCTGCTATTTTGATTTTTTGAGTTGGTTGCATCGTTGAGAGCAAGATAAGCCATCTTCTCAGATGATTCCTCACTGGTTTGGGTATTGGACAATTGGTTCATGACTTTAAGCCTAGAGTGTTCTCGTTGTATAGCTTGACATACACTATTGAAGCTAGGAAGGGGAGTAGTCATAAGAATTTGACTTCTTAATCATTCATAGTCACTGCCAAGGCCAGCAAGAATTTTGAACACCTTGTCTTCCTCAACACGTTGCTTGTAAATTTCTGGATCTGAGGTTGGTGGTCTATATTGCATAAGTCCTTCCCATAAACTGCGATTTTGGCTTAAGTACATGTGTAAAGGCTTGTCTCCAAGGATTAACTTAGCAATTTCGGCATGAATCTGATAAACTCTAGCAGCATTGTTTTGTTCACTAAAAAGATCTTTCAAAGTTTCCCATAGTTCTTTTGCAATCTCTTGATATAAAAGTGTATCAGATATATGAGATTCCATAGAGTTTAAGAGCTAGGACATTACCAGATCGTTCTCAGACTCCCATCCTTTGTATTGTGGATCTGTCTTGGGTGGCTGTTTGATGTCGCCATTTATGTACCCAATCTTTGATCTGCCTCTGAGAAAGAGTCGAGCTGCTCTGGCCCAACTGAGGTAGTTTGCTCCATTCAGCAACGTTGAGGTGATCTTCAAAGTATGATTGCTGTGATCATCATTTGACGTCTTGGATGAATTTCTGTTGTCGTTACCATGGGATTCTGCCATAGGTATGGGCAGAGGATGTTGTTGGATAACAGGAGGAAAAAGAACAGAGCCTTATGCAGAGATGTGCTCTGATACCATGTTAAGAAGATGAATCTAATGGTGTGTCAATCAAGAAGAAAACAGGGGCAAGATTTTCGTGGTTCGGCTTGAACGCCTACGTCTACGGGAGAAGTCACCAATTGTTATTTCTGTTGTGGTTTTTTTCTCATTGTAGTGGTACTGTTGTGTTTTTTTTCTCATTGTAGTGGTACAATATATTTGGAGTTTACAAGGGCTGAAAAACTAAGAGAGGAAGGAAAGAAGACAACGTTCATCTCTTCAACGTTTCTTTCTTCAATGCTCATCTTGGAGTTGTCTTTCCACAACACAATAAGGCAACTCATGAGATGATTTCCTCCAAGAAGTCGTAACAGAAAGCAAGAAGCCCATTTGACATTTGTCTTGTGTTCTGTCTGTTTTGTCTATTTGATCCTTGGTGGGCAAGTGTCTCACAACATATAGAAAGGGTCCAAGGTATCAAATCAAAAGAACCAAATCAACACATATGCATACTTACAATTCAAAGCAATTATAGATCAATAAAATGAAAAATGATATAAAAATGATAGATACATCCCGAAAGGGAAGAAAATGAGAACTGGTGATGGCACTCGTTGTTTATTACAATGTTAAACCCCACTAGTGCCTCCTCATTCTGTCAAGAGAAAACCTCGCATAAAGACAGCAGAAGGGAAATTGTTGAACTTCTATCTTGACCTATTGAACTAATTATGAATATCGGATGGGTGAACTTCAGGGAATACACAAGGTGGAGCAGTGCACCTGTTTGTGACATTTCTTGGAACACGGTGTTCCACAATCAAACAGTCCTTTTTAGTCAACAGAAACATTTATTTCTAACTTACTTTTTAGTTTGGAATGGATCAGGATATGAAGGTGAAAAGCTAGCTACAATCCGACTTGGGACCTGCTAGGTGACGGTCTTTAAATTCGGGTCTTTCTCCGTTAGCATCGTTGGCTATCAGAATGTGATGGCGGTGGTTAACCGAAGGAAGGTACAAGGCCTACAAAGGCGGTTAAAGTTTGTTTTCGTCATTTGATTGGAATCACTCCTTTTTAAGCAATTTCCAGTGTCCAGTGTGGACTTCCGTCGGACTATCATCTGAAATCGATGATATACATGCTCCTTTTCTAGCTTTCACCTTTCTTCCTCTATCATCGTCGTCTACCGTTCTTCCGGCTCGTTTCATTGTATGCCGCAATGGGAGGCGGATACGCATCCGTCATATCTGTCAGGGTACTGCGGATGCCGTAAAAATTCAGAGTATTTATTTCATTTGCTTTGAATTTCTTGTGTCTTTTGTGGTTGCAGTGTGTGACTTTGATGGAATTGGGATTTTGTGTGTGTTGCTGGAAAATGCAGCATTGGTCCTAGGGTTTCTATTCGCTTGATTTAGGGTTTCGGATCTAAATCGTATGGCTCGAGTGTCTGGTCTCCTTAGCTTGGGTTTCCATGACTTAACCAGCGATCATCAGACAACATTTGCAGTCTTTAATCGGAACTGGCTTCTCTGTCTATCCGCAGATTGAGTCTTGTTAAGATGCTTGCGTCGTTCGATGCTGTCTGTGGATTTTTTTTTTTTTGGGTGCTTGCCGGCGACAGAGAGCTTACCGTAGGAAATGTGCGATACTGTTGGTTCGAATTACCAGCTGAAATTCGTGTAGTTCTGGATCACAGCAACATTTGCTGAATGCGGTTCAGTAAAGGCCTAAGGCCTCTACAGGCCCGATCTATGACTTAGATTGACAGTGACAAAATGGGTCTATTTATTGATTGTTTGCGTATTTGATTTTGCGATTTATATTGTTGGTGGGAGTTTATGCTTGGCTGACTATCCTTCTCTTAAAATCTCATACTCATTTTTCTAATTTTATATATGTTGTCGAAGATATTGAACATCGATCATTGTCTTGTCTAGGCCTTGTTTGTGTTATCCATAATTTTTTTCTAAAGTTTCTTCTAAATTTTAGGTGACAACTTCATCAACACTCTAGCAGATGCAATCAAGATAATTGATTACGGCACTGGTAGTCATGGGACTGGCTCAATTATATATTGTCTTTTGAAGAATGGGCTTCATCTGTGATTGTACTTGCCATTTAATGAGTTGGTCTAACTGATTGGTGAATTTAGGCAATCACAGTTGGAGCTGATCCAGCTTTCTAATGGTTCTTCTGAATTTTGTCTTATCTGGGAACTTAATTAAGAGAGTTGTATTCCCCTTGGTGCTGCTTCCTTGGATGATGTTGACCTGGATCAAGTCAGCCTTGATTATGTTCTCAATTGTGCCAAGAAAGATTAGGTGACAAAAGATTTATATTGATTCAACTTCTGCAGCCATCATGGAAAGAAGAAAAAAAAATGTTGCAGTTAGTTTTCTCCCCCCTTTATTGAGCTTTTAGGAACTTGCTTTTGTTACAGGAGATGTGCTAGAGTTATCAGAAGCAATTTGAGACCATTATGAAGAAGTCATCCTTCCAGCGACTGTGAGATTCTTGTACACTTATTTTTCTCTTGTAGCAGTTCTTATTATCTCACAAACTTCCATGTTCTAATTAATTGATATGTAGTCTTTTCCAGCTTGTGAATCTATTTGAAGCATTTAAATGAAGTATTTTGATGGATGAATATACTAACAAGTGCTTATAGGTAACTAGACAAACATATATGTGAACCAACAAACAAACAGATAAGTAACGTTCGTGTTTATGTGTGCATATGTATACTTCATTTCCCAATAAGCCGAGGGAGCAATTTAGACAAGCTTAAGTGCTGCTTGAGGTGCAAATTGAGATGGCACTGACAGTGTCATGTTGGTGTTGAAGTGATCCAGTCAATAAACATAGCTGTGACTCTCTATTTTCTTTTCTTCTATCAAACCTATTTTTGGTGGCATTTTTTCACGTTGATGGGTATAAGACTTCCTTCTAGGGTATGTTTTTTTTTTACGTATTTTGTGGTTCTTTTTGTTTTCTATGGTTTGGGAATTGTTTGTCATTTAGTTTTCAATCTTGAAGCGTTTGGTTTGATTTGTGTATTTTTTTGCATAATGCAATCATTTATCATCTTTGTGCTCGCAGATGAAGGGTGTTCAGCAGAAGAATTTTTTTTTACTTACTAGGCGAGAATACTCAGGATCACCTCCATGATGGGCACCACCTCCAGTTCCTGTCCATATAGTGCCAGCACCTGTTGTGACAAATCTTACAAAGTCACAGTCACTTCATTCCCCGCCTGTTCATGAGTTAACAATATATGGCACTGAGAATTTTGATGATGGAGATGAGGATGCTCGACTTAATGTACTCAAGGTTGTAAGACGTCAATAAAATGATGCAAGTGACCTCATCTTTGATTTGCCTCCATTTTCAACAGGTATGCCGGCCATCCTCTTCATATATATATATATATATAGCGAGAGAGAGAGAGAGCAGTAGAGTGGACCATCCAGTCACATTTTGTTTACAATTTTTTAAAACTAATTATATGGATGTGTTCTTCATGTCTAAAACCATGAAAACCAATACAAAAATTATATTATTTGGACATACAAGGTGAGTTTTATAAGCTAAAAAAATTTATGACTGTTGATTATTATACTTCTATAAATCTTAGCCAGACACTTAAAAATGTCATTCGTTGATGGATTTATAATGAATTAGTTACGAAGGTCACACTCATAGTTGATTTTACAAGAAAAAGAGTAAAAAACATAAACATAATTGTGACTGGTCTGTGTAGCTGGTTCAACTGATTCTCTCTCACACACACACACACATATACATATTATATATCTGACAGTTATTTTCACATTCTATCTATTGAATTACATTGGACGTCTATGATTGTTATGTATAAGGACGGATTCACAGAACACATTTGTAATTAATGGAAACCACTTTGGCTGTCAAAATGAGGCCCATATTTACTAAATTTCAATTCCAAGTAATACCATGGTTTTTGCATTCATTGATGACAGGTATAACAGATGTCGATCTTTGCGATAGCTGGTTCAACTGATTCTCACACACACACACACACACACACATACATATTATATATCTGACAGTTATTTTCACATTCTATCTATTGAATTACATTGGACGTCTATGATTGTTATGTATAAGGACGGATTCACAGAACACATTTGTAATTAATGGAAACCACTTTGGCTGTCAAAATGAGGCCCATATTTACTAAATTTCAATTCCAAGTAATACCATGGTTTTTGCATTCATTGATGACAGGTATAACAGATGTCGATCTTTGCGAAACAGCATGTGAGGTTCTCTTAGCTTCTGTAGGAGATACAAAGCACATTTACAACATCCTTCACACTTTTTTTGTGAGGTTAATTTTAGTGTAAATGTGGATCAAACTTTTCAATGAGCATTCCTTTTCTTGGTTTCGATCCAGTTTGTTAGTAGTGGAAACTGGCATGTTTAATTGATTGGCGGTTCTTGATTAGATTCTCTGGGTCCTAGTTTTCCTGCAAAACAACATTTATTGATTAAATAGCTCATGTTCTATCATTGGGTAGTGATTTCTTGCAGAATGAATATCTGAAAGAAATCTTCTTTTGCATATAGTCTCATTTTTATGCATGTCATATAGATGTTCATATTCCGTGTTTCATTTATGGGGTTCTCTCTCTGCCATCTAAGGAAAAGGAGAAGAAATCAAAACTGTTAAGCTTGCTAGCAATGAGAGTGAGAATGTTGCATCCCAAACCTCACATGAATCAGGTTTGACTGGACTTTTTGAGGCAATATGTGTGCAAATGGAGGTAAGTAAACCATGGAGTACAGTGATGTTATTTCTTGGCAAGTATTTTTGCCTTGCTCTCTTATAGGAGCCGCCAATGACTTGTTTCATACTCTTATTTTGGATTTAGTGAAGTAGTTCATGTTGTATGTTTGGAGCAGCTGTTCTATGCCTTGATTTCGGTGACTTGAGCTGGGATATTTCATCAGTTTGAGACCTGGTTAAAGTATTGGGTGCTCGAGTCCAAAAATTGAAGTGCATTGGTTGACGAGTCTCTTTCCTTCTCTATAAAGCTCAATATCTACCATGAGTTGATACATATTTAAATTGTGAAGCATGGCTCATTGGCTCTATATGTATTATGTAGAAGCAAGAATCTTGCTTGATAAATAGCAAACATTTTTATGTATAGCACACATGCACATGTGAAAACTATGCTTTTGCTGTTTTGCACCAATTTGCAACTAAACTTTTGTTCATAAGTTCTTGGTTGCTTTTTAATCTATTTATAATGTTAATTTTAGTACTTGTACGTATTCCTACATGTGCTGGTCTATATTACCGTAGGATTTTCTTGTTCTGTAGCCACCTGCAACGGCCAATGCCAATGAGGGAGAACCCAAATGACATAGATTGCTGTTGTATGAGTTCCTTCAATTTTGTTTAGATTCAGTTGCCATCCACGGTAGGTTGAGTCAGTTTAAAGAGGAACTTTTCACATGGTTACTGTTCATTACCTTCGACACCCCCCGGACAGTCCTTCCATTGCATCTCTCGTGCGACAAAATTTTCTATACTCGGCCACAGAGGGTGCTCAAGTCAGGAGATTTTGAGTAGAACGGGAGTCGAGATACATTCAAAAGAATCAAGACTAGAGCTGTTTAGGTCGACATCAAAGAAGAAACTATATATGCTGAATTAACGTCAAGATGTTTATCAGCATATTGCCTCAAAAAGAAGGGTTAGGGGATACATTAATTTGCTTGACAAGTAGAATGAAGCAAAAAAAAATTAAATTGTAGAATTTATTTTAATTGTTAAGAATGGTGTGCAGCACCACGGTTATTACTCTTTGTTTGTGAATTCGTTTAGTCGTATAGCAGCTACCTCAGCGGTGATTCCTATCGTCGGTACTCTATGCTATAGCAGTGATTGTTCACCGGTACACCTACTTCCACCTGTTAGCAACCGCCTGTAGAGTAATAGCGGTAAAAGCCCAGTATATAACATTTTCCAGCGGTGAAACTATTCGCCGGTGCTGATTATAGCGGACAAAGAGCTCACAGCTATAGCTTCTTCCAGCGGTGAAACCAGTCGCCGGTACTCTTTTGGTGTAGGAGCAAAAGGACTCACCTTCCAACGGTGAAAATATTCGCCGGTGATGTATGTATAGCGGCCAAGATGCTCACCGCTATAGCCACTTCCAGCGGTGGAAATATTCGCCGTGCTGTCGTTTATAGCGGCCAAAGTGCTCACCGCTATAGCCACTTCCAGCGGTGAAAATATTCGCCGCTGATGTCACCGCTGTAGCCATCTTCCAGCGGTGAAAATATTCGCCCGTGATGTCATTTATAGCGGCCAACGTGCTCACCGCTATAGCCACTTCCAGCGGTGGAAACATTCGCCGCTCCTGTCAATGGTCCATTTGGGAAAAGGATGGCCACCCACTTGGTGCCACTAGAACTACTTTGTTGTAGGCAGATTTTTCTGACAAAAAATCATATCCAAAATGGTAGAAAAGGCAGGTTTGTGCTCTATGGATTCTTCAAGATGTAGCTGTAATATCTTCTTTTGAGTCAACTTTTGTTTTTTCTTTTTTTCATTCGTAATTAAATATACTGGAAGAAGACTTCTACACCATCCTGCAGTGCCATATTTAATCAGGCCATAAACCAAGTGATTTTTTTGACAGTCCTTTCGACAAAGATTGAAGAATCTAAGGATTCTTTTTAGTTTTAATTGTCAACGAAATGTCCCTTAATTAATTAATTTATTATTATTGTTGTTGTTGTTGTTATAACATACAGCCCTATTTAAGGGCAGGTGCTTCATTCTCAATGGGGTACTTCACCTTCAGGTCATGGGGGCCAAGAACGGCATCCACTTTCACATCAAAGGGGCTCAAGCAACGCCTTCTTTTCCTGAGTCCTCACCTGTTTTGGTATGGTGAGTACTCATGTTGGTATGGTGAGCACTAATGGCATTTGTTTCTACAGTGAGTACTAATGGCATTTGTTTCTAGAGTGAGTACTAATGGCATTTGTTTGTCAAGTGAGTACTCATGGCATTTGTTTGTCAAGTGAGTACTAATGACATTTGTTTGTACAGTGAGTACTAATGACATTTGTTTGTCAAGTGAGTACTAATGGCAGCCCCTCGACACTGCACAGTCTGCACTCATACGAAGTATCATGCTTTCAGTTTCAAATGTTACGCGAACAAGTCCCTCTTATATATGCGACGTAAACATTATTCAATGTATCATCTATGGGGTATTGATCCGGGTCCAGATTCAATGAAAAGAAATACCTCCCTACTTATTCATCCCATTTGCAGACCATATGAAACGTTCCTCACTGCACCACCCCTTGAGCAAGTTCACAAGCTCCACATAGGCATGAGCTTGTTTATTAGATGAGTCAAACTTGAACTAGGCGCAAAGCTTTCTCATTTGAGCTTGACTAAGCTATACTTATAATTCGATAATGATCGATTGTCCTTGCTTCTTCAGTAAAAAAGAATCAGTTATAAATGATGCAAAATCAATTTCATATGAAGTTCTTTCTTCCACAGTTATCAACGGAGGAGCACGCGCATTCTATGCATAAGATGGTTGATTTTCATTATAAGAACACTGAAAACATGGCACTAAAGTGAGCGAAAAAAAAGTAGAATGTCATGTTGTTTTGTACATGTGCACGGAAAAAGCGAGACACCACACTACCTGGAATTTTCAATCCATGTTTGTGTGGCGGAGGACAGATGCGTTCAACCATCTTGCAAAACGAGTTACTAAGGTCCTTCTCAACGATATTGTCGCCACACCGCGAGTTTGTGACATTTCTTGAAACATGGTGTTCCAAACCATCTTTTTGAGTCTCCATTTCTGAGTTAGATTTTTGGTTTGGAATAAGACAGCAAGGGTTTGGATAATAAATGTGAAAAGCGAGAAGCCGATTTGGCATTTGTCTTGATGTCTGTTTTGTCTATTTCGTCCTTTGTGGGCAAGTGTCTCACAACATATATAGAAAGGGTCCGAGGTATCACATCAAAAGAACCAAATCAACAGATATGCATACTTACAATTCAAAGCAATCATAGATCAATAAAATGAAAAATGATATATACATATGGACGAAAGGGAAAAATATGAGAACTGGTGATGGCACTCGTGGTTTATTAAAATGTTAAACCCCACTAGTGCTTCCTCATTCTGTCAAGAGAATACCTCATAAGATGCATGGTATAAAGACAGCAAAAGGGAAAATTTTGAACTGTAATCTTGACCTATTGAATTAATTATGAATATGGGACGGGTGAACTTCAGGGAATACACAAGGTGGAGCAGTGCACCTGTCTATGACATTTCTTGGAACATGGTATTCCCACAATCAAACAATCCTTTTTAGTCTGCAGAAACATTTATTTCTGACTTACATTTTGGTTTGGAATGTATATCTTAACACGGCAAGGATTTAGCTCAGACGTGGCTGGCTCCTCTTTTTGGGTTTTTGGGTGTGAAGCAGTGTCAAACCAACAAACAAGCATTAGCTCTTCTTGGAAAGGAGGTGATCCAGCCGCACCTTCCAGTACGGCTACCTTGTTACGACTTCACTCCAGTCACTAGCCCCGCTTTCGGATATGAAGGTTCACAATCTGACTTGGGACCTGCTGGGTCGGTCTTTAAATTCGGGTCTTCTCCGTTAACAACGTTGGCTGTCGGAATGTGATGGCGGTGGTTAAGCAGAGAACCGAAGGAAGGTACGAGGCCTACGAAGGCGGTCTTGGTTTTCGTCATTTGATTGGAAATCACTTCTATTTAAGTAATTTGTAGTATCCAGTGTGGACTTCCGGCGGATTCCCACACTGAAATCGATGATATACACACTCCTTTTCTAGCTTTCACCTTTGTTCCTAGACCGTCGTCATCATCGTCTACAGTTCTACTAGCTCGTTTCATTATCTGCCGCAACCGGAGGCGGATACGCATCTGTCATATCTGTCAAGGTACTGCGGATGCCGTAAAAATTCAGTGTTCATTTCATTTGCTTTGAATTTCTTATGTCTTTCGTGGTTACAGTGCGTGACTTTGATGGAATCGGGATTTTGTGTGTCTTCCTGGAAAATGCAGCATTGGTCCTAGGGTTTCTGTTCGCTTGATTTAGGGTTTTTGGATCTAAATGGTATGCCTTAAGTGTCTGGTATTCCATGACTTAACCAGCGATCATCGGACAACATTTACAGTCTTTGATCGGAACTAGCTTCTCTGTCTACCTAAAGATTTGAGTCTTGTTCAGATGCTTGCTCCGTTCGATGCTGTCTGTGGATTTTTTTTTTTGGGTGCTTGCGGCGACAGAGAGCTTGATGGATTTAGGGGAGTCGCGGAAGTCGGTGCAGAAGAATCTCCAACGGCTCGAGTATGCAGCGAATATCCCTGTGAAACCAACAAGACAAAAGAAAGAGAAAGAAGAAGAAAACTGATTTAGGGGTTTCCTTCCAAGGGGCTCCTCACGGATGATGTGTTAGAGAGTTTCTCAAACTCTGGATATGCTAGGAATATATAGTCCAGCCCCTTAGGTTTTCCCCAACCCTAATAGCGGTTACGTAAGTGAGAGATTTTAGGTGAGCATTAAAGCTCGTAACTGCAAGTGGGCCCCCTTGCAGTTATGAGATGAATGGGTAGGACTCATGGCCACTACCACTATCCAACATCTCCCACTTGGCCATGAGACCGCCAGTTTGCTTCCACTATATGTGAGTTTTCTTAATTTTTAGTTACGAGGTTTTCCATAATTGGCTTGGCCATCGTAACTTGAATTTTCATTCAAGGATTGTAGCGAGGTTTTCCTTTCAACGGTTTTCCATCACAACCTTTCAAGTATTCAATATATTTCACGTTATAACATATTAAAACTTAGTCCCATGTGGACCACAAGTTTTATATAAAACATCAAGAATTCTCTTGATAATAATGCTAGCAATCATGTACACATTTGAAACGTACATGCATATTCTCTTCTTGTTCAACAACAAAAACAACCTGGATATTTTTCAACTACCTTATAAAAAGGCAAACCAGGATTTTTCTAGCCCCATAAAGGCTACATATTTGGCAAATAAATCATTTGAAATTCTTTTTGTCAAAATTGCTAGCAATCATATGAATGTATCATTTGTTTCATTCATGTATCTCAAACATTTAACTGCCATAAAACAAGGGTCAGCCTGGACTTTCTTAATGTATACTTACAAGCCAAATTAGAAGCTTGTACCAACTCCAGCACACAAGCTAATATGCATTAAAACACATGGAATATTTTCCTTTACTGTATTCCATAATTATTTAACTCCTTTAACAACAGGAGTTCCATAGCATTCATGCAATGCATTATATCATATGGCAAAGCAATATTAGCTTTTCAACATAATAAATGGCATATTCAAGTGTGCTCCCACTTATCAAATATTTACATAGTCATCAACTTGATTAGCGACACCTAATCTTTATTATGACTATTTAAGGGAATGAGCAATCAACCCATAGTCTATCATACAAGCACTTTTCATCTTGTATAATTTTCATCAATGTACTCTCTCATACAATGAGTTTCATTTAACTCATCAAGGTCAATACATAATTTTGACAACTCATGCATGCAATATACAATTCACATATCTCTACATATGTATACCACAAGATGATCAATAAGATCACTAATAAGCTTCAGTTGGACGTTTAATACCAAACTGATCTTAGTCGATTTATTACCTGACTAATCAATCAATCAATCAAACTTGATCACCAAATAAATAGTCAGTTTTTGTACATGCAACAATTATTCACATATAATCATGGAGCTCACTACCCAGTCGGTTCATTATCAGACTGATCATCATAAGAATCGTGCACAGTTGATTCATTATTAAATTGTTTCTCAGTCGGTTCATTGCCAGATTGTTATCCAGTCGGTTCATTGCCAAACTGTTCCTCAGTCGGTTCATTGCCAAACTGATTATCTGAATAAATCAGATCCTCCAGTAGATCGTTATGATCTCCCACTGGATTATTGTATTTGGTATTCTTATTCGAACACTTCAAACTCATACATATAAGGAAAATGTCATATACCCTACTTTCATTTGGGTATCCAATACATATGTATTTGCAAACACATCGTTTCATTTTTAGATATGCATTTAACAAGCATTATAGATCTCCAAGGATCTCAATATGGATCTAATTAGTGTGGATCTCATTATTTTCATGAGTATTATTTTATACCTCATGAAAAATTTAAAATCAAATTCATCCTCAAACAAAAACTTGCTTAATAGCAAGCTAGCTTTGTTTGATCCTCAAACGAACAAATAACATAATATGCTTGGATCTAATATAAACAAGATATGGATGTTTAACCATATATCCAAATATATATTCAAATCCGAATCAATGATGTACATAAGGTGGATCTCAAACAATGAATAGATCCAATTTCAAAAGCCACATGAATATAAAGATTCAGATTATATTAGTATAGATCCAAACCAGAAACATCCACAATACAATTAATGAGTTTAAAACACATGATCCTTATTGAAATATTATACAATATGATTCAACAACCATATTTGGATCATTGCTAACCCATCTCTCTTTTGAGAAAAACAAGTTATCATGTATTAGCACTTTAGTGCTACAAAGCTTCAAACAAATGCATTCTTGCCAATATTAATTTTGGTCCAAGAGTATTATATTACATCTCTTGAGTATGCATTAAAACAAATTCATTTTCCTAAGAAAGAAAGGCAAACGAAGCTTTATTCAATGATTTTCAAGAATAACCTTTGGATCTAGAATGACAACACGTATTGCAGTATGATCCTATCCAAAGGCAACCATGATAACATATATTGGAACTAAAACAACAGGATATGAATTATTCTCACATATCCAAACAAGTCAGTTTAGACCTGCAGCTAAACTTTATGTAATGTGGATTTCATTAGTTCAAATATGGAAATTCAGATCCAACCAACAATATCCACAATACAATAATCTGAATTTAAAAAACACAAATGATCCATATGAAGTATTGTGCACTATGATTTCAATAACCATGCTTGGATCCAAACAATAGTCCACCTGTTGAACAAGGTGAAACAAGAAAAGTTTCTTTACCTTGAGATGATGCATGTTTGTACCCAAACTTATCCATCACCCTTAAGAGCAAATAAAGTAAGTCTTTAAATCAAGACATTCAAACTTATATGAGTTCCACTCCAAGAGTGTTACATTACACCTCTTGAATATATATTTTAAAACAAGTTCACCTCATTAATGGAGTAAATAAAGCCTTGTTCAATAGCACTCTAGAATGATTTGAATCTGAAAGGACAACAAATATCATAATATCATTGGATCCAAAAAGCAAACATGATATATTGTGTTTAGTAACAGCATGAGAATTTGGATCCAATGATTCAACCAAGTTAATTTGGATCTTAATGTATCACGACCCAACATAATGTTATAAGGATCTCACCATGTCTAAGAGTGTTGATTTACACCTCTTAGCATATCAACATGCAATAACATAATCATTCCTTCTAACTGGAATTCATCTTTAGCACTCTAGTGTTACACATTGAAAATGTACAACTTGTAAAACCATTAGCTCTAAAAATCAATGTTCATCATAATATGTTTAGATCTAATATAAGCAATTTATAGATCTTGAACAAGTCAAATTAGATCATGCTCCAAAAGAGTGCAACGTTTAGTGTGAGATCCAAATTCAACAACTAAATGAATATTTAAAACAAAGCTTTGGTCATATCTAATATCTGCATAGACCCAAAATGACGAAGAATATTCATAAATCAAGTATAATAACATATACTTGAACCAACATAAACATGATATGGATTTAGTTTCAGATCTTACCCATGTCGATCCACACACAATAATATCAATACTAATTGATATGTGTTTAAACAAATAAAGTGGATCAAAATCCAATATGAATGTGTTTCAACACCATATCCATATCCAAATAAGATTTTAGTTAGTGTACAAGCACAGAGTTTATACCGCCATTTGATCATGCATCCATAAATAACAAAACTGCATAAACATACATACATGTTACAAACCATGTAGTTTTTGGTTCTTGACCAATTTTGAGGCTCCCACTCTAAAAGCCATTACCAAATTAATTCCATGACAAATATAAAACAATAATACATGAAAATCAATAAGGAGAATAATATATCAAATATCTCCAAAACCATTCTAAGGTATCACTTAAACAAGGAAAAGTCATATTAAAATTTTAGACCGTGAGTTTCCTTTCTCATTTTCAAAATTGCCTTTAGAACTCTTTTCTGTAATTTTAATAAGCCTGAGTGGTACTTGTATGCAATTTTACAAAATAACTCAGTCTTTCACCGAAATTGCAAAACAATCTTCTGGAACCCTCTTTCAGAAAATTATAATAAGTCTGAGGGTATTACGAAGAAATTTATAATAACTCAGGGGGTACCCCTACGCAATTTCGTACAAATATCTAGGTTTTCACCGAAATTAACTTTGACAAACCTCTTTCTGAAAAAGTTTTTAGCAAAAAAGTTGCGGCATTAATTTATCAAAATTGTAATCACTTTTTTTTGAAAATTATGCAAAACTGGTGGACTGATTTTGTAATTTTCACACTTGGGATAAATACCCCTCCGAACCGTTTTTCACTCATTTTTTCGCTCGATACTCTCTCTCCTCTCGCGTGAACCCTTTCTCCTCTTCGGAGAGTTGCGCTAGGGTTTCACATTGCAGCTTCTTCCTGCCCACCGATGCCTTTAGCCGCCGCCTCCTCCTTCTCTGCCCTCGTTCCTTCTCTGTTGACACCTTGAGGAAGACAACTTCCCCAAACCAGAAGCTTAAAAAAAATAGCTTCCTCAGTCTCCCTTTCGCTGAGACAACGGTGAACCGACAGACTACAGAGGAACGACAGGAGGATGTTTCCAAGGCGTAACGCTGTCTTCCCCTTTAGACAAGTCGCCTCCTTGCTTTCAGCAAGAGATCTGTGCTTCTCGCACGAGGAAGACGACTGTCTTCCAGTCGATCGGGCGACTGCTACTTTTCATCGGTAGAGAAGGCGGGCAGACAGGTCGAGTTCAAGAAAGGATTTTAAGTCCCAACAAAAAACAGTAACTGTTCCTCCGGTTTTGACAGACGGGAGAATCCCGGCTCTTTTCCAGGTAGCCGTTGGGTCAGTTTCTCAAATAAGAGCAAAGGTTCTGTGTTCCATTTCCTCCTTATTCTTTATTTATTTTATTTTGGCTCTGTTGTATGTCGAGCAGAGCAGGCTCTGCCTCCTTTGCTACCGTTTGGCAGAGATGCAGGTCAAAAAAATTTACTTGAAGTAGTGGAGATCTTTGTGGACAGATCTTCTACGAGGGTCCTGATCTAGAAAAGTATTGACAGAGCCGATGTGCTCAGTCCTGGTCTCAGTCTCTCGCAGACACAGAGAAAAAAAAAAAAAGCTACATAATATGTAAAGCAGAGGATTCCAGACCCAAACAATACTATCATGTTTCATGCTTGAACTCACTTTTGCCTAGCATGCTTTATTTTCAGTAAACGGATCACAGCATGATACACGCATGATGCACAGATGACATATGCTTCACAGTAGTATAATCTGCACAGGCACAGGCACCATCGAAAACACTTACTGGTGTTCGATAGAGATGGCTCTGATACCACTGATGGATTTAGGGGAGTCGCGGAAGTCGGTGCAGAAGAATCTCCAACGGCTCGAGTATGCAGCGAATATCCCTGTGAAACCAACAAGACAAAAGAAAGAGAAAGAAGAAGAAAACTGATTTAGGGGTTTCCTTCCAAGGGGCTCCTCACGGATGATGTGTTAGAGAGTTTCTCAAACTCTGGATATGCTAGGAATATATAGTCCAGCCCCTTAGGTTTTCCCCAACCCTAATAGCGGTTACGTGAGTGAGAGATTTTAGGTGAGCATTAAAGCTCGTAACTGCAAGTGGGCCCCTTTGCAGTTATGAGATGAATGGGTACGACTCATGGCCACTACCACTATCCAACAGAGCTTACCGTAGGAAATCTGTGATACTGTTGGTTCGAATTACCGGCTGAAATTTGTGTAGTTCTGGACCACAGTGACGTTTGCTGAATGCGGTTTAGTTAAGGCCTAAGGCCTTTACAAGCTCAATCTATGAATTAGACTGTCAGTGACGAAATGGGTCTGTTTATTGATTGTTTGCGTATTTGATTTTGCGATTTATATTGTTGGTGGGAGTTTATGCTTGGCTGACTATCCTTCCTTTAAAATTTCATACTCATTTTTCTAATTTTATATCTGCTGTCAAAGATATTGAACATCGATCATTGTCTTGTCTGGGCCTTGTTTGTGTTATCCATTATTTTTTTTCTGAAGTTTCTTCTAAATTTTAGGTGTCTACTTCATCAACATTCTAGCAGATGCAATTAAGATAATTGATTACGGCACTGGTTGCTTGGAGCTGTTGATTGATTATGGAGATGGAAGAGTATAGCCACGGGACTGGCTCAATTATATAGTCTTTTTTAAGAATGGGGTTTCATCTGTGATTGTACTTGTCATTTAATGAGTTGGTCTAACTGATTGGTGAATTTAGGCAATCACAGTTGGAGCTGATCCAGCTTTCGAATGGTTCTTCTGAATTTTTCTTAACTAGGAACTTGATTAAGAGAGTTGTGATTCCCTCTGGTGCTGCTTCCTTGGATGATGTTGACCTGGATCAAGTCAGCATTGATTCTGTTCTCAATTGTGCCGAGAAAGGTTAGGTGACAAAGATTTGTACGGATTCAACTTCTGCAGCCATAAGGGAAAGAAGAAAAAAAATCTTGCAGTTAGTTCCCCTCCTTTTTTTTTTTGAGCTTTTAGGAACTTGTTTTTGTTACAGATGTGCTGGAATTATCAGAAGCAACCAGAGACCGTTATGAAAAAAGTCATCCTTTCAGCGACTGAGATTCTTGTCCACTTATTTTTCTCTTTTAGCAGTTCCTATTATCTCACAAACTCCCATGTTCTAATTAATTGATATGCAGTCTTTTCTAGCTTGTGAATCTGTTTGAAGCATTTAAATGAAGTATTTTGATGGATGAATATACCAACAAGTGATTATAGGTAGATAACTAGACAAACTTATCTGTGAACCAACAAACAAACAAATAAGTAACGTTCGTGTTTATGTGTGCACATATTTGTGTGTATATGTGTACTTCATTTCCCAATAAGCCGAGGGAGCAATTTAGACAGGCTTAAGTGCTGCTTGAGGTTCAAATTGAGATGGCACTGACTATGTTGCGTTGGTGTTGAAGTGATCCAGTCAATAAACACAGCTAGTTCTGTGACTGTCTCTATTTTCTTTTTCTTCTACAATACTTGCTTGAAATCAAACCTTTTTTTTGTGGCGGTTTTGTCATGTTGATGGGTATATACTTCCTTCCAGGGTATGTTTTTTTACGTATTTTTTGGTTCTTTTTGTTTTCTATGGTTTGGGGAAAGCTTGTCATTTGGTTTTCAATCTTGAAGCGTTTGGTTTGATTTGTGCATTCTTTTGCATAATGCAGTCATTTATCATCTTGGTGCTTGCAGATGAAGAGGGTCCAGCAGAAGATTTTTTTTTACTTTCTAGGCGAGAATACTCAGGATCACCTCCATCACGGGAACCACCTCCAGTTCCTGTCCATACAGTGCCAGCACCTATTGTGACAATTCTTACAAAGTCACAGTCACTTCATTCCCCGCCTGTTCATGAGTTAACAATATATGGCATTGAGAATTTTGATGATGGAGATGACGATGCTGGACCTAATGAACACAAGGTTGTAAGACGTCAACGAAATGATGCAAGTGACCTCATCTTTGAGTTGCCTCCATTTTCAACAGGTATGCCGGCCATCCTATTCAAATATATATATATATATATATATATATATATAGAGAGAGAGAGAGAGAGAGAGAGTGGACCATCCAGTCACATTTTGTTTACAATTTTTTAAAACTAATTTTGTAGATGTGTAATGTGTTCTTCATGTCTAAAACCATGAAAAACCAACACAAAAATTGTATTATTTGGACATACAAGGTGAGTTTTATAAGCTAAAAAATTTATGACTGTTAAAAAGAGTAAAAAAACATAAACATAATTTTGACTGGTCTGTCCAGCTGGTTCAACTGTTTCACACACTCATAAATATATACATATGTATATATATATATATATACCGACAGTTACTTTGACATTCTATCTATTGAATTACATTGGATGCTTGTGATTGTTATGTATAAGGAAGGATTCACAGAACACACTTGTAATTAATAGAATACCACTTTGGCTGTCAATCTGAGGCCCATATTTACTAAATTAGTAAATTTCAATTCCAAGTAACAACATGCCTTATGCATTCATTGATGACAGGTATAACAGATAATGATCTTCACAAAACAGCATATGATGTTCTCTTAGCCTCTGTATTAGCTACAAAGTACATTTGCAACATCCTTCGCACTTTTTCTGTGAGGTTAATTTCAGTATAAATGTGGATCAAACTTTTCAATCAGCATTCCTTTTATTGGTTTGGATCCAGTTTGTTAGTAGTGGAAATTGGCATGTTTAATTGATTGACAGTTCTTGATTAGATTCTCTTGCATCCTTGTTTTCCTGCAAAACAGCATTTATTGATTAAATAGTTCATGTTCTGTCATTGGGTTGTGATATCTTGCAGAATGAATATCTGATAGAAATCTTCCTTTGCATATAGTCTCATTTTGATGCATGTCATATAGATGTTTATATTCGGTGTGTCATTTACAGGGTTCTCTCTCTTCCATCTAAGGAAAGAAGAAGGAGAAGAAATCAAAATTGTTAAGGAAGCTTGCCAGCAGTAAGAGTGAGAATGTTGCATCCCAAACCTCACATGAATTAGGTTTGACTGGACTTTTGGAGGCAATATGTGTGCAAATGGAGGTAATTAAACCATGGAGTACAGTGATCACTTGTTCCCTACTCTTATTTTGGATTCAGTGAAGTACTCCATGTTGTACATTTGGAGCATCTGTTCTATGCCATCTAACAATTATGACTTACATGTAGCAATAGTAGTTATCTAGGTTACTTGAGCTAGGATATTTCATCAGTTTGAGACCTGGTTAAAGTATTGGGTGCTCGAGTCCAGAAATTGAAGTGCATTGGTTGACGAGTCTCTTTCCTTCTCTATAAAGCTCAATATCTACCATCAGTTGATACAAATTAAATTGTGAAGCATGGATCTATATGTATTATGTAGAAGCAAGAATCTTTCTTGATAAATAGCAAACATTTTTATGTACAGCACACATGTACATGTGAAAACTAAGCTTTTTCTGTTTTGCACCAATTTGCAACTGAACTTTTGTTCATAAGTTTTTGGTTCCACCTTAATCTATTTATAATTTTATTTTTAGTACTTGTACATATTCGTACATGTGCTGGTCTATATTACCGTAGGATTTTCTTGTTTTGTAGCCACCTGTTATGATTTTGTTCTTATCATTTGAGATCATTTTGTTGCTTTGCAATTTCGCTGCTCTTTTTTCTCTGAAAGTTTCAATATGTTGATGAAAAAGCTAACTCATACTAGGTACGGGTATGGAGAGTATAATACAGAAATTTCAAAAAATGCTATTTATATGTGTGCATGTGTGTATATACATGTGTATGTATGTGTGTGTGTGTGTGTACATATACAACACTCCACAAAAATTTAACGCATTCATGGCCCATATGTATTCAATTGCAGTGATCCACGATCCACAAAATCAAGCAAAATAGTTTTATGCATTCATACATAATGTGTTGTGATTAAAGATTAAAAAAAAATGTTCATCATCCACAGCAAAAATGAACTTAGGGTTACAAATACATTAAGGAAATGGGTTGGATCTGCATCTGATCCAAATCTGGACCATGGAGTACCTGTTATGCTACAAGTACTCATTTCACAGAATTGTGAATTGTTATAATGACACAAATGCGCTACTGAAAGATGAAGTATCTAATTCTTCTTTTTGTCATCTACTTCTCTAACTAAGCTGGTTTACTATGTCATTTATTTTTCTCATGAAGTTGGCATCCAGGATCCTCCCTTTTTCTTCTTTTTTTGTTTTTTTCACTTGTTAGCCACGGGTCTCAAATCCAAGGCTGCATTAAAAGGTGTCCACTGTATTTGTAGTGTGGATCTTAAATCCACTTTACATGTAAAAAAACCATAGATTAAGGCTGATTGGGAAGGGGAGGGGGGTTGGGGTTGGGGGGGGCGGGGGGTGGATGGGGGTTTTATCCAACCTTAAATCCATGGCTCTAAGATCCGTTGTGATCTCATATGCACAATGAAAGAATACACCTTTATATTGATAGACTGAGCTTCAGAGCTTGCTGAGTATGCCTTTGATTCTTTTTAGTTTTAACTCTCACTCAACAAGCATATGGGATCATTGATTATGCTCCCGTTTGATGGTGTTAGCCGTCGGCTAACAGAAGTCGAGAGGGAGGAAGGAGAAGGGAGAAAGGAACGAGAGAGAGAAAGGCAATCAACAAGCATCCTTAATTAGGGTAAATCTCAAGCTTAAGTACAATTAATAACGGGTCCAGACTGGACCGACTCGTACTGAAATCAGATCCATACTGAAAACATCAAATAGCAAGACCTAATAGAAATAAACTACTACTGCCCCCCCACGATCCCTATATGGATCGTAACAAATACTCCCCCCTTGAATAACACCTTGTCCTCAAGGTGTGAATGATGGAAACCGCTTCTGTATGTCCTCCGAGTCTTCCCATGACGCGGATAACCCCTCCTCAGAGAGCCACTCAATCAGCCACTGTACCGTCCATTTTCCATTCACTTTGAGACGCGTACTCCTACTCGACGTAGGGGTTGGATGCCAGAGGGGATCGCCAAGGCGGGGGCGGCTACAACTTCACTTTCTGTCGGTGGCTTGAGGCATGCTTTGAGTTTGGAAACATGAAAGACCGGGTGTATGGTGCTGCCCAATGGTAACTGTAATTCGTAGGCAAGATTCCCAATCCTCTTTAAAATCTGATAAGGACCAACATACCTTGACAACAGCTTACTTTGGCCTGCCCCTCGCATACCTAGCAATCGTTGGGGAGGTCGTCTTAGGAAAACCCAATCCCCTTCTTGAAATTGAAGTGCTCGATGGCCACGGTTGTACTGGATCACCATGTGATTCCGTGCTGCTGACAGGTGTTCCTTAAGATCCTTAAGAATCACATCGCGACACCTCAACTCCGTATCAACCAGTTCATCACGTGTTGTCCCCAATTGATATCGGCGAATAGTCAAAGGAGGGCTCCCATAGACTACCTCAAAAGGGGTGGTGTTCGTGGACGTATGCCAACTGGTATTGTAAGCGAACTCTGCCCATGATAGATAGTTGACCCAGGTTTTGGGTCGCTCCCCCACAAAGCATCTCAAGACTTCGGTTTACGACCTCTGTCTACCCATCCGTTTGCGGGTGATATGCGGTACTCATTTTAAGCTGAGTTCCTTGCAGTTTGAAATACTCCTGCCAAAAAGCACTAAGGAAAATCGAGTCACGGTCACTTACAATGGAGCGTGACATACCGTGAAGCTTCCCCACGTGCTCTTGAAAGGTCTGCGCTACTGTTTTGGCTGAAAAGGGGTGTGAGAGTGCTACAAAGTGGGCATATTTAGAGAGCCTGTCTACTACCACCAATATAACAGATTTTCCCTGAGAGCGGGGTAATCCCTCTATGAAGTCCATGGATATGTCTTCCCAAATTTGCTCAGGAAGAGGAAGTGGCTGTAAGAAGCCAGCAGGTCGCGTGACCTCATATTTATTGCGTTGACATACATCACATTGTTGCACATGATCCCGCACAACGCGCTTCATTCTCGGTCAGAAAACGTCATCCTTAAACGTCGATAAGTCCCTTCCACTCCTTCATGGCCTGCGTCCTTCGAGTCATGATAATGTGAGATTAAAATACCTACCAAGCTTGTCTCGGGCAGGATAAATACGCGGCTACGGAAGTAGAGGTAAGGAGGGCGCCACTCGTACCCATACTGTCTCGTCGGATTCTGTAGAAGGTCAGTTCGTATTCTCTGAACTGACGCTGCTGACTGATGGGCCTGCTAAATGTCTGTCCAAATGTTGCATTGAATGGCTGATAGCGTCCAGCAGCCGTACCCCTCCTACCCCTGTCGAGAGAGACCGTCTGCTGCCGGGTTTTCTTTCCCGCTGCGATGCCTAATCTCAAAATCGAAGCTGAGCAGTTTCATCACCCAACGCTGCACCGCCGGTACTAATGTTTTCTGTTGTAGGCAGTATCGCAGGCTATGATGATCTGTGAGCACCACAAATTTCGCACCCAACAAATAATGCCGCCATCTAAGAACCGCCAATACCATAGCAATGAGTTCGCGCTCGTAGGCTGATTTGCTGCTGAACGTGGGTCCCATGGCGCGACTAAAGAATGCTATCAGATGTCGATCTTGGCTCAAAACTGCACCCACTCCTGTGTCGGATGCGTCTGTCTCCACTTCAAACTGCATGTTGAAATCGGGCATGCGTAGAACTGGTGTTGTGGTGATGGCCTCCTTGAGTTGGTTGAATGCCACCTTGGCCTGGTCATTCCATCGAAACTGATCCCGTTTTGTGAGGTAGGTCAAGGGCGCTGCGATACTCCCGAAGTTGCACACGAACTTACGATAGTATCCTGCCAGTCCTAGGAACCCGCGTAGTTCCCGAACGAACTGAGGAATGGCCCAATTACGCACTGCCAAGACTTTAGCCTCTTCCATCTTCACGCTACCGTTGCCAATCACATGGCCGAGATATGTGACTTCACTCATGCTGAATGAACACTTAGAGAGTTTGGCGTGAAGGGAGTGTTGTCGCAACGTAGAGAACACCTCCCGTAGATGATTTAAATGCGCCTCTTCGTCTGCACTAAATACAAGGATGTCATCAAAGAAGACCAGTACGAACCTGTGCAGGTATGGCCGGAAGATATCGTTCATGAGTGACTGGAACGTCGCAGGAGCGTTGGTGAGGCCGAACGGCATCACTCGAAACTCATAATGTCCATCTGGGGTTAAGAATGTTGTCTTCGGTACATCTTGTGGCGCGATCCGTATCTGATGGTACCCAGCTCGAAGATCCAGCTTCGAAAATAGGGCTGCCCCTCTGAGTTCATCAAGGAGATCTTCCATGATGGGCAGGGGATAACGATCTTTCACTGTTAGAGCATTCAAGGCACGGTAGTCTACACAAAACTGACAGTTTCCATCCTTCTTGTGCACCAGGAGGGCAGGAGACGCAGACGGGCTGCGACTAGGCTGTATAATTCTCTGTTCCAACATTTCTTGCACCAATCGAGTTAGTGTATCACGTTGGGTCGGGTTATACCTGTATGGTCTCCTTTTCACTGCATCGGCCCCGGAATGTAGCTCTATATGGTGGTCATAGGCGCGTGAAGGAGGCAACCCATGAGGGACGCTGAACACATCCGAAAATTCTTCCAACAGGGCCGGTTGTCATGCACTGGTGAGGGCGGGTTCTGACCTCTCCTTCCCCTCGGCGCTGGTCATGAGAAGCACGTACGAAGCAGCTGCTCCCTGCAACATTTTGGAGGTGGCGGTCTCTTGAACTAGCTGTCTTGGAGTAGCTGGCAGAGTGAGGCGCTTCCCATCCGGTTGTGTAAAGTGCATTCTCATGTTAACAAAGTCCCATACGACCTCGCCCAGCCCTTTCAACCAGTGGATGCCCAAAACGAGGTCCGCCCCGGCCATTGCTAGTGTATACAATTGTATCGAAAACCATGGCCCTGTATCTCAAGTTTCTCGTCGGTGCACCGCCCCTTACATTTTAAGGTGCTTCCATCTCCCACGACCACATCGAAAGCCGGCTGCTGGTCGACTTCGCACCCCAGGGCTCTAGCAGACTTCTCACAGATGAAGTTATGCGTGGACCCTGTATCCACAAGTACACTGACCTTCCGACCGCGGAGTCGGCCCTGAACTCGCATCAATTGAGGCACTTCATGTCCCGATAGGGCATGGAGAGATATTTCGGGCGACTGGGCAAACTCTTCTTCATCTTGTCTCTGTTCCCCAATAGTCTCCGTCGGGGCGTCCTCCCCTTCTTCTTCAACTAGGTACATATGAAAGTGTCTACATGCGTGGCCCAGTGTCCTCGGTTGATCACAATGGAAGCAAATATTTTGACGCTGTTTTTCCCTTATTTGTTCTAGGGTCAGACGGCGAATAAAAGGGCAGTTTGCTGGTTTGGTTAAGTTCGCCCGGCCGGGTTGTATTTTCGAATTCGTAGTTGATGCCCCGTGAGGACGAACCCCGGCTGCCCCTCTCCCGAGACTCTGATATCGCTGCTGCTTTTCCTCCACCATACGGGCTATCGCAAAACAATCATGCAAATTGAGGGGTCGCATGCCTTGCACCTCAATACGGATTTCCTCTTTGAGTCCCCCAACAAAGGTACCAATCAAAGCTTCTATTGGCCATCCTCGAACCATATTGCTAAGTTCTTCGAAACACTCTTGGTAGTCTTCAATCGACCCCGTCTGACGTATTTTGGAGAGTTCCTGATTGTAATCAACATAAGTTGAAGGTCCGAAACGCGCCGCCATGGCTGATCAAGGTCCTCGAATCTGGCCGTCTGTGTTGATCAATCAGCCATCGGTACCAACGAATGACTTTCCCTTCGAAGTTCATGGCAGCATGAGACACCTTCATCGTCTCCAAGATCCTGTGGCACTCGAAGAACTGCTCGGCTTTAAATATCCAGCTGTGTAAATCTTCTCCGCTGAATCGGGGAAAGTCCATCTTGGCGTGCTTGAAGCGCGCCGGATCAATACCTCCATAAAAGCTAGTAGAGGAGGTCGGAAGGAATCCCGCAGTGGTGTCCGTTCGACTATTGCTGCGGCCCGGGAGTGCCACGTTGTTAGTGCCGCCGGTAACAGAGTTCAACATAACGGTGGGCAGTACGTTGGGAGTGGGCACGGTCGATCCAAAAGACCCAAATGCGGCGCCTGCACTGATCGAAGGCTGCGGTAGAGGTAAAGTCGCGATGGCCGGTTGAAAAAAAGGTATGGCGCTGACCGGCGACGTACGTTGATCCTGCCCCGACACGCTTGTATTAGGCACGTGGAGGGAGCCTGGCGCCGTGAGTGTCGGCGAGCTGGTGAGGACCGCATGGGCTGGTGAGCGGTTGCTGGAATAGGGGTCGCCGAGCGGAGCGCTGCCAAGGGTGGGGGTTTGCTGGAGCAGATCGCGAAAACCCGCTGCGATGGCGGTGTGGAGAGGAGCCTCAGCCTCGGCTTGCACTCCTTCCATGGTTTGCAGCCTGCGGTTCACTTCGATAATCGTTTCTTCCGTCCAGGCGCGATGCGCTTCCACCGCTGCTAGGGCGGTGTTGTGGAAGACGGGTGTGTCTGCTCATCGGACGTCGGCGGCAATGTCTGCGGCGGCGCGGCCATGCCTGGCTCTGATACCATTTGTTAGCCGTCGGCTAACAAAAGTCGAGAGGGAGAAAGGAACGAGAGAGAGAAAGGCAATCAACAAGCATCCTTAATTAGGGTAAATCTCAAGCTTAAGTACAATTAATAACGGGTCCGGACTGGACCGACTCGTACTGAAATCAGATCCATACTGAAAACATCAAATAGCAAGAACCTAATAGAAATAAACTACTACTGCCCCCCCACGATCCCTAAATGGATCGTAACAGATGGACACAGGCAAGATCATGTGCAAAAGAATCCGTTGACAAAAAAAAAAGACACCCATGGACGAAAATTCAAGAAATTAAAACCCATGGCCTGAATTTGTTTAAATGTGCATGTGTGATGAGAGTGAAACAAAATCGAAGATTTGTATTTTGTTCTGGGGATTGCAAAGGATAGGTTTTGTTAATCACTGGGCCAAAAAATTGAATCGATTGGTCAGTTTTCTTAAATGGAGGGGTCATCTTCAGTACGCAGCCTTGCATCCTAAACCTCCATTCGAGTCTTCGTGGAGTCCTGGATTCAACTAAAGTCCGGGCAAAAGGTATATATTTATCTCAATTTAAGTTTTTTTTTGTTTAGAAGAATGCTCTACTATGGATATGAAAATTTTGTAACAAGACACTTTCATCCAAATAAACTTTTTCTCACATGATTAACATAAACTTGTTGCAATTGCCCAATACATCCATTTTCTACCTTTTATAGTTTTGGGCCAAATCTATTATTTGATTTTTTTTTTTCACCATAGATATTAACCTACTGATCATATAGACATGTATTGAGCTCGATAGTTTTTTGTTGTACACTTGAAAATGTCATTTTGCAATTTGTGCCAACGCATGAACAGTAGCAGCTGAATTCTGCAATTTGTATTGCTTGAATGGTCATTACAAGAAATATTTTCATGAAATGGATCAATAGACAATTGTAATAAACAAAATGAAAGGTGGATGTAATATAAAACATGTATTAGATTACTAATATATGTAATATATATATATATATATATATATATATATATATATATATATATATATATATATATATATATATATATATGTATACATTTGGGATACCTACATTCTAACACTAGCCACTGGCTAGAACAAAAGAAGAAAGAAAAAAATAAAAAGAAAATAAAGCGTAAAACCTAACTAAGATGTCCCATCAATAATACATTATTAACACATATATTGACCTATATTCGTATATGTATTGTTCATACATAAACATAAGTAATATATGCATATATATACCCTATTTTCTAATACCAACTCTTGGAAGGTGGTGCAGGTGTACTCATTGAGTTGGTCATACCCTATCCATTCATATTTTTATGTCAAAAAAAAGGGAAAAGAGCATATGACAGAACCGAAAGATACTATTTGACAAATATATTGGTATCAGAAATATGGTCATGGATAGGGCTCTCCACGATCCGAGTTGAGCTCGATCTCGGCCAGCTCGAGCTTGACTTGACTTCGGGACTGCTTGGCTTGAGCTCAAGTCAAGCTTGACAATGTCAGCTTGAGCTCGATTCGATACACCGAGTCGAAGCTTGAGTTCGGCTCATTTAGCAACTGCAATGCCCACTAAATGACGAGATTTTTATTAGGCTCGTTTAACCTAATCTACTGAACATAAAATGAAATTGTGATTTATATACATTAAATCGAGCCGAATTGAGCTTATTTGGGTTGAGTAAAGACAATTCAAACTCGACTCGTTTATGAGCTCGAGCTTATATTTAAGGTTGAGCTCAACTTGTTTAGCAAAAGAGGCAGCTCGAGCTCAAGCTCAAGTTGAGCTTTAACTAATCAAGCTCGAGTTGCTTCGCTTGTTGTTCAGGCGTAATGATGGATATGGACTCATAATAGTACATTCAACCATGTGGGTTACCTGAAAGAAACTAACTACTATGAGTAAACCGATGCAGTTGGCAATCCTTATCCGGTGCTCTGAACATGGGCAATGGCAAGGGAGTGAGTGGGACCTTGTCTGTTCTAGCGAGGATTGAGCAATCGATCCTCCCTGAACAACTAGGAATTGGATGTTGCCGCCCCAATCCTAACCATTTGGTGGAGATCAATGGATGGCCACCGTCTCCCCTTGCAGGAGAGTGGTGCTCGTTATTTTTTTATTTAATTTTTATTTTTTAAAAAGAAATTCAAAGAAAGGTTAAAATGGAATTGTGTATATATTTTGATGTCTTTTTTATTAGAAGGGGTAGTCATCTGTAAGCTTCATGGAAAAGATGGCAGCCTATTTATTGTGGTGCAAAAAATTATGATCCATTTGTTATTGCCCAAAGGTTGAGTGGTCGGTTGTAAATTTTATTGTTTACATTGATGCAATTTTAATAATTTAATCTCATTAACCTAATGTAATTAATGAACAATCTATGGTTCAATTAACAGGAGGCGTTTCTTATCAACAATGCAAAAACTAGGGTTTGTTGAATAGCATTAGGCATGTTTTTATTATTTTTAAATATTTTGGTGTGTTCTTGAGAATTTCTGAAAAGAATTTAGGTTTCCTTCACTGCTTGAAACACCTTTTCCAAAACTTGCCTTGATTCTTTGAACTTCCACGTTTCTCTTGTTAAAGGTTGAGGGAAACTCATGTGGAGTCCTTTTTCCATGCCCCCAAGTTTGCCTATTTGCTAAAGGTCAAGTAATCCTTGGTATGCTTATGAATTATTTTAGCTTTTTATACTTATTGGGAATACTTCATGAACAGTCCTAAATTCAGCATTTCAACCTTACATTTAGTCGAATTCCTTTTTTTTCTTCCGAAGTTACTGGCATTTGAAGTGTATTGATGCACAATGGTCTTGTTACCAATACTCCACAACTGTGGACTCCTGTATCGACATAGTACAGGATGCAAAAAGTCATGCATGTATTGGAGTAGCTAAAAAAAAGAAGAAGAAGAAATCTTGTAGCTGATTTTGGTCATGGGATGATGTTTCTATTCTATTCCTTGATATGTTGACTTTAGAGGTGAAAATTTCACGTATCTCCTTTTTTGCCGTAGAACTGCTGCATGGGATTGTCATGCAGGTGTATCTTTGGGTGTCTCTAACACTTATGTATACTAAAGTTACCATGTCTTACTAATGAACGTTTGATCTGTTCATCAGTTCATTTTGATACCGGTCCTATTCTAAAGAAAAGAATCAACTGCCAGGCTTCCAGTAGGTTTTCCTCTAGGAGGCAGTCTGCAGCTGTTTAAGCATTTTCTCCTATATTTGACTTGTGTGCTCTTGAATGTTCTTTGCCAACACTTGTGGATTGTCATATTCAGCAATGGCATGGCATGTTTTCTTTAATGTTCTTTCTTGACATGCAATGTTGGTTCTGCTTACTTCATGCTTTATAAGAGAAAACTTTTCATGTCTTCATATGTCTGATATCTTTTTCTTTTCTTAACAAGTAGACGGCTGATCAGTTTTTGGCCTTGAAAGGCCGATGAGGCTCGCAGAATTGGATAGCCTCTTCCGTGGTCTTGATAATGCATTTCAAGTTTACACAAGGAATGTTGTTGACCAGAGAGGTGAGCTTGATTCTTGCTTAACATTTTACTGCACCTGTTTGTCACCTTCAGTTCTGCCTGTTGCGATCCTGCTTTTATTATTCTCTCCAGCTTCTGAGCGAAAGTTGAATATGAAGCTATAATAATTTAAACTTGTTTAGATTCTCTAATGAGGTTGCTTCTGTTGAGAGTCCCCACTGCTATTATTTTAGTTTTTTCATTAATTAAACCAACTTTCCATAATGACTTTTTTGTAATTTCATAGCTAGGAAGTAGGCTTTAATCTCAAAATTCAATTTTCTAGGATATAAAGTTCATGCTTCTTTATACTGAAAAGAAGATTAAGATTTTAACTTTTATGTTCTGTTTTATAGTTTACTTCCCATCTATTGAGAGATAAGCGTCATTTTATAGGAAACAAAAAATGATTTGGTACCACCCTTGCCTATCCTTACGCGGTATAAAAAAAAGAATATGCGATTAAAGCTTTTGTCAAGAAAGATTTCATTGATCCTCGAATGCTTGATCCTCAGAGATCTAGCCAAATCAATGTGCTCTCCACCGCCAAACTATGCGTTCAGTTGAACTCTCTTTATGTGAGTGCTATTAAGATGCTGTGGGGAAAATGCTTCATCTTCTGCTTAAAGATTGTTATAATGTTTTACACATTTAAGTACGCAGATTATCATGGATTGCATATTTGTGTAAATAAACTATATCTGGGAAGTGATTAGCTTCTGGACGCATCACATGTAAACATGGACATTTTGTTCTGATGATTCTGTGAAAAATGGAATAAAGGCCGGGAGGAGTGGGGGTGGAGACCAGTTCTCTCATCTTTTTTTGTTCTGCTATTAGATAGCTTTCTTGAGACCATCATTAGCTCCAATTACCTGCTGAGTGCCAACTGGTGATCGGCCAACTAGCTATTTATTATGGTGCAGCCAGCTTTTAGTTTTAACGAAGTTTTGATATTTATATTTCATGTTTTAGCATGACATCGGCATATTGTATTGCACAAAGGAGTTGGATATGCATTCAACAGTCACCTCAAGTTTGCATTGCTTGCTGCACTCAAGTACAAGTCGTATGACATGATGTTTCTTTGATGACTAGTGTATGTCATCAGCCACTTGAACAAATTTGAAGATAGCATTCGGGAGAGATGGTCAAGTAAAGCGCCTCAGGAAAATTTGAATGCTAGTAATCTTCTGAAATACTAAGCCTAGCTTGCATTGGTTGCATCTATACCCTGGCAATTATGCTCACTATTCTAGGAATTGCTGAATTATTAGTTTTTTTTCTGGGGCAGATGAAATGCAAAGTGTATTGTCTGATTTATAGTATTTACATTACAGGGGTGCTGTCTGATTTGCAGTGTTTATGTGCACTGTGATGGCATGTCAATGATGCCAGCTGATGTTTTTTTTTTTTGTCAATTTTTGTTTGTTTATTTTACATAATATCAATTACGGCCAAACAGATGCATTTGATGGAACAAGGAAAGACATAAATGCAGCAATAGACAAAATTTGTGAGTTCACAGGTAAGTATTCATATTTGTTCACTCTTATGCAAAGATTCTCAACTTTTTCAGTCAAGTCATGGTATTACCTCTTCAGGAACGAAGATGTCTTCTGGGATTTAAGGGAACTATTCATAGATGGGTTGTATAAACTCAGTGCTTCTCAGTCCAGGTTGGAAGCACTGATTGAATCATTTGATGGGGTAAGCTGTATCTTTTGTTATTTCTCATAAATTCCTGAAGCTAGTTGCACCTATATTAGAAATTTAGAAATAAAGTTCACAAGTTCTTGTCTTCTGTCAAAGATGATTTTGGTGAAGTTCGTATTCATTATAGTTATAGATTACAAATCAAGTGGGGGAAAGATGACATAATCCTGCCAACTTTTTTTTTTTTTTTTGCTGTAACAGTGTAACTACAATATTACTAAGAATCACCTGAATGCTAGCATATTTTCCGTAGTATATGCTCAAGATGATCCCCTTTAGTTGTAGAACTAGACCTTTCAGAATTTTCAGTTGTAGATAATGCTTACAGTTTTGTCAAGAGACTGTTTCTTTTGTGAAATTATAGAATTCTGTATAAGGAAGGTCTCTGCAGCCTTTATTACATACTTGGCCAACAACTCAAGCTGATCCCCTTTTAGTTGTAGAACTAGACCTTTCAGAATTTTCAGTTGTAGATAATGCATACAGTTTTGTCAAGAGACTGTTTCTTTTGTGAAATTATAGAATTCTGCATAAGGAAGGTCTCTGCAGCCTTTATGACATACTTGGCCAACAAAAACCTTAATACTCGTATGGGCACGACAATCCAATTCTTTAGATTGATCCAAATTCCAAATACAAGAATATCTGTTCAGGTCTAGTATATATATATTTTGCTTGGATTTTAACTTGACTTGGTTGCCTATGAAACTTTCATATCATATGCTTTACTTTTGCATATATGCATTAGAAAATTTTTTAGTTATATGGGCTGGATTGGGTTGATCTTGTTCAGATGTAATCGTGGATAGATACCCAAATCTAACTGTTGTTTTGGTTTATGGAAGACACATATCCTTTACATGTTGAAACTTACTCTAGAGGCTCCTTCTGCTGATATATTGTGATAGGTTGAATAAAAGGTGTTTTGTTAGTTTGCTCACTTTGGTTGCATCATAACCTTTTTAAAACTGAAAAGAGTATGGAGACAACAACAACCACACAGTTTGAAAGTTTGGCAGGCTGACCAGGTGAACTGACCTTGTCAAACAATTTGTGTCTCCCTTGGACGACTCCCTTGGTTGATGGTTCACATGTCTTGATTTCCTTTTCTCGTTGCCAAATTGAGAAATTGGCAATGGAAAAAATAAAAGTTGATCCTATGTAAATATGGCATAGCTTGATAACAACAATGACAATAATGTGCATCTGTTTATGTGTTTTCTTTTCCTATTTAGAATAAAACACTTATGTGTTTCCTTTTGTTCAGTTTACTCCTGTTTGTTTCAGGTGCTCATCCAACTATGTGATATTATCGTGGAGCCACTTAGGGACAGGCTTGTATCTGGGCTTCTTCATGCATCGCTGGTCTGAAAATTGTGTATTTTTTTGTGTACTTGAAAAATAAAAAGGGATTTCTGTTCACAAAATTGTGCCACTCTTGCCAGGCCGGACTAGTTCGAGTTTTACTTGATGATGGTCCGCTGCGAATCTTCTTCCAAAGTGATGCTAGACTTTTCCAATAAGATCTTGAAATCTTAAAGGTAATCCTTTTAGCAATAAATATTTCCCCTGAAGCATTGGAAAATTTGGTGGTTTATGCTGTTACGGTTACTAATCCAACTGAGGACATATGCAATGAAGAATGGCAATTGGGGTTCTGACTCTCTAGTTGTGCCTCAGTTGGCTTAGGCCTCGTCAATAATACCTGAGTAACCTGGTTCTGATTGAGTTAACTGTATTCAAGGTTGTACATCTATGCAGTTTCTCCTACTGTGGTAGATCAACCTGGAAATGAGGACCCTGCAGATTTTCTAGTAGTAATAGAACTCAATTTCGTTTCCCAAGTTTTACTAAGAAGTTGGAACTGTCTTTCTTTGCTGTGGGCTTGAGGACTCCCACTCCATTTGTAAATCAACCTGCTAGGGAAAAGTCCCCAACATTTATTACTACAGATAGTCATGGCATCCAAGTTCGTCAAAATTTGACCATTAGATGTTTTATTTTGCATGACAGCATTAGTGTTTTTCAACTTAAGTTGAGCAATTGTTAACTCAAAGTTACGTTCCTTTGATTTGATGATCTTGTCTGTTGTTCTAGGACTGGATAACTCGTGTGGGCCCTTACTTTGGTGCTTTGTTTGCATAGGCTTTTACTAGTTTTATCACAGCCATCTGCCTAAATTGACTTACTTATTTAGTAATATTAGGTTCCTGAATTCCTCCAATCAAGTTATACATGGTTTTTGTTTGTCAAATCATATTACTCCCAAATCTCAGGTCTCTTTGTACAATTTCGATCTATGATCGATTCTCTGTCAATCAAGGAGAAATTTCTTGACAAGCATGTTTTGCCTGTAGATTTAGGCGTTCATTTCTATGCATGCAGGAACTTTTTATTTCAGATGGTGATGGTTTGCCACGTGGGAAGGTTGAGAACTTGGCAGTACGTGTGCAGCTGGTCATTAAACTACATGGCCTTGAAAGTTAGTTTCTTTATCTCAAACCTAGCGGTGCAGAGTTGCCGTCCATTGATTGACGCTTTGAAGTTTACACCATTCTCACATATATCATGTTTTTTCGAGAGAAAGGTGATGTTGATGTTAAAAAAACTGAAAAAAAAACACACTTTTTTTGAAAAAAACAAAAAAAAAAAACCTGTTTTTTTCCCATGTTTTTCGTTTTTCACTTTTTTGACGTTAATATCATCATGGGACATGGATTGCACTTTAAACTTAAACCAAATTATTTATCGTTGTTGTTATCATCATTAAACATTATTTTTATCATCTTATTCTAGTTATCTTTTATGTCTTATTAGTTATTATTAGTTTGTTATTTTATTTTTACTTAATTTTTAGAATCTTTTTCTTTTTTTAAAAAAATTATTCAGATTTGCTCTCCCGAAAAGAACAACTTTGCCACCGAGAAAACCCTCTGCTGTTATAACTACAGGAACAATACTCTTGACAATGGTTTACGCTTTTTGATGTGATAAGTTGAATCAGCCGCAAAGAGTGGTATGTGCTAAGAGCTGGTAAACAAGCTGAAACCCCCAAAGCTATAGGTGCTGCAGCTTGCCTTATTGTATTAGCTGTCTAAAGCTTGATCTTTATTATCCTGGGGTGAAGATGATTTTGCACTCAAGATGGGTAAAAAACAAAGTACAAATGAAAAATTACGGCTAGAACTTTAGGTCTATTCAGTAGGCATTAGCTTTATCATGAAACCAGCTGAAGTTTGAAAGAATTATTATTCTAGCAGCATGATGTAAAAACATACTTGGTAATTCATATTACTCAACAAGCTTGTCACCACTAAGGATGCATTCTCATTCTTTTCTTTTCACGAACTGCGCTGCATGCCACATGTCATTTTTTGTTTGTGTTTAGGTACAGCAAAATGGACATCCCATTTTAAAATGGAGGCCTCTGTTCCTTGGCATTCTGCCAAAATGTCTAAAGTTACACCTTTAGCTTCAATCTTCTACTCCAACGCCTTTGACCCTACAATTAGCTATGTGCTTGCCGATGCAACGGCCAATGCCAATGAGGGAGCACGCAAATGACATGATTTGATTGTTGTTGTATGAGTTCCTTATATTCAGTTGTCATCTACCCTAGGCCAATTTAGTTTAAAGAGCAACTTTTCACATGGTCACTGTGCATTACCTTCGACGTCCCCTCCCCTTTTCACTAGGACGGTCCTTCCATTGCATCTCCCTTGTAACAAAAGTATCTGTACTCAGCCATAGAGGGTGCTAAACTCGGGAGCTTTTGAGTAGAATGGGAGTCGAGATACATTCAAAAGAATAAAGGCTAGAGCTGTTTAGGTCGACATCAAAGTTGTGGATCTACACTAAGCATATTACCTAAAAGTTGTGGATCTACACTAAGCATATGCTGAATTTACATCAAGTTGTGGATCTACACTAAGCATATTACCTAAAAGAACGGTTAGAGGATACACTAATTTGTCTGTCAATAAATTGTAGAATTCATTTTTAATTGTTAATCATGGTGTGGAGCACCACCGTTATTACTCTTTGTTTGTGAGTTTATTCACTCGTATAGCTACCTGCAGCGGTGATTCTATCGCTGGTACTCTTGTACTATAGCGATTAGTGTTTACCGGTACAACTGCTTCCACCGGTGATAGCAAACGCTGCTATAGAGCAAGACCCACGTCCACCGGTGATATATTTGCTGGTATTGTCAACTATAGGCTGACTTCCACCGGTGACAACATCCGCCGGTACTATAAATTTGTAGCGGCGACCTCTTCCACTGCTATAGTCGTTAGTGGTGACTCAGTTCCCGAAAGCTATACCGGTGATGCTTTCACCGTTGTGACTTATACTGGAGATCAGCCCAACTGTTGGCTTTGTTCGTTTGACAATTGGATGGGGGTCTATAGCAACTTATATCGATAGACTGAGCTTCATAGCTTGTTGAGTATGCCTTTGATTCTTTTAGATTTGACTCTCACTCAAAAGCATATGCTGGCTTTCAGTTTTATTCTCGATGCTTGCATGGCTATTTTCTCTCCTTTCTGGAGTGCTTGGTTATTCAGATTTTAGGTGCCCCGGATGTGACAAGGCTTTCTTCATGCACTCAATGGTAGATTTGGGAAAAGGATGGACACCCTCTTGGTGCCACTAGAGTTACGGTGTTGTATTTCACAGGCAGATTTTTCTAGCGAAAAATCATATCTAAAATGGTAGAAAAGGCAGGTTTGTGGTCTGCGGATTCTTCAAGATGTAGCTGTAAGATCTTTTTTTCCTGGCTAGGAGTCAACTTTTGCTTTTTCTATTTTTCTTTGGTAGTTAAATATACTGGAAGAAGGACTTCTACACCATCTTGCGGTGCCGTATATTGAGACAGGTCATAAACCAAGTGATTTGACAGCCCTTTTGGCAAAGATTGAAGAATCTGAGGTATAACCTTCTAGTAGTTGAATATTTCCCTTTTCTTTAACTTATACATGAGATAGTTAATCCTTTCTCCCTAATTCAATTGCTCAATGCATTTGAAATTGTTTTTGCTTTATCTTATTCTGTTTTATTTTCTCTGTTATAGGTTCTTCCATCTTCTGCAGGTGAAATACAAAGAAAATTAAGGCCTCGGATCTCTGAGGGATATTGCCCCTGCACTTGCTGAGAGGCCTGCACGTGGTGATCTTCTAACAGGTGATGCCTGTCACTGGTCCTTCTAACATGTGATGTCTGCCACTGGGCCGATGGTTACCGTCTCAATGTTAAAGTATATGAGAAGCTGCTATTTAGTATTTTTGACATACTAGACGAGGGAAAACTTGCTGAGGTTTGCTTCAAACTGAAATTGTTGGCAACGGTTAGTTAGGGGGTTCATTAATTTGTCTTCAAGCGAAATGAATTGAGGGGAGAAACCAAATGCCTCAAAAAAAAAAAAGAAGGAAATGTAGAACTTATTTTTACAAGGATGGATTGTTAAGAATGGTATAGAGCACCACCGGTCACGTTTTAGACCCCCTTTGGATGATAGAGGGCAGACCAGGTTTTGCACATAAATCAAGTTTTTCGAGAAATTAGATTTGCAAATTACTTGAACTTAACTCTTTTTGGATGCCAAAATTTTGGTTTGCAAACAAAAAAGATCCATGTAAAGTGACTGTGGTCAATTCAATTTCCATTTTATATATTGATAGTCCTCTAGAAAAGAAAGATAGATCCTTTTCTTGCGTGGTTGTTCGAATTGGTATAGGCGTGATATCATTCTGGTCGACTGGTGGCCGGAAATTGAAAAATGGCCACCGTAAAGTGAAATAGATGGAAAGGTGAAAACATTGCCCCCTCTCCGTGAAGTTTCCAAAACCTGATCTTCTTATCAGCCAAGAGAAAGAGAAAGTAAGATTTTGTATAAAAACTTGATTTGACACTGAAAACCAAATTTTCAACCTGATTCCAAGCAATGCGTTAGGCTTTTTTAAACCTAACGCAATCACTTAAAGGTAATAACGTAATCAAAGTTCATTAAGCCTAAGATGAAATTCTTTTGCCTAGCCAAACTTGGACCTAATTATAATTCAATTTCAGCACGGGACTTTAGTTCACCTTAATAACAGTAATAATAACAACATGTGGCCATACCAACTCAAATTCAATATAAAATTAAAATGAATTGACTCGGTTTACGCCATATTCTCTTTCATATATTATTATATTTCGGTACAATGTGAGGTCAATTTATATACCATAAGGCCTCGATTTGAAGCTTTTGACTATTTTCAAACCTAAATAATCAATTACTTGGACATTAGGGATATGATATGATCGAATTATATATGATTTATTTTATCAATATCGCTCCTTATCCAAGCAAATCGGTTGATAATCAAGCATTGTATTAACCCCTATTGATACGATAAAAGCCACTACTATTTTTTTTATCTTTTTGTTTGTCATTGAATTTGAAATATTTTGGATTATTTTTTAACTTATGAAACAAAAAAAAATAAGGTGATAGGCGTTAATTTTATTTAACAATACATTTTGGCCTTAAGCCGATACCGTTTTTCACTACGCTAATTGATAGCGTAGAAAAAACGGTGTTAAGATTTTACATGGAAAGGAAACTCCCAACGAGGACGGTGCCTTGGAAATTTTCTTTTGGGTAGCGCAGCAGCCATGACGATGGCTTTGATAACTTGGACAAGATAAACGTATTCTGTTGAAATCTTGCTGTAAACATATTCTGTTTAAATATTGCCAAACATATGAAGAGATTGGTAAAGTTGCACACGTCATGGAGTTTGTTCTGGAGGCAAGCAGTGAATAAAGCAGACGCAGAACGAATAAAAGCAGATGGCACTAAGAAAAGAAGACATCTCAGCCACACATTTAAATGCTAACGAGTCATCACTTCTGGATAGTGACCATCTTATTTTTGCATGAACTGACAATATTCCTTGAGATTTTTCGTTCCCATCAATAGTTTTTTTATTGCTCTAGTCTGTGATGGTCTATCTGGCATTATCATGGCTTATATTGAAAAAATCTGATAGTATAAAATATTTTTAAAAAAATTACAATGAGTATGTTGGGATTTAGGGAGGGCCAGGGCCCCTGCTGGCCCCTGGCTCCGCCCCTAGGTAGTGTTATGTATTCCATGCTATGCATTCATCTATATTTAGCTTATGCAGTAGCCAGTGAGCACTTATTTGCTTAATCTATGCAAGAAAAAAACCTTGGCAATACCGAATCTTTGTGTTGTGTCACATTTTTGTGTTATATGATGACATAGACTCTACGACGAGAAGCATGACAATTGCATAAGAATCACACAAGCACGATAGAATCATATACTATGAGAAGCACAATAGTTGTAGGAACATGGTAGGGACCACCTTCAAGCAAAGGCACTAAGCAAGTCTACTATTATAGCTATGACGCGTCCCTTGAGTCTAGAAGGGAACATAATTAGGTTTAGGTACAACATTGATGGAAGTTCTTGCTTAAAAATAAGGCCCTCTCACTTTATCAAGTCGTTTGTAGTGGCACATGTCGACATATTTGATCCAAAGGTACTCACTATTTATTTAAGGGGCATTTTATACAGAATTGCCCCTTCACCACATGTGTTTCACCCCGGTTTTTGTAAAAAAAATAAAAATAAAAATAAAAAATAAAATAATGGTGATGGAATGAGAAAAATATTTGATGATTGATAAATATATTTCCAGAAACATATTTGAGTGTTTGATGATAAAGAAACATATTTCCAGATTTTCAGAAATATATTTCTTAGTTTGACATAAAAAACATATTTTCAGATTTTATAGAAGAGAAAGATTGATGTAGCACATAAACAACAATAACAAGCAAAAGCGTAGACGTATGTGGTCAAATTTAAACATCACATGTGGTCAGATTGCATGCACTGTTGTAGACATAAATCATCTTCAAAAGCAATGAAAGATAGATAACGTCGATACAGATCATAATCTCAATTTATACATGATGTTGAACAAGATCATCAGTCAAGATCAACACTTTCTGTGTCATGTATGGAAGATCTAGAAGAATAGTGAAAGACACCTTCAAGATCATCAATGTGCAATGCCCGTGCATGTATATGACAAGAGACCTGAACCCCAAAATGAATCCAGGCAAATATCTCTCAAAAAACTTGTCCATCACCATTTGTCTTTTCCTCCTCCTTAAATGCCACTCCTTCAAAAAACGGGGCTCCTTTCTCCCAATTATGGGCTGTTGAGTGGACTATTTCACACCATGCATCATTACTATCCCAAATTTCTAAGGAAGGTTATCAATATTAGCTACATTCAACAACACAGAAGTCTTTTGAACTCCCAAGTGCAAAAAAAGAAGCAAATGATTATCCTCCTTGTGACATGCCACAAGCAAGCAATACCAGAAATACATAATTCTTTATGATGTACTTTGATAATAACAAATGTAACATTAATTTAGACAAGAATAACACACAATGTTGCAATAATCCAACTTAATCAGATAACCATTTTAAGAAGCATACAATATTTAAACATGGATGGTAGGACAAAACAAGAGAAGAAGAAGAAGAACACATCAATAGGAGTGTGGGAGAAGAAAAGGAATGCAACAATATTGCAAACATTGTTGAATGAACCCATTTATGAATCAAGGAGAACAAACACAGCAAGAGAGAAAGGCCATGAAGAAATAAGAAAACCCATAGCAGTAGTCTTTCAAGTAAATATTTTCTTGTTTGTCTTATGGGTAGTTTGATAGTAGAAACACTATTACGTGAATCCGACGTAAAGATTATGACATATTCATAGAACACAAGATTTAATGCTTTGTGAATTTGCTCAAATATTGGGCCGACTTATAAAACATTCACTTTTTGCTGCCATACGACCTCCAAGTTTTTCTCCAAAACAAAACAAATAGAGGTAACATATTTCGCCTACTGCTATTATCGCTTTTTCCTAAAAGAACAACAAATATTTTATTGTTGTTTTTCACTTGTTCTCTTGTCTGTAGTTTGAGGCGAGTTTTCCATGTAAAATTATGCCACACTTTGGCAAATTTATGGTTAATATTGCAAAAATAAGTACATATGAAGCAACAACTTGTATACTATATATACGTGGGTGCAGCACCAAGTTCCAATTGGGGAAATAAACAATCCAGACTTGATGAGTTTTCATTAAATCCGTGTTCCTGAAAATGAACATTTGTTCTAAGAGGAAAAGGCTTGTGAAGAAAACATGACAAATGGGTAGGCGGCCAGGTGACTTAACAGCCGATTAAGAGAAGGGCAGCAATTCGTGAGGGAGAAACTCACAACCTACACGTCATCCAACGCATCGACATGAGCTTCAAAAACATGGCGGCAAAACACACATATATATATATATATATATATATATATATATATATATATATAGAGAGAGAGAGAGAGAGAGAGAGAGAGAGAGAGAGGTAAAAGACAAAAAGGAGATCACTCGAATTTACGTTAAAAACATTTTAAGCAAGCTTAATTATTCTAATTTGTTTGTAAGCATTTCGTTTAATATAAAGTATATTTTTAACTCGTGTTATTTTTATATAAAAAAATTTGATTTTTCTAGTACCAAAATTTTGATTGTATATAAACACTTGCTTTTAGAATATTACAAGTAATATTAAGATAAAAAATAATTAACTTAATATATATATTTTATATCTTATCACTCTTAACATGACATCTACAAGATTAAATTGCAACACTTTAATATTTAATGTTAATGAATATGGTATTGGTTTCTTACTTTAATGGTGGGTCTTTTTTCATATATATATATATATATATATATACCGATTGCACTAGCACTATCATCCATTTTTTGAATCTATTCAAAATTTACCCCTATCTCTCCCTTTGTAATATTTATATATTATTATATTCTATCTCTTTGTAATATTTATATATGATTATATTTTATAAAAGGAGAGAAAGAGAACCTGAATCTACCTAAATTTTACCAGCGGAGAATAAGACAAAGAAGAGCATTCACGGGCTAAACATCAAAACGCTTCCCAGGCCTCCCTTGTTCGACCGGAGACATCACCGTGCCTGTCTCTCTGATTCATCCACACGCAGCCAGTGGCGACCTTGTTATTTCCTCCTCCCTTTTGGGCATTCAAATGTTCCTCCGTACCCCAGCACCTGCAGCGGAAAAGTTTTAGGAAAGCGAGGCGACCGGCAGCGACGTACCCACAAATTTTTATGGACGGAAAAGCCCCTTGTCCTAATACGAAATAGCGGGACTGTCACTTCCAGGTCAATCAGAAGCTGTTGCGAAGTTCTGTCCCAACTTTCAAAGACGATGACGGTCCGATCAGAAAGATACTTTCCAATAACAAAAATGCCCCTAATTTCATATCGAATTTGCCTATTCCCTAGCTCCAATAATTGGCAAGCTAGGGAGAGAGTTCCTTTAAGTTTTAAGGGCCAACTAGACTTTATGCCAACCATCAACAACTAGAGACAGCTCTTAACTTAAATATTGCAAGTATTTGAAGCTTTTCATTCAATCATAGTAGATATCCAAAGCTTTCACTTGAGTTGTTTAAGCTTGTCACTGTGTATCCAAAAGATGGCACTTATGGTTTCTTTAGTTCATCTTCAACACGTATGAAGATCAAAGACAAGAGTGATGTAATTTGTTTGCCAAAGATAGATCTTCGATAAACTGGAGCCCCGCTTTTTATTTAAACAAGTGTTGTAAGCTCTTTAAGTTTTTCATTCGATTGTAATCAAGATCCAATGCTTTCATTTGAGTTGCTTATCACGCGGTATAATAGAAAAAGCAGATGTGCCCATCAGATGCCGTTGCTAGCTTTCGGGATTCAATACTATATTCCATGAGTTTCCCAAATCCAGCACCATCTTCCATGAGAAGATAAACCAAGAACAAGTATTTTCACTTTTTTTTTTTTACAAAAAACCAAACTTGGTCTTGACATGTATTTATATCATAGATAGACATAAAAAATATGATTTAGAGATGTTGTTTTTGAGTGAGCAAAATGTTAACAATTCCCTTTCTTCTTCTTTCTTGAGTTTTGGGCTAATTGGGGACTTTGAATAGGGTATGATAAAATGTTGTGATCTTACTTTAAGTAAGACCTATAAAAAAAATAATAATAAACAGACGACGACGTGCTTTCCTGTTGCCTGACCACCTAGCCACATCGTTATTTATTTTGATAGTGACGGTGCCAGGAAAAATCAGAGCTAACCTTTGGGCTAAACCGATTGATCTTCGATCAACAACCTACCAGGTTCTGTAAGGCAATTTAGTAATTTTTTATAGGAAAGAGAAAAGTTTGCAGATCCTTTATTGACCTTGAGGATTATTACTGTCAGAACTCTCCTTTCTCACTCCATACGTTGGGGATTGTTACTGTCAAAACTCAAAAAGTCACCTTTCTCTCTCCATCGCATTTCTCACCCATCTTTGTAACTCGATGTCTGACTGTGAGTGGGTCTGCACCTCGTTAATAGCTGAAAGGTGGAAGGTGGTGGCTCTTTCTTGCGCAGGCCGCTCCTTTATTTCTTCGCCTCTCCTGGCACCATTACCAACGAACTCTCTTCCCCAACAAGTGAAAATCTCACTATGGTTGCTTTTTTTGTTTCATTTGGAGACCATGGTGCTCATTGGTAGGATTCTGTTGCTATTTTTTCTGTGTTTCCAGTGTTTGTTTTCTAGCCTAGAGCTCAAAATGCACCATTAAGCCACCTTCTTCACCAAATTTACTTGTCCCTTTGTCTCTCTCCGTTTTGGGGTTTACTGAGATGGGTATTCCTTCTCTATATAGAGTAAGGAGGGCTGGTTCCGTCTGTGGAAGGTGAATGGTGGGTTTGGAGGAGGAGTTCGCATAGACAGAGATGTTTGGGTTTTCAAGAAGGCGGATACGTATAGGAAGGTGAGCTCTTCTGTTGTCTCCCTTTCTTGGTTGGATTTTGTGTTGTCATTTAAGTTTAGATGGGGCTTGCAACAAATTTTCTTATTTAAAAATGTTTTCTGAAGAATGTTGCTTTGGCGATGAATGACCCATCAAGCACAAAGGGAAGAAATTTTGAACTGGGTCGTAAGAGTTCTCTCTTTGTTGAACTAGTGTTGTTCATTCTTGGTTTTATGTACGGTGTTGCTTCTTTTGTTGGGGCTTTATAGTATGTTGAGGGTTTTTTAGGTTTGATATTTTTTCCAGCGATGGCGTTATGGTAATTTCGGAGCGGGTGAATGAAACATCCTTTTGTTTTTGCATCTATAAATGGAAAGAATGGTCTGTTAACTAAAAAACTGGAAAAGAACTTGCAATTCATTATGCTGAAGTGCAATGGAGCAAATTGAGGCTCACGAGTTCTAGAAAGGAAACCTGCTTATGTATGGAAGGAGAGAACAGTAAATATAGTGTATAATATCTTGGTTATGTGGCTTCTCTTTATGGTAGTCCAATAATTCCTGTAATTTATGAACAGGAAAATGCATTCTCGCACCCATTCGACCTGGTTGTAGAACAAATCACTTAAAATGGTGGTTTTCTGGACATTGTCCTGTTGTTATTCTACTTAAATGGACAGAGATGGTATCATTTGCTTTCACATCCTGCGTCAGTGCACTGCTGGGTTTCTCCTCTTAATGTGTCCTTGAGCTATGAATCTTCACACCGGTCTTTGCACTGCCTTTTTTTTGTTTCTGATAAAAAAACCTTGTGATGTTTGCTGTCCAATCATCTTCTGGTTTGACTGTATGTGCAGATTCTCAACATTGTCTTCTTTTCTTGTTTCAGATTGAAGGTACAGCTTGCAGATTCTACTCAGGGACTTAGGAGCCCTGTGCGGCATACCAAACGGCTCAGTCATGCCAATGTAAGTCTCTGTACTATGCATAGGTATTTGTGTGGCTGTTCTTCTATCAATGAGTAGACAAATAGGATACATAGATTGAAAGTACACAGTTATACCTAGTTACAAGTCTGTTTTCACTTATTTTATTACATTATAGTCAAAACTAGCAATTTAAATTTGAATTCATGCAGGGAGAAAATGTTGCATCAGCGAACACCCATGCAGTTGAGTCAAATCCAGGTGAATTTGATAATCCATCTTTGCCGGAAGTTAATGTCACCAAATGTACGTTTGGTAGCTCCAAGAACTGGACAGAGCTGCCCACCAGTGGGGAAAAGCCTACAGCTCGTTTCAGTGTAAGAGATTGTAACTGTTAATGTCATAAGTTTTACCTGTCAACTTGATGATTTTGTCTCATCATGAACATATGTTCATGTTGGGGCTTTAAGGGCAGACGATGAAATTACATTTTTGAATAGCATGCAGCAACTGTAACTGGAAGTAAGATGGTGCTGGTTGGTGGTGATTCAGGCCAGGGGTTATTGGATGATGTTCAGGTAGTTTGCAGATTTTTTGTGTAATGTGTAGTTTGACGATCTCATTGTACTTTGTAGTACACCTTTCACAGAAGAGACACTAACCTTGCATGCAAATGACTGAGGATTTTCTTTGATTCCTGTTTTCTTTAGTGGGTTTCTTATCATTGATATTTCTCTAAAACTTGCTTTTGAAGTCTTCTTTTTTTTTTTTCATTGCTTAGATTTTGGACTTCAACAAACTTACATGGTCAACAACAAAGGTTGCTCCAAAAGCCTTTTTTACGCCATCCAGTCTCCCATCAAAGGTTCCTCCATGTAAAGGACACAGTCTGGTTAGTTATTTTACATCTCTATTTACCTATCTCATTTTTTACGTATAAATAAACTGTAATTGGGCAAAACACAGTTTAGCCTGAAATGGATGGGTACTGAGGTATTTGACATTTGAATATCTAAGTTTACAACTTTTTGAGCTGACCAGGTCTCATGGGGAAAAAAGATTCTTTTGATTGGAGGAAAGAGCAATCCCACGTGTGAGAGAGTTTCAGGTTGAACCAAGAAGCTCTCTTATGTTTCATATCAATTTGGATCTTTCAAGTTAGCTGTTATGTTTGACTGAATCTCAAATTTCATGTGTCCCAGTTTGGGCTTTTGATATAGAGACTGAATGCTGGTCATGTGTCGAAGCAAAAGGTGATATTCCGGTAAGCCCTCAGACTTGGCACTAGAATATTTTGTATATGGGAGAGACAGAAGTAATTGTCTGGGTAGCAATTCATTAAATGCAGTCACTAGTTATTGCCTTTATGTATCTTCCAGTCTTTGGAAGTGGTGTCCTGTGCAAGGCATTATGAATGCACTTCATGTTTTTTGTGATGACGTCTAAGATCCTCGCTTAACATTTTTTTTTTTTGAGCCTCGTTATATGGTCGTCTAGATTATATTATACTTTTCTATATAAATCATGTTCTAAATTTATTTGCTAGAGTTGCAGGTGGCCCGTAGCGGACATTCTGTGACAAGATCGGGTTCTGTTTTGATCCTTTTTGGTGGTGAAGATGTCAAAGGAAGGAAATTAAATGATCTTCATATGTTTGATCTCAAGTCTTTCATGTGGCTTCCTTTACATTATACGTGAGTATAAGTTCTGATTCATTGCTTGGTCATTGATGTACTTCATTTGGTCCAAAATCATTTAATTGCGTATCTGTTTGTTCTTTGATGGACCAATAAGTGTTTGTATGTGTAGTGTTAATCGGCATACATGTAACCATTTTTAGACAGCTGATCAACTGATTGCATTTATGTTTTAAAAATTTTGCGCAGTGGAACAGGACCTTCAGCAAGGTCAAACCATGTTGCTGCTCTTTACGATGATAAAACACTTATCATATTTGGTGGTGCTGCAAAATCCAGGATCCTGAATGACCTATATTCACTTGATTTTGAGACAGTATGTAGTCATTTATTTGTGGATTTTTGAAGTCATGTTGTTTCTCTGACTTTTTCTCTTACTTCCAATAACAACATTCCATACAGAACAGTTCTTCCATCCTCTTCTTCCTTATATATACTCATTTCTTTCCTCAGATGGTCTGGTCAAGACTTAAGACTCGAGGTTTTCATCCATCTCCAAGAGCAGGATGCTGTGGTGTTTTATGTGGCACCAAATGGTACATAACAGGGGGTGGAAGCAGGAAAAAGAGTATGTATACCTTATTCTGCTATCAAGGAATGCATCATGCTGTTTAATTTTTATTATTTCACCATTGAAGTACCACTTCTTCAGTGACCTCTATTGCACATAATAAGCATCTTATCTCATTACTGTTGGTTTTTCATACAGTGCAAGCATGCTGCCATGATGTAGTTGATCTATTGTGCCATCCATAATTTTGTAAATTCTTTCATAAGAATGCATACATTATGTGGCATTCCAACAATAAATCTTTACAGTCCTCTTTGCATGATCTCCATCTTCCAGGTTGCATTGTGAAGCAACTAATACGTCAATTGATAGGATGAGACTTGGATAAGTGATATGACTAGACTTAGTGATCATTCTGGGGATTGGAAGGGCTTGGTCTCCATTTTGTTTATCCATCCATCTGCAACCTTTAGTTTATATGTAACAGCTATCAGCAATAGTAACGCCTCATTGAAAAAGAGCATATGTTTTAAGAAGAATTAAACTGGCCAGAACATATAATAACAGTTAACTGAGTGTAGTGTGTAAACAGTACATCATTTTACATGTTTAGGGAAATGTCTCACAGTCTCACTAGCTACTAGATCTGGCATATTAGCCTACTCACCTCAGTTGAATCAGCACATTGTTTTGATGGAAGTCAAAGAAGAGTCCTTTTTGCGTACTTTAAACCCTCAGGGAACTAGATGCCTACTGGAGAATAATCTCCTTCACAGCGATGTAGAAATTTCTAATTCCTTATGTTTGGCAACTGCTGACTGACGTGCAGATGCTTGGAGATATAAAGTGCATTTATAAAGCTCATTTTACCATGTTCCAAACATGTTCTCTGCAATCCTTATGTTTGCTGAAGGATTCGAGTGTTGAAGATTTAACTATTGATTTTAACTCCTACAACATGGATGCAGGGTATGCAGAGACATTGGTCTTCGATGTGCTGAAGGTTGAGTGGTCTGTATCTGCAACTGCATCATCTTCCTCTGTCACGACTAACAAGGTTTGGACTTCCTTTATGAACAAATACAGGCAGTAGTTGAATTTTTTGGTTCATCAATGCCTAAATGTTTTAAATCTTTACTAAGATACTTAGTGGTTATATCTGACATTTAATTGAACTGACTTGTACAAAGGGTAACATGTCCTTTACATGCATGGTCACATAATTTCAATAATGAGGTAGAAAAAGTAACTTGTGTTGTGCAGGAGTTTAAGGGTGAATTATAAATTTAAGTATGGTGACGGTTTATTTTTGGTGATTTAAGGTTTGTCCTGTGGGCACAAAATTTTTCTTCGTTCTTAGGAAAACACATGTTTGGTGTAATTCAGATTGACTTCAGAATTCAGATGATAAACATTTTTTTCATGGTTATCCATTTTCCCAAGTTTCATAATGTCCAGAGAGCCTGTTAAGACATGATTAGCAAGTTCATTACAGCCTCTCTCCCCCTCTCATTTTATTTTTGGAAAATTTTGGAAAACACAACTACAAAATTGCAGATAATGAAAAACACACCTATTTTTTCAATATTTTAAAAATACACTTAAGTTTTTCGCTGTAATAAAAGATAATGTTCCTTTAACGTATATTTTGTAGGATAATGAGATAAAATGACTAGAATTATTCTCGATGTAAGCAGGTTTTCGTGTTGCTAGTTTCTACTAGCCTTTTTTACTGTCCCAGTAATCAAAATTAGTTATTTTTCATACATATGACAAGTAATTAGGTGGTCTTTCACTAATGCTAGAAAGTTATGCAAGAGAAACCTGGCTGTCTTTGTGAAGTTTGTTATGCTTTTTATGTCTTTTTTTAGAGGGAAAAAGTATTAATTTTTTTCACTAATTCATTGACTTGACTAAGATGAGCTTATAGATCATTTTGATTAACCACAGAAAAGCTGAGGGTCTTAAAAATATAGGAAGGTTTACTGTATTTCTACTTGTAGTAGATTCATTAAGTGTTTCCAAAAAAAATCCATATTTGATACTAAAATGAATAAATATACAATTGGTGCCATTCAATATGGACAACGTAGCTATAGTTTGGAGGTTGCTTACATACCTAATGCTATTGTTATAGTCTTGAGAAAAGAAAACACTTGGTTTTTATGGCCTCTGCCACCTGAACACACCTGAAGAAAAAATTTACCCTAGGATATGGTTGATATGTACTACCCAATCGCTGTGGCTAAGCATTGATAGTTTGTAATTCCTCAATTGGGACTGGCCCCAGGATTTGCTGTTTATATATGTTTTTTTCTTGTTTAATCTCTTTTATGTATATCCTGGGAAGAAGAATCCTGATGAAAATGCTCTTTCCTTGAATAGACCATGAACTGAACGATTGACTTAAGTCAGGCACATCCTTCGTGGTCACTTTTTAAGACAAAGCTGGTCCTGTGTCCACCTTCATTTGTTAGATTTTCAGTTTGCTACATGTAGGCATGGGTTGAATTATGCTTTCACCAATATGTTCAAGCAAGTTTTCGGCACCAGTAATTTTTCTTTTCTTTTCAACTAAACTTAACATGATCCTTGTCCGTATCCTAATACAGGGATTCAGTCTGGTGCTTATTCAGCACAAAGAGAAGAGCTTCCTTGTTGCTTTTGGAGGGAGTAAGAAGGAACCATCTAATCAGGTTATGTGAATGGATCTCTCTCTCTCTCTCTCTCTCTCTCTCTTTCTCTCTCTCTCTCTATGTATCTATCTATCTATCTATCTATCTTAAGTGCATCTCCGTGTGTCAACATGCATACATGTTTATCTTGTTCCTTCTATAAGATGATTTTGTGCTCATAGGCACAATATGTACAACCTGGGTTGGGAGTTCTGACCATCAGGGCAATAGTGCAATCTAATAGTTAAACCTTGATGGATTTTTACAGGTTGAGGTATTTATGATTGAGCAGAGCAAGCAGTCAATGTGCCTGAGATCAGCACCAGAAAAGTGTTCTTTGCCAGTTGATAATTGTTCAAAGATTGTATCCCCTTCATGTCCAATTGATAGTATTGCAAAGCAGAACTTGAAGTCTGCACTGGAACAAAATGGTTCCAGTAGGAAATCTCTTTCAGAATCATCTATGGATCAGAACCCCGCATCTGGCAATATCTCTCTCCGCAAGCAATTTCACCATGAGGAGTGCAGCTTGCAAATGAAAATGCAGAAAGAACTTGAAGAAGATAGAAATAGGGAGTGGAATGATAATTCATTGCAAAGTAATGCCCCGGCACAGGTATGACAGGAAATTTGTCCTTTCCATGAACAAAAAGAATAGATCATCTAGCAGGTGTCATACAACCCTATAGGGACTTCACAAGAGACTATTTTCCATTCTGAACCAGCAGCCTGAATGTTGCTGCAACTTATAGAGTGGAGATCAGGATGGGGCTTTAATAAGAGATCTTGTCTACCTTGAGTCTGTTTGCAGCAGTAAGGTTTTTGAAAAGATGGATCTGTCTTAATTTTCTTGCGAAACACATCTCTCTCTCTCTCTCTCTCTCTCTCTCTATATATATATATATATATATATATATCGCACACACCTGCACAGACACAAACGTGCATACATGCGCATGTACAGATATCTTAATATGCACAAATGCAGATGTGAAAACTCCTCCTAGAGGTACATGTAAAAGCCAAAAAATATTGTCATAGGGTTATTCCATTTGTCTCCAATTTTTTATTAACTAACCCATCTAAAAAAACTTTATGGGATGCAATTTAGTATATCAATGACACACAGAGCAGACCATATCTCTGCTGGAACATGTCAAAGGTTGTGGTTTGTCTAACCTTGACCAGACATTCCATTTGTCTCCAATTTTTTATTAACCAACTCATCTGAAAAAACTTTATGGGATGTCATTTAGTATATCAATGACCCACAGATTAGACCACATCTCTGCTGGAACATGTCAAAAGTTGTGGTTTCTCTAACCTTGATCAGACGTGCTTACATACATACCAGGGGAGTGATATGATATATACGAGAATACATTTATGCTTAGAAATCAGAAGGGAACAAATGTATGTGTGCATCCAGACTTGTTAAATACCATTAGATGTGTTTTTCACATGCTTGTATGGTCTTGCAGAAAACAAAACCTGTGGACTCAATGCTTGAAATGGCTGCTACCAAAGGCATCATGAATGCTGACCATGATTCACCATTCTCTTTTGATTATGAGAACATTAGAGATTACCAAAAGCAAGCAAATTTAAATGCATCCCTGGAAGATGATGCTATACCGCTGCAAGAAATTGATGAGAAAACTGGCAGTTCAACTGGCCCTGCAAATGTATGTGAACTTTATGAAGCAAAATTAGCGGCAACATTAAGGAAGAATAGTTCTTTGGAGGGTCAGCTTTCAGCAGCATTGGCAAGTCGAGAAGCAATGGAGAAATACCTTTCTACTGTAATCAAGAGCAGGCAGGAGATGGAGAAAAAGCTGGCTGATTCCATGAAGGAGATAGATTTGCTTAAGGAGAAGTTGGCATCTGCAGAACTGGCACAAGAAGAGGCCAACAGCTTGTCAAACATTGTCCACTCCGACAATGTCCGCCTGGAGCATGACGTTGCATTCCTTAAAGCAGTCTTAGATGACACCCAGAAGGTGAGACCGTGAGAGCATTAAGTGTTCTCTTCATATTAGAACCTTGTTTGTGCCCTCAATTCTCTCTTCTTTTCGTTAGTGCACTGCCAATTTTTTGTATAATTCATTGCATGTTATTTCCAAATTCCAATGTAGGAGCTGCACTCTACGAGAGGGGTGCTGGCTGGTGAAAGAGCAAGAGCGTTCCAGCTGCAGGTAAATTTTATGTCCGATGCGTACTGTGATGATCTTTAATCACTGTCAAGCTCTAAGTCACTGGTTTTGGGTCCTAAGACAGTGGCCCTTCAGCCAAAATGTACACAAGATAGTACTGTCCTCAGTTTTCCCCTCTGCACACAAAATGTGGAGCCCCACTGGGTGTGGCCCTCTGATTGATACGTTGCCTGTTCACACCCTATCGATGTTAATCCTGTTTGGTTTAGCTGATAACCTTTCTTACAATTCTGCCTTTTCTTAGTAGTTTGCATTTGTTACTGGCTCAACTTGTGTTCATATATGCAGGTTGAGGTCTTCCATCTTAAACAAAGGTTACAGTCACTCGAGAACAGGGCACCTACTCCAAGGAAACCATTTAATGTATAATGACTTAGCCCTGCTAGATGTCCAGTGGCATTTGACTTTTTGCAGCTGAGCTTTGAGGTAACATGCTTGATTTGGGTTGGCTGATGATGGACTCACCCTGTTCTTTGTTTTTTGGTAGCGAGCATACTGTAAAGTGTAAGTTGACTTCAGAATTTGTCTAGAGTCAGAATGAGACACTGTGGTTCTTCCCTGTGTGCAATGTCAGTGAGCAGGTTAATAAAGAGGTTGAGATAAGAAATGAGCGCCATGAAATCTGTACTTTGCAGCGAGAAATTGTTGCAACATTTTCTCTATCTTCTTTTGTAGACAGGCCAGCATTTTTTGCTTCTGTAAATAAGTATGCATGTGCTGTGCCTCCTCTGCTTCATGTTGGTTGCACTAGTTGGTATCAGTCTCCATAAATGAAATGATATTATAATTTTGTATATCTTCTGTCTGATGACTGTAAAACAAATTTGTATCTAGGGTTATGTTTGATTCCTTCGTTCTGAGATCTGAGGTCAGCAACCATGGCATGTTTGATGGCCCTTTTATGGTCCGCATGGATCTCTCTCTCTCTCTTTCTCATGCTACACAGGAGCACGGGCATCGTGGTCGGTATAGATGAGTTTCCGCTGCTCTCTCTATTCCCTCTCTTTCACCCTCGGCAATGGCCGAGGGTTTCTGCAGAAACCCAATGTAAAACCCTCAGCCATTGCCTAAGGAATCTTATTTTCTTCCAACCCTCGGCAATGGCCTTCACCTAGTATCAGCTGGTTCTTCTCCTTCAGTTATCCAGCAAAACCTTAATGTTTGAACTTTTTTTCCAAATAATCATTCCACAGGAAAGTGCATGAGAAAATAGTTGGATGGTAGATATTTTTCCCATATAAAGCAAACAGGTTTCCTATATCATGGGGAATCACTTTGTTGTTTAGATGAAAAATGGTTTTTCGAAATTACCCTTCATAGGTTTCCTGCTTGTTTACAAAAGTAACAATGTCATATTCTTGAGCGGCTTTCATGGAAACAGGTTCCTAGAAAAAAGCAGATTTTTTGGTTAACTTGCTTAAATTATTATTTGTGTGCAAACCTGTTCTTGACAATGAGCAGAAAAACTGCACCAAATGTGAAAGTTGTTGGCTGCGTGTATTTTCAGACAAGGAGTCAATTTCATATGGTAACTCATGGTGTCTCGAGATTTTATTAGATCTTGTAACATTTAACATGTATATATTTTGTGAATTTTCCCAGTTTTTTCAATTTTCTATCTTTTTAGCATTGATATTATCATGGACCCAAATATAAACTTAAGTTAAATTATTTTCATCATTTTTATTATCGTTAAAACATCTTTTTCACTGTTATATAGTTTTATTAACGTTTTCTTATCAGTTTCTCATTTATTTGTACATAACTTTTTTATTTTTTAAAATTTTCTAAGTTTTCTTGAGATTTTCAAAAAAAAAAAATTTGCCACTAAAAGTCTTGCGTTAAAATCCCGAGAACGATATTTATGATAATAGTTGAAAGTATATCAGTAATGCTTCGTTACATATTGATTACTTGCCAATTATTCTTGAGATACTTTTCCTGAACGTAGTTACAAAAAGCTGCCTTAGTCTTGTTAAATTTATCGAATTGTACTAAAGATTTTGCGACAACTGGTGAAAACTAATCTATTTTTGCAAATAAGCTTCAACTGAGGAGTAAATGACACAGAAGTAATTGCTGTAAGAGGAAATGACAAAGTTAATTTCAGAAAACGAGCCTTCCTCGTATGACCGAGGGTCGGTTTTGTCTGATTGCAGGCGTGAATCCAGATCCATTTAGTTGGACCAGTAAAAAAAAAAAAAAAGGTCTGAATAGCAATTGGATTTGATCTGATATGCAGTTATTGGCTACATCCAAGTATAAGTCTAGTATCTAACACGGATCCGACCAAACTACATGTAGGAGTCAGATCTGATGCCTATTCTATCCAGATTTAGTATTAGAAGGTCAACCGCAAGTGGATCTGAACTGGGTTTGAAAACGTTATACCTAAAGTTGTAACAGGGTTATTTTCTAGCGTTTAGTATCAGATTAGGGGCTTTAAATATCAATTTGTAGGGCACTTGTAAGATTTATAGACAGTTGCAAGGGAGATCCACTTAGTAATCTCAACGGATCAGATTCGAATTGGATATATCCTTAATCATATTTATTTTTTGGATATTCAGAAATCCAGATTCGAATTCGGATACGAATACAAATAAAAAAAATCATATCTGAATCCAAATCCAATCCCAGTCCAATTTTTATATCCATAACTGAATCCAAAACCAAATTTTGAACTGGCCGATTGCTTGGATATAAGATATTTATTTAAAACTGAAGCTGATTTAAATTCATATCTGAATCTGATCATATGTCATTTGTTTTGTATCCAACCCGATTTTTGAATGGGATATTAAATTATTTTTCATATCGGTTTTTTTCAAACATGTAACCGATCCAAAACTAATATATTGATATCTATAAATCCACTGTTTGTTTATAATGGATTTTGGAAGCACAGTTTCCAAATCCCTTTTACACTATGGGCTTGAGATCCAATGACATTCCAAAGATGGGGCGTGGGCGGGTCTGATATGACATCAACAGTTTTCAAGTTTGAGAGAGAGAGAGCTTGTATTTTATGAACTTTCCAATATATTTTCACCATAAGCATCACTACAAATAAATGCTGGGAGGATCCGAAATCAAGTCCAACTCTGCCACTCCGCCGTGAGCTTGATCCTCCCGGAAGACGTACATCAGTTTCAAATGAGATTTTTTTTTTTTCTTCCTTTCAATAAGTGGATCTGATAATTGATACGAGACAAACTTAGTGGTTGGGCAGCTGTGGTTGGTAAAAACATAGATGTAGTAATAGCAGGGATTCTTGAAAGACATGTGCTTAACAAAATTAATTATTTCTTATTTCAATTTATCTTAATAATTAGTTAATTTTAACTATCTTAACCAATATAATCATTGTTTTGGCAATGATATCTTTCTTAGAAACACTACCTTTCTTTAGTAATTTTCTCATCTATCTATAGATGAAGAGATGATATATATATATATATATATATATATATATATATAGAGAGAGAGAGAGAGAGAGCCGATAAAATGAGAATATATAACAAAATTTGAGGACAAGAGGCCCCCTAAATACAAAAACAATCCGCAAAGAGAGAGAGAGAGAGAGAGAGAGAGAAGTTGGTAAAAACCAAACCACTTAAGTAAGAGACAAAAGCATGATTCATTAAAATTAACTACTACGATATTTCTTTTACAATCTAACTTTATAGATATGATCTTAAGAGTAATTTGGTGAGAAACATATGTTAAGTTGGTCAATTTTTTGACGCTAATAAGTAATAACATTTTTTTAATAATAAAAGGAATGAATGACTCTTAGAACATCAATTTTTTAATAATAGAAATGTCACTTTTTTTTGTTACAAAAGTAACTTGAATTGAAACATGATTTACATTAAATTAGTGTTTATAAACACATTAGGAGGTTCACGCTTTGTTTAAAATAACTTTTAATACATACCTAAAAGGTATGATTTTTATCCCTACCCAAGTGGTCTGGTATTTACCAATCTCTCTCTCTCTCTCTCACGCACACATACACACAAACACACCAGTATCCTTACACATACAGGCAATACCTATGTAACATAAATCCAGAGTCCAATACCCTGTTAGAAAACAGTTATCCATCATTTGAGGAGCATATAGTGAGGACAAAAAAAAAAAGTCTTTGAAAATAGTTGTCCAAATAATTTCAATTTTAGGTCCTGCTTCTTGAGAATCAAGCACTGCCATTACCAACCCATGAAATTGTTGGGTGTTTCCTTCATTGTTGATGTTGTATTTGTTGTCTTTTCATGTTATTTAAGTTCCAAGTTTGTCATTGTGTTCTTGCTTCTTTGAAATTGGAATTGTGCACTAAGGATCAACCATTTGCTTTATTTGCTCGGATTAGAATACTGTGCTTGGTTTCTTTTGTTATTAAGCTTTCAAGATTGCCGTTGGTTGCTTGTAAGTTTGAGTTGTACATTTTAGTTTTTTTTTTCCAATTTTCATAATATATATATATATATATATATATATATATATAGTTGGCAAAGTTGACCATCTTATGCTTCAACTAATGCCTCACCTCGCTTCTTGCCTTTTTACAACATTGACAACTTTTACTAGATCTCTAGAGGCGTACGAAGCTTTGATTATCATGCGCCCTATTAGATGATGGCAAATATTTTTCTTGCAGACATTACAAACAAGTGTTAGTTGATAATCACTTTTGCACTTGAGAGCATACGTGAATCCAATATCTTAGAAAAAGAATACAAATTTAAGGGGCATTTGATATTTCCAGAATCATGGAATGTTAAATCAATCTGCTCATTTTCTTCAAAGAAAAGGAATTATTAAACAATCAGAGTGTTTTGTTTCTAAAATCAGGAAACTAAAAGCTGAAATTTTGATTCTATTCCAGTTTGAAGGGGAGTTATGATCCTGAAAATTTCCTTCTTGAATGAATCAAAGTGCCAAACCACCAAACGCCTCATTACAATAGAAAATGCAAATAGTATGTATTTCACTAGAAAAATAAGTTCACCAAAAAAATAAAAGTTAAAAGCTTCTTTCTTCATTGCAAGATTAATCTGTTATGCCCAAAAAAGTCCCCTAAAATTTCCAGGAGGCCTATATGGATGATGCAGCCCTGTAATGTATGTATCATACATGCGATGCGACAACATAACACCCCTGAAACTAGTTTCAAGATGACGTTGATTTGAAGGGTAGAGCCAGAAATTTGTTTTCACAGTGTTAACAATTTTTCAATTAAGAGAACGTGGCGGCTTTCTTGAATGTTGAGGCGTTTCTACATACATGTGTGAAAGGCCATAGGGCTCCGTGTGTGAGAGGGCAGGCCAAAACTAAAACTTGGATGGAATGCATCAGGTACCAGAAATCAGACACTCGGATGGCTTTAGGATTTCAATGCTTTCCAAAGTGCAGTATGAACATCTGGACGATAAAAACGAAAAGTGCAAAGTAATACTTATTTTTTCATTATATGTGAATTAAGGCTGGGCATCTTGACAAAAGTTAAGCCCGTTAACGTTATCGGGCCAGCCCAAGACCGGGCCCGTTTATGGCCGGGACGATGAAGTATCGGGTCTCGGGCTTGAGATTGTGCCCGAAGCCCGGCGCGGCCAGGCCCGATTATCTGCCTGGGTTGGGTTTGGCCTCCTGCAGGCTGTAGGGTCTCCACTTTTCAAGCTTTCCCTTCTTTTTTCAGTTGTTCTTTCCTCTTTTATTTTTCATTGTCTTTTGGAAGGGAACACTCCATTCTCGTTGATCATATGTTCCCTCTTCAATCTTTGTAATGCGATTATGCAAAGTTGTTGTGCAAGATAGGCAACAAAAGGAGTGAGACTCACAGCCATTATGCTCTAATTTGACATAAATAAAAAAGAAGGAAGAGAGACAGGCCTCTCTCTCTCCCCCCAACTCTGTGTTGCTTTCCTTTTCTTGTTTCTTTTTCCCTTTTCTTGTTGCTAGAATGTTGGGAGATAGAGGAGAAAGTCAGATGAAGCACTCGTCATAAGTCGTCCCCCATGAGATCTTAAGAATAGAAAAGATGTGGCAGCCCAATACCAGGTGAGTGAGAGAAAGAGGGAAGGAAAGAACATGGGGATGGTGGTGATGGTGTGGGGATGACGGCAGTCGTAGAGCGGTGGGTGATGGGCAACGGGCAGGACTCGTGAGCGAAGTCATGACATCGGTTATGGGGGAGAAGAATGAAAGGAAAGTATGAAAAACACATTGAAACGAAGTGGAAATCTGAAACCCTAACATAAGTAAAAGGGCAAAAAAAGAAGTTTTTTTTTTAATTACGGGCTTGTCGGGCCGTCGTCGAACGTTTGATCAAGCTCGGACTCGACCCGTTAAGTATCGGGTCGAGCCGAACTCGATAAAATCTGGCTCGTTAAGGATTTTTCAAGACCTGAGCCCGGGCCCAAGTGGGGCCGGGTACCCGGCCCGGTGCCCAGGCTTTATACGACGGATGTATAGTGTACAAAAAACGTGTTTTTTATATAAAAAAAATCGCGTCTTTTTTAAAATATGAAAATAAAAATAAGGTAAAAACACGTTTTTTTGGCGCCTTTTATGGGTCCAAATTGTTTGTGTTCCGTGGCATCACGTAAAATAATATTTGAAGATTAAAACGGCAAAACGGGAAAAAATGTTAAAAAGAAGGTCGCTTTCTCCGCCTGAAGTCGAGTTCGTTGGACTTGGGCTTAATTTTTCCTCACGTTTGGGGAGGAGGAGCTTTCTAGGGTTTTGGGAAAACTAATAAGCTCGACGTATCTGGGGATTTTGCTTCTGCTGAACTACTCGACAGATTTGTGGAACCTCTTCACTTTCTCTTACTTCTCTGCTGCATTTCTACACCACCGGCGGTTCTGTCAGCCTTTCTCGCTCCTTGTTATATCATAACAGGTACTTTCGCCATTTTTTGATTTTGATAGGAAAAATTAGCGAAACATGTTGTCCGCTTATTGACGCTGCTTCTTGCTTGACGTTTTGCCTGGCTTTTTAATTCGGTTTTGCATAAGGGTTATAAAGTATAAATTATAAACTTATATTTTTATATATGTTGGCTGCTTTCCCGTAGTTCATTAATCATAACTTCATAGGGTTATTTATTTTATTATATATTATTGTTATGTAATACTACTTATATTGTTCTTTTTAGTTTTTAATTACTAATGCGGTCGTTTATTTTATTTTCCCCTAATTTTTAGGATTTTTTAATTTTAAAAACTTTACTGTATTTTGCCAGTCCCCTCCCTTTTTTTCAATCTCGCAGTATTATACCTGAGAAAAATCTCTTTAAAACTCCAAAATGATATTTATGACCGTATAGAAAATTAGAAATATATAGCTGCAAGTACAATCAAACAGTTAATATATGGTTAAACCGTTGAAGTGCATATTTAAGCTATATTTAGTCTCTGAGTTTGTGTATTATGGATAGTGTGGTATGTTCTTTATGTTTTTAAATTTCATGCTTGATTTGTTCATTTGTTGCAATTCTTAGTTGCTTTGCTTTCGTAATAACTGTGTTCATGTATTCAGTTACTTCACTGGTGTAATTTTGCATTTCTTATGTCCTCCATTGATTCACTTGAATCATTCTTGAGAAGCATGTATTTTTTCTATGATTTTAGAAGTTGATAATGATACTTGCTCCTCTCTCTGCTCTCTTTCGCTTTTCCGTGTTTCTTCTAATGGGGCAACACCTAAGCCTTCTAAGTTCTAAGTTTCCAGTAACTGAAAATTGCCTGGTGCTTTTGGCTGTCTATTGCTGCAGTCCTTTGCTAGGTGCAAACAGTTGCTTTTCAACAAGCTTTTGGACACAACTTGGAGTCTCTTGGCATCCCCAAATTATCTGTAGCTCCACCCATTAATCTTGTAGGCGCCACTGTTTCAGAATCACTCAGAGAGGCCATAAAAGAATGGTGAAGGAAGAATCCTCAAACATCTCACCCTTGGTTGATGAACTTGTTGTTAGTCGTCTTCTCCTTCCCTGTTTTGTTTCCTGATTGTTGGAGAGTGTTTCTTTCTAGAAATATTTCATTAACCTTTTTGGTTTGTTCAGGCACCTGGAGATGTGGTTCTTGATTTGTCGAAGATGGTAAACCAGACATTGAAACTTGGAAGAGGCCTTCGGCAGGTTAAACAAATCTAACATTCCTCTTGTACCATTTCGATGGTTGCATGCTATTGCTTTTCCCCTTTAATTCCTTAATTGCGGAAATTGGGAGTTGCTGGTATGCTTATAAAATAGAGCAGGCTTTTGGGGAGATACAAGCACACGCATCTGCCCTTGCTTCACCTGCACCCAAGTTCTTTTGGAATAAAATAAATACGGCAGAAGCGCTTTGCATATGCACTCTTGACATAGTTGGTGACAAAAAGCTTTAGTTACTTTTGTTCCTTATCATAATATGATAGCTACACACTATACTGAAGTAAGTGTATTAGCTTTGTTGTATTCAGTTTTTTGGTTGTTTATCTAGTTACCATGGTTGAGGTTACTCGTCTTACCTTGTTCTACTACGCACTTCCTGTGGCAGTGCACTAAATATATTTAAGATTTCTTATAGATGGTAACAACTAAAGATCCTGAGTTGGGTCATTGATGTTTTTCATACAGCTTTGTTTGTTTGATTTGCGATATGATGTTACCGTGCATGGGATGCATATGTATGGTTCACCAGGGCAAGTTATTGTAAAGCTCAGGTCCCGTAGTGAAGGGCGTATAATAGACGGAGTCCTCAAGGCATAGGCTCAGCTCGAGGGCCTATCATTGTATTATTACATCGTTTATCACTTCCTTCTTCTTGCCTGCTATCTGCATCGAATTTCCATCTTATGTCAGTTGGGCTTCATGAAAGAGTTGAACAAGATAATTTTGTTGCTAAATGTTCATATAAATTCATATCTTTGAAGCTTGTTTAGATTAACTTTTTTATTTTCAAGTGTATGTAGAATACAACTGGAGATTTATAGTTCTTTATTGCTTCACTGTTCTCTTTTAAGTGATTAGTTTAGAAAAAGTATCATATGATGCTATGAGCATATGGCTTAAGCCTTTTGGTGTGCTCTATGTAGATAATCATTTTCTATAGCCAATTAATTGACGTCTTTGGAACTTTCTTTGTTGCTGTTTTCTTATGTTTGTTTACTTTTCCAACCAAGTGTTTATCTTATATGCATTTATCTCCTTTATTCCCTCAAAGTCACCTTATTTTTTTATCCTTTTGTGACTTGAACCTTCATGCATTGTTTACATCTTGATTTCAGGATTGCGATACAATCTCTGTGACAGCTGCTGGAAGACTTAGGTTTTCCAAACCAAATAAATACTGGGTAGAGAGCTCCCAAAAGAGGGTAAGTATTGTTGAAAATTGGCTGATTTCAGCCTATTTTATATGTCTTATGAGCTGTATGATCATTTAGGAAATAAGGTGTGCCTCTGATGTTTCTAATGTGTAGCTCTGGTCCATCTGAGCCCTAAGCATTTGGCATACATGATTACTTGTAAATATTATACAACTTGCTACCTGAGACTTGTCCATTTTCTGGAACCTGTTTGACCTTCCTTTATTTCACGGTTTCCTTCCTATCTAATAACTTAGCATGTTACAAGTTGCTTCTGTGGGAGCTGTCAGTTACGTCTTATGATTGCAGGGGAAGCATCATTTATGTATTTTTCTCCCTGTTATGTTGATAATAATGCCTTTAGTGTTGTAGTTAATGTCATGATAGAACATGAGAAGATAATTTTTCTAGAATCTTTTCGACTTTCCTTTACGCCATGGTTTCCTGTTCGTCTAAGAACTTAACAGTTAACATGTTATAAATTACTTCTGTGGGAGTTGCCTCACCATTGCAAGGTATTTGTGTAGTTGTCTCCTTGTTATGTTGATAGTAATGCCTTTATTCTTGTAATTATTGTCACTGCAGAACCTGACCCTGTATCTGTCTTTGCAGTATTTACCATCTGTTGGCGACACAGTTCTTGGCATTGTTGTTGATTGTAAATCAGATGTAAGCATTGTGGATGTATCTCATCTGGCTTTATCTGATTTGATAGTAACATGGTATCTGCTCAACATTTGCAAGGGTTTGCAATGCTTTGTTATTGTTTCTAATTTGCTGAGCTCATTATTACTTGGTATCGTGTCTAGACTGTATCTATAATGTGAATTTCATATTTCATGCATCACCTTACCATACTTACAAAATGTAAAGGAACCTCCTCATTTATCAACTCATACTTTGTGTACTTCTCTGCATGTTCTGTTTTCCTGGAACCTTCTTCAAGGCACTTAATCTAGGTGCCTTGTTTTCCATTCATTTGATTTCTTTTTCTTGGAGCTTATGGTGTTTCTGGGCATACTTGGTTCTGAATAGATGTCAATATTTGATATTGTATAGTTCTAATTTTTGTTGTCCTTTTATTGTTCCAAGTTCCTAACATCCTTATGTTTTGACAAATATGGCTTTAATCTTATCCTTTGATTTTATAGAATTTAAATGTGCCTGAATATTTTGTTGATACTTTTAATTATACATTTCTTTCGTTAGTTTTGAATCTTATTGAAATGAGTTGCCTCTGGTAAGAATATCACTTTTCCAAAGATTTGATTTTGTAATGATTTGGAGTGTTCATAATTTGTCAATCATATGTGCAGTTTTTCACAAAGAAAGTTATTCACCTATGCATGTTTCAAAATTCAACTAGCAAAGTAATCTAAGATTGATTAGCTTATATTCTTTCTTCCTTTTTCTCCATTCATGTAGATGCTCATGGACTCATGTGGTTACTTATCTTTCTGTGGAATTGTGGCTCTTTATTAATTTTTAACTTTATCATTCTTTATCCTTGTGTTCTGAGCTTAATAGTGTGGTCTTTTCATTATTTTCCGAGCAGAACTTTTGGGTGGATATAAAAGGGCCAACTGTTGCCTTCCTCCCTGTACTTGCATTTGAAGGTGGAACGAGGAGAAATATACCAAAGTTTGAGGTAAGGATTACAATGAGGGCCTTGTTATTATGTTGAAAGAACCTTACAATTTTTCTTGCTTTCTGTAAGTTGTATAGTTTACATGCAGCTGCTTTGATTGTATTGCTTATCAAGATTTCTAGGTCTTGGTTTTTTCCCTCTGTCAGCCTTTCATATTCCTTTCTCTATGTTCAGTCATGACTTCCTACTGGAGTTCAACTTTTTTGATTGCTAAATTGTGGCGGATTCTATTGAAATAAGTGATCTTTATGAAGTAATACAACATTGGCCACACGTTGTGGAAAATGGTCTACAGATTCTACACTAAGTGCTATATGAGGCATTGGCTTGCAGCACTGGAAAATCATGTCTACTTGCATCTCATTTTCTTTAATGGAATCAGTGGTAGGAGAAAATTGACGTTGGCTTGGTATTATGGTTCTTGATTTCAGCTGATGTTCAAACTGTTAAGTTTCTCTTTCATTTCATTAAAAGAGAAATCTTGTTCTGTCCTTGTAAGAATCTTATTGAGCATTGACATCACAAGTGCTGCCTATCTGGCTATCGGATTCAAGACCTTCAAGTTGAAGATGAATAGTTTTATTAATTGGATAAGTTGATGCATCTCTCAGCATAATCTGGTCCTTGAGCCCAGTAGTTAATTGGTTGCTGAGAAGCTTCAAACTTCAACTAGTTCTTTAGATGTACAAAGATTTGGTAAATTGTCAAGCGTAGGCCTAAACATTTGGGGATAACAAAAAGTGCACCTTTTTTATGTTGCTAAAAACACACTTAAGTTTTCCCATGGTTAATCAAAGAGATTCATAAGCTTTTTTCTGTCAAGTCAGTTGTTAAATCAGTGAAAATGTACTGTTTTACCCGCCAATAAAATGACATGAAAAATATGCCTCACTTAAATTTCTCTTGGGTAAATTTCTAGCATCAATAAAACAGAAAAAAATCACCTAACTAATTTAGAACTTCGATATTAATAAAGACTAATAGTTAAACATGTGCTAATGTTATTGGGCATAGTTAAAATGGCTAAGGCAAAGTGTGACATAAAATTTAATTTTGCGGAGGGTATTTTAGTAATTTACAACTCCAACCAAACTAAGCTTAGTGATGATAACCTAGGTTTAATTTTATTGAAGTTTAATTTCGATTAAATGCACAAATCCAGGTGTGTTTTTGTTTTCCGAAAACTTCCAAGACGAAATGCAAGTACTGGAAACTGGAAGGGGATCTACAGTATGAAATGCTACTTTTAGTCTTTAACAAATCCAGGGTGTTCTTAATACTTAATAGCACTGTCTTGATTGTCGTACTCAGAAAAATATAGGCAAGGTTTTTCTTGGGTATTTTTCGGCAAAGTTGTTTTTCTTAGAAAAATTTTGGGTAATGGTAAACTTTAAACAAATAAAAAATCTTAAAAATTAAAAAATAAAATAAATGATAAATTAATAAAAAATCTTAAAAATTAAAAAAATAAAATAAATGATAAACTAATTAAAATCTAAAAATCGTCAAAAAATTGTGAGAAAATCGCAAAAATTTTGCGATAAAATCGTGTGATATTCATTTTACTGAGATTTTTAAAATCTTATGAGGTTTTCATGATATTCTTTTACTTGTTTTTCTCATAAATGTCATGAGGTTTTCAAAAATCTCATGATATCTGTGATAGTGCTTCATAGAAGATTTTCCGTAATCTTCAATAATTGTCACAGCCCATAAACTACGTCTGATGAAAATAAAGGCTGTTGATCTATTCATTTTGACTTGGCTAAAGAGCTGTCATGCCTTTGTTGATGCAGCTAGGCATGCATACAGGCTGGGTTTCGGCTTTGGCCCAACAAATTGGTCTCAGGTGTGGTCCGCACACCCCACACACTTTTGTGTGCAAATCTAGGCTTGATCAACATTGATTAAGCCCTATTTTGTTTTTTCCTTTTTTTTTTCTTTCGGTTGGGTGGGGAGGAGTAGAGGTTTAAATAAAGCTCAAAGAGGCAACAATCCTTCTTCCCCCTTTAGTGGATCGCCTCTTGAAACTAGTTTCTCAATAAGAAGATGATTACACTGATCGAGTCAACTATGCCACAACCCTGGCTTGTTATGCTTGGAAAGACTAAAGCAGACTTAGTACAAGGCAAAATGATATAGATTGAAAAGGCTATATCTCATAGTCCTGTACCAACATTTCAAAAAAATGACCATTTGTATGTTCAGCAGGCACGTTGCATCCCAGGTTCATATCCATATCTAGATGACATCATATTTAGGAGCCAAAATTTTCTTGGGTCTATTTATAGTACAGTCTGCATTTGCCTATCCAACATGTTACATTTGCTTCAGTTATGTTGATGATGAACCTTTTGGTTCTTTGGGTGGACATTCAGATAGTTTCTGTGCTGTTTTGGTTCATAATGGATAAGCTTGAAGCTGAATCGAGCATTTCTGGAGACCATTTGACTGTCTTTGCTGTTTGCCTGTTTAAAACTAATGGTGGCTATCTTTGAAAATGTACCAGCATAATGGTTGTTTTGGATTTCTTTAATTGATCCAATTTTACAATGTAGATAGGTACATTGCTTTATCTCCGGGTGGTCAAAGCTAATAGTGGCATCAATCCTGAGCTCTCCTGCACTGACGGTAACTGTATAAAGATTTACATGATTTGATATCTCTTGCATAATTGAATTTGCTGTTGATAGGACAATGTGGATAATTGTTATCTTGTTTGTTTTTTGCCATTTTTTATGATTATTTGTTGTTGGACCTTATGAAGGTAACCTATGTAATTCTTTGATAGGAAGTTGCTTTTGGATCATGTAATTGGAACGAGTAAGTAGGCATTTTAAGGACCTCAAAAATTAAAGGTCATGAATGTCTTGTTTCCATGTATTAAAAGATTGTTTTTGTGACTCAATTAATGAGTCAATTGTTAGCAAAATATCAATTTGTGAAACATGATTTTGAAGCCATGTGTGCATGCATATCTGAAGAGATAAAAGAGAGGACTATCCGATATTAGCTGCATTTAATTGATTAAAATGATGAACTCCTTTTTGCAAGAACAAAAGGAGTCGGGGTAGACCTTTGCTGTGTGGTGTGCAATAAATCTTACAAGTATCATGGCCGTCACTCATGGTGTGAGACTTATACTATAAGTGTATAAGTTGGAGTTAAAAAGAAGCAAACCCAAGTATTCTATAGCAGCCTTATACACGATTTACACATGGTTTTCTTTCTTAATTTATGTGAAAAATGTGTAATTGTTGCATAAAAAATTACGTGAGAACAACCTAAGTCAACCTTTCTACCTCCTTCCCTATCCTAATGCAGATCGAGGTACTTGAGGACTGAGGAACAATGTTATGATTATCTGTTTCCATCTCATACAAAAAGCTTGAATGATTGCCCTATTGGCTGATACTTGTTGTCCTATGTCAGGTTGTATCAGCTATAATAGGTAATTTCTCAAAGCTAATTCCCTAGAACAAAGTTGATATTTTGCATTGTTGTCTGTAACTATGAGTCTGTGATAGCTATGCTCCAGGACAAGCAAAATTGGATTTGGTTTGTAAGACTTTTTAAGCATGCTATGCATTTTACTTGAAAATAGTAAATATCATTTGATGATTTTACATGTGACAACACAACATGATTCATACTTTTATAGGACAAATTTGATTGCTTGAATATTTATTTCTGGTTAGTTGATTCAGTATCATCACTGAAGGCACGAGAAATGATTTTCTGTTTTTAGATGATTTTGGGTACACATTATTTGTTCAGGAAAGGCCTTCCAATTCTTATTTTCCTGGAAGAAAAAGGACCAGTTTACCATTAAGTAACCATGTGATTTTAGGAATTCAATTATATATATTTTTTCTTTTTGTTCTCCATTGTGGCAATGGTTAAATGCAGACAAGATTGAACAAGTATATTAGATAAACGGCTCATTCTCGAGTATACCAACTTTTGAATGACTGAAATTATTATCATGAAAATTTTGAATTCATGTTCTGTTTTATTTCATTATGCGAATAATCTCATTATACTCCTTAACTTTTGTGCAGTTACTGCAATATTTCAATTTTTAACGCAGTGACACATAGGGTGTCCATCAACTTGAAGAATTTACTGATTATTTACTTCAGAAAAACAATTAGAAAGAAAAAGTTTGTTACATAAAAAAGCCTTACATTCTCTTGCTCTTTGACACTCAGGAATGGTTATAATATTATCATGCAAACCCTTTTGTCTTAATATCTTAGCAATGCCAGTTAGTCGCATGGTTCAGTATGGGTTTCATTTTGGGTTGGGGCAACAAATGTAACCTGCTAAAAATAACAGAAACTGGCAATCTGTTTGCATTTGAGATGTGATTCTATGTTCAATCTGTTTTCTCATGTTAAACGGCCTGAGTTTAGGATTTTTCCCTTTTAATATTTAAAATGGTAGGAAAAAGTTTCTTGCAATTGTGCAGTCTGAATAGTGTGTCAAGCTTTTAATTTAAGCACACTGGAAAGTGTTACGTGCATCTTTCTTGCATCAACCGAAGTGTTTCAAGTGGCTGACATAGATTTTGGATAATGGGCTCTAAGAGTTCTTTATCTCCCTCTGCGAATTTCACTAAGTTGCTTCATAATTGCAGAAAGTGGAAAAGCTGCAGAATTTGGAGCTCTAAAGGATGGTTATATGTTTGAGACATCAACAGGCTTGGCACGTCTGTGAGTGGCATTGATACTGTTCTTTTTTCATGTGCAATAAAAAATAACGGCCATCAAGGTTAGCTGCAGTTACATCTGTTTTGTGTCAGGCTGCTGAGCAAGCCAACTTGTCCAATCCTTGAGGCCCTTGGGAAGAAGCTCTCCTTCGAGATAGCTGTTGGTTTGAATGGACGTGTCTGGGTATGTTTTTATCTGGCTCAGGAGTTGACTCTTTTTAATCTGGTGATATTTTGAAAATATAATGATTCTATTGCTGGGGGGGAGAAGCTGACTTTTATTGGGAAAACGTCCCGATAGTATTGTGATATTTTCCTTCTAAAATCCTTTATTTATATGTAGTTGATTTGCTTTTAAAGAAAAATAACAGAAATGTTTCACCTGGTTAGATTAAAAGAAACTAGATCAAATAGAATGTTCTAGTAGTAATTTTGACTTTTGAAGGTATTTCTTTTGCAAAAAAGACGACATAATGATTCTTTTTTTTTTTAAGTAGATGGCCTTGATCTGTCTAAGGAGAAAAATAATGTAACCAGTGTTTGCAAGGACTTGGAACCCATGACCAATACAGTCAACACAAGCAGCAAAACAGCATAACAGAGGGTGGAGCAGCAACACAACGGTGTGCATAAGAGAGGAAGAAAGAACAAACAAGGGATAACATGGGAAGGAAGGAAGAGGCAGAGTAAGGAAGAAATAAGGAAAAAAGCAAGGGAACTAGTGGACATTTGCATGCTGAGACATAGTTTGAGGGGTACTGTACGGGTCAATTTTCATCTGCCGAATCATACAAAAATTCTCATCTTTTCGACCTTTATAAAGGAAAGGAAGAAATGAGGAAAGGGGAAGAGAAAAAGGGTAGCAAAGCGAATTAAAGAAAGGAATACAGGCAAGGGAAAAAACACATGAGAAGGGAAATTAAAAACTCCTACCTTGAAATAGAGATTATGTTAACTGTTTTGCATCTTATTTTTGTAAAAGAAATTATTAGCAATGGTTAAAGGTTTTGTCGTGTTACTTTTTTGCCAAGAGGGTCTCTGGATCTGTTTACTAGCTGTTACCAAACATTGGTAATCTTGATTCTGTCTTGTAATCCTCTTCTGCAGGTTAATGCATCCTCACCATCAACAGTTGTCCTCGTAACTAATGCAATCATGAACTCGGAGCAACTGAGTGGAACACAACAAAAAATCATGGCAGAAAAGCTTTTGCAGAGGCTTCAGCAATGACATTTGACTCGATAAGGTGCGACTAGCTAGATTCCTTGCCTATTGTTCTCCTGGATTTGGAGCTTTCGACCAGATGTTTTATTGCACCGCGTGAGAGGTTCGCAGATTGTGTGTTAGTTTAGCTTTTAAATTGATTATTTAGACGCCATTTCTAGATCCTAATTATATTTATGGGAGTGGTCGGGTATGAGTCTTTGTAGGGTTGTACTCCATTGTAATTGAATCAGCGGCAGATTTGATGTGTCTTACACAGTTTAAGTCAATCTCCTCCTGCTGGCTGTTATCAAACTTCGTGCGATTGTGCCCCAGTGCAAATTTTTAGTTGCAGGAGTTTCCTGATGTCACCCAAGTTTTTATTGCAGCCTTACTTGGTCATCAACCAACATGGAAAAGTTAATGCTGTTGTGTGTTGGATAGTTGCTGGATAGTTAAAATTTAAAAAAACCATAAAGGATGATAAATCATCACCAAAGATACAATAAACCAACATTTTACGATAACTGTGCTAATACTAATATAGTGTTGTTCTTTAATGATATATTTTTTAATTTTTAACATTCAGGACATAATATATGTATATATATATATATATGTATATATATATATATATGTATGTATATGAGAGAGGGGTAGAGAGAAATTTATTATGAGAAAAAAACATTACTAATTACATTACTAGCCACTAAGACGGAGTTGGGAGGCAAGATGTACAACAATAGTAGTTACATGTGTGATGGGCAATGTTATGTCTCAAAAGATGACGCCAAATTACAATGGAAGTAACGTCACAAATCCCTCACCTAGATAAAGTTGTGATCTGTTGAGCGCTGTGCAAATGGCATTGTTCATTGCTATTCATACAAACAACCATGTTTCAGGAAGCCAAGTTTTCGATGGCAATCAGTTGCCTTTAGAAAAGAAACAAGCTGGTGTCCCCCTTACAACATCTCTAACAAGTGAATGCCTTCTAGCCAACACTTAGTATGTAGTTTGTTTCATGCATGGGCAATACCAAAATTGTAACAAAGTTCACACCTATTAGGAAGTTGAAAATCCCACCATCTCAATCATCATGAGTTTGCAGCTTTCCTTGCACATTCAACTATGCCATACAAGTGGCTTTTTTGTCCCATGAAAACCCATTGGGAACAAATCCATACGCGGAGAAAGTAATCAGTGATATACCATAATAGCATACTCACTAGAAGATGTAGATACCCATGCAAATTAGGTGTCACTATGCACATCTTCGTCGTTGTGCTTCCATGACAAATTTGTTTTCCTATCGGCTTTGACAAAGCAGTTTGTGTGTTTGGGTAATAAGACCAAAGCACTTTTTTTTTTTTTAATTGAATAACTTGAGGTGTCACCGTGTCAAGTTATTCATCCCCTCTAGGGCTGTCAATATATCCGACTTGTATTGGATATCCAATTATACCATTCTGAAAAAAATCAGATATGTAAAAAAAAAATTAATATCCAACTAAAAAATCAGATCAGATTTGGATTCAAAAATGACATTGGATTGGATTTGAATATGCATAAATATCTGACACGATTGAAGTTGAGATTTGGGTCAGATTTAGTTTTAAACAAATTATCTATACTCAACGCTCTTACATTTTGAAAATGAGCAAATATGAATGTAAAAAGCATATTCAGATTGTGAAATTGGATTTTAGATTCGGAGTCAAACATGACTTTTCTCTTGTTTCTTCTTTTATTCTTATAATTTCTTATCCATAATACATGGTTGTTTGTTAATTCCCTTAGTATCCTATTTTGAATTACAAAAAACTGACGCATTCAATATCAATTTTCAAAATTTAATTTGATTGACATGCTTACGGCCAATTTTTGTAAAATTATTTGTGAAATTCGCAAGTATAAGATTCACGTCAGTTTGAAGGGGCTCCTACTCCTCTTGCCTACAAGGTCTTAAATAGCGTCACAGATTAAGGTGAAGTATCGTACATCTTTGATGTGTCATGACCCTACAGTTGACAGTTATGTAGTGGAGTAACACCCACTCAATCGCAATAGTAAAAAAAAATCCCTCCCTCAATTTCTCCTTTTTTTTTTGGTCTGTATTGAGGGTCCGGTTCCCATGTTGCTGCCTGAAGGCCTAGAAAGCGACTTCCTGCCGTCTTTGACTTTTTCTTGGTCAACAGATCTTCGGCCTCAAGGTACAGCGGCTGTTTCTTGAAATATCAAGTTTTTCTCTCAACTTTTAAAACGAACCGTTTAGGCTCCTCGTTTTCATGGTTTGTTGTGCCCTTTTGTTTTGGGGTTCCTTTGTGCGGCAGCCTTTCATTTTATAGCCCTAGCTTTGATTATTATTCAAATAAGCGGTTCTTTTATATTTTTCTAACAAATGCTTGACTTTTCATAAAACTGTCAAAAAAAATTTGAACTGCAATTTAATTAATTTGATAAAAAAACGTTGGTCAAAACTATAAACATGTGCGTTGAATCCGTTGATAGATGAAAGGGAATATTAAAAAAAAATATAAGCTCACCTTTATTTATTAAATTCAAATTCTTTACTTCGCGAATTGGGTATCAAATAAGCAATAGGTCTAAGCGAGAAATTCTATTTTTGTTTTATATATTTAAAAATCTCTTTCTTCACGATTTGTCCGAGGAAAAAACTTTGTCACGGAGTCACGAGAAAACAACAGCTGCTTCTTCCTTCTCCTCTCTCTCTCTCTCTCTCCCGGTGCAAAAGTACCTTCCCTTAGGCCCTGGTCTCTCTCATTCGCAGAACTGCTTCAATGGCTTACGTCGATCACGCGTTCTCCATATCAGACGAGGACGCGTTGGAACCGTCCGGCGCCGTCCAGAATCGTTCCCCTGTAAGGGAGGTCTCCCTTGCCATTGCCCTCCTTGTCTTTGGGACCCTATCGATCGCCTTCGGTCTCTACATGGCCTCTAACAAGATCGGCGGCGATAGAATTCATGGTGATCTCCTTCTCCTTGTCCCCTTCTGACATTTCCTTAATTTCGAATCCTATTTGCCTATTGAAGGGTTGTTCATTCGGTTGACTGGATGAATTTTACGTGTTGTTGTTTCATTTGACAAGTCTTTGGATTCTTCCTTCCTTCCTTAGTTGTAATACCGCTGGTACTCCAGTGATCTTCTGTGGAAATAAAATTCGCTCTGTTCTGTGTTGGCTGCTTTATATTATTTTTGTTGATTCAACATTGCAGAGTGTATCTACTGCAGATCGAGTTATGGGCTCTATCTCTCAAATTGGCTTGTTTTTTATCTAGAGCCCTCGTGGACTTTATCGCTGTCGTTATAGTGAAATCATGCAATCAAAATTTTCAAGTGCTTGCTGACGCAGGAATGTAAATTCTGTAATCATGATTCTGAAAATAATACGCATAGAAATCGTTTACATATCGATCAACTCTGTGGGTCGGGATATAATGTTTCTTCTTCCTCTTTAATGCAGTCATGTAAAAATATTTGCAAGTTAATTGGAATTATTGGAAAAAGTTCATGTACGCCGTACTGCCGTTATAATTTAATTTACTGTTTAAACTTTTAATCAACCTCTTCCTGACCTTTTTGCCCGGAAAACTAATTCAATCTTTTCTAACTGGTTAGTTCATGAATGGCGCACATGTTCTATTTGTGATGCTCCTTATAAGTGCATGTTTGCGAGGGATGGAGATGATGAAGTCTGCTTTAATATGGATTTTGGTGGTGAAAGGCGTTGTTGTTTTTGTTGATGGTGGCGGTCTCCTTTCAGTTTTTTCTTATCATTTTCTTGTTGTTCAAGCTTGGCACAATAGCTTCCACCTCAACTATGAAATGAAATCTTCCATAATAGTCTTTTAGAATTCGGAACATATCTAGCAAGAAAATTTCCAAATTAAGGTTGTGTTTTTTCTATATATCTTCCATGATACTCTTTGTAAAATTGGAAGATATCTAGAAAGAAGATCTCCATTTAAGTGTTCATCAATGTTCTTCTAAAGTGAAAAATAATGAGAAAAGATTGTCAGAAAAAAAGAATGCCAGGCTGCTCTTGCTTGGAACCATCTGGTCTTGGACGCTAAGATAGTCAAAGACTCAAAACAAATAATATTTTGAGACATGCATATATACTGGTAAATGGTGTTGAACCTCATTTTTCCACCCCTGTCTACTGACAGTCTTGTCGGTCTTTTTACATACCCTCTCTTTCTGTGTCTAAGTCACGTTTGAGTCCTTAGAAGTTTAAAACATGTTATCCATATTCCTGTCGGCCTCTTCAAGTTAAGAGTCCTGTCATTTTTAGCTTTTTATTTTACAAAGCTTAATGTCTGCTGTTAACAAGTTATTGATATTAATATGGTATCATGGAACGCTACTTCAAGAGCCTTACTCAAAACTACAATAAGATTCAAAGTTTGCATTGTATCCAGAAGCCATTTTAGCATGGTGTAATGTGTTCCAGATCATGGTCTCACAATCTTTAAAGATTCCATACTTTCTTTTTTTCCTTTGATGATACTCGGTGCCTGAGAATAGTTGGTCATATTTTTCACAGGGTTGCATTGTTTATGTGTGAACCCTGGAAATTAATATGTTGTCTTTATAATTTAAATTGAAAGCTGTTTACAATATATGGCAGCCAAAGTATATGAAGTTTATGTGCTTATGACAGCAACAACTATGAGCTTACAATGGCTCGCTTTATTATTAAGAACCTGGGTACATTGGATGGTTGTTTTATTGTATTCTCCAAAGACTTTTTTTTTTTTGGTTGAATGTTTATACTTCAGTAAGCAATTAAACAAAATAGCATGGAAGCAAGCTCATTTGCTGTAGTATCCAGCGGAAATTGTTAAAGCGCCAAGCATTGGCTAGCTAGGCATGTCTTTTGACCTTCAATCTCTCCTTCTCACTGGTAAACGGTAAAGAAAAATTGTGTTTTCCCTTTATTTGAATCTGAACTGCACCTTCCTATTGTAGCAAGCTTGTTCCGGTTATACTGACAAAAATATTTTTTCTTTTGCTATTGTGGCATATTGGAGCATTAAACCTGTCAAAGGCATATAAGATGTTGTCTATGCCTTCAGGCGTTGCTTTTGACATTGGCTAGTCAATGTCTTGTGGTCAAGTTCAGGCTATGACAAACAAAACCCATCAGATTTTAAGTGAACTATGTTATTAGCATAGGAGCCCTATTTAAATAGACAAAGAAACATTTAATTACGTTTTTTTTACAAATTTCCATGTTCTAATCATATTATTCAACAGGTTAGCACAGGTAACGTTTTAGTCTTATCACAGCAGTAATATGGTTGCTTCCAGTTCTACATTGGAGTTTATTCATGTTATCAACTGAAGGGTTTTCGTTTCTTGTGGGATACTTCATTTTGAAGTTATTTGTAAACCATATTTTCACTGAACTTTTTCTTCTGATTCTGAGTGGGTTGTGCTTTCCAATGCAGGTATCTTCTTTGCGGGATTAGGATCAGCTCTTTTTCTTCCTGGGTTTTATTACACAAGGATTGCATACTACGCATACAAGGGTTACAAGGGATTCTCATTCTCAAATATTCCACCAGTATAGACCATATTAAAATGTTTGCCACCGCAGATGGCATTTCTGGCACAACTTCGGTGGTGTTACAATTGTCTATGTACAGATCCATTTTTCTGTTTTTAGTTCATAGTCTACACTCATATCTTATGTAAATGGTCCCTCATAATCAAATTTCCACAAATGTAACACCACCTATAAATTTCAGATAATATCCTCTGTGATTATACATAACACATACGTAGAATTACACAAAAATTGTATATCTACCATGCATTATTCAGTTGTGTTTATGTTCGTAGTTATGTCAGATGCGACAGGAACACTAACACAGAGTTCCATGAATCTGTCCCAAAACTTTCGGTAGGGTGGCTTAGGTCAGAGTTTGAACTGTTATTATAGCCTTGCTTATTCAATGAATGATGTATCCCAGTCGCTAATTGACACCCCTCATATTTGAAATCCTGATGAGAGACACCCAGAAAGGCAAATTGCCTCAGAGATCCAACCTTGCCAGAGATGGATCCATGCGGCACTAGATTGAAACTGTACAGACCTGGCTCAAACAATTATGATCGGCTAGATTTCAGGTGCCCGACGAGGGTAATGTCTCAGCAATGCTCTTTTGTGGATAAGGAGACTCATCTTTCTTCAATAGGATCTTCTATGTCTTCAAGTGCCTGAGAAACGTCTCCTGAAGTGACCGATGAAAAGGACAACTTCCCTAAATATTCAGCTTTATGAATATCCTCAAAGTAGGAGATACTCTACAAGTGGTTCCTCTGATTTTTCAATCAAGCCTTATACTTTGAGCTCTTCTTCCTCACTAACCAGCTATAGGTTCGATAGAATGGATTTCTCCAACCGTTGGGTTAAAATGCTTTAATATGTGATCTAATAGCACCACATAAATCAAACCGGCAGACTTGGGAAACGTTGGAGGCACGTCTCTCTTCGAACTGGTGGGGGACTATGCTCTGTACCGTAAGGGGGTGGATCATACATTAGGGTTGAAGCGCACAGATATCTCACCACACCACCTGATACCGACACAGCTTTGGACCCTAAACCTAGCCTCAAGGAAAGAAGAGCTTCGGTGGTTGGATAACTCTCTTGCTCACCAGGTACCACAGGTTTCCAGCTCATTCATGGCATCTTAATACCAATTTCTTTTGATTTGCATAAGAGTTCGTCCATAATTCAATTAATAGATAGAGTCGAGGGTGGTGGTTGTTCAACTAAAGAGCTGGATAACTAAGGCCATGTCTGTTTACCGCGGAGCTCTAACTCCATGTTTTTTTAACCAGCAAAGCTCACCCTGTTGGCTAGTGGCCATTGAACCCTATTCGAATATCTGGTAACTGTAAGCTGAGATTTACTCATCAACCTTATCACTAGATAAAGTTTCATCTTTATCTAGCCTTTTTTCTTAAAATCTCTCTCACCCTAGCAGCTCGCTGGGCTTTGGGGGAAACATAAGGGGCTGACCTATTTATGCCCAGCAAGTTTTTGTGTTAGGGTTTAATCTCTTGTTGATTACCTTAGAGGAGCCCTTTAGAAGGAAACCCCTAAAATCTGACAGTATCCATTTGCTCTTTTACTTCTTCTTCCTCCTTCTTCTTCCTCCTCCGTCTCTGTCTCTTCCGTCACTGCTGTTAGCTACTTGAAGACAATACTGGAGCATCTGGTAGTGAATCAGTTGAGGAAAGTGAGACGCCGTTCGCCTGCCTTCACTCCAACACACCCATCCTGGATTTGAGATCTGACAAACGATTAAAGGAGTCGCCTATTTATGAATATATCACATCACTTTTAAGAGTTTGTTATTTGAAAAAGCACATTGAAGCTCTAAAGATTATTGACTTAATAAATGTTCTCAAATCAAATCACTTGTAAGATTATATCTATTGCATAAAACTTTATATATATATATATATATAAGCGTGAGGAACAATGTCATGAACGTATCGTCCCTCACATGCTTCACTTGGGCCAGATACCTTTGAATAAATTAAAAAAGCAACGAAGGGTCTCCCGATGCACACATGTTGCATTGTCGACATTCTTTCATTTTTTTTAAAATACTTGCCATCCAATATTTATATTTAAGATCGAACGCCTTAAAATTGGTGTGTGAAGGACGATATCTACCCTGCATCGTTCCTCACTTTTCTATACATATATATAGTTATTGAATTCCTCCGGCCGTCCATCTATTCAAATCTCTTACATACGCAGCCCCATGCAATGTATGATGCGATATGTGTGAGAGATCCATATGGACCATGGATATATATGAGTTCAAATTTGTCGGATGTGAGATATGGTTGGATAGCTGAAAATAAAAAACCTATCACTAAAAATTAATTACAATGGTTTATCATGCAACAGATGCTTTCAATGATCAATTTTTAATTTTTAACTGTCGAACAATATCCAACATCCAAAACACGCATGCAAACTATCCACCCTTGGTTTTAGTTAATATTTCTCTATTTGGATCCAACTACTTTTTTCGGCTAAAGATTAAAAGAAATACAAATCTAAGATTGTATTAAAGGTCCAGCTTGACGAGACCTCTAAGCACAGACAGCTTGTCAAAAGAGGAGGCAGATTTTAGATAACCGATCCTGTGCCATGTAATTTTACAAAAAGCGTAAGATTGTTGAATTGAATTCTTGATGCTTCCTTCTAAATTTGCAATAGTCCTCACATTATTCAATCAAAAACTTGTAACATTTGAAACTTCAACGATTTCACGTTGAAATTTGACGGCTTGTGAAAATGTTTTTACTTGTCCAAATAACCAGCTCCATATGTGAATCTATAAATTTTAAACCATGGAAAAACACATCTGTATCCGTATGCTAACTTTTTGAACAAAAGAATATAAAAAATGAATTTCCTTTAACCTAATATTCTACTTTTGATGCGAATACGTTTGTGGTGAAAGGGAGGGAACCCATTTGCTCAACTGCTCAAGCAAGAAGCCATAGCCCCATTTCATTCTCCTTGCTTTTGGGTTTAAAAGCCATAGCCCCATTCCATTCTCCTTGCTTTTGGGGTTTAAAGTTTATTTAGAATTTGGTTGGTAATATGGTACACCCTTTAGCTTGAATGTCGTGTCTGTCATTATTTGCAGTGCAAAAGTAACATGCTCAAGTAAAAAGATGAAGCCCCCTTTCATTCTCCCTATCTTTGGGGTTCAAATTTCTTCAAGATTTGGATGGTAATATAATATACCTTTTAACTTGAGTGTCGCACATACCATTATTTGTTGTGCAAAATAATAATACCAATGCCCCACTCAACGTCCTAACCCAACCAATCAACGATGCTTTGTTTTCCCTCTATATATTGCATAATCCTCGTTCTTTACTTCAATGAATTTTAATGCTATAGCGTTGAAAATAAGGAAAACTGCCCTTGTAATTGCATCTTTTCCCACGTCTACCCAAACAGTGATACAACAATTTTAGTAGAATCAGCTGTGAATGTAAAAAAACGTTGGAGTTCTTTTATAAAAAAAAAGGCTAAATAAAATAGTATAAAAATTAATTAAAGGCAAATTTTAAATAATTAAAAACTTAGCATGTCACGCACTTTCGAATTGCCCATTGAATAAGACAAGTTTAGCATCTAATCGATTTGAAAGGACAATTCAGGTCAATGCTATGCGATTGTATGAAAGTATTGAAAAGAATTCCCCATAAATGTGGCTTTATCTTAGAGGGGAGCTTGACCTTTCGGTGGTCAGTGTGGTTTTCTTCCGGAACGATAAAAATGGAGTGAACAGGACCGACACATTAGAAACCATGTGCATTGCATTTTCTAGTCGCCCCAGATACACATTGAATGTCAGGAAATGACGAAGCCCAACCATTTAAAAGATGCCACGTGTGCAAAGGAAACACAGTGGACCAATTGAATCGTGCCACATGGGCCGGAGGTCTTTTGAGTTCAAAATTGAGAAGTGACTGTTGAGTGGTCCTTCTGGGCCTTACGTGGAGGGACAAAAACATCTCTAACGAAAATAATTTCTAAATTTCATACCAACAAACGAAAAAAAATGTCACAACTTTTGAGGCAAATTCTAAAAAAAGTCAGAAAATGAAAAAAAAAGTTCTTTGTGGAATAAAATAATAAAATACTTTTCTTGAAAATTAAAAAATTGTTTGTTTTAAGCGAATGGTGTTTGTTAGAGGATTACTTTTATTAAAAATTATTTTTTTTCTAATAAGTGACTATTTAGAAATTTCTGCCAAGAGGTCAAGCAGATTAGATTATATATTATGGCCGAGATCATATTTTTTGAGTAGAAAATGTCCAAAATACATGTGCTGGTTAAATTGGAAACATCTCTTTATGTAAGTGTAAAAGTAATTTTTTTAAAATTTCATCTTATAAAATTACCAAAAAAATGCATTTTACTAAAAAGTAAGAACATGTCAGATCATGTTAACGGCAAAGCATGGAAAGTGCCTTCAAGAAATGAGCACCCGTTGGTTAGTTTTCGAAAAATAAGCAACAACTTGTTATTTGTCTAAATATTTGGTGCCTTCTTATAATTTTTCATTGCATAAATAGAATTTGGATGAGAGGTACAGTTGATAAGGCTATTTTTCTTTTTGGACAATCAACTAATAAATCAAATATTGCTAGGTAAAAGATAATATAAATAATCAAGCAATATTACCGTCAAACAATATGTAAATAAGAGGACGATTTGGAATTTTGATTTAAGAATGAAAATTTGAAAATCACAATTCATCCTCAAACTAGAATGGAATCAAAATTTCCAGTTTCTTAATTCTAAAAACAAAATACTTCAATTGTTTAATCATTTCATTTGCTTAAAAATCAAGCATTTTGTTTTTAAAATTTCATGATTCTGGATATATCAAACGCCACTAAAGAAAATTTATGGGAATGTGTGGGCAACTGCCCACACATGCCCTCATGTGGTTTCGCCACTCCACAAGAGGTTGGGATGTGAATGAGGTCATTTCCAAGGTTCGAGGAGGTTGGGATGTGGATGAGGTCAGTTCGGACCTGTTGCTACCAAGTGCTTTGCTTTTCATGAATACCAAAACAAAATCTATACGAAGGATCGGCTGCCACCAGTAGAGACAGGTAGAATCCTGTGCAGATATGGAAAGTTAGATGTGGGTTAGGTAGGTTAACACTGGTGTGTGGTTAAAGGGACAACCAAATTTATGTAAAAAGAAAAAAAAAAAAAGGGAAAAAGAGAAATGAAGGCTCGACTAAGGGAGCCAGGTTGGTAAAACACTAATTCAATGTTTTTACGGAACACATGTGTATCTATAAACAACCAAATATAATACATTAACAAAAAAATGAAACAAACTTTATAAAATTGCCACCACCATGTGACTCCGCCATTGTTTCTAATCAACAATTTGAAAAGAGGGAGAGAGAGCAAAGAGGGATGCCATTGCTGACTGGCAGCCTGAAGGATGTACATCTCTTAAGCGAATGAATCACTGAGTTTTTTTCTTTACAAAATGAATTGATAGTCTTGCACCATAACGTCAGCTGTGGCGCTTGGTTCAATTCATATTTATGGTAACATAGAACTTGGCACGTGCCTACCTACCTCAATTTTGGGAGAGCAAGAGTGTGCACATCACTTCAAAAGCCAAGAGTGTATACAAAAGGTGAAGTACATCAAGAGAGAGAGAGAGAGGTAAGAACTTGCAATGAGTTGTTGTATTTGTTTGTAAACATAATTCATCATTGAAGATAAAAATTGTTTTCTATTTATATAAGAAGGCTCAATGTAGACACTCAAAGCACGAAATCTCAAACATGACACTGAGTCGAATATATAAATACAGGCAAATGGACACTACACACAAAAGGAAGAATGTAAAGATAAAAGGTGCGTTTGAATGTCACCATCAACAAACTGGTTTTGTGAAAACCTAGTCTTTGAAAACTATGTTCAAAACCCAGTTTTGTGAACTTGGTTTGGGTGTTCGGATGACAAGTGAAAAACATGGTAAAAAAAAAAAAAATATCAATCTTACTTGAAAAGCTTATCCCGCCAAACACTTAGTGTTTTAAGGCAAAACACTTAGTGTTCTAAACAAATCCAGATTATTTTTACAATACATTATTACCTCACGGTTGGAGTAGAGAGGCGGGACCATCGCCCAAAAACGAGGACAAAAGGCATTGAACGGAAACGAACAAAACCACAAACAAATGGTTACTCCTTTACCAACCATTAAACGTAACGTGTTGAGAAGGCGACTGGCGGCTCTTCACACACACGTTGGATGATGGATGAAGGCACGAGGCCGGATCGGAATCGGGTTGTACCTGTCCTTGAGCGGGTTCAGTTTTCGTGAATAATAAATTCGGCTCGCATCGGCCGACCCGCGTCAATTTATTGAATACGATTGGGTCGGGCCACTTGGGCTTTTGGCAGCAGCCCACCATCAACTTTGGATGTCAACCTTTATTTGCAGCCCTTAACTTCATTTTTTAAGAACACAAATTAGGTGTTTCTAAGAAAGCCATTAGAGATGCCACACCAGTTCGATTCCGTGGCCACGTTAGTTGCTCTACTCATAAGAAAATGATTTTCATGATTCTGTATTCTATCTTTTTTAATGTGTTTTTTTTTTTTTAAACTCATCTTTCAATAGTTTTAACTGACTCACATATTATCTTTACATTTGTGGATGTGTTTAGATCTGTCCTTTTCCTTCCCTCACTCTAAACTTTCTCTTTTCCCTCTTCAGCTGAAACACCGTTTGATTGGACTACTGGCAGATTTGGACCGTTTGATTTTAGATCGAACGGTTCATTGACATTGAGAAAAAGTAAGTAATCTTTTATATATATATATATATACACACCGGCCACATAATGTATCACAATGGTAGGACCTAGGGCCCTAGATGATGGTCATGCGCCATCCCATCATTAATAATGTAATAATAGACTCCTTTTAAGAAAAAACAAAAAAAAGTTTGCGGTTTCCTGGAATGCCCAGCCAATGCTAAGGCCTCACCGTTGGTTCAAAAGCCGTTGCCTAAAATGCCAAAGCATTGACAATTGTTATGGCATAGTGACAATTTATTTGTTCATGTTGCCATTTAACGAAATTTGTGTGTATATATGGAGATACGTACAATGTATAAATTCTAAAATATATACAAATTTTGACAACACTATTTAAAAAAAAAAAAGACAACTCTGCTCCACAAGGAAAAAGAGTTCAATTGAGTTTGGCACAACAACACAACACACATTACTGATTATGGGAACCGGATACCATTGCCTCCAACGCCAGTATCGTGCTAATTTGTTGTAGTACATTCGACCGAACTACTTCAAAAAATTCAAATATAAAAACAACTAAGAAAAAGGAATGACATTCGATTGGATTCAGATTTGAGTTCAAAATTAAATAAACGTTTGATTGGATTCGGATTCTAAATTCAGTTTAAAAAAAAAAAATATATCGTATATCAAATATCTATACATTTTGAACGTGCTCTTGGTATATCACAAAGAAGGTTCTGATTCGATTGCCTACTGAAATAGTAATATTTAGGTTCAAAAGTGAAAACACGACTTGGATTGAATCGTGAGTTTAAAAAATGAATTTTGACAAGGCACTACACTTTCTTTTATCTTATCTGTACCCGAATTCGATTTCAAACCCAAACATTTATTTCAAATCCAAATATATAAACGATCGATCAAATATGGTAAAGAGTATCTCCGATCCCCCTTGACATCCCCTATGTACCAGAAAACGACACTGTTAAGCCTTACAATTATTTCAGACATTACCTTATCATTTATAATGATGTTGTTAATTTTTATGAAAAAGGTTATTAATGTTAAAAATCAATGAATATTTTGGATCATTACAAAAAAGAACAAGGTCATTGTTCCACTTTAAAAAATCGATAAAAATTTCCTTAATTTCGTATTTGTTTGACTGGTACAAACTACAAACTTATTTACTATTATTTTTTTTTCATACAAAAACAAATAATAAACCAATTGACACCAAGTTAAGCTGAACTCTTGGCGGAAAAGGGTTACACCCTTGCAACGATGATTGGTTAACCTCCGGATCACTGAATCTAAAAAAAAACTGACGACTAAAATTTACCCCTTTGTATCAAAAAAGAAAATCACAACAGCATTTAAAAAAAATATTTTCCAACTTTCCTATTTTTTAATTTTCAAAATATATTTTTTAATTGATTCACTAATTAATTTAACTGAATCGCTAATCGGACTGATCGAGCGAATAGACAATTATGCCCCTCGAGAAATTCTAATACCAGGAATGCTATTTTGTCCTTTTCCTTTGCTGAGAGCGAGATTGGCTTGACGCTTGCGTACAGTAGCTTATTACTAGGTAACAGTATTGACATTTTCGTCGACGCCGAACAAAGGGTTCAGTAAATTTCTGATAAGCTTCACAATGGAGAGCTAAATCGGACTGGGCTCCTCCTTTTTATCTGATATCGCCATCTCTGGCATTGTTACAGTGACACGTAGAGAGAGAAAGGGAGGAGTCTCGGTGAGCGGAAACACGCACTTAGGAAAGAGAGGGGAAATCCGTGCAACTTGAGGAGAGAGAGTCCTGGTGCTTCTAGAGGTTGTGTGAAGCATCTGCTCTCTTGTGTTTTTGGTTCTCCAAGCAAACAATCTTTCCTTCGGCACGAAGAGAAAAGCGAACACAGGAGTTCGTTGACGTTGGGGAAAGATAAATATATACACATATATATGGCGGGGTTGGGGGGAAGAGAGAGAGAGAGAGGAATGCATCAAAGTGGGGGAAGGTGGGAATTCGTTGGCATTTCCAGAGAGAGAAAGATGAGGCAGATACTGGGTAGTTTGATATGGGTGGTGTTCTTGATGGTCGGTAACCCCGTCCATGGGAGGTTCGTGGTGGAGAAGAACAGCCTGAGAGTGACCTCTCCCGACTACTTGAAGGACGTGTACGAGTGCGCGATCGGCAATTTCGGGGTGCCCCAATATGGTGGAACCATGGTAGGCATCGTCGCTTACCCCCACGCGAACCAGAAGGCATGTAAAACATTCGATGATGCTGGTATCTCCTTTAAGACGAAGCCTGGCGGGCTCCCAACCTTTGTGCTCATCGACAGAGGAGGTAGTAAACTATTTGTTCTCGCCTATGAAATTTTTGTTGGTAGGTTTTGGTTGATATCTTTTTTGGGCGTTTTGAGTCCTGACCTTAAATGTGTTTTATATGGTATCCCTGATCTGTTCGGTCGCTTGTTGGGTCTTTGGAGTTGGTGGGTTGGCTTCGTTTTCTAAGGCAGTTCTTGAATTTTTTACCATGTTTGATCTTGTATCTGATTCATGCCCACTCTCTCTTCTCTCTCTCTGTGTGGTTATTTTTGTTTTGGTTTGGTTGAATATACTGATGAAATGGTCTGAGCTGCTAGTTTCGATCTGTTTTTTTGGGACAAACCGAAGTTTAACCTAGAAAGTAATTCTAAATTAAAGATTGACTGGACAGAGGACGGCAAGGTGGGGAGGGAAGATATCTGATCCTGACAATAGATTGATTTTTCCATATGCCTTCGTAAAGTCGTGTTATTTCTCCTAGTTCTTTGAATATAAAAGAACCACTGGAGAGACAAGGTGAAGAGTGGGGAGAGGGATTTGAGAAGCATTTCCCTCCTATATGCAAACCGCAAGATGGAAAAACAACCTTTCATAAACTTGATATTCTCGTTAGGTTGCTAGACTTATGCCGGAGTGTGATGGTGGAAGAAGCCATGGCAAATCGGGGATACTTGCGTCTGTTACCGATTCTGTCAAGAAACTAATTTGACGCAGCTCAGTTTGGGATCTCCGGCGTTTTTACCAGCTGTTGTATTTGGCAGTTGGTTCTTCTTGAGTTCCCATACACTGGGAATTGGACTTGGCCTAGTTTGAGTTGTTCAATTGAGTTTTGTATGTTTTTTTCCTTCATTTCCTCTTTGAATTTAAAGTGTCGAGGAGTCATCTTTTCCATCAAAACGAGCAAGATGATAAAAGTACACATACATGCATGCTTTCATAAGATCCATTTTTCCTTTTCTGGTTCATGTTAGGCTAATCTCTGATATGGTGATACGTTAATATTTCTCTTCCAGATTATTGATTTCCTCTAGTCATTTATTCATGATTGCTGATCCATGCCAAGTTTTAGGCCACTAAGTCTCTCTCTCTCTCCCCCTTCCCCCCCTCTATATATTTCGTCTTTTTTGCAAAAGAGCTAAAGAGTTTTGAACCATCCATTTTAAGACATCCTGGTATGGATAGATATACTTGAATGAATATTAAAATATTAAAGTTATAAGCAAAATATGGTAAAAGTATGTCTTACTGATGCCCCGATAGATTTGGTTCTGTCACTGGATTGTGTTTATGTTTGAATACTACCAAGTTCATTGTCCCATGACATGCTACATCTAGGGTCATGCAGCTATCCCAAGGAAGATTAGATTTGCCTCATTTGGTCCAACCTGAAACTACAACTTGATTTCATGTCTAAGATGCCAATTCAAATGTTGTTTGGTTTGAGTTATAACTGCTTGTAGAACATAAACACTTTAAGTGTTGAAAATCAAGTTTGGTTTTCCACTTCTTTGATTAGACATAACCTGGACCCATCTAAATGCTACATGGACATATCAATGCAACATAGTAGGTTGAATACCTGTTTTGATCCATTGGAAGCAGTATTATCCGTACGATTACGTACTGTATAGGTTTAGAAAACCTATACGGTACGCTTATGATACATGATATGCTCGTGTATCGTAAGCATATCTCCAGTATCATATGATACTGGCGATATACCGACATATCATACAATATGGGAAAAAACATAAAAAGGGCCCGACGGCTCCTTTCTGCGTTATGTTTTAAAGACTCTACGCTCCTCTCTCTCTCTCTCTTCTTGTTTCTGCCCACTTATATAAAAAATCACTAAGGATTTATCGATTTGGGAGAGTCTACTAGCCGATGAAGAAGCTTTCTCGTAGTGGGAATGGTGGGCTGACGAGAGGAATGGAAGTGATTGACACGGGAGCTCCTCTAAGTGTTCCAGTCGGTGGAGCCACTCTAGGACGAATTTTCAATGTTCTTAAAGAGGGTTTTTGGTTTCTAACACCAAGAAGGTAAAACTCCAAGTCCTAAGGGGCTAAGACTCCAAGTCCTCAGCCTCTAAGTCCTAAGATTCTATGAAATTTTCAAGTTTAAAATTGTGATGGATGCTTATGATGTTATTTTGAATATCTGATTTCTTATTTTTTAATGTGCTGTTGATATACATGAATGTTTCTTTAAATACATTTTTCTTGATTTTTTCTGATTTTTATGGATTTTTTGTGATTTTCTCCATTTGTTCAGATTTTTAATCTTTTTTAGAAATTAAAAAATTAATTTTACGATACGCTGTGTTATGTTTGCGGTACGTTACAATACGGCGTATATAGGTCGGCCCGACTGATACGCGTTACGCTACGCCTTTTACAACATTGATTGGAAGCCTAGATAGAGGGAAGGTCCCAAGATTAGGTTTGCCTTTTTTGGTCCAATCCAAATTAACAACTCAAGATACTGATTTAAACATATATTCATAACCTCATTTCAACATCAACTGGGATCCAATTTGAATTAGAGTTATAGTTGTTTCTTGAATGCAAACACTTTAGTTTTGTTGACAATTGAGTTTGGGCTCCCCATCTCTTTGACTGGAGATATCCTTGACTCCCATCTAAATGTGTTGCGAACATATCAGATGCATCACAATGGGTTGAATATCCTATCTGGTCCATTGGCAGCTTAGACAGAGCAAAGGGGCCAACCTTGTATATCCGGTGAACATGTGACAATGACCAAAAGTTTGACAAGTTCAAATTTTCTGCAGAATTCAAGCAAAGCGATAAGTGTCCGTCAAGTTAGTCCATGTGAAACTCAAGATGTGGCTGAAGCTTGGTTTCTCTCTTAACAAATTCAATGTCATTCCTTAATCTTGGGTTAATAGATTAACAAATTGAATGTATAGGACAAGACAATGATAAGTAATTTAATATTGTGATCAACTTTTATGATCTCCCTCTGTTGGGGGTGGGGGGTTGTGTGTACATGGATAGTGTCTGTTCTTTCTTTTTCCATCTTATACATTTTGAATTTCTTTGATGCCAATAGCACTTTAGAAGTGGATGTGCATTGTTTTTTTAAGATCCACTTCTGATTATTGTAAAAAAAAAAATTGCTTTCAGACTGCTACTTTACATTGAAGGCTTGGAATGCACAGAAAGCTGGAGCAGCTGCTATATTGGTTGCTGATGACAAGGTTGAGCCTTTGATAACTATGGACACCCCTGAAGAAGAAAATGCAGGGGCAAGTTACTTGGAAAACATAACTATTCCCTCTGCACTCATCAGCAAGGGTTTTGGTGATAGCCTCAAGAAAGCTCTAGGGAATGGTGAAATGGTCAACATTAATCTAGACTGGAGGGAGTCACTTCCGCATCCTGATGAACGTGTTGAGTATGAATTTTGGACAAACAGCAATGATGAGTGCGGACCGAAATGTGACAGTCAGATTGAATTTGTAAAAAATTTTAAGGGTGCTGCTCAGATACTTGAGAAAAAAGGCTATACCCAATTCACACCTCATTACATTACTTGGTACTGCCCTGAAGCATTTATTTTGAGCAAACAGTGCAAATCTCAGTGCATTAACCATGGTAGATATTGTGCTCCGGATCCAGAACAAGACTTCAGTCGAGGTTATGATGGAAAAGATGTTGTGGTTCAAAACCTAAGACAGGCTTGTGTTTTCAAAATTGCCAATCAAAGTAACAAGCCTTGGCTGTGGTGGGATTATGTGACGGATTTTGCAATCAGATGCCCAATGAAAGAGAAGAAATATAACAAGGAGTGTGCCGATAAAGTCATTACATCCCTTGGTACGTTTTGCATGCTAGCTGTTAAAGGACCACTAGTACGAAGTTGACATTGAGTTGGGTGGATCTTGATGTATCTTCAACAATGTCGTAATTTGTTGAAATTCTTAACAGGTTTGGATGTTAAGGAGATAGATAAATGCATTGGAGATACTGAAGCAGATGTTGAGAATCCCGTTCTTAAGGCAGAGCAGGATGCACAAGTGAGCAGAAACTTACTGTTTCCTTGACAATTCCTTTTTCCTGGTTACTCTTTGTAAACCTGTAATATGTTTCAGTTGGTTTATTTATTGTTTCTCTCTCATTCTCATACCTGACAATGAACATCTGTGTGCCACTTGTTTGTTCTTTATTTTGATCAGATTGGGAAAGGTGATAGAGGAGATGTAACTATTTTGCCCACTCTTGTCATTAACAACAGGCAATATAGAGGTAAACACCTGGGTAACATCTTTATCAATTGTTTAATCTCTCGCTGTGTTTAAACATTTAAGCCAGTTCTTGTTTTAATCCATCAAGGTGTTCATTTTCACATTTAAACTTTATATCGGTTTCTCTTGCCTTTTTGTTAGGAAAATTGGACAAATCTGCAGTGTTGAAAGCTATATGTGCTGGTTTCCAGGAGACCACTGAGCCAGCTGTTTGTCTGAGTGATGGTATACTTGATTTTTTTTGCATTTTTTTTGTTTTGATTTTGGTAAACAATATTTTTGTTTTATGACAGACTATTGCCCTTTCAATAGCTGTTAATTTGCTCATTTCCCCTTACTTTATCAGAGATTGAAACAAATGAATGCCTGGATAAAAATGGTGGTTGCTGGGAGGATAAGGCTGCAAATGTTACTGCTTGCAAGGTACATTGCGGTTATAGCAAACACATCAACATGTCTTTTTCTTAAGTATGTCCAATTGATTGATATTTTGTACTTGTTTTATTGAAGGATACATTCAGAGGAAGGGTATGTGAATGTCCAGTTGTGAATGGCGTGAAGTTTGTGGGGGATGGGTACACTCATTGTGAAGGTAAAGCCTCTGATTTTAAGTGGTTTTGTACTCTAAGATAAAAGGATTTATAGTACTTCTGGTAGATCTGGTGGAGTTAGATGTTGTTCACAGAAAGCAATGTTTGTCTTGTGATTGGTCGATCTGTTGTAATCACTAGTTAATTTTCCGGGTGGATGGTGTACTTGTTTACTTGCCAAAAGATTTAAATTCATACACACAGGTGTATGGTGCTTACATATTCATGGTATGGTGTGTGCGTGCTTGCTTAGGGTTGCTAATCAAACTGAGCAGTGCATGGCTCAGGTTGGTTTGGCTTGCTTTAAGCTCACTAATGGTCAACAAGGAGGTTCAGCAAGCTGAGATACAAGCAGTTTTGGTAACTTAAAATGAGTCAGCGACAAAAGTGAGATTTTGCCTTGACAGTCTCCAACTGAGCCAATTTAAAACAGTGTAAAAGGTGCTAAGAAAGTGTTTTACTGTTAGGATACACGGAGAGAAGTAAATAGGTGAAATCTGGTTCAGTTCATTTTATACCAAATCAGGCTATATGTATCTTACAATAATCAGATTTTCATTTGGAGTTGGAGCCAGATGCAAAAGCAGCCCAGCCAAGAATGGTAATTGGAATAGTACATCTTTGGGGAATTTCCAATAAACAAGCTAAGTTCTTGTCATTTGGCTCATCTAAGCTTGTAAGTGCTCATTTGAACTTGTAAAATGTGCTCAGTAAGTCTTTGAATATGAACTACAGGTGCTTTGTCATATATGCTCATTAGCCCTATATCTGGAAAATAAACAGTTAGTGCAGGAAAACTTGTAGAAGTGTGGGCTCGGTGAGGTTTTAGTTCAAAAGTTTACTACAGTCATAAAAGATTGTAGATCACTCAAGTGAGCTAGGTGAAGAGGTAAACAATCAGAGCCTGAATAGCTGCATCTTTTTCTACTTGATTTTCTTAGCGGGTGTTCTCTGTGTGGATGTGTGATCCTAGATACATGACATGCAAGGAGGGCAAGTGCCTGAATCTCATGGTTCTTGCAAACCTCTGTCTAAGTGAACTAGGTCAGGATGTAAACAAGCAGAATCTGTACAGTTTGCGTTTCATCTGCTCAGTGTTTTTAATAAATGCTTTTTGTGTAAGTATGTGTTTGCATACATTCATGCACATGTATGAGGGTAACTGCATGTGTGCACTTGCATGTACAGACTTTCATTGACTGCACATTGATTTTTACAGCTTCTGGAGCTGGACGTTGTGCAATTAATAATGGTGGTTGTTGGAAGAAAACACAAGATGGGGTCACATACTCTGCTTGTCTGGTAAATGTTTTCATATTTTGGTTCGCTTCCTAGGGACTGCATTCTCAAGTTATCAACATTCTCCATCATGCAGGAAAGCGAACCTAAGGGCTGTAAGTGTCCCCCTGGATTTAGAGGTGATGGTGTGAAGTCATGTGAAGGTACTTATTTAACTTATTACTAGCATCTCTTTTAACCTTTCTGTGGTACTCTAGAGCTGTCTATCCATTTATGTAATTAATTGTGTTCTTCAGATGTGGATGAGTGTAAGGAGAAGCTTGCCTGCCAATGCTCTGAATGCAAGTGCAAGAATACATGGGGAAGTTATGAATGTAGCTGTAGTGGTGATCTTTTGTACATGAAAGAACATGATGCTTGTATAAGTAAGCCCATCTAACAACTTACTCTTCTTTTTCATTTGCATTTAAAAGCATTTTCTGCCTTTTTTTATGCTAGAAGAACTCTTGGATTCTGTCGTGCTTATTCCCCAAATGAAATAATTTAATCAATTTTTTACCCTTTGTTCATGTGGGAATATCAATGCAAATTCCTTAGGTATCTTTGTTGATGTTTTCTTTCAGTTATAACAATTTTGGTTTCTCTTGGTCTTTTTAAAGTTCACTGAGCTTTGCTAAGGACTAATTTCTTTAGTAATATTCTGCCTGCTGAGTATTCGGACAACATTGTTCTTTAAAAATTGAATGCAGCAATTCCATTAAGCATAATAACAGGTGGAAACGTAGATGCAAATGATGTTTTGTTCATTACCTTTTGTTCCTCAAGATTTTCAGGTGTGGGGTATTGTTTACTGGAACTTTTAATGCCCTTTTTTCATTGTGTCAGGTGGTTTTATTTAGTAGCTTTTTGGTGTGTTATGGTGGCAGGTTTGATTAATGCATTAAGTCATTTTTATTGGTTAAATTTTTATTGATTCTAAATTAAAAAAGGAAGATATGAACGGTTCAAGGTTGCCTTTTCTGAATGTAGTGCTTTGCATATTCCAAACATCACTACAGCATGAGGTTAAATTACTCTCTAGTTCCGTGACTTAGATATGCTGTTTATTTGTTGTTCCTGGAAGCATGTATTTAATTCTTAATGTGGTCTCTGAAAGTCAGAATTTCTGTTGATTTCTCAGTTTCTATCTTTCCTAATTCTTTGGTATATGGTTCAGGCAAGAAACCTGCATCAAAAGTTGGTTGGAGCTTTATGTGGATTATTTTTCTTGGCTTTGCTGCAGCTGGCATTGGTGCATATGCTATCTACAAGTATAGGATCAGGGTAAGTCTTTTCCTTTAGATATATTTTCTCTTTGTTGGGAGGATGTGGATGTATTTATCATTCATGCAATGGTTCATGATTGATACATTCATGTGAGGAGAATGTACGTGGTCCCAAGTGCATATTTCATGAGGCATCAGGTAACCTGGTCATAATTTAGTTGCAACTTACAACCTCTAGCTAGCATCTATTAGGTTGTCCGGAGCTTCGTTTTTTCAGTGAAATTATGAACTCCTACTTTTACATAATATATAAACTTAAGGGAAAAGCAGACTATTTTTTGGAAATTTTTTTATTTAGAGGATGTAAAAAACATGAAGCCTTTATATGATGAAGGGAATCAGTAGGTTGGACGGGCAAAGTCTGCCACATCTTTGTCACAGAGCTGCTTTAAACCTTTATTGGCCATTCTTAGTATGGGACTCAACAATTGACCACTTACAGTCCGTAAATATAGAGCTGCTTCAAAATGTAATGTGGGGATGATTCAAAAATGGCCCAAAATATCATATTAGGCTCAATTTAATGCATGCAAATCATATTAGAAATATCTGAAAGTTGGTTTTTCTTTTGGATGCTAGCTTTTGAAATTCAAGTGTACTCACATGTTCAAGTGCTCCTTTACTCTAAAGTGGTTTTTAAGTAAAACATTTCATGGAAGGTTCCATTTGAATTGAAAACTTCTCTTTGGTGTCATCACAAAACTTTACATCATTTTCAGACACTGCTAAGTGGACTTGATGCAAAAATCTACCGAGTCTGGAATCAAGTTTATTGCGATGTTTCTCTGTTTATCTAATAATAGGACTAAGGGCATGTGAGAGAGTTGTCTTGTAGTGCCTGGCTGCAAATATAGAAACAAGTGCATGTGAAAGAGTTGCCTGCCAACTGATGTGTGTGGTTAGGGTTGAGCTGGAGTCTATGATTTCAAAGTTTGGGTGAGTTATGCTAAACGAGAAATAATCTTTTTAGGCACTTGAACTCTTTCAGATATAATGGTAGCTTAGTAATGTTGTGCAATTATGGGCGGTAGAGGTTCCAGAAGCTGATGAAGTTGATGCGTCTACGTTAACTATTAATTTCTTGCTTGTGCTCTGATTTTTTTGAAAAATGATATACCCACACCCTGCACCTGTGTGACATGGCAATGCATGTATGCTAAAAGTTACATTGCCACCCTATTTATGTGACAAAACTTATGATTATTTTTGTTTCTCATCTTGCTTTTTCAGAGGTACATGGACTCAGAGATCCGTGCAATCATGGCTCAGTACATGCCCTTGGACAATCAAGCAGAGACAGGTCCAAATCATATTCGCGGTGACATCTGATTTGGTCAACAAAAGTTCGTATCCTTATACTAGCTCAACTGGGAATAACCCATGTTTTTTATGGGAATCCTTTCCCAAGTTGGTGTTGCTGCCACTGTTACTGCTGTACATGAGCACACGTGGTAGATCCTTTTTGTTTATTTCTTGCCTTGTATATCCGATGAAGACCTTTCTATCTTCAAATTCTCTTCTCACTTAATTATCAAAGTTGAATTGTTACTTATGGCATGCTTTCCTTGTTCATCTCCCTCGCTACGGATGCTTTAATTTTACTTGTGAAGACAAAAGGTTCTGGTGTCTGCTGAGTCTGATTCTCAGCCTGGGTAAGCTCCCTTTGGTTATTGATCAGGCTTGAGACTGAGCTGCAGCCTGGGTAAATTGTGTGGTTTCACCCTTTGTGTTATCTGGGTAAAATGTTTCTCTCCCTCGAGCTGAACCAGGAGCTCGAAAGTTTTGCCATTCATAATCTGTCATGTTTCAGGCCTTGGATGTCCGGAGAGATATGAAGAGTTGAACATTTTATTTGAGAGCAGAACATTCAGTTCAAATGCACAAAACATCCTTACGGTTGCTTTTAGCAACGTTGATGGTATCGAATTTCTTGTTTCAGAGTACTATGCGATACTAAGTTTTGGTTGGTGCAAAGGCTGTTGGGCTATTAGTTTGCTTTAAAACAAAAAACAATAAAAGAATTAAAAACATGTAAATGTTTTTTTCTTGGAAAACCAGTATGGTCGAATAACCGGTGTCAAACTTATGATAGGTATGGTACTACAATGAAAACGGCGCCAGTGTAGAGGCGTCCTTTTTACCATTCTCGCGTAAGCTCAATTCGGTAAGAACGAGTGTCCTGAGCCCGTGCAAATGGTTTGGTCAACCTGCTCGTTTTCTGCAGGATGCCATCTTTTTTTTAGGATTTTATCTTTCTTTAGTGTTCTATATTAAGTTCATTTGATGTAGAACTAGAATAGTTTTCAGAAGTCTCGTAAAAATGTTTATTTTATGTTTATTGCTAACATAAAGAATGCAGCCTTAGGTTATTCCAGGTTCTGGCCGTAAGAAAGCTTTCCCTCATTAAATTTTCTCGAAAGCAGAAATTTTGTTTCATCTTGGATGGATTTCCATTCTCAATTTGCTCTTTGAACAGAAATTCTGGTCTATCTGGAATGCATCAGCATTTATGGAATGGGCTACGACTTTAAAGGTTAACAACCCTAGAAGAATGTTGGCCCTCTTATTTCTCTTGCCTTTAGGGTCAGGGTTGTGTTGGAATGTAATAGAGGGTTGTGTTGGAATGTAATAGAGTATTGTAAGCCTTTTATTTGTGTCACTATTTCATAAAGTATCATTCGCGGTAATTGAACATGGAACGTGTTTTTTATATGCTAGTAGGGTCGACCAGGTATATTAAGTTAGATTTCATGTCATTGGCAGGTGTAATGTGTGCATTGTTATTAGATGCACACCCACACGCTGAGTTTATGGGATGGTGCGACTATGATGTGTCGCGTGCCTGATGCACAACTATTTTTCCTTCGTTTGCCGGTCGCCGCCTCATTGCCAAACGCCAATTGTCAAAAGTCTGCTGCTGCTACTCGTCTCTCTACTGCCATCCATCTCCGACAATTGTCTCCCTATGTTCCTTTGTCTTGAGATTACTCTCTCTCTCGCTCTGACATGAGCTGCTTGAGTTCGTCCAACCAGTGCTCCTCATTTCTTCCTTGAAACAACTGCAGTTTCAAGGCCACAATGCCTGGTAACATAGAAGGTATCCTGTGAAGATGGCATGATGCATTACCGACCCTACTGTTTCGGTTTGCCGGTTTCTGGCCATCGCTTCAATTTCGTGGTTTGCATAGACAGCACCGCCGCTAAGTTCATCAATGGTGGCTATTTCACTCATGGGTGGTTGTGGCGTTCTATTCAAGATGGACCTTGCTGATATTATTAATTTGTTACTGCAAGCACCCTTCGACTTGTTTCGGCTTCCAATGACCTGGTTTTGGTGTCGCCTAACGCTAGTTCAGGATTCTTTTGTCACAGGGAATGCTACTGTTTGTCTTAAGGGTGACCGGCGACTAGCCACCTTTTCCCACGTTGTTTTCCATTTTTAACATTATTTTTGTGAATGTTACATACTTGACTTTTTTTTTTTTGTCGTGATACTTATACCATCAAGTGTCACTATGCTATACATCATTTTTATAAACTTACCACATCGTAATCAATGCACTTAACAACATTAGATATATATGTATGTATGGAAGCACTTAACAATACTAAGTATATTTGTATGTGGGCAAACATACATATATGCACATTAACACAATTATATTTTGAGAGTTCCCAACTTTTAATTAGTTTACACAACAAGGTTAAAAAATCATAGCCCAACCGTTCAAAAATTTTTACTTCCAAAGGTGTACTGGGCAAGATTTTCTCCTTAAAAGGGTGAAACGTTGCTGGTCAGGTCAGACTAGCAGCGCGGCTGGTCTATCAACAGGTCAGACTGGTCAGATTCGCGGCTGGTCTATCAACGTTGATGCGACCTACCCATGAACTGCGCCACCACGTTCATTGCACTTCATTTTTTTGTGTTTTTTAACAAATTTGATATTATTAATATATTAAAATAATAAATTAATAATAATAATAAATACTTTACCGCACCACGCATCTTGGTGACAGCCCACGACACTTAGATCCGTACGTAAGCCCAAAAAAACTTGAGAGAGGAACGTAAAAGAAAGCCCAAAAAACTTGAGAGACTAAAAAAGAAAGTAGCGGCTTTGGACTCTTCAGCATATGCCCTTCTTTTCCCGCACTTTTACGCAATTTATAACTAAGATCAGAGGACCAAAGCACGGTGAACCAAATTTCTTCATTCTCCACAGCAGTTGAGGGGATCACGAAGAACCACGAGCAAACTTTCCCTCTTCACGTAAAATAAAGTTTCCCATCTCAGAGATTTAAGATTTCACAGCCTGTCATAGGGAAATGACATGAACAAAACCTTTCTTTATGCCTCCAGCCAAAAGTACGGTTTGTGTTTGTGGATGAGGCAAAACCGCGCACTTTCTTGGCTTCTGATGGTTGGACGAGGTTTTTTCACCTACGAACGGCACTCTAGATGGGAAGAGAGGCTTGCCAAATCTGCTTTTAAAAAATCAAAACACGCCAAAACCAGGTTTTATAGCAATTTTTAGCCAAATTTCGTCTTGCACCACCTAAACAAGGTCGACGGTGTCATCTAACAGGATTTTGGAACATAAACATTGTGCAACTATGTCATAAAGCTCCCATCATTAAGACTGTCGCTTTATAAGAAAAGGAATAAATTAACAAAAAAAAAAAAAGAGAGCAATTACACGAGCAGAAAGAAATAAATATCAGAGGAGGAAGATCGAACTCCAACAGGATCCACCGTTCGCCACTGACAAAGTAAAGCTACGCATATTTTTCCTGTCAGTTCAAACTGTCACCTTCACCATCTCTGTTCCAAGATCCTATTGTAATCCTATACACGTAGAATGCTGCGGTAACCCCGCTGCATGAAAGCAGTGGCTTTTAGAAACTCTGGGATCAATAAACATATCTAAGGTTCTTTAAAGCAGACAATCTAGTCCACAAAATTAAGGTAGTAGTAGTAAGAAGTCTTGGTAAATGATAGCACAATGAGTACCAAGAGGATTTATGTATGAAAAATGCTGGGATTAAAGAACTTGTTCAATACATGTTATCAAGTGCATTAAAGACTTGTTTGCATCCCAAATTTTCATTGGTTTTGGAGTGCTCCAGAAAAATGAGGCTTTTGTTTTGAAAGAGAAAAGAAAGTGACTCGCCCGTCGATACGAGGATCGACCGTTCCCGGCGCCTTTACCGGGGGTAATCAACCCAAGGACTATGTTTATCATTGATGCATTTCGTTTTAACTTAAACATCTTTTTGATTCTATATGCGGTGTAGAAAATATTGAAAGTTTGAAGTTTCAAACTTTTGAAAAGGTTCTTGAACAATTGCTTGAAAATGTGAAATGTCTTGAGGAAAAAGAGGAACTAGTAAATATCATTTGAAAAACTTGTGAAATCATTTTGAAATTACTTTAGTGTTCTCTTAACTTTAAGTAGGTTTGAGATTTTGCTCTAATTCGGTTACCACTTAACTAGAACTCCATCCCTTCTTGCTTAAGTTCTTTTGGAGAGGTGCTTGTGATCATAAGTGAAATAAAGAGGGTGAGAATGCATGGATGCATTTAGCCTATATGATTGAAAAAATGTAAAACATTCATACCACAACATTCATCTAAAGCCATTCCTACCACAACATACATCTAAGATTTCGTTGTTATAATTATTATATATAAGAAGGAAAAGTTTTTGAAAATGGATAGAGATTGTAGACCATCAAGCATGATTCCAATATTGGGTCATTACTTGGTTTGTGGTCTTATTGAAGTTGGTAAATAGAAAGTTCGTGAGAAGTGAATGTTAAAAAGAATACAAGAGATAAAACACTCTTATGAAAGGAAAGAGAGAGATATAGAGAAAGACATGCAAACATGTGTACATACCATCATATATACACATATATGATAGCTTAAGAGAAAAAGATGTATTGATTCGAAAAGAAAGAAAGATTTTAGAGAAAAAGAAAAATATCATACGCATATATGGGTATGAGAAATTTTATAAGAGAAGATATTTGTCTTGAAAAGAGGAATAAATATTTGAAAGAACGGAAATGAAGCACATGTACATACGTATTCATGCACATATGAAAATTTATAAAATGGAAAGTGAAAGCATAGAGAGAGAAAGATGGGGGGTCATCATGTTTGCAAAAATGTATATAATATGTGTATACATCCATAGCTTCACAAGATTAAAAAAATCAAAGAACAACTTAAAATTACCAACTTCAAGTTTAATATGGGCCGGAGGGGAGCTTGGACTCATGTAAGAGTCTAAGCTAAGACCCTAAGGCCATGTTAGAAGGTTCTTTTTGAAAATGTTTTAGAAAATATGATTTATATAAGCATATAATATTATTATTTAGTTTGTTGTAAGAGATATATTTCTTCCACCGTTGGGTATGGAAGAAAACAAGCAACATAACGAGGCACTCGTTAGGGTTCCTAATGTGATTATTAAGAAGGAAACTAGCGCAAAATGACATGGAAATGCATATTAACATGTACATTTTCGTGAAGGTTTATCTCGGGTTGGACAAGTCCCAACCTCAAAAATTAATATGAAAATAAAGAGTCCCCAAACCATACTCTCATTCCCGCCATACATTCACATGTAAGTAAAGAACCAAGCAACTATGCATGCATAATATATAGATAACATTCAAAGAAGGAAAGAAAGAAAGAGGATGATGGAAAAAGCAAAGTTCAATTAGGAGGGAAGACATGATGTAACTATGAATTGATATACCACCTCATCTTCTCATGTTCCCGGTGCACTTGAGTATAGCCTCTTGACTCTAAAATAGAGATTGAGAGCTATCTCTTTTGGCCATGAAGAAATGAGAAAGAGAGAAAAATAAGAAGAAACAAAAGAACAATAAGAATGTATTCATGAAAAGAAAGAACATGATTGAAATGAAAGGTCATCTCTATCTTTCCATGCTCCCTGTCACTTTGAGTATAGCCTCTTGTCTCTAAAAAGAGATTGAAAGCTACCTTCTTTAGCCGTGGGGAGATGAAGATGAGGAGAAAATGTAGAAAGAGAAACAATGTTATATTTAATAAAAGAGAAAACATGATTCAATCATGAAATGAAATATCATCTCATCTTTTCATGCTCCCAATGCACTTGAGCATAGCCTCTTGTCTCTAAAAAGAAATTGAGGGCTATCTCCTTTGATCATGGAGAGAGGAGGAAGAAAGAAAATAACAAGAACAAGACTATATTGAAAAAATGAAATAACAATAACAACAAAAATATATTCATTAAGGAAAAGAACAACAACAACAAGAATATATTGAAGAGAAAAAAAAAGAGCAAAAAGATATTAATAAGGAGAAAGAACAAGAACAACAAGAATACTTGAAAGAGCATGATTTAATCATAAAATAAAATATTATCTCATCTTCTCATGCTCCCGGTGCACTTGAGCATAGCCTCTTGTCTCTAAAAAGAAGTTGAGTGCTATCTCCTTTGGCCATGGGGAGATGAAGATAAGAAGAGAAAATAAAAACAACAACAAGACTATGTTTAAGAAAAAGAAATAGCATAATAATAAGAATATTAATGAAAGGAAAGAAGGGAGAAATGAGAGGAATGAAGATTACATACCTCTAATGGGAAATGACCTAAGGAAGATGAACACCTTCACTTGAAGATCCCCTTTTGAATGAAGCTCCAAGAGTGTTGTAGCTTGCTCTAAGTTGGAGAAGAAAATGGAAAGAGGAAGAGGGAGAGAGAGAGAGTTCAAGAGAAACTCTAAGTCTTCAAGTGAGAATACACTAGAGTTTCTCCCAATGACCAATCTTGCCCAAGAGGGAGGATATGGGGGGTATTTATAGAGGATTTTGGAGCCAAAACCCAAAATTTAAATTTTTTGACCTAAAAAGACTAAAATCACCCTTCAAAAGGAGATTTTTTGGTCAAAAGGAGGGGCAAATTGGTCCTGTCCACCCAAAAAGACTAAAATTACCTTCTAAAAGGATGTTTTTTGGTCAAAAGGAGGGGCAAATGGGTATTGTTTACCAAAAAGACTAAAATCACCCTCTAAAAGAAGGTTTTTTTGTCAAAAGGAGGGGCAAATCGGTCTTGTTTAAAAAAGACTAAAATCACCCTCTAAAAGGAGGTTTTTGGTCAAAAGGAGGGGCAAATCAGTCTTGTTTGACCAAAAAGACTAAAATCACCCTCTAAAAGGATGTTTTTTGGTCAAAAGGAGGGGTAAATTGGTCTTGTTTACCCAAAAAGACTAAAATCACCATCTAAAAGAAGGTTTTTGGTCAAAGTGAATGGTAAATTAGTCTTAAATGATTGATTTGGATCTGAACTTGGGTTTTGGATCTAAAAGTAGTATTTTGGATTTAATTTAGATCTAAGAGTAGTATTTTGGATTTAATTTAGATATAAGAGTTGTATTTTAGATTTAATTTGGATCTGAAAGTAGTATTTTGGATTTAATTTGGATCTGAAAGTTGTATTTTGGAAATCTTGTGCCTAAATTTGAATTTCGCACTTGGATAAAACATCATAGTCCTTTAGAAAAATTTGGGGTGATTACAAGACTCCACTAATATCCTGAACACCCTATGATCTGATTTTCTAGACATAGGCCATTGATTGGGGACATGTAAGAAGATGAATGTGCATGAAATACTTGGTCATAACACTGAGTGATTAAAATCAAATGTTTCTGTAGCACTATAAACAAATAACTGGGATATGTCCTCTAGAGTCTAGATCACCACACACGCCGAACAAACATTCTGCCAACTCATGTCAGGTACAAAGAACCACCTTTAATTTGTAAATGACTGCAAATACTGTTCAAGGAACAACTTTAGTTTCCAAAATGAACACAAAAGAGATGTATGTGAACTGGAATAAAGATGAAAACGAAACGTGAATATGCTAAAATAGGATGAAAAAATGGATCTAACTTGGAAAAAGCTACAAAGTACAAACCTACTGCGGATGACAAAAAATTTAAGAGACATGAATAGTAGCATACCTAAATTAATAAGTGTCAAATTTCCAATAGAAAATATAGAAACCAGAACTATGAGAACCATCAGAACCAGAACCTGAGATAACATTTTTTAGCATCAAGAAATTTGACTCTAATTTTTTGGATCGTATAAGGTTTCGCCTCAAAGCACTATCTGAGGTTACCACATGACATGACTTGCCTTTTTCCCTGCTTTATCTTAAACTGCACCTAGAGCGTTAAAGACAGTTCTTCTTTGGATAAGGTGACTTCTTTGAAAGAAGGATTACATTTATAGGAGATGTGGAAATATATAGGGTCCATATTTCCTACATATTTGGCAATTTTTCTTATAAAATGCATCAAATACACTGCTGAATTCCTTCAACAGCTCCTCTAGGCGCTTGGGATTGTTATAGCCTTGCCCTCGACGACAACTTGCTGCGTCAGCTGGTTCTTGATCAGATGCCACCAGCAACATTAGGGATACAACCTTACCTTTGAATAGTTTGGCAGCAGTTGTTCCTCATTCGGCTTCTTAAAGGGAGCAGTTAGAGTCTATCTACTCCCTCCATTTTGATCAAAATGCATTTGCATGCCTCCGAAGTCCCACACCACTTCGCCCAGGCTGCGCAGCCATTGGATCCCTAGCACCAAATCGGCTCCCACCATGGCCAAGGTGAACAATCCAACTGAAAACTTGTGACCTTGAATTTCTAGCGTTTCAAGTGAACATCAGCCCTTGCATTTCAGTGTGCTCCCGTGTCCCACCACCACGTTGAACGTGGGCTGCTGCTCGATGGTGCAACCTAAGGCTTTAGCTGTCTTTTCTACAATGAAATTGTGGGTGGAGCCCGTGTCCACCAACACGCTGACTCTACGTCCTCTCAATGATCCTTCAACTCGCATTGACTGAGGTACTTCGTCCCCGCTAGCGCGTATAGGGAAATTTCTGGTGGTAGGCTGGCTGAAGACTCTCCCAGCGTCAACGTTTATTCCTCCGGCATAGTGACTTCTTCCCCACCAGGTGGCTCATCTTCTTCGTCCACCAAGTACGTATGCAGTTTCCTGCAGACGTGCCCTGCTGACCATGGTTGGTCACAGTGGAAACAAATCCCTCTGTGTCGTTTATCCTTAATCTGCTCTGGTGTGAGGCGCCTAATGTCCTATCGAGATGTGGAATGCTGTTTGACTTCGTGTGCCGATGGAGGAACATTCTCGGCTCATGATCCAAGGCTCTTGTTGCCTTTGTCGATACCCCACAGCCTGTTGCCTCCACCAAGACACCTATGTTTCTCTTCCATCATTTGCGCTATCTCAAAACAATCTGGAAGCGTCCGGGGTTTGGTAACCTGCACTTCAATCCTAATTTCCTCCTTTAGGCCACCTAAGAATGCTCCCACAAGTGCTTCAGTCGGCCATCATCTGACCATGTTACTAACCTCCTCAAAGTGTTCTTGATACTTGACGATCGATCCCTTCTATTTGATGGTGTACAGTTTGACATTGTAGTCAAGAAATGCCGAAGGTCCAAAATGAGATTTCATGGTGTTGACTAGCCCATCCCATCCTGGTCTGCCATGAAACATCACCAACCACTTGTACCATCTGATAGCAGATCCGTCGAAGTGGATGGAGGCGTGACCCACCCACTGCTCGCCGGTGATTCCATGGCACTCGAAGAATTGCTCTGCCTTGAAGATCCAGCTCAGAGTGTCCTCCCTTGAGAATAGAGGGAAGTCCATCCTAGGCTGCTTCCAAGGCCCTGCGCCTGTTCCTCTGCTGCCGCACATGAATTTAGAATCGGGCACCTCCCCTGACTGAGGGGGAGGAGGAGGAGGAAGAAAGGAAGGAGGGGGTCGAGGACGACGGAACTCACCGTTAGCCGTCTCTGTTCGCTCGATACTGGGCGACCCTGATCCACGACTCGGCTGAAGCATATCCTTGATCCTCATCACCAAGCCGTGTTGATCAGCCATTAAAGCCTGCATCAAAGCTTCTGCCTCCTGGTTCTGGTTTTCGAGAGCATGCAGTTGCTAATTCATCAATGCCATCGCTTCCTCCATATGCTCCCTGTGCGCCTCCATTGTTGTCATGACATCCTTCGAGTCACCTTGTTGGGGTTGGCATTGGCTCTGATACCAATGTTAGCCTACGACTAACAGAGAAAGGCAACTCATGCACCCTATTTCCGGTGAAAGCCCAACCTCACTGAAATCTCTAATATTTCATTGATGATTAAGTTTAATGCACTAACAAACTTATATACTTCGACTCTTTAGATTGGGATGGGATTATTATCCCTAATATCCACCCGATCTGTGATTCTACTGAATTATACTGAAATGGATCCTTGCTTGACCCACAGGTCCAGTCCATAACAATACTCCCCCCTTACAAGACAACTTGTCCTCAAGTTGTAAATTCTGGAAAACGAGGCTGTATGTCTTCTACTAATTCCTAGGTTGCTGGCAGGTCCTCATAAGTGTTCCACTCAATGAACCATTCAATCTGCAGCTGCTTCCCCTGTCTTACCCTTCGAGTTCCCAACCTGCGGTAGGGATGTAGGGCTGCTGGTTCAGTTAGTGTAGGAGCAGCTCTGGCCTCCATGCTTGTGGGTGGATTGAAGCAGGGTTTCAACTTTGAAATGTGAAACACTGGGTGGATTAAACTCCCTTCAGGCAACTCAAGTTCATAGGCCACAGAACCTATCCTGCCTTTAATTTGGTATGGGCCAACAAACCTTGATGCGAGCTTGCCACTGTCCTTCTTCGCTGCTGAGCCCATGCCATGGATAGGGCGGTGAAGGAAGACCCATTCTCCTTCCTTCAGTTGCAAATCTCAATGTCTCCTGTTATACTGTATCACCGTGCAGTTTTGGGCGACAGCTAAGTGCTGTTTGAGATCTTGGAGGACTGCATCCCTATACTACAATTGAACATCTACATCTTCTTCCCTTGCTACTGGTTGGTATCTTCTTGAGGTGGCGGTCCATAGACAACTTCGAAGGGTGTGATCCATGTGGAAGAGTGCCAACCAGTGTTGTAAGAATATTCATAAACAATAAGGAAACCCAAATAAAATGTTATTTCCAATGCCATGGGATACAATTGATTAGCTAGGTTCAGCCTCAATGGGGAAAATGGAGCACCTGACAATGCAATTCAGCCCAGCTCAGATAGTCTGCCCACAATTTTGGATGTTGCCTGTTGAAGCATCTGAGGTAAGTTTCAATGCTTTTGTTCACTATCTCTGTCTGCCCATCCGATTACGAGTGATAGGCTGTCGACATCTACAGCTTGGAGCCTTGAAGTTGGAAGTATTCCTTCCAAAATGAGCTCAGAAAAAGGGAGTCTCGATGGCTGACTATTGTCCGAGGCATACCATGGAGTTTTCCCACGCAGTCATCGAAAGCTCTAGCCACTATCTTCACCGAAAAAGGGTAGGATAATACTATGACATGGGCATGCTTCAATAGACGATCTATCACCACCAAAACGGCTGACTTCCCCCTAGATTTGGGTAGCCCTTCCATGAAACCCATTGAAATATCCTCCCAAATACAGTCGGGGATAGGAAGTGGCTGTAGTAACCCTGCGGGTTTCCTGGTTTATTGCTTGTCTTGTTGGCAAACTTGGCACCTCCTCACATAGTCTGTGATTGACCTCTTCATCCCAGACCAATAGAAGGAGGATCGCATCCTCCTATATGACCTTTCTACTCCCTCATGGCCTGCTGCCTTAGAGTTATGGAAATGCCCAAGGAGTGTCTCCCTTAGCTCCGATTCAGGAGGTATAAACACCCTTTTGTGGTAGTACATGTATGGTTCTCGCCACACATAACATGTGGTCGGGCTACTGCTTATGCGCCTCTTAATGTCTTGTATAGAGGCTGCTGCCTGATGCACCTGCTTAATCCTGTCCCACAGCTCCATTTGCGCATAAGAGAAGGTCATTAGGGCCATTAGAAACTCACCCAACTGATCGGTAGCACGTGACAATCCGTCCACCGCTCGGTTTTCCTTCTCTTTTTGAAACTGTACTTCGAAGTCAAACTTCATGAGGTTAATAATCAAGCGTTGTAAGATTGGGGACAAGGATTGCTGCTGCAAGCAATATTTGAGGCTGTGGTGGTAGGTTACCACCATGAATCGGCGGCCCATCAAATATTGTTTCCATTTCAAGAATGCAAGAACGATGGCCATCAATTCTCGTTCGTAGGCCGACCTTGCTTTAAATGAAGGCCCCAACATTTTGCTGAAAAACGCTATGGGCAGCTGTTCTTGGCTGAGGACAACTCCAACCTGGCCTGATGTGTTCGTTTCCACCACAAAAGGAAGATTGAAGTCGGGCATCCTTAGAACACGTGGAGTCATGATGGTCTGTTTCAACCTTTCAAATGCTTCCTCCTCTTGTCATTCCCATTTGAACATGTCCCTCCTTATCAGCTCCACCAGTGGCACAGCGATCCAGCCATAACCTTGTGTTGACGGATATTGGTGTACAGGTCCAGGTCTGGACCTGATCCAGTATGTCCTAATTAGGGCATACTTATATCATTGTAACCGTAATCTTTGAGGTTAATGAAATCTTAAGAGAGAGAGAGAGTCTGGCGGCTAGTGGGCACCAGCTCCTCCTCATCCGTGGTTTTTTTCCTCTTGTTGAGGGTTTTTCCAAGTTACATCGTGTTCCTCGTTTTCTCTTTCTCTGTGTTTGTGTTTCTACATGGTATTAGATCCAATGAGGTTGGGACTTTTTTGGTGATAGTGGTGTTTTCTCCACCCGCCGTTGCTGCTGCCACTGCCGCTGCTGCCGTTGTCCTCACCGCCGCCGCCGTCATCATCACCGCCGCCGCTGTTTCCAACCGACTGCATCACCCTATGCGCCGTCGACCTTCTCCCTGATGTCAACCTTCTCCCTTGCTCCGCCGCTGTCGACCTTGCTCCTTGACGTCGCCCTTGCTGCCGCGACTTGCTCCCTGACGTCGCCCTTGCTGCCGCCGCTGGTGCCTCCTGTTGTCACCGGTACCTCCCGTGTTTTACCGCCGCCCGTGCCCTTTGCTGGATTGGCCTGAGATTATGGCAGCCTCTTCTTCGTCTACCGTTAACACCAATCAATTTGAAATCAGGGTTTTTAAAACTGAGAATGTTCTCGTTCAGGTCATTACTCTTCGCCTTACAAAAGAGAACTATTTCCCATGGTCGGATGCTATGACTATGGGGATTGCTGCCTGCGGTCGGATTGCCTATATCGACAGAAGGAACCCTGAACCGGCAAAAACAAGTGGTGCCACTCACCACATGACAGGTAACCCAAAATTATTTCATAAATATAAGTTATCTTCGGGAAGGGAACAAGTTTTTCTCGCAGATGGTTCCTCTACTGTTGTGGCAGGCAAAGGGACTCTGTCCTTGTTGGACAAATTTCATGTGCGGGGGAGCATTACATGTCCCCCAGTTTCCCTTAAATCTCTTGTCAGTTACTAAAGAGCTAAACTGTGAACTCATTTTTTCTGCCAACCGTTGTGTTTTGCAGGACTTGGTGACAGGGAAGAGGATTGGGATTGGTTTGGTGTCTGATGACCTATATCGTCTTCCCATACATGTGGCTACAGCTCTTGTGACAGCGATTAGCAAGACAGAGAAACGAAGAGGAGATTGTCTTCAGTCCTTTTTGTACTGGCATGAATATTTTGGGCATTTACCTTTTGGGATTTTGAAACAGTTGTTGCCCGATTTGTGTTCTTCTTTGAATTTGTCTTTGATTTCCTGTGATGTGTGTCAGTTTGCCAAACATGTGAGGGCTTTGTACCCTAATTCTACTAGTTGTGTTAATGAAGCTTTTTCCTTGGTTCACTCGGATGTGTGGGGTCCTTCGAGAATTCATACCCGTCAAGGTTTTCAATACTTTATCACTTTTATTCATGACTTCTCTCGGGCTACCTTTGTGTACTTGTTAAAAGATCGCAGTGAGGCCTCTCATATCATAGAGACCTTCATTCTTCTTGTGCATACTCAATATGGTGGAACTATTAAAACCTTTCGGTCCGATAATGCCCGTGAGTATATGTGTCAATCTGTTGAGAATTTTCTTCGAGAAAAGGAGATTGTTCATGAGACGTCCTATAGTTATACACCCCCACAAAATGGGGTGGCTGAAAGAAAAAATCACCAACTTCTTAATGTCACCAGGGCCCTTCTGTTTCAGAGAAATCTTCCTAAACACTATTGGGGTGATGCAGTTCTTACTAGTGCGTATCTCATCAATCGCATGCCCAGTCGTGTTCTGAATGGTCGGACTCCCCATTCGTTACTTCCCGACAGTCGTCAACCATTTCTACTCCCCCCTCGTGTTTTTGGTTGTGTGTGTTTTATACATAATCACAGTTCCAATATTAAGAAACTTGATCCCAGGTCTATCAAAGGTGTGTTTCTTGGGTATTCCCCTAGTCAGAAAGGATACAGATGTATTGACCCCACCACTGGCCGAGTTTATGTTACGAGGGATGTTACTTTCTTGGAACTTGCCTCTTACTTTGGTGAGAATCCTCTTTAGGGGGAGAAGTCTGTGGTTATGGAAGAGTATTCTCAGAGTCAAGAGCTTCAATTTACAGATTTTTTGGACTACAGGAAAGCAGAATCTCTCACTATTGTTGATGTGCCTGAGAAGGAGGAAGGGTGTGACACTGGAATTGAGAAGGAAGACCATCGTTTGTTTGGACAGGTCTATTCTAGACGAGGTGCTCGGACAGAAGAGGTGACTTGTGGTGCGAGATCTACTCCAATCCCAATGCCACTCATTCCCTGGATGAACCAAGTCCTACCTTGAAGACTCAAGATGAGGTTGAAAAGGAAAATGAAGATCTTTCCATTGCCTTGAGAAATGGTGTCAGGTCATGTACTCAACACCCTATTGGTAATTTTGTATCTTATTCCAGACTTGGCAAGGATTACAAGTGCTTTGTTTCTTCTCTTTCTTTGGCTGTGATTCCCAGGACCGTTGTTGAAGCTCAAAGTGATTCCAAATGGGCTGATGCTATGAAAAAGAAATGGAAGCCTTGAGAAGAAACATGACATGGGAGGTTGTGAAGATTCCTGAGGCGGCTCACTTGGTTGGATCCAAATGGTGTATACCATCAAGTACAAACTAGATGGAAGTGTTGAAAGATATAAAGCTCGTCTTGTGGCCAAGGGGTTTAGCCAAAAATATGGGATTGATTACTTGGAGACCTTTGCTCCTGTTGCGAAAATGAAGACAATCAGAGTTGTTATATCCCTAACTGTGATGAAGGAGTGGAAGATGTACCAACTAGATGTTAAAAATGCCTTCCTCAATGGTGACCTCGAAGAAGAAGTATATATGCATATGCCTCCAGGATATGAAGAACCAGAGAAATGTTGTAAGCTGAAAAAGGCTTTATATGGCCTCAAGCAGTCGCCCAAAGCATGGTTCGAACGACTGAGACGAGTAATGCAATATCATGGGTACAAACAAGGGAATGGAGACCACACACTATTCATGAAGAAAAAGGAGGGCAAAGTCACCCTTTTACTTGTCTATGTGGATGACATGATTGTCACAGGTAATGATGAGGAGGAGATCATCAAGTTAAAAGGGTTACTGGCTACGGAATTTGATCTCAAGGATCTTGGCAAGCTGAGGTATTTTCTTGGTATTGAGATTGCTAGATCGAGTACTGGTCTTGTGCTAAACCAAAGGAAATACGCATTAGATCTGTTGGAAGAGACTGGTAAGTTGGGGTGTAGACCTGCTTCTACCGCACTTGACATCGGGCACAAGTTGAGTCTTAGAGATGGAGAGTTGCTCTATGAAGAAGCTAAGGGAAGATATCAATGTTTGGTTGGGAAGTTGATTTACCTTACCCTCACGAGACCTGATATCACTTTCGCGGTGAATGTATTGAGTCAATTCATGCATGCTCCTACTGATGCACATCTGAAGGCTATGGATAGAGCATTATATTACTTGAAGAGACATCCTAGCAAGGGACTCTTGTATGTAAAACAAGAGACTGTAGAGGTCGAGGGGTATTCCGATGCAGACTGGGCAGGCTGATACCAGACGGTCTACTACAGGGTACTGTGTCTACCTGGGAGGAAACCTTGTAGTATGGAGGAGCAAGAGATAGGATGTATGTTCTCGAACTAGTGCAGAGGCAGAATATAGAGCCGTTGCTATGGGAGTGTCAGAGTTACTATGGTTGAAAATATTGCTGACTGATATTGGAATAGAGATTGAATGACCTATGAAGATGTATTGTGATAACAAGTCTGCAATCAATCTAGCCAACAACCCTGTTCTACACAACAGAACCAAGCATGTTGAGATTGATCGTCACTTTATTCGTGAAAGAATTGATGCTAAAGAGTTAATACTTCCTTACATGAAGTTTGAAGACCAAACCGCTGATGTTCTAACGAAGGCTCTATCCTTAACTTCGTTCGAGAGAAATGTATCCAAATTGAGCATATTTGATATGTGTGCTCAACTTGAGGGAGAGTGTTGATGGATATTGGTGTACAGGTCCAGGTCTGGACCCGATCCAGCATGTCCTAATTAGGGCATACTTATATCATTGTAACCATAATCTTTAAGGTTAATGAAATCTTAAGAGAGAGAGAGTCTGGCGGCTAGTGGGCACCAGCTCCTCCTCATCCGTGGCTTTTTTCCTCTTGTTGAGGGTTTTTCCACGTTACATCGTGTTCCTTGTTTTCTCTTTCTCTGTGTTCGTGTTTCTACACCTTGCACGAATTTACGGTAGTAACCTGCAAGGCCCAAAACGAGCGCAGCTCCTTGACAGATTTTGGAGGTTTCCATCTTCGATTGGCCTCCACCTTATCCCCTTCCATCTCGACCTTTTCTCGACTGATTACATGCCCCAAATATGGAAGCTGCCATGTTCTGAAGATGCACTTAGCGCTTTTTGCAAGGTTCCAACATAGACAAAACCAGTTGTAAGTGCCTCAAATGCTCCTCTTCGCCTGCACTATAAACTAGGATATCGTCGAAAAATACCAACACAAATTGGCATAGGATTGGTCTTAACACGTCATTCATTAGTGATTGGAAGGTGGTTGGGGCATTAGTAAGCCCGAAGGGCATGACCTTGAACTCGTACAGCCCCTCGTGAGTTCTAAATGTTGTCTTGGGGACTTTTGCGGGCTTCACCCTTATTTGGTGATAGCCTATTCGAATATCCAACTTCGAAAAATAGACGACCTCATGTAATTCATCCAAAAGGTCTTCAATTTTAAGAATGGGGTAGCAGATTTTAATGTGATAGCAATGAGAGCTCGATAATCCACATAAAACCTCCAACTTCCTTCTTTTTTCTTGACTAGCAATGTAGGGGACGCAGAAGGGCTGTCACTCGGCTAGATGATCCCATCCTTAAGCATTTCTCGCACCATTTTCTCCAGGTTCTCCTTTTGATAATGGGTGTACCTGTAGGGGCACAGTTTCATGGCCCTGGCTCCTGTCTGTAACACGATGTGGTGATCACTTACTCTTGCTAGCGGTAGTTCTCTCGGTGCGTCAAATAAACTGATGAATTCCTTCAACGGCTCCTTTAGGGGCTTGGGGTTCATACAACCTTACCCTCGATGACAATTTGCTGTGTCCGCTGGTTCTTGATCAGACACCACCTGCAACATTAGGGATGCAACCTTACCTTTGAATAGTTTGGCAGCGATTGTTCCTCATTTACCTTCTTAACAACATCAATTGGAGTCTGTCTACTCCCTCCATTTTGATCAAAATGCATCCACATGCCTCCGAAGTCCCACACCACGTTCCCCACGCTGCCCAGCCATTGGATCCCTAGCACCAAATCGGCTCCCACCAAGGCCAAGGTGAACAATTCAACTGGAAACTTGCGACCCAAAATTTCCAGTGTTTCAGGTGAACACATGCCCTTGCATTTCAGCATGCTCACGTCTCCCACCACCACGTTGAACGTGGGCTGCTGCTCAATGGTGCAACGTAAGGCTTTAGCTGTCTTTTCTATAAGAAATTATGGGTGGAGCCTGTGTCCACCAACACGCTGACGCTACGTCCTCTCAATGATCCTTCAACTCGCATTAACTGAGGCACTTCATCCCACGAGTGTAAGGAAATTTTTGGTGGTAGGCTGGTTGAAGAATATCCCAGTGTCAGTGTCTCTTTCTCTTGTGTAGTGACTTCTTCCCCACTAGGTGGGTCGTCTTCTTCGTCCACCAAGTACTATGGTGGTTTCCTGTAGATGTGCCCTAGTGACTATGGTTGGTCGCTGTAGAAATAAAAGACGCACAAGAACCGAAGAACACACACAAATGTAACGTGGAAAACCCTCAACAAGAGGGAAAAAACCATGGGTAAGGAGGCCTGGTACCCACTAGCCACCAGACTCTCTCTCTCTTAGAAACTTCAATAACTTGCAAGATTAGGTTTACAATGGTATAAGTATGCCTAAACCAAGACACACTGGATCGAGTCCAGACCCGGACCCAAACATCAAGATTCGTCAACACTCCCCCTCAAGTTGAGAATACATATCAAACATGCCCAACTTGGATACATTTCTCTCAAATGGAGTTACATTTAAAGCTTTAGTTAGAATATCAGCAGTTTGGTCTTCAGACTTCATGTATGACAATGTTAACTCCCTGACGTCAATTCTTTCTCTGATGAAGTGACAGTCAATCTAACATGCTTTGTTCGACCATGAAGCACTAGATTGTTAGCGAAGTTAATCGCAGACTTATTATCACAATACATTCTCATAGGCCCTTCAATCTCTATCCCAATATCTATCAGCAAGATCTTTAGCCACAACAACTCTGATACTCCAGTAGCAACAGCCCTATATTCAGCCTCTGCACTTGAGCGGGAACAAACATCTTGTCTCTTTCTTCTCCAAACAACTAGATTCCCCCTCAAGTAGACGCAACACAGCCTGCCCAGTCTGCATCAGAATACCCTTCAATTTCAATAGACCTTTGTTTCACATATAGAAGTCCCTTGCCAAGATTCTTCTTCAAGTAACACATGATTCTATCTACAGCTTTCAAGTGCACATCCGTAGGTGCATGCATGAACTGGCTCATCACATTTACAGCAAAGGTGATATCTGGTCTAGTCAGAGTGAGGTATATCAATCTACCAACTAGACGTTGATATCTCCCTTTAGCTTCTTCACACAAAAGTTCATCATCCTTGCTGCCAAATTTGTGCTCAGCATCCAGAAGAGTAGAGGCTGGTCTGCATCCCAGTTTTCCTGTCTCCTTAAGTAGATTGAAGGTATACTTCCTTTGACTAAGCACAAGAGTTGTACCTGATCTGGCAATTTCAATACCAAGGAAATACTTCAACTTGCAAAGGTCCTTGAGATCAAATTCAGCCGATAGTAAACCCTTTAATCTTGCTATCTCTTCTTCATCATCACCTGTAACAATCATATCATCAACATAAACCAACAGTAGAGTAACTGTATCCTCTATCCTCTTAACAAACAGGGTATGATCTCCATTTCCTTGTTTGTAGCCATGCTTCTTCATAACAAGTCTGAGACATTCAAACCATGCTCGGGGAGACTGTTTGAGCCCATACAAAGCCTTCTTCAGTTTACAGCATTTTCCAGGTCTCTCAAAACCTAGCGGCATACACATATACACTTTGTCTTCGAGATCTCCATTGAGAAAGATATTTTTAACATCTAGTTGGCACATCTCTCAACCCTTCAGTACCGCCAAAGAAATAATTACTCTAACAGTCTTCATCTTCGCAACTGATGCAAACGGCTCTAAGTAGTCGATCCCATATTTCTGACTAAACCCCTTGGCCACCAAACGTGCTTTGTACCTCTCAATGTTCTCATCTGGTTTGTACTTAATGGTATAGACCCACTTTGACCCAACCAAATGAGTTGCCTCAGGAATATCTACCACCTCCCATGTCTGATTTCTGTCTATGGCCTCCATCTCTTCTTGCATAGCATGAGTCTACTTAGGGTCACCCTGAGTCTCTGTAACATTCCTGGGAATCGTAGCCACAGACAAGGAGGATACGAAACATTTGTAGTGCTCAATGTAGAGTAAGAGACAAAGTTACCAATAGGGTGTTGGGTACATGACCTGACACTCTTTGTCAGGGCAATGGGATGATCCTCCTTTTCATTTCCTGTCTGACTTTCTCTCTCAACAGGTTGCTTCTGAGCATGACTTGGGTCATCCAAGGAAGAAGTAGGATTGGGATTCGGAGAGGACTTCTCACCATCAATCACCTTGTCAGTACAAACTCTTCTCCTAGAATACACCTGTCCAAACAGATGATTTAATTCTTTTTTTGTCACCATAGGGCACTCTCCCTCCTTTTCATGTTCATGTACCTCAATAGACGTCTCATCTTCATCTTTTCCAAGCACCTCGACAGATGGGTTTTCTTTGCGCCTGTAATCCAGAAAATCTGTAAACTGAATTTCTTGAGTTGGAGGATGCTCTTCCTTGGACATTAACTTCTCCCCCTGAAGGGAATTCTCACCAAAATAAGAGACATGTTCCAAGAATGTGACATCCTTGGTAATGTAAACTCGACCAGTGGGGGATCTAAACATTTATACCCCTTTTGAGTAGGAGAATACCCAAGAAATATTCCCTTAATTGATTTGGGGTCAAGTTTTTTCACATTCGGGCTGTAGTTATTGTTGACAGATCTTGATGTATGGGTTCGGGTCTGGACCCGATCCATTATGTCCTTGTTTGGGCACACTTATACCATTGTAAACCCTAATCTTTGATGTTAATGAAGAATTAAGAGAGAGAGTGTCTGACTGCTAGTGGGCACCGACCTCATCACCCGTGGTTTTTTCTCCCTCTTGTTGAGGGTTTTCCACGTTACATAAGTTGTTCTTTACGCTTATACTTCTCAACATGGTATCAGAGCTTTGAAGTTCTGGTGTTACTGATTTGTCTTTTGTTTGTATTCGTGTTGGAGGAGGGTTGTTCCTGGCACTGTTCATCGCCCGACACTGTTCATCGCCCGGTACTATTCATCACCCGACTCTGACGGGTTCCTTCATGCGCCCGATGCATGCGCCCGACGCCTCGCCCAGCATCGCCTGACGCCCCCGATGCCCCATCAAGCGTCGCCCTGCTTCTGCCACCGTGAGGTTCCCAGCGTCTCTCCTCTGCATCTTCCGGCGACCTAGTTCCGCCCCTTTTTCTACCGCCGTGAGGGTCTGGTGTTCCCATCTGCATCGTCTGCTACCTTCATCGTGGTGTTCCTGCCGCTTACTCGCAGTAGCTCCCTGCTGCTTCTGTCTATCTGTCTGCTGCTTCTCTTCTCAACTCCCATCGTCTTCTCCCTTCTCCGTCTGCCCTGGTTGCCCGACTCTACCTTGCATACTGTCGTGAGCTCTGGTGTCCTTCCACTTCTGGATCGCTTCCCTGCATTTAGTCACTCATAGTGTGCCATTGCTGTCCAGCGTTGTTTGCTGTTGGTGTTTTGCCGCTGCTCGCTGTTGTTGTTCCTTTTTTTTGCTCTCTTTGTGGGGCTGGTCTCTAATTATGGCAGCGTCTTCCTCGTCCACCGTCAACACTGATCAATCTGAAATTGGGGCTTATAGAACTGAGAATGTTCCCATTCAAGTCACCACTATTCGCCTTACCAAGGAGAATTATCTACGATGGTCTGCTGCAATTACTATGGGGATCGATGGTCGGGGACGAATTGCCTATGTGAATGGTAGAAAGGTCGAACCTGTTGTGGATAGTATGGCTTGGGATACATGGTTTCTTGAGGACAACCAGGTAAAACTTGGATTGTTAATTCAGTGTCTTCAGATACTCAACCCCTTATTCTTCGTAAGAAGACTGCTAGGGATATGTGGATTTGGAGCAGATGTAATGTCAAAAGAAAAGAAAGGTTCGTCTATATCAACTAATGAAGAACGTGTATGCTCTGTGACAAGGGGATCTCTCAGTCGCAGATTTCTACGCAACATTAAAATCTAAGTGGAAGGATCTTGACTACCATTCTGATCTTACATGTAGTTCTCCTCAAGACCAGATGCAGTATATGGCCAAGGAGTGGGAGAATAGGGTATTCCTTTTCTTAGCTAGACTGAACGATGAGTTTGAAAATATAAGCAGTCAGATTCTCAACTCTGAGGAATCCTTCAGTATTGAAGATGTTTATTCTCGTGTTGAAGCTGAAGAGCAGAGGAGACTGATCACAATGGGAGAAAGGAGGATCCCATGTCTCACAATGAACAGTCTGCCTTCATTAGCCGTGTCTTTGTGGGAACTACCCGTTCTTCCCGTAAATGTACTCACTGCAACAAACTTGGTCATACTGTTGACTTTTGTTGGGACCTGCATCTAGAGAAGAAGAATAGTAGGGGGCAGCCTTCTAGTGGAAAGAAGCCTATGTCGAATGCAACGAATCCTAGTGATGGTAAAGTTTCTATTTCTGCAGAATAGATTCGTGAGTTACGCGCATATTTGAGCCAGATTGATGTTGGTCAGGCAGACACGTCAGATGAGGTGAAGCTCAATCAGGCACTGGCTGTTTCAGGTGAACAAGGTACTTCTTGCATGGGAGAGTAGATTGTTGATAGTGGTGCCACTCATCACATGACTGGCAACCCCAAACTCTTTCATGACTACAAGCTATCATCGGGGAAGGAACGTGTGTTCCTTGCCGATGGCTCGTTCACCTCTGTGGCAGGGAAAGGGAGTCTCTCTTTGTTGAACAATTTTTTAGTGCATGGTGCATTGCATGTTCCCCATCTTCCCTTAAATCTTTTATCTATGAGCAAGATTACCAAGGAACTCAACTGTGAACTTATATTTTCTAAAAAACGTTGTGTTTTGTAGGACTTGGTGACGGGGAAGAAGATTGGGATTGGTTTGGTGTCTGATGGGTTATATTGGCTTCCTATACGCGTTGCCACAGCCCTTATGTCAGCAGTCAGCTGGACAGAGAAGAAAAAGGAAGAGTGTCGTTAGTTGTTTTTATATTGGCATGAACGCCTTGGTCATCTCCCTTTTGGGATTTTGAAACAATTGTTCCATGAATTATGTTCCAGTTTAAACATTTCCATGTTATCTTGTGATGTGTGTCAGTTTGCGAAGCATGTTAGAGCTTCGTATCCAATTTCAAATAGTCATGCTAATAAAGCTTTCTCCTTGATTCATTCTGATGTGTGGGGGCCTTCAGTCATTCATTCTCGTGGTGGTTTTCAGTACTTTATGACTTTCATAGATGACTATTCCAGATGTACTTTTGTTTATCTGTTGAAAGACCGTAGCGAAGTGCCTCATATTATAGAAACCTTCATCCTCCTAGTGGAAAACCAGTATGGTGAGTCTGTCAAGACATTCCGGTCGGATAATGCTCGTGAGTATATGTGTCTCACTGTCGAGAAATTCCTTCAAAAGAGGGGGATTATTCATGAGACATCTTGTAGTTATACTCCTCCTGAAAATGGAGTTACTAAGAGAAAAAACCATTAGTTACTAAATGCCACCAGAGCCTTACTATTCCAAATGAATCTTCCAAAATATTATTGGGGAGATGCAGTCATTACTAGTGCCTATTTGATTAATCGCATGCCTAGTAGAGTGCTAAATGGTCGTACACCTTACTCCATGCTTCCAGGGAGTAGCCGACCTTTCCACCTCCCTCCTCGGGTCTTTGGATGTGTGTGTTTCATTCATAATCACAGCCCGCATGTAAAAAAACTTGACCCCAAATCAATTAAGGGAATATTTCTTGGGTATTCTCCTACTCAAAAGGGGTATAAATGTCTAGATCCCATCACTGGTTGTGTTCACGTTACCAAGGATGTCACATTCTTGGAACATGTCTCTTATTTTGGTGAGAATTCTCTCCAGGGGGAGAAGTCAATGTCTAAGGAAGAGTATTCTCCAAGTCAGGACATTCAGTTTACAGATTTTCTGGATTACAGGCCTGAAGAGAATCCATCCGTCGATGTGCTTGGAAAAGAAGGAGATGGGACATCTATTGAGGTACATGAACAGGGGGAGAAGAGAGAGTGTCCTATGGAGACAGAAAGAATGCAATCGTCTGTTCGGGCAGATGTATTGTAGGAGGAGAGTTTGTACTGACAATGTGATTGATAGTGAGAAGCTCACTCTGAATCCCAATCCTACTTCTTCCTTGGATGACCCAAGTCGTGCTCAGAAGCAACCTGTTGAGAGAGGGAGTCAGATAGAAAATGAAAAGGAGGATCTTCCCATTGTCCTGAGAAAGGGTGTCAGGTCATGTACTCAACACCCTATTGGTAACTTTGTATCTTATTTTAGATTGAGCACTGACTACAAATGTTTTGTATCATCCTTGTCTGTGGCTGTGATTCCCACGAGTGTTACAGAGGCTCAGAGTGACCCCAAGTGGACTCATGCCATGCAAGAAGAGATGGAGGCCTTAGATAGAAATCAGACATGGGAGGTGGTAGAGATTCCTGAAGCGGCTCATTTGGTGGGGTTAAAGTGGGTCTACACCATTAAGTACAAACCAGATGAGAACATTGAGAGGTTCAAAGCACGTCTGGTGGCCAAGGGGTTCAGTCAGAAATATGGGATCGACTACTTAGAGACATTTGCCTCAGTTGCGAAGATGAAGACTGTTAGAGTTATTATTTCTTTGGCAGTACTGAAGGGTTGAGAGATGTGCCAACTAGATGTTAAAAATATCTTTCTCAATGGAGATCTCGAAGACAAAGTGTATATGTGTATGCCGCTAGGTTTTGAGAGACCTGGAAAATGCTGTAAACTGAAGAAGGCTTTGTATGGGCTCAAACAGTCTCCCCGAGCATGGTTTGAATGTCTCAGACTTGTTATGAAGAAGCATGGCTACAAACAAGGAAATGGAGATCATACCCTGTTTGTTAAGAGGATAGAGAATACAGTTACTCTACTGTTGGTTTATGTTGATGATATGATTGTTACAGGTGATGATGAAGAAGAGATAGCAAGATTAAAGGGTTTACTATCGGCTGAATTTGATCTCAAGGACCTTTGCAAGTTGAAGTATTTCCTTGGTATTGAAATTGCCAGATCAGGTACAACTCTTGTGCTTAGTCAAAGGAAGTATACCTTCAATCTACTTAAGGAGACAAGAAAACTGGGATGCAGACCAGCCTCTACTCTTCTGGATGCTGAGCACAAACTTGGCAGCAAGGATGATGAACTTTTGTGTGAAGAAGCTAAAGGGAGATATCAACGTCTAGTTGGTAGATTGATATACCTCACTCTGACTAGACCAGATATCACCTTTGCTGTAAATGTGATGAGCCAGTTCATGCATGCACCTACGGATGTGCACTTGAAAGCTGTAGATAGAATCATGTGTTACTTGAAGAAGAATCTTGGCAAGGGACTTCTATATGTGAAACAAAGGTCTATTGAAATTGAAGGGTATTCTGATGCAGACTGGGCAGGCTGTGTTGCGTCTACTTGAGGGGGAATCTAGTTGTTTGGAGAAGAAAGAGACAAGATGTTTGTTCCCGCTCAAGTGCAGAGGCTGAATATAGGGCTGTTGCTACTGGAGTATCAGAGTTGTTGTGGCTAAAGATCTTGCTGATAGATATTGGGATAGAGATTGAAGGGCCTATGAGAATGTATTGTGATAATAAGTCTGCGATTAACTTCGCTAACAATCTAGTGCTTCATGGTCGAACAAAGCATGTTAGATTGACTGTCACTTCATCAGAGAAAGAATTGACGTCAGGGAGTTAACATTGTCATACATGAAGTCTGAAGACCAAACTGCTGATATTCTAACTAAAGCTTTAAATGTAACTCCATTTGAGAGAAATGTATCCAAGTTGAGCATGTTTGATATGTATTCTCAACTTGAGGGGGAGTGTTGACGAATCTTGATGTTTGGGTCCGGGTCTGGACTCGATCCAGTGTGTCTTGGTTTAGGCATACTTATACCATTGTAAACCTAATCTTGCAAGTTATTGAAGTTTCTAAGAGAGAGAGAGTCTGGTGGCTAGTGGGTACCAGGCCTCCTTACCCATGGTTTTTTCCCTCTTGTTGAGGGTTTTCCACGTTACATTTGTGTGTGTTCTTCGGTTCTTGTGCGTCTTTTATTTCTACAGCGACCAACCATAGTCACTAGGGCACATCTACAGGAAACCACCATAGTACTTGGTGGACGAAGAAGACGACCCACCTAGTGGGGAAGAAGTCACTACACAAGAGAAAGAGACACTGACACTGGGATATTCTTCAACCAGCCTACCACCAAAAATTTCCTTACACTCGTGGGATGAAGTGCCTCAGTTAATGCGAGTTGAAGGATCATTGAGAGGACGTAGCGTCAGCGTGTTGGTGGACACAGGCTCCACCCATAATTTCTTATAGAAAAGACAGCTAAAGCCTTACGTTGCACCATTGAGCAGCAGCCCACGTTCAACGTGGTGGTGGGAGACGTGAGCATGCTGAAATGCAAGGGCATGTGTTCACCTGAAACACTGGAAATTTTGGGTCGCAAGTTTCCAGTTGAATTGTTCACCTTGGCCTTGGTGGGAGCCGATTTGGTGCTAGGGATCCAATGGCTGCGCAGCGTGGGGAACGTGGTGTGGGACTTCGGAGGCATGCGGATGCATTTTGATCAAAATGGAGGGAGTAGACAGACTCCAATTGATGTTGTTAAGAAGGTAAATGAGGAACAATCGCTGCCAAACTATTCAAAGGTAAGGTTGCATCCCTAATGTTGCAGGTGGTGTCTGATCAAGAACCAGCGGACACAGCAAATTGTCATCGAGGGTAAGGTTGTATGAACCCCAAGCCCCTAAAGGAGCCGTTGAAGGAATTCATCAGTTTATTTGACGCACCGAGAGAACTACCGCTAGCAAGAGTAAGTGATCACCACATCGTGTTACAGACAGGAGCCAGGGCCATGAAACTGTGCCCCTACAGGTACACCCATTATCAAAAGGAGAACCTGGAGAAAATGGTGCGAGAAATGCTTAAGGATGGGATCATCCAGCCGAGTGACAGCCCTTCTGCGTCCCCTACATTGCTAGTCAAGAAAAAAGAAGGAAGTTGGAGGTTTTATGTGACAACAAGTCTGTCATTAACTTGGCTAACAATCCAGTGCTCCATGATCGAACAAAGCATGTTGAGATTGACCGTCACTTCATCAGAGAAAGAATTGATGTCAGGGAGTTAACATTACCATACATGAAGTTTGAAGACCAAACTGTTGATATTCTAACTAAAACTTTACATGTAACTCCATTTGAGAGAAATGTATCCAAGTTGGGCATGTTTGATATGTATGCCCAACTTGAGGGGGGAGTGTTGACAGATCTTGATGTATGGGTTTGGGTCTGGACCCGATCCATTATGTCCTTGTTTGGGCATACTTATACCATTGTAAACCCTAATCTTTGATGTTAATGAAGAATTAAGAGAGAGTGTGTCTGGCTGCTACTGGGCACCGACCTCCTCACCAGTGGTTTTTTCTCTCCCTTGTTGAGGGTTTTCTACGTTACATCAGTTGTTCTTTACGCTTTTACTTCTCAACAGTTATGAATAAAACACACACATCCAAAGACCCGAGGAGGGAGGTGAAAAGGTTGGCTACTCCCTGGAAGCATAGAGTAGGGTGTACGACCATTTAGCACATGACTAGGCATGCGATTAATCAAATAGGCACTAGTAATGACCGCATCTCCCCAATAATATTTTGGAAGATTTCTTTGGAACAATAAGGCTTTGGTGACATTAAGTAACTGACAGTTTTTCCTCTCAGCAACTTCATTTTGAGGGGGGGGGGTATAACTACATGATGTCTCATGAACAATCTCCCTCTTTTGAAGGAATTCCTCTATAGTGAAACACATATACTCACAAGCATTATCAAACCGGAATGTCTTGACAGACCCACCATACTGGTTTTCCACTAGGAGGATGAAGGTTTCTATAATATGAGGCACCTCGCTACGGTCTTTCAACAAATAAACAAAAGTACACCTTGAATAATCATCTATGAAAGTCATAAAATACTGAAAACCACCACGAGAATGAATCCCTGAAGGCACTCACACATCAAAATGAATCAAGAAGAAAGCTTTATTAGCATGACTATTTGAAATAGGATATGAAGCTCTAACATGCTTCGCAAACTGACACACATCACACGATAACATGGAAATGTTTAAACTGAAACATAATTCAGGGAACAATTGTTTCAAAATCCCAAAAGGGAGATGACCAAGGTGTTCATGCCAATACAAAAATAACTGACGACACTCTTCCTTCTTCTTCTTTGTCCTGTTGACTACTGACATAAGGGTTGTGGCAACGCGTATAGGAAGCCGATATAAACCATTAGACACCAAACCAATCCCAATCCTCTTCCCTGTCACCAAGTCCTGCAAAACACAATGGTTTTTAGAAAATATATGTTCACACTTCAATTCCTTGGTAATCTTGCTAACAGATAAAAGATTTAAGGGAAGATGGGAAACATGCAAGGCACCATGCATTAAAAAATTGTTCAACAAAGAAAGACTCCCTTTTCCTGCTACAGAGGTAAAGGAACCATCAGCAAGGGACACACGTTCTTTTCTCGAGGATAGCTTATAGTCATGAAAGAGTTTGGGGTTGCCAGTCATGTGATGAGTGGCACTGCTATCAACAATCCATTTTCCCATGCAAGAAGTACCTTGTTCCCCTGAAACGGCCAGTGCCTGATTGACCATCACCTCATCTGGCATGTCTGCCTTACTAACATCAATCTGGCTCAAATATGCTCGCAGTTCATGAATCTGTTCTGTAGAAATGAAAACTTTACCATCACTAGGATTCGTTGCAGTCGAAACAGACTTCTTCCCACTAGAAGACCTCCCCCTACTATTCTTCTTCATGACCAAGTTTGTTGCAGTGTGTACATTTACGGGAAGAACGGGGAGTCCCCACAGAGGCACAGCTAATGAAGGCAGACTGTTCATTGTGAGACATGGGATCCCCCTTTCTCCCACTTATGACCAGCCTCCTTTGTTCTTCAGCTTCAACACGGGAATAAACATCTTCAATACTAAATGATTCGTTAGAGTTAAGAATCTGACTCTTTATATTTTCGAAGTCAATCATTCAGTCCAGCTAAGAACAGGAATACCCTATTCTCCCACTCCTTGGTCATGTACTGCATCTGGTCTTGAGGACAACTCCGTGTAATATCAAAATGGTAGTCAAGGTCCTCCCACTTTGATTTTAATGCTACATAAAAATCTGCGACCGAGAGATCCCCTTGTCGCAGAGCATACACGTCCTTCATAAGTTGATACACACGAACTCTTCTTTTCTTTTGACCATACATTTGTTCTAAAATAATCCACATATCCCTCACAGTCTTCTTATGAAGAATGAAGGGTTGAATATCTGAAGACAACGAATTAACAATCCAAGTTTTTACCTGGTTGTCCTCGAGAAACCATGTATCCCAAGCCATACTATCCACAGCAGGTTCGACCTTTCTCCCATTCACATAGGCAATGCGTCCTCGACCAGCGATCCCCATAGTAATGGTAGCGGACCATCGTAAATAGTTCTCCTTGGTAAGCCGAATGGTGGTAACTTGAATTGTTACATTATCAGTTCTCGTTGTCCCAACATCAGGCTGATCGATATTGACTGTGGAGGAGGAAGACGAGTCGGCCATGATCACCAACTATAAACGGCTGGCCAACAGAGGCACACAGCAGCGACAAGCCCTAAGGACGCACCTGGGAGTCACCGATAGCAAGAACACGTCGGACGGCGGCAAAGGGCAAAGATGCAGAGATCCCATGTCTGAGACCTCTGTAGGCTGGTCATAAGTGGGAGAAAGGGGGATCCCATGTCCCAACAAGAAGGCAGCGATCGCGTCAGAATCTGGGCGGCAGCGATCACAACATGCGACACAGCCGGGCGGCGGCAACGGCAGCCGGGCGACACAGTAGGGATCTGGTCGGACGGTGGCAGAAGAGCAAAGGGCAGCAGCAGGCACAGGCGACGCAGCCAGGCGGCGGCGGTCGCGGCAGCAGCAGGAGGTGGTTCAGGGTTGGAACTTCACAACCCTAAAAAAAAAATTCCAAGCTCGCTAGCTCTGATACCATGTAGAAATAAAAAACGCACAAGAACCGAAGAACACACACAGATGTAACGTGGAAAGCCCTCAACAAGAGGGAAAAACCCACGGGTGAGGAGGTCTGGTGCCCACTAGCCGCCAGACTCTCTCTCTCTTAGAAACTTCATTAACTTGCAAGATTAGGGTTTACAATGGTATAAGTATGTCCAAACCAGGACACACTGGATTGGGTCCAGACCTGGACCCAAACATCAAGATCTGTCAACAGTCGCAATGGAAACAAATCCCTCTGCATCATTTATCCTTAATCTTTTCTGGTGTGAGGCACCTAATGATCCAAGGCTCTTGTTGCCTCTGTCGATACCCCACAGCCTGTTGCTTCCACGGAGATGCCTGCGTTTCTCTTCCACCATTCGCATTGTCTCAAAACAGTTTGGAAGTGTGCGGGGTTTGGTAGCCTGCACTTCAATCCTAATTTCCTTCTTTAGGCCACCTAAGAATGCTCCCACAAGTGCTTTAGTCGGCCATACTCTAACAGCCACAACCACTCGGGACAACACATCGATGCCCTGGCTGTGCCCAGCTGCATCCTATTCATGACCGATTCACTGATAAAGAAACGGACTGGGAGGACCAACCAACTAGACCTAGATGCCCACTTGCACAATATGGGCAAGCCGAATTGAACCTGTTCCATGATAACCCTCCAGTAGATCAAGGCCGGCCACTGCCACGCATAAAGTTCAATTTTTCTAGGTGCAGTGGACAGAAGGCACAAAAGTTGGTCTATAAGGTCCACCAATATTTTTGAGTGCCAACTTGTACCCCACAAACAGTGGGTCCCTACAGCCATTTTGCACTTTGAGGTTGAGGCTATGATAGGCTACGACGGAACCGACCAACCCCCACTTGGGACGAGTTAGTGAGAGAAGTTTCCATTGGGTTTGGTGATTCGTCCTTTTGGGATTACATAAAAGAGTTGAAGGCACTCCAACAAAAGGGAACCGTGAGAGAGTATCAAGCGGAATTTGAGGACCTTAGCAGCATGGTCCATGATTGGCCCAAAGGTGCACTCATTTCCACCTTCATTGGAGCGTTAAGGAGGATATTAAGCTAGAGATTTTGACAAACAAACAACAATAGCTTCTACTGTTTTCGAAGGGCCAATCTCATTTAGCATTCCTCCTTCACTACCCTAGCACCACCAATTAGACACCGAGTTCCTATCCCTATCGCCACACCAGCAGCGACTCGTCCCACCGAGCATCCACGACAGGCCGATGCTCCCCAGCCTCAGCCAGCATCCCAAACCCGTTATATTATCCGGCAAGAAAGCAATGAATGCATCCAAAAGGGTCTGTGTTTTAACTGCGACGAGAAGTGGGAGTGCGGGCTAAGTGCATGGTCCGTAGGATCCACCAAGTGACTAAGGAAGGAGTGGAGGCCGATTTCAGCAATCTCCAGCTAGCCCTTGAGGGAGAAATATCTAAACTGGAACTTGACAGAATAGAGGCACTGACACAAGAGGATTCAGACACAACCAAGTCTATTTCTCTATGGCGTGCACACTCACCCCTAACTCATTGAGGGTACAAGGTCATATTGGACAGTATAGTGTGATGATCTTGATAGATACCAGAGCCACACATAACTTCATTAGTCATACTGTGGCTGTCATGAAGGAGTGCAGCCTACGGGAATGCCCTACTTCTGAAGTCATGATGGGTGATAGCATGAGAGTCCCATGCAACCCCGTCTTTGAAGAGGTGGATGATCAGGTCCAAGAGACACACTTCTGAGTAGACCTATACGTACTTACAAGTTGCGGAACAAATGTAGTGTTGGGTGTCCAGTGGCTTGAATCACTCGGTGATGACTATAAGGTTCCCTCAGCCCAATGGAGAACTAGCCCTCATTAAAACCATTGATCATCAGTCTCCCCAAAGAGGGCCTTCCGAGACTTGCAAGCCCACCAGCCCGTGTATTTGTTATTAGCCTACACACAAGAGAGGCAGACAGAAAGGAAGAGGAAGTGCAAGAGGAGATGACCTCACTTCTAGGAGAATATACCGATGTCTTCCAAGAGCCCACAGGTCTAGAAGAATTTTTATATAAATTTTGATCTTTCACAAACGTGCTCAGCATGATGGTGAAAGAGGACACAATTACAGACACGCAAAACAAGACCCATTATCCTCAATAAATGTAAAATTGGCAGTCAACTTTAGCAGGCAAGCCGTTGTTGGCTAAAACCCAATAAACGAAGGGCAAAGGATGAGGTGGCCTACACTAGTCATAAAAATCCTAGTGCTTTACTTAGTTCCAAACAGTAGATTGAATCTGTCCAAATTTTATTTTTAACCACTCACATACTCAACATGGGAGGAAAACAAATAAAATTTTCACAAGCATCAATCTAAATCGTGAGCTATGTCATGGTGCTTCAATCCCAAAGCCAACTTTGCCTCTACACGGTACTTGTCTTTTGTTGTTTAACTCATTTATCTTAAAAATGTCATAGCCACCATTTTCAGTTTTCCTACTGAAAGTAGTTTCTGTGGAACAAAATATGTCCATTTTGATCTTTATATGGATTTCAATCTTGTCCTAGTTATGGAATTTTGTAAGCTAGGCACCACTTATCAATTTGGCCTGACTAACTAGAGTTAGCTATCTTGCTTCCTGCTTTGCACATCTGATTCTTTATCCGTTATGTTTAGGTGGTAAAGAAGAGTCGTGCACCAAACTAGAATGAGGAATTCCAACTCATGTTAGAGGAGGCACCTACATGTGAAAGGGTTCACATTGAACTTATGAGCAGAAAAAAAGCTTGACTTGTCATAGGAAGCTTACCCACCATTTACGTTGCCTTTTGACTTTTTGTTTCCAATCACTCTTATATGATCATCTGAATGTTGTGCATGTACATGGCAGGAACCACTGGGCCATGTGGATATCAATCTAGTTAATGTGATCAATAATGGACGTATTAATGAGAAATATCACCTAGCCAATTCAAAGAATGGAGTCATACACATTGAGATGCGGTGGAACTTGGAAAGTTATCTAAGAAATAACTACAGTACAAAAAGATAAATAACATGTTAATGGGAAATCCCAGTTGTTTATATTAGCCTAGGCAATTTTTGGGTCAATTACATCATTTTTTGATGTACAGATTTATTGTGCGACACAAGCAAATAATGTTTCTTGTAACTAGAGGCTTAGATGCCTAAGACAGCCTTATACTTGTAAACATTAAAGTGTCCTCCGAAGGATGAACTTAAAAGTTTAATGAATATCAATCTATTTTTAGTAATGTCTCTCGTAACAAAAGGATACTTGTTAACATTAAAGTGTCCTCCCAAGGACGATCTTAAAAGTTTAATGAATATCAATCTATGTTTAGTAATGTTTCTCGTAACAAAAGGCTGAGATGCCTAGGATAGCCTTATACATAGTTCTAGTTATTGTATTGCAAACACGTTCATACTTTGCAACTTTGTACCTTTAGAAGTCTTAAAAAAGTTAAATGTTGAAGTGTTTTGAGGATGTTGGTCATATTACTAACTGTGCTTAATATAATAGTTTGACCTACATACTTAGGCCTTAGTGTACCGAATAACATTTGAGCATGTTTAGGAAGAGGTTCCCAACATCCGCTTCTAAACAAATGATTAGTGGTCAAACCTAGGAGTTGGTTTTTTTTCTAACTATATGTTTCTTTTTTTGTTTTTTTTGACATCCATGTCATTGAATACAGCAATTTTATTTCAATTCGAAACCAACCTGATACCATTACTAGCATGATGCAGTAATAAATGGCAATTTGTCATTGAGAAAAACGCCTGATGGTGGGGATTTAAGCTTCAGGAAGACTTAGTACTCCAACTATTGTTGCACATAGATAAAGTAATTATCAAAGAGAAGATTTGTTAAACTTTAAAGGGTGTTTGGATGACACTTAAAACTAATTTTTTTAGGCAAAACCTCGTTTTGCTTCCAAAATGTTATTTCAAATGTGTATTGACACCAAAACTGAGTTTTGCCAATAAAGATAAAAACCAACTTTTCAAAAGGGAGTGAATAACTTAGCACCCACAGGTTGCTTTGGTCTTACTCAATGTTGTAAAAGGTGGGAAAGCGAGGCGAGGCGTTAATTGAAGCGTAAGCTTCACGGACAAATTTGTGAATTATATAATATTTATAAAAAATAATTGAGGTAGGGATATAATGAACTGATCGTCCAAATGGAGGGTTACATTGAACTGGTCGACTAAGTTCTTGTAACTAAATATGTTTCTTTGAATGAATGTGGTTCAACGCCTAATCAATTGGGTCGATCAGCAGCAACTAAAAAAGAAGAACGAGAACTTTTTAACGACATGAACTCAACTGCCCCATCTACAGGTCATTCAAATGGGCACATCGCCTAATCAATTGGGTTGATCATTGTATGATCACATTTGCTAAGATGTCAGACTTTGCTTTAAGTACATTTGATCCGAACAGTAGGATGAATGCTCCTCTTTTTTACCTAGCAATGATAAAAGGTTTCACGATCAGGAACCATTTTAAAAATCTCATATTAGAAACAGTAAATAATATATTTATATATTTGAACATGTTTACTAATGAATTAATGTGCTTATCTTCGTACCAAATATGCAAAATACTAAAAAAGTAATTGTGACAAATTTAAATAATTCATTGCACCTCCTGTACCTTAAGTTATCAGGAATCCAACTATTTATTTAAAAAAAAAACTCATTATTTGGCTTTTAATTAGCAGCAAGACTTATGACATTAATTATGTTGTATTTAGCGTACTTTTCTAAGTTAAATTAGAGTTAAGTACATACGAGAAATTGTCATTTTTCAGATCTTTTAATACAGGAACTTTTTTTTTTCCAAACCACTGTTATACGGGCATGGGAGCTTGTATAATCAGCTCCAGACTGATCAGGAAAATCGGTGAACTTTTGAACTTGCAAGTAACTATAATAAATCCAGCTCGGTAATTTTTAATTAGAACTGGTAATTTTTAATTAGAAATTAGTTTATCTAAATCCAATTCCATTTGCATCTTTACTAGCAATATTATAGAATCATTGCTTGAATATGAATTTGTATAGACATAATTAAGGTCATAGTATAACAATTTGCTTAACTAAACATTTTTTGGATTAAAGTACAACACATACATATATAGACGTACATCTTTTTAGTTTATTATGCTCATATAAAATTGACGTATGACTTCAAAAAGTATGAATAGTTCATTGCACCTTTGTATCTGATGTGATCAGCAATTTGTGTTTAATTTTTTTTTTTATATAAAGTTATCTTTGCCGGGCACGATGATGCACGTACTTTAATACTATTTTGTATTGCACTATTTTTTTTTTCTAAAGAAATTGACCCAAATTATATATGGTTTTCTTCTTCCTAAATATCCTCAAAGGAGGCAATTATGAAAAATAATGGTTTTAAATGTTAGAAAAATTAACAATTAATTCAGCTTGAACAACTGCTTTTAACTTTATTTCATTTAAACCTTATATGTGTCATCATTAAATAAAGTTTGGCTATTCTTGGCTTTTCGTGATCATAAAATGGCCAAATTATTTAATTGGTGAATCTTTTGTTAGCAAATTGTCATAAATGATATATTAATATTTCATTTCTTTTCTATGGAATAAGTGTACTTTAATTTGAAGATGACCCACTATGGATTGAAGCTTATTTGATGAATTATTCAAACCGTGACTTTTCGATTATGGGCAGAAGGTTGGTGAAAACCTTTGCTATCAGAAGCTGAATTCAAAATATTAAAAGTAATAAAATAATGTATCGATGTGCATTGTATCATATCCAGCATTCCATATATGGTACATGATCTCTTTTTGACTTACTATAAGGACAATAAATATGGTAGGTAATTATACATAAAAGTATAAATGGTTCATTGCACCTTAAGCAGCTTATGCAATTGAAAATGAATCATTTTTCCTATTTTTAATTATGCCGTGTAAATACAACGCATCACATACACTTCACATCCTGTCATCATTTTGTATTTACATATTTTTTAAAGCAAATGGTTCATAATGTATACTGGGGTGTTTAATATACCCCGAATTTTAGAATGAAAATGCGTATTTTTAAGAAATTAAAATTATTAAACAAACGCCAGAATTAAGAAACTGAAACCTGAAATTTTGATTCAATCCTAGTTTGAGAAGGAATTATGATAATGAAATTTTCATTCTTGAATCAAAATTCCAAACCATCAAATGCCCCTCACAGTTAAGCATATGAATGAAAGGGTCTCTATATTTTTAATTATGTTGAATCAATCTTGGCCCTTTTTCTCAGCTTCTTTCTTCTTATTTAGCTAATTTGAATCTAATTTGTATATGCATCTTCGTTTACCTTGTGGAAATATTGTTAATGTATAAAGATAAATCATTTTAAAAAAACAAAAACCTTTTCGAAAAGGAATTTGGAATAAATGTCGCAATTTTGCAAATTTGTAATGTTTTACTAATCCTAATTATATATAGTTATTTGTAATAATGGAAAAAATTTTAATATACCCATTTTATTTCTAAGAAGATGGACATTAACTTGAAGTCGATTTGATAACTATAAGACCGCTTATATATTATTCATCTCGAAAAATTAATTAAATTAGGGTATAAGGTTGGTGTGCTTATATAAACTACCGACAAACTATATTAAGAACGACAAAATAATACACGGATGTGCTCAGCCATACTAGTACTTGGTATATCTGATCTCTTCTCACCTAGTACAGATATATATAATTTTGTTAGTATTTCATTATATAGATTTGAACCACATTCATCGCACCTAATTAACCTGATGTCATCAATAATGCAGATTTTTTTAAAAAAATATTCTCCATCAAGACGGCATGTCACATGATTCCAAAACATATCGACATCATTTTGTATATCATTATTTTTTATTTTTTTCGGGAAGCATGGATCATGTTAGAAGAACCGCTAACAAATTGTTGTCAAGATAAATGCTCGCTTGGGCCTTGACCCCACCTCAAATTTTTTTTTTCAAAAAATTCATATGTAAATTTTAAAATTTACTTGTTTTGTATAAAAATTTTGAAAAATGGTATTTGGGCCCTAGTCAAAATTTAGAAACCTTAATTCCGCCTATATCATGAAAATTTTATGGCACCTCCCTGTGAACAAAAAACTAAAAATCATTGGCCACCAGCCGCTTGAAATTAGAAAATGGGGGCATGTACTGCAATGATAAGTTGAGTAATCACAACCAGCGATATGATTTCTCATCCTCCGACTTTTTGTTGCAAGGTCACCCCCTTTTATGAATCACAATCCGAAAGGGTGCTTACTAAGAGTGAACAACGATTCGAATTGCTCAAGCTCGGCTCGTGAACGAGTTCGAGCCGAGTCATTTGTTTAATGAGTCGAACTCGAGTTCATGAGTCGAACTCGAGTTCATGAGTCGACTTGTTCAAACGATCGAATTGAGTTCAAACTCAACACATAACTGTCGAGTCGAGCTCGAGCCTTAATCGAGTTCGAGCCCAATACGTAATGATGAATATCAATTCTATTCAAACGAGTTTGCGAGCCTTAATCGAGCTGACTGGGCACATGTTCACCCCTAGTTCTTACTTTCACATTCTCTTTTGATTTATCTTTCCTATCAAATGATAGGTAGCGCAACCAGTCGGGTTGAGTGGGGTGTGTTAAGGGTTGAGTGGGTAATCTTTGAATTGAAGATATTGTTGTTGAGGTCAAGTAGACCGGTTGTTTTCTCTCTGTCATGTAAAATAAGGAATTACTTGAATTTATGGGAGCCTATGAGTCGCGCAGCGAAGGGAACATATGCCAAGTGTCTATTTTATCCTTGTGACATTGTTCACTACAATCAAGGCTCGAGACTTTGGATTGCAAAGAGAAGTCAAACGCCGGCAGAAAAGTCTCTGTGTTCATGATCCTGAAGGGTCACTCTCACAATGCAGAAAAAATCAGCAAGAGATTCCAATCAGTTTGCAATTCATCCGATGTTCGCACACTTGGATCAAAACTCGGATTTCAATATAAAAAAAAAGCAAAATCTAAACCATATCTGGGTCTGATTTTTAAATTCACCATCTAATTCGGATCAGGATCCTACTTTTATTTTCACATCCGAACCAAATCCGGCTTTTAAATATATAATCATATGAGAACTATAGAAAAATATATATGTGAATATTGGATATACGAATATTCATTTGAAATTGAATCCTAATCCAAGATTAAATCCGAATCTGATGTGATATTTACTTAAAACCAAATTCTAACCCAAATGTGATTGAGTTAATGATTTTCTAATTTTCACTCCAACCTGATTTTTTTAATCTGATATTATATTTCATTTCATTTCTGACTTTTTTGGAGCAATTCATCCCGATATGCATCCAAATTAATCTGATTCATCAACATCCCGACTCATAGCAGCTCAAACCCCAAACTCAAAAACATTGCAGCTCAATTAGCCTTGGGCCAGAGTCTCGTGGGACTGCGCTATATAACTAGACCTAGGGACACTTAGTCGAACATATAAATGTAAATATAAATTTAAGGTTTTGAGATTGGGTTCCGTGAGACGTAGATTGAAAGCCTCATGATTTAGAATCCCAAAAATTGTTGTGTTTGAACTCATCTTCGTTTTTAGCTCTTGGGATTATTTTTGCCGGACAATGAATCTCCACATGTTGAGAACTCGGATCTGATAGCTCAGTGATGGAGTGCTGGTCGCGGAGCTAGAAATTTAAGTTAGAGTGCCAATGGCATGAGAGGCCGTAACCTCTCTTATTTTTCCCTAGTCTTCCTCGGAATTTATAATTATTTGAGGACCTGCTCAACTCATTCAATTTTTTAGGGGAAAAGTTTAGGTGTCACATGGGGATGCTGCCCATATCAAATAAAATCTGAGTGGTTGAAAATTTAAAACAAGCGCGAATATTTATATGATCAATTATAATAAAGGATGAACAATCTGATCCAAATTCGCTTAACTCGTCACTAATTACTTTTTCTAATGCCGGGATCATATAATTTGCAATATAATATGGTCTCTAGATCTCTTGGATCAACCATGTAGATTTGTTCCGGTACGGCCCCACTTGGATCAATGAATAGCCTGCCTCTTTAATAAATAAAAAAGTAGACGAAATGGAATTGGTTTTTGAGTGAAACGTATTCCAAATGCCATTTTTTATACGGGACAAATTATATAAAATTATTAAATATACAAAATAATCACGTAATTTTTTTTCTTAAGCAAATAAAAAGGGTTTGAAAAGACGTATAGCTGGTCAGGTATGTGAAGGTATGTCAAGATGTGCAACTCTAATTTTATTCTTGTGAGCACTATTCTTATGTGTTTTAAGTTACGAGACACATAAATTAAATGATGCATTGTTGTTATCGATTATATCGCTGCAGTTAAATGATGCATTGTTGTTATCGATTATATCGCTGCAGACCATGAAACAGGATCAATAGAAAGCGGAGCGTGATTAAAAACTCGTTTAAAAAAAAAATGTGTGATGAGGTCAAGAACCATTTATTGGCAGGTCTTGGCTGGCAAGATCTTGAAAATCTTTTAGCGGCGCTACTTTCCAAGCTTCCACCGACTGGGGTGACGCTTCCACCCAGATGCTGCTGGTAAAGTGCATGGAACCCTAACTTCTCGCAAGGCATTCCCCCATGTTTTTCTGACGCAGGAAATGACGTTATCTTCCTTTTGCGATACCACCTGCCCACATGTGGAGGCCAAAGGTCTTACATAAGAGTGTCTGTATACCTTAGCATTTTTTTTTTTCAAATATTCAATCACACAGATGAGGTCACAATGTCTAAGATCATAGAATCGGAAATAAAATAATTAACATAAAAACAATACTTCATGTCTTAAAAAAAAAATCCGACAGCTGATCTTCGGACTCTTGCCAAAGTGAAAGGCAACCCTTCATTGCCTACGTGTGTGTGTCTATATATATATATATATATATATATGGTTACATACATTCATGCACAAAGGGTGAAAGAAAAGTTTTTTATTGTAATATTATATACCCAGCTGTGAGACAATACAATGTGGGAGGAGAGAGCTTTATAAATGGCAATATGATGAAAAGGACAATGTTGGCTGCACCAAAAGGGCGTTTGACAACTATTTTCGATCGCAAAGAGAAACTTACCAAACACTGTCAGAAGAATGCCGCGAAAACGTTGTTCCTACATTTGAAAAACTGAACTTTTTGTTTTTTGTTTTGTTTTTTTTTTTTTTTTTTTTGGAATCCTTTCGACCCATGGATCACATGCCTTGTATGTGACTTTATATCAAGGGCGAAGGGAGGTGTGGGCAAGGTCTGCATAATTACATTTACAAGCATACAAGAAGTATTTATTTTTATATTAAAACTTCATTACAGTTTTTTTCATTTACGTATAAGTGCTCATTATATGACGTGGGTACAGAGATCATCTTCGTTCTTCAGACTCCGGTGTTGGGTTTCTTTTCCAGAAGTTTATAGCAAGACATTGACACGAGAGCAAGATATTATTAGACATTAGAAAGGTTGTGACAATAAACAAATTTCAGTTTTTTTTTGCTTGAAAACTTTTTATTTTCGGAGCCACATTATATGCGCACCCTAACAAATCTTCTGTTTACAAAGAAGTAACTATGACCAAATTTCATGAACGTAAACATTGCTTAAGTGATTTTTCTCAATTAACGCCAAAAAGTCGTGCAAGTAAAACGTACGTGTATTTTTAACATTTGGATGCACATGGGCTTTTCATGCTCTTTTTACAGGGGCAGACATTAATCTTGCCTATCTCAATAATTGACTTAACTCAAACAATCTTATGGATACTTTTAATTAACAATAAAAAGCTTAGATGTGCTTTTGACAACATTACTAACATTTATTATGTTCATATTTTCAAGTATGTTATTGAAAAAAAAATCCTTTCTAGATCATACTGGAAATTCGTAGTTCATACACGTCTGTATGGCAAGATGTTCGAAAACCAAAAGTCGTGTTAACCAAATTTGCCTCGCATGCATCTCTTTGAGCCTTTTAAGTACGTTTTTCATAAGGCGAACCACATAAAGGAGAGAATTTACGAGATATAGGAATAGGAAAATTAATAAAAAAAATAATGTCAATATCAAATTTTATGAGGATAAGTTTTTAAAACCTTATGAATCTTATTTACATACTTGTTTTTCACATTTTTTCAATTTTCTAAAATTTTGCATCCATCTATAGTTCTATACCATTATATCTGTGGAAAATAGCAGGCACAAGTCCTGAGAGTCAAGAAGCCCACGCAAACGTGATTTTCTCTCTCTATCTAAAGACCAGTTTTGGATCCAGCCAAACCGCTGCAGTAAGGGGTCTATGACCAAGAAGGATGGTGGAGTTTGCGATCAGAGAATATAAGATTTGGCAGATTATATATGTACAAGCATGGAATAACCAACATTAATATATAAGTCCTCTCTGCAGTAAATTGACCTTTCTTCCATCAAAACTGTTCTGCTGCTTCTGTTGATCTCATAACAACAGCAAAGAAGCATGGCATAACCACCATTAATGGAACTACTTATACAGGAGATGTTTCTGTCTTAGTACCAATCTTCCGGAGCGCGCACAGGACTTCTGTGAAGTCGGACGCTGGCGGGCATGAGAATTTTACATCTTCCGAAGTGCGTGGATGCCTAAAACTGCAAATTATTAAGCACAATAAGCTCAATCGTTGTCAACAGCACAGAAAACTAAATAGTGTTGTTAGCAGTACAGCAAAAAGGCCAGGGGAAGAAGAAACAGTACCCGAGAGTTAATGCATGCAGGCAAGGCCTTTGTATGTTGGACACGATGTCAAACAGATGGCTGTGATAACTAGAGGGTGTTTTTGGCTGGAGACGTGATAAAACCATACCTTCGGTTCCACCATACACTTCGTCACCTAAAAGAGGGATTCCCAAATATTTGGCATGGGCACGGATCTACAGTAGATTAACAGTGAGAAAAAGGCACGTCAAAACTAATGCATATGAAATCTGATACCAGGTACGGATGAACCATGGCATTGAAGCTGATAATAGAAGCATAGCAGCTATTAAGGGGAATGCTGAATTACTTTTGAAGTGTCATGAAGGTGAAAATATATATTCCTTAGATGCAAAAGCACAATCCTGATAGCAAGAAAGGGGCATGATTACAAGGCTCCCAATGGTTTAAAATAATAATATAATAATAATAACAACAACAACTTGCACACAACATTTAAAGGACAAATGCATGTTTTTTGAGAACATTGATTCTAACCCCATGTGAAAAATGGATGCACAATTTTGGTCTACAGGAAAGTAGAGAAGAAAAAATTCATGCGCTAAGCATTTGAAGAGAAACTAATGTCCTTTCACCTGCATAATTAGGAAAGGAAAAAAAGATATCCTCTCCAAAATTTCATCATTTTAAATGTTAATAAGTGATTTCACCAAGTAATTAAAAAGAAAGTATGAAACAAGCAGGACTATGAAAAGGCTGAGAATGCGTGGTTTGAAGAAAATTCTTGTCAGCAGATGACGTGAAAGTGGTCCAAGGTAAATAGTTTTTGGCTGTTTCCTCTTTAGAATCATGCATAACAAAAGATGGCAAAATATCATCACCAAAATTTGAGATTCCACTATTCCTCGCTTTGTTGGATTGCACCTGTACCTCATGTAATTTTTTGCTTTTGGTCTATTTGGTTTCCACAAGGCATGTAAATTAATTATATGGAAAATAGTCATGGAGAACAACGATAACAACAGATAACAGCTGTGCTTTACCAATATCCCTTTCATTAACAGAAAATTTGTGGAAAAAGATCGCATGCAATGTGAGTTCAACAGGAGACATGCTTCTTCAGCTGACATTAGTGTATCATGAACTATCAATCTTTTTCAACTACTATATACAAAATTGTTCAATACCACTAAAGGAAATTTGTAAATTGATGAATGTGAAACTTGATCAGGTTTTCATTTTAATGCACAACAGTGATGATTTGTCTCCAATATTTCTCATTCATGCAAGGTAGAAGCATCATCACCCGAAGCAGCTTATGGATCAACGTGCCAAAGCGTTATGAAATGAGCATTTGCAAATTGCAACACCTGATGAGTCCTCCCCGTTTCTAATCTCCATTCCACAAGAGCAGAACCTCCTCCAGCAAGTACCTCAATCACCCGGTACCTGAATTACGCAAAACAACACATAATTCCAGGATATAAAGCTTATTAACAACGCTTTAGATAGCTTGATAATAAGCAGAGATTGGAGACTGCAATCTCCTAAAAATTATGCCAACAGAGTTACCAGTGAAAAGTAGAGTCTATATAGCACCAGATATGTTCATATCAACAAATTAAGCATGGCCATCCAAACGGTAATTTCCACATTCCCCAATTCGAGAAGTAAGTGAACAAGTCATTCAGTTCAATTGCATAAACTGGTATTTCAACATGTAAAGTATTGGAAACTTCAAATTTATTGTTGTTTCACCTCAAACAAGCTTCCAGAACTATATGTGATGGTCAAAATTTCAACATGCAATGATGTGCTTATTGACAGCATAACAATGCTATCTTCACTCCAATAAGTAATACTTGCAACTTTCATGATGTAGAGGTACAAGAAAAGCTTTAACCACATATACGAATAAAAGTGTCAGTCAGAAACGTGCAGTGGACCATCAGCATGATATTTGTCAAATATGTCACACAGGTAAGGTGTGCATATGTGGATGTGAATGCAGGTGCAGGCACATAGGTGCAATTGTGGCAAGGGTACAACAAAATTTAACAATTAACAACCTGTAATTTTATCAATGATTCAACGAAAAAGAAAAGAAATCATTTGTTGCTGCACCTGCACCTGATACAGCTCGGGTGCAGCAGAGACTCCATGTTACTTAGGATAATCTTTCTTTCACAAATGACTAGTCACTGATATTGCAGCATCATAAACAAAAGTTCATGTGAGATTCTCAGCAATTCAGAATAAGGGTAAAAGAAGAAAAGTTGTGCATGATGAAAATCAAAATGGCATTATTAGAGGAGTATAAACAAAATCACCTACTAGCAGCAAAGCGAGCTCGTCTGTTGTTATTCAAGGAAGGAACAGCAGTCATTCGCATTCTGTTATTTGAATCACTAGCAATTGGAATCTCAAGACGCCCACTACTAGGAGTAGGAACCCCAGCTGTAAGACTGATATACACTCTATGAATCGTATGTGCCTTGAATTGTTCTGCTAAATGAGCATGAGAATGTACATCCTGTTGGAAAGGAAAAAGAAATATGCACCTACACATGTTAATAACAATTTCAACTGTCGCAATGAATTACAAAGCTGCAACAACATTGAAACAATGGAAATTAAATAAATTATGTACATGTCTATTTTCAGAAGAAAAAAGCCAATTCTTTCTCACGTACGAAAGTATGAAAGGAAAAGAAAAAAAGAAAAAGCCAACATTAGAGAAAGTACAGAACCAATTTCAAGCATTCTATTCATTTTTATTGACAATGACACTTGCCTTCGCAATAGCAAGCAACCCACTTGTCCCTTTGTCCAGCCTGTGTACAATGCCAGGGCGTATAGATGTACTTGCCATAGAATCATCATACACAGCAGATCTTTTATCAGTCAGAAGTTCATCAAATTCATCACAGTGCAAATCAATTGCATCATCCTCTGCATCAGAACTGTCGTCACCAATATTCAATCCAACAGCCTGGAAGCCACAATGATGAAGAATAGCATTCACAAGTGTCCCACTTGGATGACCAGGGGCAGGATGAACAACCTAGAAAGCACCCAGAAGGCAGTCTGAAATTAACAACCAGCACAGAGGTACATTTACTGATTAGCTAACAGCCCCTTCAGGTGACCCAGAAGGGCGTCAATCACGTCATTAAGATCACGTTGTTACATACAGAACAGTGTTGTAAAAGTCGGCCTCAATTTGATCCACTAGCTGATACACGAGTACCATGCATCACACCCTATTCCTTTTTCTTACTTTCATCGTTCTTCTTAGTTCCAATGTTTTTTAAAATATAATAATATTTTTTTGCTGATTCACAACTCAGTTTGCAATGTTTATAATACTGTCATAGAGTAGTTGTTAATCAACGCGATCAAAACAACTTTAAATTACAAGCACATGCTAAGAGCACGAATTGATAGATTATCAAACATGATACGAATGTAAAATAAGAAAGTCAGAGCAAAGGAGCATTAAATAGATGCTCGTCAATTAAGCAAGGGAAGTACCATATGGGGCGGCTTATTAACGACGAGAACATGAGCATCTTCGTAAACAATATTGATCGGTATATTTTCTGGCTTCGCCCTCAGTAGTTCTAGCTCTGCAACAGAACAATCTAACCAATCACCCTTTCTGATGACTTGTGAGACCTGTTAAAAACATCAAAGTTCGGCATAAGATCGTAGCTTAAAAATGAAACTGCCCATCTCTTTAATGGCATATGCTGGAGCAGTCCATTCCATATGGTGCCATTACTACAAGTACTTGGAATGCTAACTGCTCAGGAGTCGACAAAAAGGAGGAGCTGGCTCTACAATATAAATACGTCAGAACAACGAAGCCTTTAACCTCCAATCATTGTAGACGTGAATGCAGTAAATATCGGTTGTAGTTATGGCGCAAAATCAATAACACAAAACAAGGATTCTACTTGATTTCAGCTAATTTCTTCAGCCCAACTGGAGTGCACATTCTTATTAACGTCGTTCTTCACTTTATCAAATATAAACAGGAACTAGCGATTAACAGGCATACTGATATAGTGGTCTGCCATTACGAATGCATTCCGGCGTCACCAACTTACCCAGAAAATTGGGTTAGTCGGGATGTCATTCTTTATGATTCATAAACCAAATCCACTTTCCAGGATAAGCAGGTGCACGCAATTAAACTCCTGACCTGCAGAGGAACTGGCAGGAAACATCAAAAGATGAGAGAGAAACAGAAAGCACCTTCTTGACGGGATTCCCGTTAGCCAACACGAGACCTGCGCGAATACTGCCTGAATTCGAGCACGGCTTACGGTCTCCATGCGGGAAGCAAGCCAAGCGTCTAGCCTGGCCTTGTCCGACCCGTCAGCAACCCGCTGCGAGAAGCGAAGAGCCGGCGTGGGCTCGTGACTCTCGGCAGCAAGCGAACAGAGGAACCTGAGAGCCCTCTTCGTCGTCCAGCGCCTCCTAGGGAAAGGGGACGGAAGAAGAAGGATGACGGAACATCTTTCCAGTGGCGAGAGACGAAGGAGAGGAGGAGAAACAGAGTGGTGTGGTGGATGTTGACTGAAAATGAAGAGTGAGCGGTAGAAGCCTCTTGATGCAGCTTGTCCGCCATGGATGAGCATTACGGAGTGCTCTGCTAGCGATGAGCGGCTCCACAGTTCCGATCACGTGCCCCCTCTGCAGTTTGTACTACCGAGTTTCGTTGGGGGTCCGATCCGATTTGGCCCGATCCGTCTGAGGTCGATTTTCTCGGGCTTGAGGATCCACGACCACGAGCCCTCCCTGTGGACTCATCCGCCATGAAGGTAGAGTTGTGTCTCCACTGCAACGATTGTTTGGCAATGGGGATAACAATTAATTGTTTTATGAATCTGACTAATATTAAGATAGGTTCGTAGAATACTGGAATAGTATTTCAGAAATTTAGACTAATCTTCAAAGCAGATTCATAAAATATTTGGTTACTGTTTTCATAGCCAAAAACCCCTTATTATAATACATTGATATTTTTTTTCACATCTGTAGTTTGTTGGTGACTTTTTTTCACAGTTTTAATTTGTTGGCTTTGTAAGTTTGTAATCGTGACCATATAAACGTGATCTCCATATCCAAAAGCACATGATACATGAATGTCGTGTCAACGAATATATAGAATCTATAACAGGAGAAAGTTGAACAGTTAATCTTTTAATACTTGTGAAATCTAGTCTACATGTTGGAAAAATATTTTATGTCCATTCGTGGTTTCTAATTCACGGAGGTCACAACCGTCTAAGTAGAAGCTCGATAGTCAATACTTATGAATGTGCCTTTTTGCATATGCGTGTGTACAAATGCATACATAATCCGCCATTGGTGTAATGTGGATTACACATTTTTCTTCTTTCAATTGTGGGAAACAACCATGTAGCAAAGCAAAATTTTCTAACAAAGATAAGAGAGCCGTAGAAGAAAAAGTTGCTTCGTAGATGATTGATTCCACTTGAAGCTACAAATAAACAGTAGATGTGCTGCCTATAGTTCAGCTGATCCTCGCAGGATTAGAGTATGCGAAATCACTATTCTGAATTGGCAGAACATCAAATGCTTCTAACAAATTTTTCACTGTACAGTAACTATGATTCATTGACGAATAGGTATAGGTACACCGACCACCCTTATAAACGACTGCTTAGTTCACAGCACTGCCTCAAAAAGCAACATCATGTAACTTCTGCTGCCAACCTCGTCTAATGCTATTTGGAAGTTTGCCACGCTATGCAGAGTCCCTGTGATTAATGCAACAGGAAAATCAGTTCTGGGACAAAGTTTTGAAACGTATGCTTCGTGAGTTCGTGGCAACCTTTTGTTCCAGATGGAGTTGTGAAAGCTACCATCAGCAATTGCCACTCTGTGAGCATGTAATAGGCAAATGTACTAAATGAGATCAAGCTGAATCGTGGTGATGGCGCAGCAGGATTCTTATATTGTTCGTGAAGAGACGTCAGTTGTCACCAAGCCTTCAGCAACAAGGTACATTCTGCTGTCAAAGTTTTCATGAAGTGATTCATGGTTCTAATCTAATTCAGAAAGGTATTGCGACCGCTAAAATATAAAAATAAAAAGATATGGTCTCGATTAATTATTGCTGACCGGATGAACAGCTCCTTAGCGTACAGACATTTCCTAAGAAAGAGTGCTGTTTAATTTATCAGTTATCCAGCTGCTAAAGCCTTCAACAATCAAGGGTTCACATAGACTAATAATCGTTCGTCCACGAAAGCTTTCTCTTAGTATTATATTACAAAATTCAGCAAAAATTTCCAATTTCTGCACTGGAGGAGAATCCATGTACCCATGTCAAGTAACGCAGAAATCAGGCGCCTTTCATACTTCACACAAGGCTAAGTTCAAGCGCTGTGGTCATCCCCTTGCCCAGCACGTGCACAAAATTGAGCTCCCAAAGCACACGAAGGGTGTCCATGCATACACAGGAATGCAATCTTCATCATGAACCAAGTTTTGGTAATGGATTAAGGATTCGAGCCAGCGTTACATTTCCAAGTATAAACAACCGGACACTAAGTTCCCACATGAGAAGTGTTTCATTGCTTCGTCGTTTCATCATCAGCTCTTCTCAGAAACTCGTCCCAACCACTTCCAGCACTTGTGTCAATGTAGTCATAAGGAACTGCAGTCTTCAACCCAGGTCGAACTCCACACTTGCTCTCAATAATCCTGAATTCAAACGTGTTATCAGAAATAATTTTCTGCCGCCCAGAATTTCCTCCCAATTCATCCCAAGAGAACAAAAGTGGCAACGTGAAAGCTCCCCATGGATTAAAATCCAATACTTTCACACGCCCATCCTTTGTCACATAAACATCAAAGACATAGCTTGCAGACCCAAATTTTCTGGCTAAATTATCTTCAAAAAACCTAGATATTATGGCCCCAATCTTCTTTTTCTCCTCAAGGAGTGCTGGGTAGAACACTGTCACATCTCGCTGCGAGATCCCCACAAGTGAGTTGTCCACGAACGAAGCACCTAAACTCCATTTCTGGCCTCATACCGGCATACCATTTCCGCAAGGCAACGTAGAACTTTGCAGGCTTATCATCCAATTTGTCCTCACAAGAATCAAAGGCATGACAAAGATCATGAACAACACTATCTGAAGACTTCAGCAGAAGAACCACCTCACTAAAGGAGGTGCATTTGAGAGTACCACTTGTGCTAATCCAGGCAGCATCCTTTGGAGCACTCCAGTTGAGCTTAGGAATCACAGATCCACCAAGTGCTTTAATTGACTCTTTCACCTTCAACTCGAGCTCTGGGAAAGACGGAGGAGTAGATTCTTGATTTTCTTTTAATTGACCATCACCATTATCATCATCTTCTTCTTCTTCGTCCCATGGGTGGTAGTCTTCAGCTTGGAGACAAGGAAATTGAGGTCTGATTCTATTGGGAAGGGCATCCTCCCCAAGCACAGAGGTAGGAAGGAGGAAGGGCCCTGAATCCTGTAAGAGATAGCTAACAAAAGATTCAGGAAGTTGGTGGATGATGGTCTTGATGGAGACCGACTTGAACTTTGGGTACCACTCTTGTATTTGGCACCGTGTCACCTCTTCCACCTTCATTGCTTACCCGACACCGAATATTCCTGCAAACAAGAAAATAAAAGAAAATATTGACTTTATAGAGGAAAAAAGATAAACAGAGGGTCGCCGACACACGCAGGGAGTTTTTGGAGTATAAGCACTAACACACACTGTGCACTAATTCAACCATTGTAGATTGTATGGTGATAAAGATCACCAACTCAAAAGGAAGCTACCAACTCAAAAGAAGCAGATAATTGACTTTTAAGTAGCTATGCTACTTTACCCATTTCGAGTTGTTAATCATCTGATCAAGTTGATCAATGAATGGGACTGATATTTTGTGGTTGTCAATTACAAAGAACTATATCAACAATTGATTTTATCAAAAATCCATACATTTTTTTTTTGTTTCAAATTAAAGCATATTCATAATTTTCATATCAATGTTACGCCCAGAATATAGTCCAGAATCCTTGTTTACAATATTTTCTGCCCCTGTTTGGTAAATGTAGCCTATTTTAAGAGTTAATGTCAGATTATGTCTAAACTTATCTCTAGATGAATACCATCAACCTCTTGTCTTGGGATGCCAAGTTCATTAATCTAATAAACATTCTTTATTTCTATTTTGCTTCAAATATTAATCAAGCACAGATTTCTTATAACATGTGTGACACTTAAGTTAAATGTGTCCCAAATTCTATATCAAACTTGATAATTTATATTGAGGATTCATATCTAATGCTTTAACTTGATGCTATCTAGGCGACTCCTCTTATAAATCACAATTATTAGAATTGATGAAATCCTCGTTAAATAGTTAAGAGCAAACCAATACAGAAGACTTCAGTAAGCACTCAATCAGATGGACAAAAAAAATCATGGAGTGTAAGCACCTTGAAACTCACATGAACTACAAAAAAATTACAGAACACAAAGGACCCACTAACCAGTGAACATTCTGATTAACTAATTGAGAATGGGTAAAATCAAATCATTGCAATGACTAGGAAATGATCTAATGAAAAACACGCCGTTGGGGTATAAACTCCATAGAACAATTTAATTGTGCCCCAGTTCTACAATGTTAACCTATTGCAATAGAACTGAATATCATAATAGAACAAATTCATATTGCACCAATCATCACCATCATGATGCTTGAGAGCAATACAGGAACATTATGTATGAAGAGACACTTTTTTATCTTTTTAGTTTCCTCCTATCTCAAATGCATGCTTCACAATATGGACATTATTTAAAATTTGATCCTTTCAGTGGTCATTGGTACAACATAACAAAGGTTGGAATCTTTCCCAGGTTATTCTTTTAAACAGTCGTATTCTTTAGCCTGGCCCTGACACTCTCCTTTGCTTAGTACCCACAACACAAATAACGTTTGCACAAACTCACCAACCTAAGCCACTTATGGTGGGACTCGTCTTCTAAAACTCATGGCTAAGGATGAAGAATTCGCCCTGTACTCCAGGGGAGATAAAAGATCACAGCCATGATTATTTTTGTATCACCCCCTCCTCTTCAAGCAGGTACCACCTACTCTCAATCTAGCTCAATAATTTGGATGATCTTGGTAATATTCCTATGCTCACCTTAGCTCATCATTCATCCTGCACAACCTGTTTTAGGGTCATCAAATTATTTGTTTATCTTGATGTCTCCACCCTGCAATAACACCTATTTTGGCAACACACTTACCAATTACCATTTTTCCCCTCAACTTCACCAAGGTTAGTCAAATTCACCAACATTTCTAAAAACCACATTACTAGCATTATAAAACATACACTAACAAAAATCTTGATTAATATATATATGTATGCAATGTGCATTAATAAAAATAATTAAGCAAGAAGCAAGTGCCGAGAAGGGCTAAATGAAAATACAAGAGGACGGGTTGTAGCCTGATTGCTCCAGTTGTGTGCGTGTCAATGCAAATGCACCCTTGCAAACAACACTATAAGTCATACAAATAATGATTATGTATATACAAACTTCCAAGAAGATGGACAGGCGAAGCACATATAAATTGGCATACCAATGAATACATCCATAAGGGACACAAGAGCACATGCTGACTACTTATGGTTCACTTTCATCCATACTACTCACATGTGCACCTGCACTGCACACGTGAGTCTACTGCCACACATCTTTGTGCACCACTTATACACCTATGTAGGCGCGTCTACAATCATATGTGTGTTCCATTGAACAAGAGTGCATAGTCCTATTACTTCACATATATACTTTTTGGCTGCAGTTGCAATCTTTACACACTCTTGTGCAATCCAGCATAAAATCAGAGGAGAGTTATAACACTTTTTGCTTGGCTGCCTCATTTATGAAGACAAAAGAGAAGGGCCAGGCTCTCTCCTAATTGAATCAAATGAAATCGAGAGGGCCAACAAAACTACTGCTGCTACTCCTAAAAAGAGAAAGAAAGGGGAGAGGGTCCACAAACTGCTCTCCTCAAAATTTGAGGGAGGAGGATGATAGATGGCTTAGTCCCTTTTTTTTTCTTTTTTTCTTTTTTTTGTGGGCACAAAAGGAGAGATAAAGCCCTCTCTACAGAAAGAAAGGTAGCATTTGATTGCCCTGAGAAGTTTGGAGGAGAAATATTTCTAGAAAAGAGAGAGACTGGAAGAGGAAAATTTAACAAATCCAAGGCATGTTTAATAGGTCAAAAAAGACCGTGGAGAAGTTTTTGGGTGATTGATGGGTTTGCATAAGGGGAGAAAAACAGTAACCGCGGAATTTTTGTTTTGTAGCAGTTGGTTTTCTTTTAAATAAGGGTTCAATTTATTTTCAATTACCATTGTTCAACATTTTTAAAGTAACCGGTAGACTTTTTACAGTACCCATTGGATTTCTTTCAATAAACTGATCAATTTTTTTTCTAATGGCTCATTTATGTAGATGACATTTTCTAAAGCGTTGTTTTCTTCCAGCCTTCAACAAGATTGAGCAACATCATGAGAAAATAATTAATAACAAAAAAGAAAAGGTGAAACATTGAGCTGATTATATTACAAACTTCATGTGGTCACTTTAGAGCATCCAGGAAATAAGATCTTTTCACACCATAAGTTTTTAATTTGGACCAATATGCTAAATTCTTATAATAATACTGGGGATCGATGCCCACCCATGTCGTTTGTCCTTTCGCAAAATTCATTTCTAATCATATCGTGGTCTTTCCAACACATTTGCACCAACTCTTGTTTATTGGACCTATGAAAAGATATGTGAACGGTACTAGGATTTATCAACAGCAATACCTTCAAAAACAATATAGAATTTATCTCCTATCCTAACAAATACCTTCTAAAACATATAATTCATCTCCTATCCTCATAATGCCCTCTAAAAAATGTAAATAACATGAAATAGAAGTTACTTACTATAACAAGCAGTTTTGGATCATTTTCATTGAAAACGAGTGACATATCTTCAATTGAGAGGGGGAGAGAGAACTGCTTCATGTGGACTTAACTGTACCTGGTCCAACATTACTTAAACCGAACCAGGCCTCAAATGGATCAGGCCTAACCTAGCTTCACTTGTGTTGTATATTTTTCTCCAGCCAATTGCAGAAACATACAAGATAGAAAAGCAAATATATAATTGAAGCGCAAGATATTCACAATAACTTTTTTAACATGCTGCTTTCTTATCGAAACCATTTACTTTGTTCACCAAGTATTTGCAAACGAATCAAAAAATGAAGGCAGCCATTAACTGAGTTTACTGCTTGGACCCGTCACCCATTGTTTGACCTTTACTCCACGCATTGGTCTCTGACCAATCTCATCACTCTGACTTTGATGGTCATTTTGACGTAAGCAGAATTCAACATATTGATCCAGGGCCAGCCTCTGAGGTGTACCAACTTCTGGCTTGCAGCCCAATTCATGAGGGCTATAAATTCTGGTACCAGTCTTCAGCTGACTGGGTTGGTTTCCGGAATGTTTTCGACCATGGGACAGGATAATAAGCTTATCCCAATGCTTGCTATAAAAATCTTCCTTTTTTTGTTAATAAAGGGCCTAAGCCCCTAGCAGCAGTGCTCCGGAACCTGATCACCAGCCCGCAAGCAGAGGCGCTTAAAATTCGACACGGTAAATATACGTGCATTGTGCAAGCCGACATTCAACGATAGCACCGGAAACTAATAACAGATAGCAGATGAAAGCTTGCAACCGAAATTAAAATTTGGCAACCCACAAAGACAAGTAACAAATCAAAAATTCGGGACCACCTCAGGACCACCAGGAGAACAGAAAAAAACCCAAAAAATCTGCTATCTGTTATCTGGTGGTCCCGAGGTGGTCCCAAATTTTCAATTTGTTACTTGTGTCTTTGTGGGTTGCCAAATTTTAATTTCGGTTGCAAGCTTTCATCTGCTGTCTGTTATTAGTTTCCGCTGCTATCGTTGAATATCGGGTTGCACAATGCACGTATATTTACCTTGTCAAATTTTAAGCAGGCTTGCGGTGCTGTTGAAAGCAGACAAGATGCATACCCCACTCACAATGGTACCACTTCCTGGAAACAGGAACTTCTCCCTTGTTTTCTTAACCAATTTTGATTTGATTTCTGATTGTTAATCCAGTCATAAGGAACATTCCTACAAAAGAAAACATAGAAAGAAAATACATCAGCCCCACTCACAATGTTCTGCAAAATCCAACTTTGCCACTGAATCTGAAAAATAAATCATAACGTGATCCAGTAGAAATACCTGTACCAACATTCGTCCTTGCTCTTTGGCCATCTAATGGGTATCTTGTACCCATTTGGTGGGGGAACTAAACATTCTTTTCTCTAAAACAGTGGAGGGCAGTGGCGCTCCATGAATGAAAGTCGATTATAACTGTATTTTCGCCATTTCTAATTTGCACACCACAGTCAATGCCTCCAAATGTACCCTACCACCAGCTTACAACATATATGAATGACCCTAGAACTTTGGAGCTTTCTATGTTTAAAAATCAGTGTAGGCAACAATTCTAACATCAACCATCATCACTTCCTCTGCACAGGAAAGGAATCTGAAAGGCAGATTTGCCTTCATGACGCTCAACAAATATTTCATCAGGCTATTGTTGGACTAAGTTGATCCTGAACGCTAGATTTGTTGCACCTGATTTGGTGTAACTGCATCCAAGTGACCTGCGCCATATGCAATCAAGGGACTTTTTATCTGAGGTGATGCATGCAGTACCCAGACATGTGTGGCACCTTCACCTGCACCCACATCATGTCGTGTCTACAAGCATCTGTATTACAAAACGTAATTCCAAAAAAGCATGTTAAAAGAAAGGTATCGACTTTCATGTTATTTTGCAGCACCTAGTTAGAATAGTTCGAATGGGAGTTGATAAACCTTTCAATTGCATCCTTTTGGTTAGGATGCCTTGAAAATGCATCACATATTCTAAACTTCTGTCATCTTTGTGCACTTTCTTAAAAATATTTATGTTTCTCTCGGTCCTGTTCATTTTTCTTTTCTGCCCCCACTAGCATTTTCTGTAACCTTACGAATGCTGCTGAAGAATTGGCGGAATGGAGAAAAGGGGACTGGAAAAAACAGAGAGAAAGCAGGAGAGAAATATGACCTGAAACAAGAACGCGCAGGAAGCAAGAGGGTCGTATAGGTTCAGTCCACTGGCTGGAACTTGGCAGAAGATGAATGCTGCTGAAGTGCTGACCGTGAGCGCACTGATGAGAGCAAGGGATCTGCTGAATAGAAGAGATCTTCAGAATTAAACTCTGTACCACTTTAAGTTCTCGAAAAGGGAAAAGGGAAAAACTCTCTCCTCACCTCAACTTAATTCATTTTCCCGCAAGAACCATATATAGATGAGAAACGAAGTAGTGGAAGAAGAAGTGCTTCCGATTCCGGCAGGGGCGATCTGGCTTGTTGATTGCCGTCGGATCCTCCTCAAGGTTGGTCCAGGGTGTCGCCAAAGGGTGGGAAAAATGCTGGCACGGTCCGATTGCTGAGATTCCTCCCCAAATCGTCACGGTGTGGGGAAGTGCAAAGGTGTATGGGCGGCAGGATGGGGTCTGCGATAAGGCAGCTCTCCCGTCCGTGGCACGCGTGGTTTTTGCTGGACGAGAGGTGGACGGCGTCAAGGGGAAGGGACACCTAGTAGAACGAAATGAACAAAGATGGCGCACACAGTCGCGGCAGCAGGAAGAAGGCTGCGGGCTGCTGCTTCACGGCACGTGAGGACGAAGAGGCTGCGCTGCGGACGAAGAGGGCTGCGGCTGGGAGAGGCGACTGAGGGAAGAGGCAATACGCGCGACCGTGCCCTAACGGTCCGCAAAATATTTCGGGGCCGTTTGATGGTGTGGAAATGTGAAATTGGAAATATATTTTTGGAAATATATTTTTGGAAATATATTTTCTGGAAAAAATGAATGGGAAAAATCTTTTCGATTCCAATTTTGGTGTGTGTGTGATGACTGAGAAATATATTTCCAGAAATATATTTCTATGTTTGATGAAAAAGAATTATATTTTCAGAAGCATAGCATTTTACCAAAAAAATTATCAGGCAATTAACGAGCATATTTTCGGTGCAAAACAAGAAATAAGTAGCTGGGAAAGAAGAGAACATACAATTTTGACCGGCAAAATGGGATCAGAACTGAAAGCGTCAAATTTTCATTCCATTCTGGATTGACATTCTGCTTTATGACACGAGTCTTCAGTTTGTGCATAACAAATATTCAAATTAGTATCAAGGAGGATTGTAGGAATTGAAAAATGTAATTTCATGCTATGCACATAGGTCGCAATTAACAATAGTAAGCTAAGTTTGTCTGGAACGAAGACCACATAAACAATTTGATACGTGCAAATCTCCATTCACATGAACATCCGATAACTCCCAACATTTTAAATTGCAGTAGCTTTTGGATGCTTTATTTATGCATTTCAACTTGATACAAGGTTACCAAAGCATCTTATATCAGGTTTCAGAAGTCTATCAAAATCAGAACACAGATTCACCCTTTTCCAGAAAAGTATGGGGCCTTTCTGGTTTTTAAAAGATAATCCCATAGCAGTTTTATCTCGTCAAGATAATATAGCTACCATCCACCGTTTTCCGTGGACTCATCAATTTGTTCCATTGATGGAAACAGTTCTCTCCATGATATACCCTGCTACGCACAATTTGCAGAGGCCACGTTGAATCTGTTGCAAATTCCTCTCAGCAGAGAAAACCTTTCGTCTATTTCCTATTTTAGACAAACAAACTGAAAAACAGAGAAGGTTCAACGAGGGAGAAGCCCAGAGCATGTGCTCAGAGAAAGAATCTGACAAATTTAATGACCATTATCTTGAGGATGAAGATTACCCATTTTCAATTATGAACAACAATTGCGCCCTCATATGCAATAATTGAAATCCAAAAGAAACAAAACCAAGCCAAATAAGAAACAAACAACCATCACAGAGAGAGAGAGAGAGAGAGAGAGAGAGAGAGAGAGAGAGGCGGATCATCTTAAGGAGGATCACATTCACACAAAAGGAAGATCACATTCACACAAAAAAGTTCAAAAAACCAACAACACAAAAGGAGGATCACATTCACACAAACCAGACGATAAGATGATAAGTTGTTGAAAAAATATACTGAACCGCAAGTCTGTACTCTCAATTTCAAGAAACTAAAGGTAATTAAGAACAGAAACAATGAACCAGATGAATTCAAACAAAAGAACATCAGAATCAGCGGCAGAACATCCATTCTCTAGAAGCAAAAGGCCTTATTGAACAAAAAATGTACATCTATGTGCACCCTCTCTGTAATTCTTCTCATTCAGCAAAATCTTAAAAGGCGTATGGGGAAATAGAGTGTTACACCCCTTCATGTAGTAAATACCGCAACATAACTCTAAGAGAATATCAAATGAAGCTGGAAAACTGACGCCATAACCACCATGCGATCAAAATGCAGAAGAGAAAAAAAAAAGAAAAAACAAGAACTGAAATGCCTGCAGATGTAATGCCTGCAGATCAAACGCCGAACCCAAAAATATATGGAAAAAGAAAAGCTTAAAAACCATAAGTCATGGATCATCAGCAGCAGCTGCACATTTAGCAACTCCTCTCCTGTATTAAGCTTTCTTTTTTTTATTTCAGGTGTGCCACTTGCTCGACGCCGGCAGAAGACGAATGCTGCTGAAGAATTGGCGGAATGGACAAAAGGGGGCCGGGAAAAACAAGAGAAAAACAGAGTGCGAGAGAGAACAGAGAGAAAGCAGGAGAGAAATATGACCTGAAACAGGAACGCGCAGGAAGCAAGAGGGTCGTCTAGCTTCAGTCGACCGGCTCGAACTTGGCAGAAGATGAATGCTGCTGAAGTGCTGACGGTGAGCACGCTGATGAGGGGACGCGATTTCTGCAACCCTGCAAGAGGAAGACGATCGAATGGGCCGTGATTAAAAAGTGGAAGCGCACGGTCATGGGCGGAATGGAGAAAAGGGTGCCAGAGAAAGAGACATTGAAAGAGAGAGAGCGAGAAAAAAAGAGAGAAAGGGAGAGACATAAAACAGGAGAGAAATGGATGTACCTTTCACCGGCGGCGGGCGATAGATGCCCGACGCACCGAGAGCGGAAGAGAAGCCGCGGGAGAAATGAACCTCCTGCTTCACGGCGCGTGAGGATGCAGAGTCTGCGTTGCGTAAGGACGAAGACGAAGAGGGCTGCGGCTGCGAGAGGCGACCGCGGCCTAACGGTCGCTTAAAAATTTCCGGAAAAATATTTCCGTCTCTCAGATGGAAATTTTTTTCCGGACAAAAATTTCCGGAATCGACCTCAACGGTCGAAAATTTTTTTCTGCGTTTGTCAAATGGAAAAATTTTGAAATTTTGATTTTTTTTCCGGGTGAATAGTATTTTTTCAAGCCATCAAACGGCCCCTCATGGAAAATGAGGTATTTCTTATAACATGCGGCGCCTTCACCAGAAAATCGCTATAAACGCTCCTCCTAGTTAAAATTTGAGCTTCTTACAGGTCACACAAGTTCGGAGGTGACATGCATATATGAAGCCCTTTGAAATGAGCATGCGTCTCTGTCCTTTGTCAATGCCTCATTTAGTATGAAGCAGTAGAACAGTCTACAACTTTGGATTGAAACAGGCCTTTTTTGATTCCATTGCTACTCGGTATGAAATGGTTCGGAATTACAAAGGCTGGTCGAAGCAGTTTTGCCAAACAACATAAGCATCAGATTTAGCCAAATGTTTGATGTACTTTCGATCGTCTTACCTTAAAAATTAAATGCAGCAGAAAGAACTGCTAAATTTCAGATAATAAATGGAACGACGCAGCAAGGATTATTGAAGCAAGGTCACCAAAATCAAATGAAGCAGAAAGAACCGTAGCGATATAGTTTCAAAAAATGCAGCGGCAGCTGACCTATGAGGTTCGGGTTCTCCTGCAATGGAAGGGGGGTTAGGGTTCGGACCATTCAGCTCTTCTTTCCTCAATGTTGATGCCTCAGCCTGATGCAATCCAGGTCGCACGAACGGAGGCGAAAGAGGGAGGGATTGACGAGTTGATTGAAAAACGGACAGGTGAGATGCGTTGAGGGAGGTTTAGACGGGGAGAACGAGAGCGAAAGAGGGAGGGCGAGAGGAGGAGCAGGGATGAGAGAGAGCGGTAGGGCATCGCTCGAGCGGGGGATAGGGCGTGCGATGGTTTTAAAAATACGATGATGGCTGTCCGATCTGGCGCGACGGACGACGATGATTTGGTGTCCATGCCTAAGTCCGCATTCAGGGCCTGTTTGATGGGCGGGTGAAATTTAACGCGGTAATTTTATCATGGTAAATTTTTCTAGAAAAATTTAGTGGATGAAATTTCACCCTCTTCCAAAACGAGGCCCTGTTTGATTGTCGGGTGAAATTTAACGTGGTAAATTTAACCATGTTTGATGAACATGAAAAATTTAACGTGGTAAATTTAACCCTGTTTGATGCACAGGAAAAATTTAACCTGCAAAATGATGCACCACCAAACGAGAAAGATCATCACCTCATCGCCGGTTACTGCACTCCAAGCCTTTGCAGAAGCAGAGATGATCTATACTTCTATTTGGCTTTTCTAGTACATACTTTGTATTCTTGATCGCTTTTTCGATGTTGAAATCATCCAAATCTAATATTTCTCATGATTGATAATCATTGGAGGTTGTTGGTGTGAACGCCAGTGACTCAGAAAACTGTAAGTTACTGTTCAGAATACCTAGGCCAGGCTCTTCATTGAAGGCAATAAAAAAAAAAAATCTCATCTTGAGCAAACCTGAGGCAGATCTCATAATTTCTATAAATTAAGAAGATGCAACGATACATAACTGTAATCACTGATATTGTTCTTCAGAATACCTAGGTCATGGAAGGCAATAAAAAAAAAAAAAACTCATCTTGAGCAAACCTGAGGCAGATCTCATAATTTCTATAAATTAAGAAGATGCAACGATCCCAGTTGTCCACCGTTGTGGCATTTCCCAGTAGACAAGAAGAAAGGGAAAAAAAATGGTACGCTTGCATAAAAATGAATAATGCACTCAACTGGGAGAAACAATACGTCAAAAATAATGAAGAAAGGGTTGTTGCAGAAACGAGGAAATAATGAATAATGCACTCAACTTGGGAATGTAAAACTGCTTCTAAGATGCAACGATACATAAAATCAGAACTGATCTAATATGCAGAGATTAAACGAATGGATTGAGCAAGGAAAACGTAATCCCAATAATGAGCAAGGAAAACGTAAATGAACAATGACCGCTGCACATAATCCCGAATACCCTACTAAGAAAATCAAAACGCAAATCCCCAACTCCAAAGAGGAGAAAAATCAGACAACGAGACCGAGAGAAACAGGGAGACAACTAAAGCAAGAGAGACGGGGAGACAACGAGGAGCAAGAGAAGAGAGACAGGGAAAAAAAATTTGGGCGTTCCTTGGGCGGAACGACGATGTGGCGTTGACGAACCTCCAAATATATCGCAAGAGAGAAAGGGAGAAAACGAGAGCAAAAGAGACAGAGAAAAAAAATTTGGGCGTTTCTTGAGCAGAGGGAGACAACGAAATCTTACTTGGCGGTGACTGTGGGTTGGCGAAACGGTGGAGGAGCGGAGCAGTGACGGCGGAGCGGCGATGTTGCCAGCGGAGATGGCGGAGGAGCAACGATGAGAGGGGCGACGCCTCTGGTGCGACGGTGAGAAGGCAAGAATGCGAGGGAGAAGAAGCTGCGAAGGGAGGACGTTTGTGAAAGCATTGTCGAGCGGGTGAAATTTCACCCGCTCGAAAGTCCGAGCTGCGAGCTCGGACTTTTGAGCGGGTGAAATTTCACCCGCTCCTTTTTACATTAAACGGGTGAAAAATCACCCTGTTTGATGGTTGTTTTGTCGGGCGGGTGAAATTTCACCCGCCCGTACAAATTTTTACCGCTCCATCGACTTTTTCTCGCCCATCAAACGGGGCCTCAGGGACTTTAGATATAGAGTCATTGGTAGAAACCAGTGGCAAAAACCAGACTCTTTAAACATGATATTATAAATGTTATTTTTTTTTAATCTAACCTCACCAATATGATATGATCTGAAGGATAATTTGCAGTAAAATATTTAATAAGTTGATCATTTTTTAGGTTTTAATAGTGTCTCTATAATAAGTAAAAAATATATATATTTCTCATAGCCTCAACATTTTGGTAAGAGAAAAATCAACATTTTCATCAAAACAATTTAATTCAAAGCAGGTTTTATACCAAAATAATTTTTCACCTCAACATTTTGATAATAGAAAAATCAACATTTTTCATAAACACGATTTGATTCAAAGCATGTTTTATACCAAAATAGTTTTTATAAATATATTAGGATGTTTATATTTTATTTAAAATATTTTTTAACAAAAAAATAAGTGTTTAGTTTTTATCCCTAACTTAAATGTCTGGTTTTTTACAAATTTCTCTCTCTCTCTCTCTATATATATATATATATATATATATATATATATATATACATATATATTTTTTTTTTTTTTTTTTTTTTTGTGTATATGTGTTGCCATGTCCCCATACCCAAATGTTTTGGAAGTGCTCTGCACCCATAACTATTCTGACACCTCCCTTTTACATATGTAACTCCCAATTGTGAACACTTTGTTGTTCATTTTTGAAATACATTTTGTTGATTGTGTTTGAATTTCATTTGTATTTGGTTTTTATTGAATCTAATAGGCAACATTGAAAGATAGTTCTCTATAGTATGGGTGTGTACTACATGTTTTTTGTATTTTTAATACATTGGAAATTCTTGACAAGCCATGTTGAGCAACTTTGATTATGTTCTTACGTGTAAAACAAATTATGTAATTCAAGCCTACTACAAGATAAGGACATACATATATATGTGTGTGTGTGTGTGTGTGTGTGTGTGTGTGTGTGTAGAGTGAGAGAGAGGCTAGCTAAGGATAACTGCATGTTTGAGAAAAACAAAGGCGATGATAAGAAAAACAAAATCCTATTGTTTGTCAAATCTGTGGTAAGAAATATCATTCAGCCATCAAGTGTACAATTCAACCTTGCCTATCAAGCTAAGGATGCCCAACAAGCTCTCGCCACTGTCACTATTGATGATGTGAATGACTCTGAATGGTTAGCTGACACCGGAGCATCAGCTCACATGACTGGGAACCTCGGTAAGATTTCTAAAATCTCTCCTTATTATGGATGTGATCACCTTATTGTTGGTGATGACAAGTCTCTTTCCATAACTCATATTGCTAAAAGTGAAATTGATATAGACGGATCATCAATTTCTCTTCATCATTTTTTATATGTTTCCAAATTTTTTAAAAAAAAAGACTTACTCTTTGTTAGTCAACTAACTAGTGAGTTACCATATGTTTTTGAATTTTTCTCTTCATGTTGTCTTATAAAGGATAGAAGAACAGGAAAGATAGTGGCACAGGACAGTAAGCATGATGGAGTTTGCACTATTGGCAAGACAAGACATTCTCATACAACATATTTTTCATTTAGATTTCAGCATGTTTTAGAAAAATGATGGCATTTCAAATTAGGACATCCTCATAATGGTGTCGTGAGACATTTGAAGTAGAAAAATTTGATTACTGTTTGCTCTTCAGTTTCTAAAACTTTGATTTGTCATAGTTGTCAACTTGGCAAATCATGTAGGTTGCCGTTTCTTGAACGAAAAAATAAATCAGTTGATCCCCTTGAAAAAAATCACTCAAATTTCTGGGTACCGACGCCTATTGTTTCTCATTTTGGTTATTATTGATGAGCATTATAGATTCACTTGGCTATACCCCTTGAAGTCAAAATATGATTTTGTTATTTGTTTCCAACATTTCCAGAAATTTGTCAAGGCACAATTTAATAAAAGGATAAAAGTTTTTCAATCAGATGAAGGAGGAGAATACACAAGTACAAAAGTTCAGAGTATATAAATCTCTTGAAACTAAACAATAATTTTCTTGCCCATACACTAAATAACAAAACAGTATGACAGAAAGAAAACATCGAAACGTCACGGAATTGGGTTTAACCATGATCTTGCATGCCAATGTTCCTAAGCATTTATGGTTTGAGGCTTTTAGCAGTGATGTTTTTCTCATTAATAGGCTACCATCGTCTTCTGCTAAGATGGATTCTCCTTAAAGTTTTTTGGACAACATCCTACATATGATTTCCTTCGTGTTTTTGGATGCCAATGTTTCTCTTACTTGAGAGATTATGTAAGAGATAAATTGGAGCTTCGATCATTGTCGTGTGTTTTTCTTGGGTGTAGTGACAATCACAAAGGATGTCGTTGTTTGTATCTGGCCACCGGAAAAATGTTTATCTCTTGACTTGTTTGTTTTGATGAACATTTTTTTCCTTATAAAAATTGTGCTCCATTATATAATGAAGACTCTCTAACTTTATATTTAATTTCTTTCGATAAGGAACAAGAGGACATAGAGTGTCCAGTTTCTAAAGATGATAACCTCATTTGAACAAAATGATGTTCATGAGGAAGAAAGATTGAGATTGGCACCCATTCTCAGTTTCAAGGGGTTTTAATTGACAATATAGAAGCACACACAAATGGAGACAACAATGTGCCTATCAATGACCAGCCGATTCACAATCAGCTGGACAACTAAAATCAAGGCGAACATGAGATACTTGACACAGCCACGACTAAAAACTTGGAACAAGGTGAGCGTGAGTTCACTACTACTCCTCCTTCCACTATGACTAGGTCAATGGTCACTAGATCGATGGTGGGAACCTTTAAACCAAACCCCAAGTATGCCAACTTACATTTTTTGTACCAAAATATCGTTAAACCTTCAAGTGTTAATGAAGCTCTTAGGAAGCTAGGCTGGAATAAGGCTATGGACGAAGAAACTAAAGCCTTAGATGAAAATAAAACCTGATGATCTTGTACCCTATGACCCTAAGATGAATTTAGTAGGATTAACATGGGTGTTTAAAACCAAACTCAAATAAGATGGGATGCTAGAAAAACTAAAAGTCAGACTTGTTGCTCGAGGTTTCACTCAAAAAAAGGGAATAGATTTCCATGAAACCTTTTCTCCAGTGGTTCGACCTACAACTCCTGAGATGGTTCTCTTCATTGCCACTATTAGATGGTGGAAAATAAGACAACTATATATTAAGAACGCCTTCTTACATGGTGCTATTCATGAAGATGTATACATGAGACAACCTTCCGGGTATGAAGATAAAATGAAATCAGGATATGTTTGTAAATTGCAGCAAACTATTTACGGCTTGAAACAAGCATTGCATGCGTGCTATGCTAGGTTAAGTAGTTTTCTTCTTGATTATGGATTTTGTACAAGCATGACTGATCCGTCTATGTTTACACTGCATAAAAAATCAAAGATCTCTTGTGCTCCTTGTGTATGTGGATGATATGATCTTAATAGGAAATTGTTCCATATTTTTGCAAAGTTTTGTTGATGCTTTTGCAAGGAGTTTCATGTTAAAGACCTCAACAGGTTGAACTATTTTTTAAAAGTTAAAGTGACTTGGACAGAAAAAGGAATTCTCTTATGTCAAACCAAGTATGCTAAAGATATCCTTGAAAGGGCAAAGATTGAGGACTGCAAGCCAAGGACCATGCCAAAGAGTTCAGAGATACCTCAGTATAAAGATGTTGAAGCGAAATCTGACAATCCTACTCTTTACAGGCATATCGTTGGTTCCTTGCAATACTTGACTATAACGCGGCCAGATATCTCTTTTGTTGTCAATTATGTTAGTCAGTTTATGCATGAGGCATTTCAGATTCACTATCAAATGGTCAAAAGGATTCTAAGGTATATTAAAGGATCAATACACATGAGACTAAACATATTGATGCAAAGTACTCTTGATTTATAGATTTTTTCGAATTCAGATTGAGCAGGATGCTTCCAAACTAGGCGATCAACCATACGATTTCGTGTTTTTCTTGGTGCTATTGTGTATCTTGGAGTGCCAATAAGCAAAATAGTGTAGCCCGATCTAGTACCGAGGCAGAATATATATAAAGCTGGCTTTTGCAAAAAATGACATCCATGGGGTTTCAAATGTAGTGTTCTGCTAGATAGCCAAGGCCTACTCCCTTTCCATTGTGACAACTGCCTTGGATCTAAACGATGTTGGGTTCGGCTAAGTGATACACCTAAAAACATGCAAAAAGCGAACAATGAATTTAGTTAAATAATAGATTTGCCTATGAGTACATGCTTCAATGTTTAAAACTTTGAGGACAAAAAGAAAAGAAGAAGGAACATAAGAGCCTGAGGTTACTACTGTTGAAGCTGCTTTCTTGTGTAGAACGACAAAAAATTTCAGCCTATATGTGGTGGTGGATGGGCATGATCACTATATTTCTAGTTCACACACAACCACACATGCAGTTATGCACATTGCTCTAATTATCTTTTCCAATGCTTCTTTCAAAGACTTCAAATGAGAAGTGAGTTTTTGGATACTAGGTTTTTTGCATGCTTTCTGCTTCTTCATGAACTTAAAATATTGTTTTTTTTTGCAGGGAGTTGAGCGTTATTGATAATCTTGAGGAGGTCTTATCATTTATTAGTTTATGATTGACCAGCTATCCTAAAGTCAACCGATTCCCTCCTGGGATTGTGCCTTTTTCTTTGTCAGGTAAATATTCTATCCAAAAAAGATAGATATTTGATATGGCCGTTTACATGTATATATGTGTGGTTGTGTTTGTGGGTTGATCAATGTGCAAAATTGCAAAATTCTTAAAAGCAATAATTCTTGGTTAAAAATAGTTTCATGTTATCATCATGCAGAAGAAAGGTTTAAATAATTTTCTTGAAGTTTAAATTTCATTTCATTTATAAAATGATGAAAAAGGACACACATGAGAATTTTCTCAGAACAAGCTAACACATTATGAGGGTCGAGCTTATATCTTGTATTTCAAACTTGATAGTTGATATTTGAAGAAACTTGGAGATGCTTATAGTTTCATAATGTGTTTTTTGTCATTGTCTTCTTCTCTATGCAAAATTTTGTCATGAACCGGGCTGTGGGGAAGTCTCAGTTTCAAAAACCGAGTTGTGGGGATGTCTCAGTTTCAAGAACTGAGTTGTGGGAAGCGTCTCGGTTTCAAGAACTAGGTTGTTTTGGATAGGGTGGTATCAATTCAAGAACTGGGTTGTTGGGAGCATCTCAGTTTTAAGAACTAGCTTATGGGGGCATCTCGGTTTCAATAACCGGGTTGTGGGCATGCCACGATTATTCTTTAATGACTCTAAATTAACTATATAAAAAGAGGAGGTCTGTATGCATTTATATTCTTTAATGCTTTAATATTGCTCTGTGTTAGACCATATGAGACAAATATTGTTTATTGCCAGTTTCTGCCAACACAATGCGAGGCCAGTATGCATTTATTTATTTTTTTCCATTTTTAAATTAATTTAAACTATTTTAAATTATTTTTTGACATTGAAAAAAATTCAAAAACGACAATCCAATGGTTATTGAATACTGATGCAATGCACTCAGTACATGACATGTACGTTATAGAAGAAACTTCTATAAGCAGTTTACATCATTCCATGCTGAATCATAACTCGATTCTTGATACGTCTCGTACTTCTGTAACCTATAGTTCTTTTACTTCAAATTAGTAATTGTAAGGCTTCTTTTAGGTTGGAGACGTAGCTCTGACCCCATGCTATTTTGCATGTGCTAGAACATTGAAAAACTGAAACATTAACATATTGTACATTAGCTCTTCTTATATTATATAACTTTCAACTTTAATTGTTTATTAGGTTTGGTATTTCAAACTTTTTGTTATTGTTTATTATCATGTTATTGAATGTGTTAACGTTTGAATATTATCATGCATTTTAATTTTTCTTTAGTTATAATTTGATATTTGTATTTTTTATTGAAAGTATTTCGTTTTATTATTATGTTTCACAACTCATAATGCAATTATTGGTCTTTTTTTTAGACTATTTAATGCATCTAGTCCTGCTTATTCCTGCCTAGTTCTGGGCTCAATCCATTGCCTAGGCTACAAATAGAACTTTTGATGACATAGCCTAAAGAAGGGAGAGTTATTTGTTCCATCTAATTTATAATATTATTAGCACCAGACAACAGGCACTGGGGTTTAACATATTAGAGGGATACTGATTTTAAAATGAAATGACTATGGTTCGTAAGAGAAATTTTTATAGTGCACAACGGATGACAAGAGTAGCCGCTGAAGATGAAATATAGAATGGCATCTTTTTGGGTATGTTAAACAGTGATGATCCAAACTTTATCGGAATGTGTTCTAGCTTCGCTTTTCTACCATTTTTTTATTTGGTGCATTTGTTAGAAATAATTTGTTCATATTCTTACACAGAATTGAGAAAATTTTTTTTGCCTTGCAGGTAAGGGCAGCCTTTGTTTGCACGCATTTTTTCTACAATCTTAGAATTTTTATATTCTTTGGTTTTTATATATATATATATATATATTTTCAAACTTTATTTTAATTTTTAATTGAAAATGCAAATATGATTGTTAAACAATTCTGTTTCCAATTCGATTCACTGAATCATTGGGCTTCCCATTTGAGTTAGCTAACATTGGTGTGCGCAATGACCCACGCCAGCCTCCCTCCGCTACTTTATGAGATGCTTAGTGAGTTTTGACTGCTAAATTAAGCCAATATATCATAATAAAAGAAAGAGGGAATGCCAAGAACTCCTAAAAGTATGTATACATGGTGTTAGGTTGAAACCTTAAAAACGAGTTGTGGATGCGTAAATCCACCCTTCCCCCTGCATAATTTCCATTATCCTAATTCTATGCCTCCTAGGCCTCTTCAAGGAAACGTAAAGGGCTCAAATTTGTTGTTTGCCTGATCCGATCTAATCGGAGTCTTGCATTTGATTGATATTTTTGTACATAGAGTGGCCTTCACTGAGCAATTGAGTAGCAATTCTAGGTTTTGTTTGTAAACTCTCTATTATGTTAAGTAATGGCAAAAGAATTATGAATTATGAATTATGACCAAATAATGAGTAAAACATAATTGATCTTTTCCTCTTGCTGATCTTTTTGGAGAACCCATAAAAAATAAAAGAGAAGGCGGAAGGAAAGAGAATGAGATCTCAACTTTAACAGAAGAGGCAGCGAACATGAGGGACAGAGGAAAAGAAAAAAAGAGTTGTTACTCATTTGCGGTGTGAGAGGCTCGAAGTCTCGGCCTCATGTTCACTTTTTGTAGCGAATATTATACATAGTTTGGCAAGACGAAGAGTCTTCTTTTACGAAATAGGGTTCTTTACCTCCTTGCCATAGAAATGCAGCAGATTTGACCCATAGCATTTTGTGCTTTCAGGCGGTCGTCTTCTTTCCGAGCAAGACAAAAACCAAATCTTTTGAATTAACAATGGTAAGGTGCCCAATTAACAATGGCATTGTTGATGCTTCACAAAGCTACCGAGATTATACTGACCAAGGATACAAGACATTGCTCTACACACCAAAACAACAAAATTTTCCTTTTCTTTCTTTAATTGCTAGCATACAAGAGAGGCCAATCTTGTACCAGCCTTTTGTTGAATGATGCCTGATCAATGGTGCCATGAATCATGATGCCTGCTCTTGTTCTCACTGTTTTTCCTGTTTTTGTTTTCTGAACTCTTATGTTTTTTAATGCTGCTCTATCATGTCTTGTCTTTTCCTTTTTTGAACTTTTTAGGTAAAGATTATGCATGCATGTTTGACTAGTAGGCTGAAATATCTAACATAACTAGCATATTGAGATGCATATCGAAACTATCAAAACTGCATTGGCTTATGTTGCTCAAAGGCAAACTCTGCTGCAGAGGAACATGGCAAACTCTGTTGCTTCTTGTTAATCATGAAGGTCTAAAAGATACTTCTTGTTAATTTATTTCATCCTAGAAAAACTACCCACATTTCTCACTTCTTTTATGTGTTATGAAAAAATTATTTGATCGTCTTCTTAATAGAGAGGTTGAGCATGTTTAACTAACATTAGACGAAAAATTAAAGATGGCTTGTAGCTTGTCATGAGAACTCCAATTTTTTTTAGCAAATTAAAGTAAATATCAATTTATAAGAATCGGGAAAGTTTCAATTGAACAAAGTTTTATTGTTGATATTGCAAAGTCAAACGCGATCTTTATGTTGAAGGATCTCGAATAATGTATATATATATATATATATATATATATATATATATAGATGTGTAATTAATTCAATCACTAAATGAAGGTAAAATAAGGTCAAAGAGAGAGCTTAAGCTTCTTTTCTTAAATGGATGTTGGTCCTTGAAATTTGACTCGTGTACGAATTGCCTTCTTTTCTTTGTTCTCTTTGTTGTATGTATATATATATATATATATATATATATATATATATATATATATATATATATATATATATATATATATATATATATATATATATATATATATTGTTTATTGTATTTGTCATTCATATGGTCTGAGGAACCAGGTAGACCCTAAGGTTCTTGAAAATGTTATATATGTGCGTAGGGATTAATCATATTTTTTGCTAAGACAACAATTGTCTTTATTTTATCAAAAATAACGGGCACCAGCCCCCTCCATAAATTTTCTTGCCCACCCCACCCATGTTATATGATTTTTTTTTGAAGCAAATCGGTTTGATATCCAATCTGGATCCGATATATTGACATCTATAATCTTCAAGAACATTGGAGAGACTTTCAATTGTATGGTATATAGATAGGATGCTTTAATAAACAAGCGGGCTATCCTTTTTATTCTTAAGATTTTTATTTATTATATGTTGAATGTATGGTTCGGAATTTGGATTTGAGAATCAAAATTTCATAATCATAATTCCTCCACAAATTGGAAAGGAATCAAAATTGCAAGTTTCAGTTTCTTAATTTCGGAAACAAAATGCCTCATTTGTTTAATAATTCCAATTTATCAAAAAAGAGCATTTAGATTCTAAAATTTCATAATTGTGGGTATATTTGATGCCCTCTTTATTAATCTATTAGACTAAAATAAGAAAAAATGACGTAGCCTGGCCATTTCTTCTTACATATTTATTTCTCTATATTTTCTCTCTCAACTTTATTTTTCCTTCATTTAACTCACTTTATTCATTTTCTGATCTGTACCACCAGCTATTATGATGATTTTTATGTACATTGTTCTGTTTTTTGCAATCTAGCTTAGCTCTTAATGTTACCTTTTTCTTGTTGCAGTTTTAGATAGGTTGCTTTTTAAGATGTAGAAGGCAATGGGGTTTGCTAGAGCGTACTCCAAGCCCCAAGGGCGAGTGCATCATTATGTGGAGCCTTTTATTGACTGTTCTTGAGGTAAATGTCTTATGTTATTTTAGTATTAACTGGTTGCTTGTGTTTGAGTTATTGTCAGTCTCATTAGCATTAACATGCAATTTATGTGCATAGAAATTTTAGGACAACTGCCAATTTTATTGACTTGTTATATTTTCAAAATTTTAGCCAGCAATTCATTGTAATATACAATGTGTGAAGTACAACAAGGCGAAGGGATGCACTAAGCTGGTGATGCAGCGTGTAGCTAAGCGATGCCTAGTGAAGTTTAAGTATCATGGCAAAAAAACATATTATATCATAAAAAATCATGTCAAAAATAAAAAACAAAAGCAAAACCATTTTTTTCCTTGGGCCAAAATCAGAAATAAAGGGTGGCAGTGTTTTGCTATTTGCAAGAAAGTTTAATTAGTTGTTATCAACAATTACACATAAAAGTTTGTAAAATATTTGATACCTAATAACTACTGTGGATGGAAAAAAATATTACTTTGGTTTATTTAAACAACATACTCATGAGAGCCCCGGTTTCGTCAAATGGTTATAAGTTAAATAAATTCACTAAACTCTATGATTTTTATCCAACATTTACTAACTTACACTATTTCATTCAACATACAAAGTTCAATAAATTCACCACCACCGCTTTTATCTAATTCTACCATGCCACAGAGAAAAAAGTAAAGAAAAACAATATGAAATAAAAAAATGAAAAAAGATACAAGCATTAATTTTAAAGCAGAGGGAGAACCAAACCTGAGCGATAGGCAGGCACTTGAGGGGCACATCTCGTGAGTTGAGGTGTGTGCTTCAAATAACACTGGTAGTATGCATTGATGGTGGTTAAGGTAATATCTAGGGTGGTAAAAATCACTTCTATAGGTTTATAGTAGAGAATACCGGTATAAGCATGTATAGCGGCACGAAAAATCACCGGTACGTGTATATAAATCGCAGCTGAGATCTATACCGGTAGGAACCATCACCGGTATAAGCCTGTACCGATTGGGTTCCCCACCGTACCGGTTACTGTCATTAAATAAAATACAAACAAAATTTATACCCCTCAAGAAAACATTTATAAGCTCTAGTAAATATTTCCAAGCCTTTCAACCAAAAATATGTATGAGACAATGTGTTTCTTTCGCATCCATGCACTAAGGGGGAACAAAACTCATCCACGTGATGCAATTGTCAGCTGTTGACATATGACCATACCGTGCTGATTAGAGATCATGGTGGCGAGGGCTATCAGTTTTCTGCAGAAAGGTTGCAAAAGTTGAAGGTATGAAGAGGACGAAGTTGCTCGAAAGAATCAAAGTCTGAAGTCAATTTTGTTTTACTCAACAAGAGATTTTCTTGTACATATACATTGACGGCAGGAGGGTGATCATACTCTGCCTCGTATACTGCATCATTTGTTCTTTATAAAGAATCTCATCCTATAAAAGAACCTCTGAAGGAGGACGTTAGAAGTTTAAGTAATATCAATCTATTTTAGTAATGTTTCTCGTAACAAAAGGCTTATATGCCTAAGACAGCCTTGTACATAGTTCTAGTTATTGTATTGCGAACACGTTCTTGCCTTGCAACTTCGTACTTTTAGAAGTATAAAAAAGTTCAATGTTGAAGTGTTTTGAGGATGTTGGTCATATTGCTAATTGCACTTAATATAACAGATTGACCTATATACTTAGGCCTTAGTGTCCTGAGTATGAATACCTTCCTGCCGCCGATCAATCGAACTCATCAGTCCATGCACCACTTTGTATATATATATATATATCACCACACAAATTAGACTGGGCAAATAAATAATGAGACCGACTAGGTTTGATGCATTTTTCTTCTGAAAAGTTACAAGTAACCTTTATATTTATATAATAACTTACAGGCACATCCCCCACTAATTGAAAACTTAAAAAAATATAAAAAAGACCATTTTACTTTAATAAAAAGGAAAACACCTTTGACTAGAAATTTTTTCATGGGCCGCATTTTTTAATAATTTCCTCAATATTTCCGTCCATTTTATAAGTATCAATATCAATAAAAACACCCAGGGAGAGTGTATACAAGATGTCATTTTTTCAAAATTTTCATAGAAATTACTCAAGAATTTAAGTGTTTGTCAATCATTTTATTATGTCAAACAGTTTTTTACAATTTATCAAATATTAAACAGTTACCTATAAATATATTAAAAGCAGATTCAATAATTATGAATTGCTCAAATTTTTATGACACAATTACTGAATTACGGCAGAGAGAGGTGGGGGGAGAAGGTGCACGAGTAAACCAGAACCAGACCAAAATTTAGATGTTTTACATAAGTCAACCAAATATAATGGCTAAATATAGTTACAGAAATATGGATAAACATATAAGGATTTACATGTCAACAACATGGATCCAGCAACCCAATGAAATATATCTTACAAATATAAGTGCCACATATTAGTTGAGCCCTTCCCTGTATGCCACCAGCACATGCTTAGTATACTATATTATTGAGGAAAATTAATTGCTGGGTTTGATAAAATGAAAATTTGATTTCAAAGTTGAAAATGACTTGTTTGATAAAATAGTAATCAAAATTTTATAATTGATGGATTAAAGCCATCATAACTTGTGCCTTAAAGGGAGAAGAAAAAATTCTAAAATTCTGAAATTATAATCATAATTTCAGAATTTTGATTTGATGAAAGCCTATAATTCTAGAATAAAAAATGTTTGTTTAATAATATAATTCTCAATTCATAGAACACAATAATTTTAATTTTAAAATTCTTCAATTTCAAGCTCATCAAACACCTGTTAGTAATCCAAAACACCCCTTAATAATACAAAAATGAGTTTGCGTGTCAAATTATGACACAGTTGGCCCATCACATAAAAAAAGGTAATCTCTCTCTCAATATATATTCATGTTGCTGGTTGTCCAAACTAAACAATTTGTAGCTAAAAACGATCATTAAATTGGTATTTTCCACATTCTACAACATTGTGTGTGTGTGTGTGTATATATATATATTACATGAAAGTTAGAGAAGGCAAATGTATCATATATTCGGTTCCATTGCTATCGAATGGAGCCCATGCCAAGGAACATCCAAGGCTTATTTTGGATTCAGTATTGAAACCAAGAAATTTCTGATTTGGGAGCATTATTACATTCAATTTTAAAATTTAATGGGCATTTATATGTTAAAAAAATTAAAATTAAGGAAGTTTTTTTATATATAAATAAAAAAATTCTGTGTTGCATCTGTGGTCCGCCATTGCTTAGATTCTTAGAACCTCGTCTTCCCCATCAAAATATAATAATGATCAACGTTATAACTTTGTTGAATTCAGTCCCGGGTGCAAGCCATATTATGTTCTTGACTTACAAGAGGCTTCTTGATGCTTGTTCTTCGGTCATGTTGCCAAATTAACATTGTTCGGAACGGAGCACGCAAACGTGTCCATTATCTTTACAACATGTGAAGCTTCCATTTCTTGTCCTTTTGCCAACTACGATGGCTTAAGGTGCCTTATTCGTATTCACTAAATGGGTTATGTACACCTTGGGATACATGAAATTTTTGGGTGCCAATGTAACCAATAATGAAAATGCTCTTATTTAATAAAAATAATAACAAAAAATAAAAATTGAAAAGCTAGAGAAGAACATATCTTTTGAAAAAAAATTCAAAATATCTCAACCCTAACATGCTTTTTTTTTACGTATAGGGTTCCTGTGATCCCTCCACTTGCTTCCAAGTTTGCCGCATTGGGAAGGGCCCAAAGAATCTTATGAGAACTATGTAAGGGATGCCACCAATGGCGGAGCCACTTATGAGAACCATGTAAGGGATGCCACCAATGGCGGAGCCACTTATGAAAACTATGTAAGGGATGCCACCAATGGCGGAGCCAAGAATCTGAAAGGGGATGCACATCTATCTGCAATGAACGTTGGCTCACATTTTATACAACTTCTATTTCTTTTCATTAAAGTTTGGCGGTAAGACTGAACATATGCATATGCATGTCTATTTGAAGAGAGAGCGAGAGGAATTGGTATATCTCATATTATCAGGATAAAGATCCGACCTTTTAAAAGTGATTATTGATTTTTTTTTGGTACAATTTAACTTTATAGATATGATATTAAGAATGTTTGCATAAGAAACACATATTAAGTTAATCATGATTTTAGTTTAATAATATTTTTATAATATTAACAAAACAAAAGACTCTTGTAGCCTCAAGATTTTAATAATAAAAAAATCAATATTTTTATAAAAAACAGTTTGATTTAAGACATGTCATATTTAGTGTTTATAAACATACCAATCTACATGCACTCACATACTCACTGCATTGAGTCGGGGAGTGTGTTTACACCTGCCCCATATACATTAGGTGGCTATGGGTGGATGGAGTCCCCAATGGTTAGAGGATTTCATTCTCCTATTCATTGTCAGCATGTGTCGATAGGGCAGACGATGGAATGCCACATGGGTATCCATCCTTTAACTTTCCGAAAAAAATTTTCCGCCGAAATTTTGTTTCGGAAAAAAAATCCCGGATCGACCTCAACGGTCGATTATTTTTCTCCGTGTTTGTTACGCAGGAAAAATTTTGAAAATTTGAAAAATCTTTCTCGGTGAATACTTTCAGCTTAACAAACGCCCCCTAAAATATTTCCGAAAAAAAAATTCTACCTCTCCAGCTGGAAATTTTTTTTCGAAAAAAAAATCTTGGAATCGACCTCAATAGTCGATTATTTTTTTCCGCGTTTGTGACGCAGGAAAAATTTTGAAAATTTGAAAAATCTTTCTCGGTGAAGAGTACATTTCCAGCTTAACAAACACCCCTAAGGGAGGTGGTGGCAAGCATACGAGGAGGAAAGCCCTTGAACTAATTACAAGATTTTTTTGTATTTTATTGTTGAAAACTAATGCTTGTTATTTTGTGAATTATGAATTTTTTATCAATATATGATTATTTTAAAGTGGTTTCTATTGTGTTGTAAATTGCTATTTGTGTTCATTCTCAACGATGTGCTAATGAAAAGATAGCAGAGAACAAATGCATGCTTAGGCTATCTTTTCCCCAAATTATTACTTTGCTAGACATTCGACCATTAGCTTTATTAAATATATAAGCAAATTATGGTATGGCATGTTATTAAGTTTTAATAACATGAAGTCCCCACAAACCTAGCCTAACCAAGTGATCATGTAAACTTTTTGACCTCAAAGTCAACCGTCTGATGTCAGATTTGCCACCAAAAACATTAGAAGGTTTCAAGCCCATGATCCCACTCCATGAAGAGTGCAATGTCTAAGTGGTTCAATTCAGAGTTTTTACGGTATTTTTTACCTTTTGCCAAAGGTAATTTTGTCTTTTTCTTTTTTACAAAGAAAGCAACTTTTGCACGTCATGTGGAGGCTTTTTTTGGTCCTTATCATTAAGGGCCTGTTTGATGGCCTCGAAAAGAAATGTAGCGAAGGAAAAAAAATTCAAATTTTTAAAATTTTTCCCTCTCAATCAAACACAGAAATTTTTTTTTACCGTTAAAAATGGAAACGAAAAAATATTTTTGAATTTTTTTTTTCAGCCAGAGGGGTGGAAAAATTTTTTCGAAAATATTTTTTTGACCATTAGGAGGAGGAAGGGTCGCCGAGGAAGAAGGGAAGGAGGAGGAGGAAGAAGGGAGCGAGAGAGGAGGAAGAAGGGAGGCGGAAAAGGGAGGAATAGAGGAAGGAAAGGGAGGCGGAGGAAGAGGGAGGAGGAAGGGAAAGGAAGCAGAGGAAGAGGAATAGGGAGGAGGAAGAAGGGAGCACCGCCTGACGCCCATCTTCCCCAAAATAGTCCTCTGGCATCGTGAGCTCAAAATCTCAGAGCCCCAACACCTCCTCAACGCTCTCCAGGCCGCAAATCTGCTCCAACACCGGCTCGGCGAAGGAGCACCGGTATGGGCGCGGCGGTTGATAGCGGGAGGATGCAGCAAGAACCCCCTCCTTCCCTTCCTCCTCCTCACTCCCTTCCCTTCCCTTCCCTATTGGAACTTTGCGAGGAATCAAGACAGCGTACCAAAAAAAATGCAGAAATTGAAAACCATTCATAGAAATGTGTGTTCCATAGGGCGGAAGTAGAACCTGTAGAGACGACCGCCGACTGAATACCGCGGCTGTTGGTAGAACGACTACAGTCTCCATAGAGTCGTTGCCCAACGGAGGTAGTGGCGGCGGCGGCGGCGGCGGCAGTGACAATGAGTTTCTCTCCTCAGCCATAGCAGCCTAGTGATGGGGACAGACAATTCATGTATGACTAAGGGGCCCGATTATCCAGACGATAAAAAACCTAATGTGTCTCACTCCATCACAAGACACAAGTATTTATACTTAAGGGTCCGAAATAGATATGGACCCATATCGACACAGGACTATCCAAATGGGTAAATCCCAACAATCTCCCACTAGTCCAAGTTGATATCAAGGGTAAACAAAATGAATGGATTAGCCTTAAAAACCATTCCAAGGTCCCACCTTTGTTGTCTTACAAAACTTCTCAATAAACAAATGTGAATACAAAATAAATAGACAACAAACTTAATGAGAATTAACAAACTGTATGTGATCACATTCATAAATGTTTGTATAATAGTGTGTTTACATTGAACTACACAAACCCATCCTCTTAGCATGTTCAAAAAACATACCAAATACTAGTGTTTTAGTAAGAGGATCTGTAACCATATCTGTAGTTCCAATGTGTTGAATACACACTAGTTGATTCTTTGTCATTTCCTTAACAACAAAATACTTAAGTTCCATATACTTACAAGAAGTAGAACTTTTGTTGTTGTTGGAAGAGGACACTATAGCTTCATTATCACAGTGAACCTTAAGTGGTCTATTAATAGATTCCACTATCTTGAGCTGTGAAATGAAATTCTTTATCCAAATTACCTGCGATGTAGTCTCAAATAATGCAATAAATTCTGCTTCCATAGTGTGAGCAGCAGTCACAGTCTGCTTTTTGCTTGCCCATGAGATGACACTTCTTGATAGAAGAAAAACAAAACCAGTAGTAGACTTTCTACTATCGGTACATTCTCCAAGATCGGCGTCAGAATAGCCAATCACTTCTAAATGGTCCACCTTGCGGTATGTCAACATGTAATCTTTTGTCCCTTGCAAGTATCGCATGACTCTCTTTACGGACTTCCAATGTGTCATGCCTGGATTAAATTGAAATATACCAAGCATGCCAACAGCAAAAAAAATGTCAGGCCTAGTGCAAATCTGTGCATACTGCAAGCTACCAACCGCTGATGCATATGGAATGTTGATCATTTGTGTCTTTTCAAATTCGTCCTTTGGACAATCATTTAGGCTCAATTTATCACCTTTAGCTATGGGTACAGAAATAGGAGAACAATTCTCCATCCCATATTTTTTAAGTACTTTATTGATGTATGTTGATTGGGAGAGACTTAAAACACATTTAGATCTGTTTCAACGAATCTCAATGTCAAGAACATATGAAGCCTCACCCATGTCTTTCATCTTAAATTGAGATGCAAGAAAATTGGTCTCTGTTAGCAATTAAAGATCATTTGAAGCAAGTCAAATGTCATCCACATATAAAGTCAAAATTATGAACTTACTCCTACATGTCTTAAGATACACACTTCGATCAATGATGTTTTCTATAAACCCAAAAGTCGTAATGACTTCGAAAAACTTAATGTACCATTGACGTGAGACTTGTTTAAGTCCATAAATTGCTTTATTAAGCTTGCAAACCAAATAATCTTTACTACTCTCAGAAAACCCTTGAGGTTGATCCATATATACCTCTTCATTCAAATCACCATTCAAGAAGGCTATTTTCACATCCATCTGATGTAGCTGTAAGTCAAAATGAGCTACAAGTGCAAGGACAATCCTCATTGACTCTTTAGCATAGACAAGTGAATATGTCTCATTATAGTCAATGTATTCCATTTGTGTGAATCCATTAGCAACCAATCTTACCTTGTGTCTCTCTATATTGCATTTAGAATTCCTCTTGGTCTTATAGACCCATTTACACCCTATGGGTTTTACTCTTTTAGGCAACGATACAAGGCTCTATGTCTGGTTTTTAGCCATAGAGTCAAGCTCTTCTTTCATAGCATTAATCCAGTACTTTTATTGTTTGCTTTCAACGACTTCAATAAATGTGAAAGGATCATCATCAACATCTATGAAATCACTATGCTCTTGCAGGTATACTACATAGTCTGATGATATAGCAGATCTCCTGGCTCTTGCAGATCTACGAACAAGTAATTGATCATTTCCAATTTGTGTGTCTACATCTTGTTCGTGTTCATCAGTATGATCTACATTTAATTCATCTGGATCTGATGTATTACTTGTATGATTTACATTCATGTTATCATGAGAGACAACATAATCATACACATTTACATTCACTTTAGCAGGTCTGCATTCAGTATCCTGTATTTCCTCAAAAGTGAGATTTTGTAATCCATCTAACCCAAATGAGCAATTTTCGAGGAACTTAGTCTTATCTGTTTCCATAATATGTGGTGTATGAGATGAACAATAAAACCTATAGCCTTTTGATCTTTTTGGATAACCAATAAAGAAACCATTGGTTGTTCTAGGATCAAAGGCTTTTATGTAGGGGTTGTACAATTTAGCTTCAGCAGGACATCCTCATATGTGCATATAAGAGAGAGAAGGTTTCCTACCTGTTCACAATTCGTAAGGATGTTGTGGGAACAACTTTAGTAGGAATCCTATTTTGAATATGCAGTGCTGTCCTGAGAGCTTCACCCCACAAAGTTAGAGGGAGAGTCGAATAGTTTAACACAGCTCAAACCATTTCTTTAAGCGTACCATTTCTTCTTTCAGTTACACCATTTTGATAGGCACTGCCTGACATAGTGTATTGAGGCACAATGCTTTCTTCTTTTAAAAATCGTGTTAATGGTTCATTCCTTTGTCCCATCTTAGTAAACCTACCATAATATTCACCACCTCTATCTGATCTGACTATCTTGATAACTTCACTAGTTTGTTTCTCTACTTCTTTCTTATAGTCCTTGAAAACTTGACACACGTCGGACTTTTCAAAGATTAAGTAGAGATATAAATACCGAGAATAGTCATCAATAAAGGTGACAAAATACTTTTCACCTATGTAACAAGGAGGGAAGGTCCACAAACATCTGTGTGAACAATTCCTAATCTTTTAGTACATCGCTCGACACCTTCTTTATATATGTTAGTTTGCTTTGCCTTTATGCAATTTACACATATGCGGTTATCTGTAAAATGAAGAGATCGTAAGATTCCTTCATTTATGAGTCTCCTTATTCTCTTTTCAGAGATATGACCCAAACGGCGGTGCCCTAGCATGTACGAATCATCTTTTATGGTACTACACTTATTGCCACTTATACAATGACTAGAAACCAACGATTCAAGAGATTGGATCTTCACATTCAACTTGTATAAACTATCACACAAAATAGCAGAACCAATTTCAACAAAATCTTTATAAATGAACATCTTTGAATTCTCAAACTTTAAGCAGAAATCAAATTTGTTCAAGAAAACATCATGAAGATCCAAAACAAAGCCAGTGTCAAGCCTAATCTGGCATTCTCCTACAACTTTCACATGTGAGCACATTTTGTTTCTTGAGAAAATGCTTCTCTCATATAGTGTTGGTTCTCTTTTGCTCAGAAAGTCCTGTAAAGAATTGACAATATGCACAGTAGCACCATAGTCAATCCACCAGTTATTAATAGGAACATGTAACATATTATTTTCAAGTGAAACAAATGACATATTACCTTTCTTCTCTAACCAATTCTTGTACTTGATGCAGTCTCACTTCTTAAGCCTCTTTTTCTTGCAAAAGAAACACTTTATAGGAGCTAAGTTAGTCTGCGCAATTTGAGAATCAGTTTGACCTGTTGACTTCTTCTTGGCACTCCTTTTCATTGAACTTTTCTTTATGCCAATTTTTCAGCCTCAGAGTGAGAAACCTTATGTGCACTTTGCAACTTCTCACCCTTCATTCTTTCATCCTCTTCAACACACTTAGACATCAATTCATTGAATGTCCATTCAGTATTATATGTGTTGTAACTTATCTTAAAAGGAGTGTATTCAGTTGGTAAAGAGGTCAAAGTAAAGAATACCAAGAAAGATTCAGAAATAGTCAACTTCATATCATTCAATTGAGAAACAATGTTCTTCATTTCTAACATATGCTGGCGAATGTTACTCCCTCCTTGATATTTCATAGATATTAACTTTGACATTAGGGTACTGGCTCTGGCTTTATGAGAGCTGACAAACTGAGTTTCAACTGCATCCAAGAACTCTCTCACCGTTCTACAAGGTGGAATAGCACCACGTATGTTCTTAGCGACCATTGATTGCAAAAGCAACAAGCTTAGTCGGTTAGAACGCTCCCACTTGTCAAAGCACACTATTTCATTATGTGTACTTTGTGGTGTAAGAGGTGACAGCTCAAGTCACCTCAAAGCCATATCCAAATCCATATACCCCAATGTAAACACAATATTTTCTTTCCATTCAGCATAATTGGAATCATCAAGTAAATGGATAAAACTTGAGCCATTAAAATAAATAGAACCAGGCACTACAGATGACAAAAGACATCAATAAGTTGACATGCATTATATGAGACAAACTACATGGAACAGTAAACTAAATAAAAGGCTATTTATGTCTATTATTTCCAATACAAATACCAGGGGTCATTATAATACTACTTTGGTAATATACTTAATACGCACATGTATTCCGTCTTAACTAAATTAAAACTATAGTCAAGCATAACACCTTTGTGTGTAAAATGACAAAACTATGTAAGAATCTATTTTCTTATATACTCTACTTATTCTCTTGAATATAACACACTACCTTTAGGTAATTATGTTACTTCAAATAATGAGAATCAGTACAACATGAAACCTAATGTGCCTTTAAATCATGCGTAGTCATTTTGGTGAAGTATGACATGATTTAACTAATCATAGGCTCTTTACATTAGCGTTATCATACAAACTTTATGATCATGTAACAAAATAAACTTTAGCATAATCCTAAATAGTACATGATACAAGAATATGTCATAATAATACATTTAAGATGAAACCCACAGATCATTTCCGCATAATCAACTTAATGCACTCTAAATTGTTCACTAAAGCTCCATAAACATAATGAATCGGTCCCGTATCGATCTAAATGATCGAACCAATTCATTAAACACATTAAATGGACATACAACCACAGATACCACCTTCCTCTAGCTTAGAACAGGTCTCGTATCAGTCCTAAATGGACTGAACCGGTGAAGAACTAGATGAACCGGTCCCGAAAGGAAAAGAACCGGTTGAAGAATCACAAAAATCGGTTCCAAAACAAAATAAACCGGTTTGAAAAACCCTGAATCGGTCCCTAAAAGATCCAAACCGGTTCCAAAACTGAATGAACCGGCATTTCCGGTTCTGAGACCGTATGGATATGGTTCGGGTCCGACAGGACCCGACCCGATCCAAAAAATCAAAACAAAGTGGGAGGAAGCGGGCGGGAATGATTTTTTTTTTTAAATCTTTATGGATCCGGGTCAGGTCAGCATGACCCGACCCGGGTCTGACCCACCCGCTCGAACGCGCGAGCGGTTGCGATCGATGGTGTGCCACCGACAGGCCACCCAACTCCGTGGGTGGCCGCCGGCGGGTGTCGACAGGACGGCCGGCCGTCGCCCGCCGCGATGGCCGGCCGTCCCCCACCGAAGACCGGCCAGAATCCGGCCTTCCCCTTCCCGTTTCAAGTTTTCCCCTTTCTTCAGATTAGGGTGGCTGCAACGGCGGCGGGGAAAGCCACTGGCAAGCCTCCAATGGGTTTGGGTAGACGCTGGAGGGTCGAACGGCCCCGTCCAGTGACAGCTAAGTCACCCGCCGTCGCCCTTCGCCGCCCGTTGCCCATCGCCCATCCCTGCCGCCCCTATTCTTCTTCCACGTTTCTGCCCTATTCCCTTTGCGTGAAAAACCAGTATCCAAAGGAAAAACGCGCAGCGGAAGCATGGTGTGGCCCCATAACCCATTGTTGAAACTTTACGAGGAATCAAGATAACGTACCAAAGAAAATGCAGAAATTGAAAACCATTCATAGAAACATGTGTTCCATAGGGCGGAAGTGGAACTTGTAGAGGCGACCGCCGACTAAATGTCGGCGGCTGTTGGTAGAACGGCTACAGTCCCCATAGAGTCGTTGCCCAACGGAGGTAGTAGCGGTGGCGGCGGCAGCAACAATGAGTTTCTCTCATCAGCCATAGCAGCCCAGTGATGGGGACAGGCAATTCACGTATGACTGAGGGGACCGATTACCCAAACTTTTTTCATTTCCATATTTCTAGCCATCAAACGGCCCCTAAGGCACCAACTGATTCATGTAGTTGGAGTCCTTGAAATGAAGAATGCGTCTTTTTCGCATTACGTAATTTTTTTTCGCGTCTTTGGGATTTTTTTTAGGTGGTGGCGTCAATTGTAATTTCCGAAAATTTTAAATGGTAGATTTGGAAAAATGAATAAAGACATAAAACTTAAAAAAGTATAAATGTTTCATCGACAAATGGGGAAAGACGAGTCGAGACCCAGCAGACCTCCACCTCTTCGACTTTGGTTAACGATTTTCAAAATTGGGGAACTTCAGAACCCAAGCCATTTCCCACTTCCGGCGACGTTTCGGACTTGCAAACTCACCGGGGGAGCACACCGGCGTCTCTTTGTCGGGCGACTTCCGTCGAGCGCCAGCCACATCCGACCCCCGACGGTGGGTGCATTCACATACCTCCGACTGTTCGACTTCGTTCTACGCCTGTTCAGGTAGGATTTGCATATATGCGCTGGATTTTTTGAGTTAATCAATACTGAAAAACACAGGACGTGTAGTGTTCTACTTTTTTTTGTCAATTTGCATTTGTGGATTTTTCAGTCGATTTGCATATCTCCATTAGAAACTCAATGGCTTATCAACTTTTTGAGTTGGATTTTCTATGTCTTCGATTTTTTTTTTTGCATTAGAAACTTAGACTTAACTTCAAATATTCAAGTAGACTAAATTAATACGTCCTGTTTATTTCTGATTTTTTTAAAAATTTCTGTTGAACCTCATTTTTCAGTTCTATTCTGCATAAGGGGTTAATATTTTGTGCATAGCTATTAGTCTATTACACATGTGTACCTTTGTTTTTTTTTTTTTTTCAAGTCTATCAATGGTTTGTTGATAGTTGCTAGTTAGTAATTAATATGTTCTGTTTTATTTCTGATTCTTTTAAGTTTTTTCCAGTTATTTTCCCCTAATTTTTTAGGATTTTTAATTTTTTTAAAAATATTTACCGAATTTTTCCTTTTTTTTCAAGCTGGCTGTATTATACCCAAGAAATCCCTCGCCATTTAAAACTCCGAGACTTTATTTGTGACTATGACTTTTAAGCTAGAAGGCCAATCTTGTGCTTACCAATTGTACCCATTGGATATAGGGGATTTAGGCAGAATATGGTTCTAGATGCACATTTGTTGTGGATGATAAGGTTTCAGTCCAAGTCCAGTCTAAGTGCTGATGTTGGTTGGGCCAGATAAAAGAGCAGGCTAATGTAAGGCTTTACATGTAAAGTATACAAATAAGGGGGAGTTTATTTAAATTTTTGCGAAATGCTGGTGAAAGTATTTGTTTTGAGTGTTGATGAATATTACCGATAATATCACATATTGCTGAATGCCACTGTAATTTTTCTAACCTGTAACATATTTTTTCAGAATCATCAAATTAGTAATGGGACTGTATTTTACAGATGGCAATGGCACGACATAGTAGAGCTACTGCCAGGTGTCTTATATCCACTGTACGAGGTTCCATCCGCAAGAACCTTTGTACTTTAGAGCAGCTGGTTGACTCTTCAACTATGTCACACGGACACGGCAAAATGGGCCACGTACCGGTGTCGACACTCCGACACTTGGATACCGACACTTGGACACGGCAGGATATATTTCGGATCGGGTCTGGGTCAGACCCGATCCGAACCACTTTACTAGCCCGACATTCTTTGTTTTGTTTGAGATTTTCTTTCTTATGACTTATGAGATTGGTGATAAACAATTTTTTGTTTGAGAATCTGAGACTTTCTTTCTTATGACTTATGAGATTGTAATAATGAATTATTAATTTAATGTTTTTGTTATTATTTTATTATCCTTTTTAATTTTTTAGAATATAAAATTCGCCGTGTCCGTGTATCTTAAAATTTTAAAAGTTGCCGTGTCCACATACCCTTATCGTACCCGTACCCGTGTGGCATAGCTCTTCAGAAGTTGTATAAGCCCAAGTTCCTTATGCTTGATTTTCCATTCCTTTTACAATCGCAAATGCACAACTAATAGCTGTCTTGTGGTTTTTGTGGATGCAGAATGTTCATCAGTTGGCACATAGGTCATTCTTCCATGGGTGTCGGGTGTTCTCATCTGGTATTTATGGAACCTTCAACAAGTGTAAGAAAAAGGGAAAAGAAGCTTGTATTTTGCACTTAATAGATGCTGATGAGAAGCCTGTAATTTGTTCCATTGTTTATTGTATAGGGAAATTACAGCCAAATAGTGGGAATTCCTGTGGAGTTTCGAAGGGTATGAGTTATGGTGCTAGGTTGATCCATTGCACAGGTTTGAATGATCTGCACTCCTCCCTCAAGTATTCTCTTGTCCTTTTTTTTTAACTTAAGTTTTGATGCTATCATTCTTCTTTATTGATGTGCTCTTACTTGCAACTACTGCCAGGGCCAGCATTTATGACGAGAGATTACTATGATGTGCTTGGAGTAAGAAAAAATGCATCTGCTTCAGAAATCAAGAAGGCGTATTATGCTGTAGGTAACTCCTTTTGTCATTCTTCTATTTCGTCTGCTATTATTTTCTGTTTGGATTCTGGTTTATCATTGATGATTTCATTTCTTGTGTGTCTATCTTCGTGTATGCATTTGTAGGGGACAAAGATATCTTTTGCTTGCTTTTTCAGATAAAAGACTGTAAAAAGATATGAAAATATGGGCTCAGACAAATGGTTTAGTGAATATCTTTTTCCCTAGAAAATTTGTATCATGAATTAGCTGGTGGCAACTTGAGAATATACTGGCTGCCTGCCTGCTCATGAAGTCTATTGCATCATTTATTCCTTTTTGTCGTTCATGGTCTTTTCCATAGACATTGGGAGTTCAAGGTTGGGTCTTGATACTAAGTTCATTTTCCCCCATGAGCTTCGTACAAACTCAGCAGGCAATCTTTGTAGAATTTTTAAAAATGTGCTTGTGCAAGTCCCTACTTGGACGTGAAATTATCAGCGTGATGACTCTCTCTCAACATGCTGACCATGACATATATGTACACAAAAAGCTATATTTTATGGTTCAAATCATAGTAAAAACATATCGTTCTTGGGAAAATATCGGTGAGGTGTTTCTCGGGTTTTTTTCGGTGAAGCTATTTTTCTAGAAAAAATCTCGGGAAAATCTTGGTAAAAAATAGGAAAAAAAAAAAAAGAACTTGAAGACATAAAGTTTTCTGTTCGCTGCTCCTCTATTGAAAAGTTTAAGCTTGGGAAGCAATTTAAAGATTGATGGATTACTAGCCTTATACAGTTACAAGTCTATCTGAGTAGAAAACAAAGTCATTTATATGTCCTTATCTCTAATTGAAGTATGCATTTCATATCTGCAAAGTGCAGTAGGTGGGAGTGAAGGAAAATGGACAACGAAAACAAAAAAGAAAACGGCAAGAAATAAAATCTATCGCTGGACTTAGGTCTTCTTCTTCTCACGTCTTCAAAGTTCTCTGACTCTCTCAAGAGCAGCGATGACCAAAGGCCCTAAACCCTATTGTGCAGGGAAAAGGGCTTAAAGTCCATAATCCTCTTTCCCTTTCCCTTTTTGGCATTACAAGAAAAAAAAGAGTTCAAAACTGCCCTTCAAAAGTTTTTCTTTACGAAAACTACCACTTTTAGAAATGAGATGGAACACGTGGAGTTAAATTTTTAAAATTTTTCAAAAGATACCAACAATGCCTCTGTCTGAGCGCAGGTATACACAACGACAAAAAACGTATTTTATCGCGAAAAAAACATGATATTTATTTTTTGGCGATATTTGAAAATATTGCAATATTTTGCCTTTGTATCATTTTTCTTGTTTTTATCTTAAATATCATGATATTTTCGAAAATATCGCAATATTTGTGGCTATAGACTTCAAATAATCTTTTTGTATCTTACTCATATGCATTCCAAACAACTGTTTGTTTTTATTTAGCTCTATCATCCTGCCCCAAGACAAACAAATACTTATGTGTGTGTGTGGCTATATGACTCATTGGATATTCACTTGTTTTTCCATTATTGATGCATGTCACAGTCTTACTACCAAATCAAGAAGATTAATATTTTACATATGCAACGTTATTCAATAAAGCCCTTCCAAAGCATCATTCTTTATACTTGTAGTTGATAGTTGAGTCTGATGTGCATGTGACATGAAAATACATGCTCTCAACATCAAATGAGTCACAACCTCATAAACACATGTCAGCTTGGCAGTGTTAATCATGCAGATGCAGCTAATTACCAAGAAACTATTCTATGGGATGTTTTCAAATAAGAAAACGAAGAGGATGATCTGGCCAATAATGATAGCTTCATCTGTATATATATCATGGTCAGCATGCAATAGAAATAATATACATGTATATATTGTAGACTTGTTAAAAGATTGTTATTGTAGTTATATATATCATGGCCATATTCAAGTGTTATTGTAGACTTGTAGTTTGTCAAAAGATTATTTTACCTTTGGTCGAATCAAGTAAACCATAGCCACAAATATCATTCTTAGCTTAAAGATGTGGTTTTTCTCAGGTATCTTTTGGTAAAATTGTTTTTCTTGGAGAAGCTAATCATTTTTTAAGATAAATTAGGAAATCCTAAAACTTAGGTAAAAATAAAGGACATGAGAAATTAATGGCATATAAAAATAACTAGATAAAATGATAAAAATAGTGTTTTAACGATGATAAATAATTCAATTTAAGTTAAAAGTTTAATCCATGATGGTATTCACATTAAAAAGGAGCAAAAGGAAAGAAAAAAAAGAAAAAAAATGTGATAAAAGCACGTTAACTTTTTTTTCAAAATTTTCCAAAGAAAAGCATTCTTTTGGGTTTTTAACAGAGATCGCTTTTTTGATGTTAATATTCCATCTTTTTTTGAAGAAAACACAACATCAGTGTCTTTAATGCCATATAGTTAGGCATACATGGTCTTTTAGCTTATTACACGAAATTTCTTTGTTACATTATTTTTGTTTTTATCATTTTTGAAGAGACTATTTGTGTCACGGGCCGACTCCTTCGGCCCGTGCGGCGCGGCAAACTCTCGCCAGTAAGCCGCAAGCCTTCGCCTTCGTTCAAGTGGGCGCAGATCACTTGAACGCTTTCTCGAAAACAAAGACACAAAATACACAAGAGTGTCGAAAGAAAACTCGCAATATATTCACTTTAACAAGATGAGTACATCACGAGGGAAGCAAGTAAGCTTTTCACTTTACTTACAAAGGTTGGCCAAAGCCGCTTACAAAGTTCCGAAGCCGACCAACCAAAGCTATGAACCCCAATCTATACACTTGTAAAGGACCTTGGGAGGGTGCTCCTACACAGATGAACACTCAAGCTTACACCAAGGCCCAAACATACACAAAGGAAATCAACTAAAACAAAAACAAAGACTGTACAACCCTGACACAGGGGAACAGGCTCCCCCCTTCAAAACAAGCGCCGTCCTCGGCGCTATCTGCTGTGATAGGTCTTCACGTCCAACGGGTAGCACTGCTTCATGCAAAACGCATACTCCCACGTTGGGTCTTGCTCGCCTATCCACTTTACTTGGTATTTCTTCGGCTCCCCTTGAGAGTTTGCTTTTTGCCGAAGAATCTTCTCCACCCGCCGATTTGTTGCTTGCTTGGTCGGCGATGTTCGCTGCACTGTGAGGTCTCGTTCTGGGAGGGTTCTGTTAGATTCTCTGCCCTGCCTTTGTTGAAGAGTGGATACTACCACGACCTTACCTTTATCCTTCCTTGTTGGGACGGTTGGGACCATGCAAGGGTGCCTCTCGTCCATGATACTTACACTACGTAAGTGCGGCATCGGTACCATCTTTGATGCGCAGAGGAACTCCATGCCTAGAATCATCTGGAAATCATCTGTCTGAACCACCGAGAAGTTGGCCCTTCCCGACCAACCCTCAATCTTCACAACTGCATCTCGGACTATGGCGTAGATCGGTCTTGCCTCTGAGTTCACTGCCTTCACGCGTGACTCCCCCTTTCCTCGGGTGAGGCCCAATCTTCCGACTTCCTCCTCCGAAATTAAATTGTGCGTGGCTCCCGTGTCTACCATGGCGATGGTAGGTTTTCCGTTCACCAGAATCTCTATGCACATGAGCTCCGTTGAAGGTGTCGTTGTCACCTTCGTTTCCTCCTCTTTTGTCAAGGCGTGAAAAAGTTGAAGTGCCCCAATTCTCGGCTCTTCCACATCTCCACCTTGTAGCGCATTTGCAGATGACCTTGAAGTGCTTGCCTCTATAGCCCTCGCAGCATTGGCGTGCCCTGTCGGCCTTACTCGCTTTGGGCAGACGCGTGCCTCATGCCTTTCCCCACAAACCCAACAAGTTACTTCTCTTGGTGGTCCATTGTAATCCCTGCGAAAGAATTGCCTTCCCCCAGTTTGCCTCTGAAATGACGATCCACTTCTGTCTCGTCGCTCCTTCTTACCGTTGTGGTCGGACTCCCTTGTAGGCTTGAAGGTCTCAGTGTAGCTTTTGCGTTGGGTATCTGCCAAGCGCTCGGCTGCCACATATGCTTGCTCCAAAGTCTTCGGGTCTGATCTCTCCACATCGGCTTGGGCCCAAGATTGGAGCCCTATGATGAACCAGTTAAGCTTATCCTTTTCTGGCATCTTAGGTACATCCAACATGAGCTTTTGATAGGCTCTAACATATTCCCGCAAGGAACCTGTCTGTCTCAGTTTCGCCACCATCCGGTAAGTCTGTCTCTCGGCATCCACAGGCATGAAGTACCCCTTCAACTGTTTACGGAAGTCGTCAAAGGTAGCAATCGTGCAATCGCCATTCTCAACGTCAAACATCTTCCGCCTCCACCAAGCCACAGCATCTCCCTCTAACAACATCGCTGCGGTCTTGATCTTCAAGTCCTCCTCTACTACGTTTTGCAAGTCCAGGTAGTAGTCCACTTGAAACAGGAAGTTGTCGATCTCCCTCGCATCCCGGCTACCACTGTACTTCGCCGGACGTTGAACGTCGACCCTACTGGTCCTCTCATGGCTACTGCTGGATGAGCTAATACGTAGCAGTCTCTGATTTGAAGCTCGAAGTTCAGCAACTTCGTCCTGCAAGGTCTTCACCAAGTCGGAGAGTGAACGGTTCAAGGCCACTTTCTCGGCCATCTGTTCCCGCATCAACTTCATCTCCTCCTTGAATCCCTCAAAGGTCTCGGCGGCAAAGCCGAGGGCTTCCTCATGGGTGGCCACATCTGCGACCAACCTATTCACCGTCTCTTCCAGGTTTTCCTGGCCACGGTCTGGGCTCGTCTCCCCTTGACGGCCTGGGCTCGCCTCCTCTGGATGGGCCGGTTCCTTGCATTTGGCACATCGCAGATTATATGATGATGCCATGGCTCCTTCAACGGCAGCAAGTCGGCGCGACGATCTACATCGACTCTCCAATCGCTTCCCCAGATTGACCTGAATCTGGGCTCTGATACTAGTTGTCACGGGCCGACTCCTTCGGCCCGTGCGGCGCGGCAAACTCTCGCCAGTAAGCCGCAAGCCTTCGCCTTCGTTCAAGTGGGCGCAGATCACTTGAACGCTTTCTCGAAAACAAAGACACAAAATACACAAGAGTATCGAAAGAAAACTCGCAATATATTCACTTTAACAAGATGAGTACATCACGAGGGAAGCAAGTAAGCTTTTCACTTTACTTACAAAGGTTTGCCGAAGCCGCTTACAAAGTTCCGAAGCCGACCAACCAAAGCTAGGAACCCCAATCTATACACTTGCAAAGGACCTTGGGAGGGTGCTCCTACACAGATGAACACTCAAGCTTACACCAAGGCCCAAAAATACACAAAGGAAATCAACAAAAACAAAAACAAAGACTGTACAACCCTGACACAGGGGAACAATTTGTCTCTTGAGAAATAATAAATGCTATTGTTTTAAAAAATTTTGTTCTCCATTTAGTTACATGTAAATGAGAACACCTCTCTAAGATTTTGTAATAACAGATTATTGTATCATCCACCGAAGACTTATGCACAAAAAACAGAAGACTTATGCACAAAAAACAAAAGGAGAAGAGAAGTGCCAACAGATTGGGGTGGCAACAACAGTAACCATCTACTAAACCATAACATTATATTATAAGAACAATCTTTTACACCACGTACTAATAAGTCCTATAAAAAAGTAGAATATGACAGCCATGCCATTAATGAGAAAACATAACGTGAAAAGGAAACAACACCTAATATGATGTCTGGATCTGGATTCAGATCCATATATCATGAACCAAACCTATGCACGTTCTAACACCCTCCCTCAAGTTATACATGGTCTTGCATCATGTGTAACTTGTTCTTTAGCAACATGTGTAACTTGTTCTTTAGCAACTAGAATTGTCGTCATGTTAATCCTTTAGTAAATAAGTTTGCCAGATGATCTTCAGTTCTAACATGTTAGGGCTCTACTTCATTTCCCTCAACCTTTTGTTGAATAAAATGTTGATCAATTTCAATGTGCTTGGTCCTGCTATGCTGAATGGGATTAAAAACAATATTAATTGCACTCTGATTGTCACATAGGAGTGATAAGCAAACACTCTTCTCCCCTAAATCATTCAACAAATATCTATTTCAAGTAGCTTCTATTGTGCCTGCAGTCATTGACTAGTATTCTGCTTGAGTACTAGTTCATGCCACAACCTTTTGTTTTCGGCTGCTCCAAGACACAATATTATGCTCTATGAAAACACAATAACCACTGATCTCCTTTCATCTGGATCACGTGCCCAATCCGCATCTATATAAGTGATTATCTCATGTCCATGATAAACATTGTCATTCTTATGGTGAACAAGACCTTCTCTTCCAGCGTCATTTAGGTATCTTAAGATGCACTTCACCACCTCCATATGGCCTTCTCTTGAAGCATGCATAAACTGAGAAGCCTGATTAACAACATAAACAATTGTAGGTCTGGTAAATGTAAGAAACTGTAAATACCGACAATACTTTGATACTTTGTAGGATTGGCTTAAGCCTCTCCATCTTTAGAACTTAATCTTTGATGTAATACACTAGGAGTAGTAACTAGTTTATAATTTGTCATGCCCGTCTTTTCCAAGAGATCATGAGTATACTTTTGCTGCATGAGTGTCAATGTGTCTCCTTGTCTATCAACCTCTAAACCAAGAAAGTACCTCAATTCTCCTAAATCTCTCATCTTAAAGATCTTCATTAAGAATTGTTTTACCTCTCCCACATGCTCATTTGAACTCCTTGTTATAACAATATCATCTACCTATATGAGGAGAAGAGTTCTGATACCTTTTTTTGATAGACAAATAAGGAATGATCCAATGAACATCTTCTAAAACCAACACCTTGAATCTGTAAAGAAAAACTCTCAAACCAAGAACAAGATGCCTGTTTTAACCCATTCAGGGGACCTTTTCAATTTGCACACCAATGTGGAAGGATCTTTTTTTGCATATCCGGGGGTTATTCCATATAAACTTGTTATTTCAAATCTCCATGCAAGAATGCATTCTCAAGATCCATCTGATTGAGTGTCCATCCTCAATCAAGAGCTAAAGTTATGATGATACGTATTGTACCCATTTTAACCATTGGACTGAAAGTTTCATCATAGTCTCTTTCATATTGTTGCGTCAAATCCCGAGCAACAAGACATGCCTAATATCTTTCAATACATCCATTAGGTTTATATTTTATTTTATAAAACCATTTGGAGCCAACAACATTTTCCTTTTGGTCGTGGTGCCACATCCTAAGTTTGACACTCATGAAGAGCGTCCGTTTCTTCGTTCATAGCTTCAATCCATTGTCGCTATTTGACAGCTTGATTGAAAGAGAGTGGCTCATCGTGCTTTTTGAGTTGAGACATAAATAGTTGAAAGTCAAGAGAAAATGCATCATGACTCACCCATCATTGAATTGGATGTCGAATACAAGTTGATCTCTGCCCTTGTTCAGTAGTGGTTACCTCTAGATTACTCGGTCCCTTTTCTCTGCCTTTTCTAACATATACTTGTCTAGAAAAACACTTAATAGGATGTTCTTCATTGGTTTGATGGTTGCTTAAACCCTCATTACTGTCCGAGGATGAATGAATGGATTGACATGACTGCTCTATATTGGTAAAAAGATCAACACTCAACCATGGATCGTACATCTCCACTATCCTGGGTTACACTTGATCTGACACGTCCATGCCGAAACCATGTTCATCAAAAACAACATTGTTGGAGGTTCTAATAGATTTTCATGACACCAATATCATTTATACTCGTCTGCATATCTTGCAAATCTGCACTTTGTGGCCTTGTCCTGAAACTTAATTTCTCAAAGCTGAATCAATATGCAGATAACATACACACCCAAAAACACACAGTTCATTATAGCATGGGTGTTGATCAAACAAAATACAATAAGGAGATTTCTCGTAAGATGGACTTAGGAAAATACATAAACAAAAGGAAAAATTACATAACGATTCTAAGTACCAGAATGCAATGTTATAAAAGGCGTAGCGTATCACGTATCGGTCGGGCTGACCTAAATGCCGTATCGTAACATATTGTAAATGTACCGTAGTTAATTTGTAAAAATATAAAAAAACATAAAAAGAAGAAAAAATCCAAAAAAATCCGAAAAAAGCAAAAAATCAGAAAAAAATCAAGAAAAATGTATTTCAAGGAACATTCATGTATATGAAGTATGAACAACACATTCCAAAAATAAGAAATCAAATATTCAAAATAACATAATAAGCATCACATCAGTATTAGGCTCTTAGCCTCTTAGCATGCCGAAGAGAATTAGATTACATCACATTTCATAAGTTCAAAAAATCAAAACATGTAGTTACATCTTTCATGATTCAACGACAGTCCTCGTCATCTGCATCATCGTCTTCATTTTCTTCATTAATTGCTTCTATCCCCTCTGTTGGAAATGGAATGTCACCAACATTCAATTGCTCCCCAGCCTCTCCTTCTTCAATAATCTCCACTGCTCCTTCAATGTTCAAAAAATCAAGATCGTCCTCATCAAGGATTGCAGATTGTTCTTCTTCAACCCAAGAATCTAATATATCAAAATGGTCAAGGCTGATAGGATCATATTGAGTGTGATGCTTCATCGTAGATGCTGCTTCTATTTGCCAAAAGTGTAACAAGAGAAAAAATTAACAAATTGTTAAAAATTAAAATATATATTAGAATTGGCTATTTTGTATAACGAATGTTTACCTTTGTCTCAACTTCATATTATAACGAACGTAAACAAGGTTATTCAGCCTTTTATGTTCTAGCCTATTCCTTTTCTTACTGTGGATGTGTTGAAATATGCTCTAATTTCTTTCACATCCAGTTGCACTACATGTTTGGCTGAATCCAGCAAGCTTCTTTAATTCTGGACAATCAGGCCCAAACCTCCCCTACCCTATGTCACACGGGTACTCCTCTTTAGGAGTACCCGCACGGTACTGGTATGGGTACGGCCCTGGGTGCGGCAAAGGTGCGGTCAATCAAGCATCAGATACGGTCAACGTACCTGAGATCATTTTTGTCCATTTTCGGACTCGGTCAATTTTGACCGAATCCATTTTTAAGATTTTAACATTTTAAACCATTCTAACATTAAAAGTCTTCAATCTTCGAAAACCCTAAATCAATGTTATCCATATCGTACGATACGTATCAAATAGGTCAAGAAAACCTATACGATACGTGTTTGAAACACGATACGCGTCCGTATCATATGCGTATCGCCCGTATCGTATGATATCGTACGATACGAGAGAAAACACATATTTCTTTATTTTTTAAAAGTTTAAACACTCCTCCCCCTCTCTCTTCTTGTATTTAAAAACTCCAATAGATGAGGAGGGAGAGATTTTGCCCATTTCCATAAAAAATAACCAAGGATTCATCAATTTGGAAGATACTATCGTTGAATAAGGAAATATGATAACTATATGTTTTGAACTTATAAAATTCTGATGTAATCTAAGTCCTAAGACTCTAAGTCTTAAGATTCTATAAAATTTTCAAGTTTAAAATTGTGATGGATGCTTATATGTTATTCTTGAAAATTTGATTTCTTATTTTTGAATGTGTCGTTGATACACATGAATGTTCCTTATGTATAATGATCTTTTTTATATTTGAATACATTTTTCTTAATTTCTGATTTTTTGTTCATTTTTTCCAGATTTTTAATGATTTTTCTCTATTTTTTATGATTTTACGCTACGCTACGTTTGCGAAACGTTACGATACGGCGTATAGGTCGGCCCGACCGATATGCGATACGCTATGCCTTTTATAACATTGCCCTAAACCCCTTCCCGATTGTGCGACTTCCCCGCCTTCCTTCTGGTTCGGCCTACTGCATCAGACGATGAACGTATCGAGATGGGGCACCAGATGTTTGGGATTTACCACCAAGATCAACTCCAGCGAAGGCCTTGGTCGACTTCTTTCTAGATTGAGCAGGGGCGCTAGAAGAGGTGTCGATGAGGTTGGTGAGCTCGGCCAACGCGGCGCGTTTCTTCTGCGGAAGAACGGTGGTAGCAGAGGAGTCAGCGGCTCTCTTGGCCCATGCCCGCATGACTGGTACAAGGTTCTCTTGGTCGTTGGACATGGCTATGGCAGTCGGGCAACTCTACCAAGAGCAAGAAGAAGGGGAGAAGAGTGGAGAAAGGACCTTGTTGAGTGGGAATTGCTCAATCTGCCCACTTTGAGTTGAAAATTAAAAATCCCCCTCTTTTCTTGTTTCTTTTTTCACTCTAAACCTTTCTTGTACATAGTTCCTCATAACTTTTCATTTTAAATCTTCCATACTATGTTTCAAAAATCGATCCCTTCTCTATAACTTGACTCTTCGATAATAGTGTGAGCCATAACCATAGCGATGTCAATACAACTTGACTCTTCTAATCTTGATGATGCGACAGAAAATCAAGAAAGCTGATACATTTGTATGTTAATTACTTCCATATTGTGTTTTGGATCATGATTTATGAATGTGTTATTCTGTTTGAAATTTTTTGACACACACACACACACACACACACACATATATATATATATATATATATATATATATATATATATATATATATATATATATATATATATATATATATGACAGATCTTGGAAATCTGAAATATTTCTTGGGGATTCAAGTTGATTGGACTTCCTCTGGTTTGTTTATGCATCAGTCCAAACATGCTCATGACATTTCTCTCGAGCACAAATGCAGACGTGCAACACTATGAGCATGCCTATTTCAGATATTCTTAAATATGAAGGTGCACAAGACCAACCATATTTAGATCCTATTGAATATCATAGTCTTGCAGTGGCTCTTCAATATCTCACAATCACTAGGCTGGATCTCTCCTATGCTGTCAATTTATGTACACACCAATGATGAAACATTTTCAACTTATTAAGCGTATTCTCCGATATGTTGAGGGCACATCTCATTATGGAATTCAATTTTCTAAGTCCAAAGATTTGACCTTACGGCCTACTCTGAACACCGACTGGGCTGGGTGCCCAGACGCCTAATGTCTGGTTACTTTCCTTGGACCCAAATGTATCTCTTGGAGTTCTAAGGAGCAACCAACTGTTGCCTGATCATCATGTGAGGCAGAATACCATGAGCTTCCTGGAGCTGCTGTAGAGGTTATATGGATTACTTTTATTCTTCAAGATATCGGTATCTATCTCTTCAAAGCTCCAATTCTTTTTTGTGATAATATCTCTGCACTATATACCACCATCAAGCCTGTTTTTCATTCTCACATGAAACATTTAGAGCTTGATTATCATTTTGTTCATGAACAAGTGGCGCTAGGCAACATGGAGATGCAATTTGTAACAACCGAAGGCCAGCTCGCTGATCACTTTACCAAGCGACTGTCACAATAGCACCTCAGCTTTCTAATTCGGCATCTCGGAATCTGTCAGCCACCTTCCCTTCGGTTGAAGGGGAATGATAACGCACAGGAGGATCTTGATAACGCACAAGAGGATCTTTGCATTGATAAGGCACCAACCCGTGAGAAGAGTAAAAAAAAAAGCTGCCGTCAGCTCTTTCCATTGCCAATGCACCAGTTCACGCACAAGACGAGAAACTGACACCAACTGCTAAAGCACCAGATCACGCACAAGAAGGAAAACCGACGCCAGCTCAAATAAAATATGGGAAGATGGTTTGCCCAGCTCACAACGTCTCCTTTGTATCAGGAGCAAGTGATAAAGATTATGAGAAAGGAAGAAATATCCAGACCACGGTTTCTCCTATTCAACAAAGGAGAGATTTAAGGAATCACAATTATAAACCAATAGAATATGCAAAACTGGCGTGTGATTTGAATTAAAATTTGATTCCAAAAACTTGTATAAACTCTATGTGAGAAAGGAAACCAGTCCATAGAGAATTAAGGACTGAGATCGTGGAAGTAGGATAATTTCTGAACCACGTTAAAAAATTCTTTCGATTCTCCTTCCTCTTTTTCAGTAAAAACAACATGTAGTTTCAAAAATGTAGACGTAAGGTGGGAGAAAGAGCGATGGATGAGGAACACTTTAATGAGTCTCCCTAGGTGGAGCATCCCATGTTTTAATTTTGAATACCTCTTGTAAATATCTAAAAATAATACACAAGGATGCTCCAATAAGGAAAATCATTCATCACTCTTCTCGTTGCTCTTTTTCCCAGCTTAGATATATAACTAGTCTCTCCTTTGCATCATTCTTCTTCTCCCTTTGTGCGCTACTACATTCCGCTTCCACCATCTACCACTGCCTTCCCTTCTAGAATTTGCCAATACAAAAGCATCATTACAGTGCTTCTAGTATGCATCCTTCTATGAAATCTCATCCTTGTTAATCAACCCTCAAATTGATTCATGCCTTTCTACAACCTTGAGAGAAAGACGGGGGAAATACCATAATTTCCCAGCATAAAGTTATCCCTTGCCCGAGAAGGTATTTGTGAAAGTTAATAAACAAATATGAACTTTGAGTAAGACATTTAAGGAATTAACCAAAATATTCAAATGAAAAAACGGGTGCATCCAGAAATTAACAAAGATGTACATCCAAATTAACACCTAAATATTATATGTTACACTTTACATTACACTCAATGGTGACAACTCTCCTTGCCAACCCTTCTCGTCTTACTGCTCAAGACCAACAGTTGGAACCTAATGGATCTGGGTCCAAATGAAATAAAATGAAATGACAATTAAAAAAAAAAACTGGATCCATGATTTGCTACTATGCCAATCTCCCAAGTTTGAAATAGTCAGCTCTTGATGGCTGAGATATTGCGGCATGGTGGTGCATTATGTGGTAGTTGCCCTTTGACTTACTCCCAAAACGTAAGCAAAGGTACCTGGACTAGCACAGATAGGTCTTAAAAAAAGTTAGCAATAACCTCGATGCTGACAAAGTTCTGCCTGGCATATGACCAGCCTAATATTTCATATGAATCACATCAGAACTATAAAGTGGTCCCCAAACCATGATAATCTCTATCAGACAGACTGACAAAAGTTGACACTATCAAATTTCTCCCTTTTGGGTAGCATAATATTTTTTTCCTCTTTCAATTTGGACGCACAAGTGTTCTTAGGGCCATTGTAAATAGTCTTTCCATCATAGTGCCTTAGATGTCCTACTAAGGAATGATTAGCAGTCATAGGAGCCACGTTAATTGATGCTTCATATGAATCACAATGGAGCAATGGAGTGGTCACTAGACTGTGACAATCCCCATATATAAAACATATAAAATTTGACACTTCATCAGATTCCTCCCCTTTAACGGAACTAGACTCTTCACTGGTTAGTGGAACAATCTTTTTCTCTTTAAATTCGAATAAATAAGTGTTCTTTAATCATATGTGAACAGTCTCTCTATCATACTGCAACAAATGTCCTAATAAGGTATGACTAGTAGTCATACGAGCCATGCCATACTAAACGTCTTTCTGATAGTAATTTCCTGTAGTGATTTTCATTAGGCACCACTTCATCCCCTCTCTTAAACCCACAACACATTGTAGGAATGTGGTAGCTTTTTAGTCTGCAAGTTTAATGCATCAATAACATGTTAAGAAACCGAATTCTCACATGATTTGCTACTAATTTTGACATTACAGACATGTCCATTTTGTTTTAAAAGGACTACTTTGCAACAACTTGTAGTTAGGTGGGGACCTTTGGGGTTGCAAAGACACGACACACGGATAACAAATTGTATGTATCATCTCCATCATACACGACAACCTCTTCATCAGTGTTTGAGTTAGTCTCTCACTCAATTTGGACATGCTCATGCTCAGACTTAACATCCTTGTCTCCATGTTTGCTCTAATGATCCTATTGACCATATTAGGGCATAATGACTAAACACGACCCAAAACTTGACATTTAAAACAATGGACATAGTTGTCAGTAACACGAGACTTGGATTGAGTGTTAAATGTAGACTCCTTGTCATTGTTAGTTGTCACAGATCTAGACTTGAATTTTGAGTTAAGAGTCATCCAACTACAAGGAGCTTGCTCTCCGTGTTGAAGAACTCAACTTAGGATGACTGAAACCATACAACTTAAACATGCGAGTCTCTTGTTTATGCTTTAGAGATCCCTTGACTTTCATGACATAGCTACAAGCCTTATCTATAATTTCTATTGTAATGCAATTGAATACATCAAAAATAGAGGAGTGAAGACCTGAAATATGCTTGGTGACCTATTGGCTCTTGGTCTCCGCAATTAGAACATGTAGTGATAGGTGATGGAACTCGGTAGTGTATTTTAACACAGTTTTAGTCCCTTTACAAAGCTCGAGACAAACTAGTATGCTCTCTCGACAAACTTTGAAAAGATGAAATTTGTCTGCATCAACTACTACATCAAGATCCATATGCGAATCATGTCCTCCATTTTTGCAACACAGCCCACCAGATGTACGTAAGTTCCTTAGGTTTGGTGGAGGCCAAGGGTACTTGGCAGTGCTCTGGAACATTATGGTAGTCGAAGGGAAACTGCATGACGTAGGTATAGTCAAAGAATGTCTCAACATCAAATTGACCTGTAAACTCAAGCAATCCAACTTCAGGCTATATGTGGAAGGTCTCTCCTACCCATGCTCTAGCTGCCTGTCATGAGGCATAGGATCTGTGGGGTGCTCGTTCCAAAAGACCTTATCATCTGAATCCTCAAACTCCAGTAAACCCTTGACTAGGTTAGTATTCTGTTGTGGGCACCGATCCTTAGTCCAAACTGGTGGTCACTCCTGTGATGCTTGCTCGTGTTGTATCTGTGTGCCTTGAGGGTACCCTTGTTGATCTCATAGAAGAGGAGGGACAAACATGCATGTTGGTCAGTGAGTGACCTGCAGGGCAGTAGGAACTGGTGCTACAACTAGGTATGGTGGAGGATGTGCAATGTACATTTGATTTTGGCTTTGGGTTGAATTGTAGTGTCCTGTTTGGGAATAGGTGTTACTTAATGGATTTATTTTGGGCCATTTCCTGAACTATGTACGTCAGATCCACACAATGATAGGTAGAACCCTAAACTGAGCTTTCGGGTTGAAGGCCAAGGCTGAAGCTCGATTCACGGTCTAGATGTGAGTAAGTCTGGTTTTGACCACACTCAAAGTTAAACTAGAGTATCGTTTGGATCCGAGTTGCGCATGGCATGATCTGTGATTGTGCATTGGGATCAAACAACATATTCTACATCTGATTCAAAAGTAAACCTAAATTAGATGAGCCTAGGTTGGTTAAGGTCAAAGGGTCAAACACAAACCTGGTGCTACAAAACCAAAAATCCGCCCCACTGGATCCAAATCTACTGGGCTTGAAAAATCAAAATGAGATGGCCTGAATCTTGTAAAGGGCTCAAGCAAACCAATGCCTATAAGATCATGTTCATTATTGCAACTGGGTCCATAGCAGATTTAGACCTGCCTGGGAGATTGATGGAGTTTCCCTACGGCAGGCCTATGGTAGTCGTTAAGGCCGAAGTTCGGGCCTCCTTGGTGAAGTAGGGAGCTACTAGTGGCCGCCACCTAACCGACAAAGCTTTCGGTAGCATCGTGCTGGCTGCCAAAAGAAGAAAGGCCAGTGAGAACTCTGTCCCCATGATCCATAGTTGTCAGTAGATAGGGGCCATCTCTCTGTAGATTTCCTCCCTAAAACAAAAAAACGCAGTGCAGATTTTGGGGAACAACATTTACCGATGGAATCATTGATGGGGGAAGGTTGTTTATCGTGGGCACTACTTCGTTGATATATGCAAGAAGCCATTCAGCACCACACCGACAAGGTGCGGAGAAACTGGTGATGGGTCTCCACTTGCTCCTATAAGCAATTGCTTTGGTGGGTCTATCAGCAGATTACATGCCACCTCTACTGGTTCGCCGGCCATCAAGGTTTTAGCTGCTTAACCTGACGTCACCATAATCTGGTGGTAGACGAGCGAACTTCATAATTCCCTTGTTTTTTAAACTTGTCTTCAACGCACCGAAACCTGCTATCAATGTCATTCAAACACTTCATTATCATTACTAGGGTCCAACTCATCCGCGTTTGATTTCTTGACTTGATTTTTTCATGAGCTACTTTTCCCTTTGTGCGTACCTATGGTTCACGTGTTTTGTCTACTGATTTAATCATCAAAAGCACAAGGTTTTCAAGCTTTTTTCTTGAATTATTTGATTCCTTTTATTTTGATTTATCTCCAATAGGACTGTATTCTAAGTCCTCAGCCATCACAAAGATTAGAAAATACGTTGTTTTGATACCAATCTGATGTAGTGTCTAGAGTTTCTTGCTGTAAACCCTACATACGAACACAACATAAGCAAACAAGGTCAAAGAATGAAAGGAGAATGCAATAAAAAAATTGAAATTGGGGAGAAATCTTCATTAGTCAATCAAGGAATAATCAAAATAAAAGAATGTGACCCATAAGTAAGGTCCCCCACTACATGGCCAACACTTTGATTTTAATGAATTCGGGTCCAGATGGGGCACAAAAAATACCAAAGGAAATAAAAACAAAATAAAATGAATACACAATTGGATCCACGATCCACTACTGCATCATATTTTCATGTGATTCAATGCACATCAATAGCCATCCTAATCATGGAGAGTAGTCTGGGTACGTGACATACATTCAACTGTCCCAAATAGTTATATTTCTAGGGTGCCTTCTAATTCATGGATCAGGCGGAGACACTCTTGATGACCCACCTAAGGCTATCCTAAACAATTATTAACTAACATGCTTATGCCAACATAGAGAAATTAAAAGCAAATGATATGAAACACATTCAATCTAATTTAGGGTTGATGGGTGGAGCAAGCAATGCTCACAAACATCATCAGCTGCAGATAAGATCATGACCGTCATACTGAGGTAGACAATTGTTCCACCCAATGAGGTAGACTACCATTATAGGAGCAATCAAATCCACGAGTATGAAGTTGGTGCGACAAACGACAGAAAATTTGGAGCGACCAAGAAATCCGTCAGCAAACTTCAGCATGAAACGTTGCCACAGAGAAAGCAAATGAAAACAGGAATTGATTCTACTGCTATAAACATCAACAGATCTGAATAAGCTTCTTCTTTACCTAATTGTATCTTCGGCGTTCTGATAATCATGTGCCACTAAATTAGAAAAATTAGAATGATAAATAGAAGGATTTTGCTGAAACAACGTATAAAGGAACTAATTTCAATCCAATATCAAGAAATAGAATTAACCGTCCAAGGATTTCGGAACAATAAGAGGAACAAGTATGCACCGAAAATCAACAAGAATTCAGAGAAACTATATGAACCAAAACATTTTCATTTCTTCAGAAAGAAAATTATACAATAACAATTATCAAATGTGTGAGCCTGAGTGAATGTACAGATACTATATACAAGATGTGAAAACTGGACAAGAAGATTCATAATTCGTCCAAATTAAGTATACCAACAAAGAATCATTAATAGTTCGACCCGTCGGAGAGGGGATGAAGGCTATCCTGGATGCCCAAGATGGAGAGTAACTTGCTCGCCTTGCTCCTGGCCCTCTCGCTCCAAACATCAACGAGATCGGTGATGGCGGCAACGACGGAGTCGACGCTTAGGATCCCTCGCACAACTTCATCACCGCCGCAACGGGCCAAGTTGAGTAGAGCAGACGCAGCGGTAAGTAAACTGCATGCCGATTGATTACTTCCAAAACCCCCAAATCGGAACTCCAAAATGCAAATCCCCAAATCTACAACGAAGAAGGAGAAGCGAGAGAGATATTGAGAGACTCACGAGGCAATAACAGAGGGGAAGGAGCGGCAACTGTGGCAGTGGTTGATGCTGCCCTGTCTCTGCGTCCCTCTTCCCTGCCGGTGAGAAGCCAGCGAAGAACAACTTAGGGTAAGAGAGAAAGGGAGAAAGGGAAGGCATCAGCAAGAGCAAGAGAGAAAGGGAGAAAGCGTACCGGCAGAGTGGAGAGCCGACGGTGAGAGCGGTGATGCCTCTGGTGCGATGATGAGAAGGCAGGAATGCGGGGGAGGAGGACCTGCGGAGGGAAGAGGAGAAGTGCGACGGACTATGAGATGAAAATGTCGAGCCGGTGAAATTTCACCTGCTCCCTTTTGCGTTAAACATGTGAAATGTCACCCCGTTTGATGTGTTTTCAGTCGGGTGGGTGAAATTTCACCCGCCCGTACACATTTCACCCTCCCCACGAGATTTCACCCGACAATCAAATGGACCCTTAAGGCTGTAGAAGATAAAATGCACAAAATCCATGAAGCTCACCAATATTCTTAGCCACAAACTACTGATGGAGTCCAAATGCAGCCTCCCAACTACTCATTCAGCCCACACATTACTAGAAAGTTCCAAAAGGACACTGGAAAACTGCTGCTGCAAAACCCAACTTGAGCTGATGGATTTGGGAAGGAAAATCGTGTGATTTTCCCCAAAACCAACATTGCCCAACATGAATATATATATATATATATATATAGAGAGAGAGAGAGAGACTGATTTACCCCTTTCTTGTGTCCTCTTTCTTCTTTTTTTCTTCAACAACATTTGATGCCTGTTTCCCTCCAAACTAACACACACACACAAATAAATTTAGTGATCTCACGTCTTGGACTTCGGCAAAAATTGACTTTCACGGATGGCCATTTTGTTAATGTCAGTGAATCTACCTTTTTTTTTTTGCAGTGACATATACAATATATATGTGTACAAATATACACATATATATATGTATATTAAATGTGTATGCATGCGGTACATATATAACATGTAACAGTTGATATACATTTATATATAAAGTATGTATATATATATATATATAAATATTATATGTATATATGTACATATATAATATACATAATGTATTACGTGTATTATATATTACAATATGTACAACATATAATACAACATTATTTACTTATTCACATATTATATATCTTAATAGTATGTAACATATGTACGTATGAATATACGTATACGCATATGTAAACGTTACGTAATACTTGTTGTATATATATATATGTACATACATGTATTATGTAACATTATATATATGCATTGTATCCAAAGAGAGTTATGTTTATCGGTGACGGCGGCAACGACGGAGTCGACGGTTTGGATATCCCGCACAGCTTCCTCACCGCCGCAACGGGCCAAGTTGAGTAGAGCAGACACAGTGGTAAGTATACTGCATGCAGATTGATTACTTCCAAAACCCCCAAATCGGAACTCCAAAATGCAAATCCCCAAATCTACAACAAAGGAGGAGAAGCGAGAGAGATATTGAGAGACTCACGGGGCAGTAACAGAGGGGAAGGAGTGGCAACTATGGCAGTGGTTGATGCTGCCCGGTCTCTGCGTCCCTCTTCCCTGCCGGTGAGAAGCCAGCGAAGAACAACTTAGGGTAAGAGAGAAAGGGAGAAAGGGAAGGCATCAGCAAGAGCAAGAGAGAAAGGGAGAAAGCGTACCGGCGGAGTGGAGAGCCGACGGTGAGAGCGGTGACGCCTCTGGTGCGATGATGAGAAGGCAGGAATGCGGGGGAGGAGGACCTGCGGAGGGAAGAGGAGAGGTGCGACGGACTATGAGATGAAAATGTCGAGCGGGTGAAATTTCACCTGCTCCCTTTTGCGTTAAACATGTGAAATGTCACCCCGTTTGATGTGTTTTCAGTCGGGTGGGTAAAATTTCACCCGCCCGTACACATTTCACCCTCCCCACGAGATTTCACCCGACAATCAAATGGACCCTTAAGGCTGTAGAAGATAAAATGCACAAAATCCATGAAGCTCACCAATATTCTTAGCCACTAACTACTGATGGAGTCCAAATGCAGCCTCCCAACTACTCATTCAGCCCACACATTACTAGAAAGTTCCAAAAGGACACTGGAAAACTGCTGCTGCAAAACCCAACTTGAGCTGATGGATTTGGGAAGGAAAATCGTGTGATTTTCCCCAAAACCAACATGGCCCAACATGAATATATATATATATATATATATATATATATATATATATATAGAGAGAGAGAGAGAGAGAGAGAGAGAGAGAGAGAGAGAGACTCATTTACCCCTTTCTTGTGTCCTCTTTCTTCTTTTTTTCTTCAACAACATTTGATGCCTGTTTCCCTCCAAACTAACACACACACAAATAAATTTAGTGATCTCACGTCTTGGACTTCGGTAAAAATTGACTTTCACGGATGGCCATTTTGTTAATGTCAGTGAATCTACCTTTTTTTTTTGCAGTGACATATACAATATATATGTGTACAAATATACACATATATATATGTATATTAAATGTGTATGCGTGCGGTACATATATAACATGTAACAGTTGATATACATTTATATATAAAGTATGTATATATATACATATATAAATCTTATATGTATATATGTACATATATAATATACATAATGTATTACGTGTATTATATATTACAATATGTACAACATATAATACAACATTATTTACTTATTCACATATTATATATCTTAATAGTATGTAACATATGTACGTATGAATATACGTATACGCAAATGTAAACGTTATGTAATACTTGTTGTATATATATATGTACAATAATGTATTATATAACATTATATATATGCATTGTATCCAAAGAGAGTTATGTTTATCGGTGACGGCGGCAACGACGGAGTCGACGGTTTGGATCTCCCGCACAGCTTCATCACCGCCGCAACGGGCCAAGTTGAGTAGAGCAGACACAGTGGTAAGTATACTGCATGCAGATTGATTACTTCCAAAACCCCCAAATCGGAACTCCAAAATGCAAATCCCCAAATCTACAACAAAGGAGGAGAAGCGAGAGAGATATTGAGAGACTCACGGGGCAGTAACAGAGGGGAAGGAGTGGCAACTATGGCAGTGGTTGATGCTGCCCTGTCTCTGTGTCCCTCTTCCCTGCCGGTGAGAAGCCAGCGAAGAACAACTTAGGGTAAGAGAGAAAGGGAGAAAGGGAAGGCATCAGCAGGAGCAAGAGAGAAGGGGAGAAAGCGTACCGGCGGAGTGGAGAGCCGACGGTGAGAGCGGTGACGCCTCTGGTGCGATGATGAGAAGGCAGGAAGGCGGGGGAGGAGGACCTGCGGAGGGAAGAGGAGAGGTGCGACGGACTATGAGATGAAAATGTCGAGCCGGTGAAATTTCACCTGCTCCCTTTTGCGTTAAACATGTGAAATGTCACCCCGTTTGATGTGTTTTCAGTCGGGTGGGTGAAATTTCACCCGTCCGTACACATTTCACCCTCCCCACGAGATTTCACCCGACAATCAAATGGACCCTTAAGGCTGTAGAAGATAAAATGCACAAAATCCATGAAGCTCACCAATATTCTTAGCCACTAACTACTGATGGAGTCCAAATGCAGCCTCCCAACTACTCATTCAGCCCACACATTACTAGAAAGTCCCAAAAGGACACTGGAAAACTGCTGCTGCAAAACCCAACTTGAGCTGATGGATTTGGGAAGGAAAATCGTGTGATTTTCCCCAAAACCAACATGGCCCATCATGAATATATATATATATATAGAGAGAGAGAGAGAGAGGGACTCATTTACCCCTTTCTTGTGTCCTCTTTCTTCTTTTTTTCTTCAACAACATTTGATGCCTGTTTCCCTCCAAACTAACACACACACAAATAAATTTAGTGATCTCACGTCTTGGACTTCGGCAAAAATTGACTTTCACGGATGGCCATTTTGTTAATGTCAGTGAATCTACCTTTTTTTTTTTGCGGTGACATATACAATATATATGTGTACAAATATACACATATATATATGTATATTAAATGTGTATGCGTGCGGTACATATATCACATGTAACAGTTGATATACATTTATATATAAAGTATGTAAATATATACATATATAAATATTATATGTATATATGTACATATATAATATACATAATGTATTACGTGTATTATATATTACAATATGTACAACATATAATACAACATTATTTACTTATTCACATATTATATATCTTAATAGTATGTAACATATGTACGTATGAATATACGTATACGCATATGTAAACGTTATGTAATACTTGTATATATATATGTACATACATGTATTATATAACATTATATATATGCATTGTATCCAAAGAGAGTTATGTTTATCGGTGACGGCGGCAACGACGGGGTCGACGGCTTGGATCTCCCGCACAGCTTCATCACCGCCGCAACGGGCCAAGTTGAGTAGAGCAGACACAGTGGTAAGTATACTGCATGCAGATTGATTACTTCCAAAACCCCCAAATCGGAACTCCAAATTGCAAATCCCCAAATCTACAACAAAGGAGGAGAAGCGAGAGAGATATTGAGAGTCTCACGGGGCAGTAACAGAGGGGAAGGAGTGGCAACTATGGCAGTGGTTGATGCTGCCCTGTCTCTGCGTCCCTCTTCCCTGCGGGTGAGAAGCCAGCGAAGAACAACTTAGGGTAAGAGAGAAAGGCAGAAGTGGAAGGCATCAGCAAGAGCAAGAGAGAAAGGGAGAAAGCGTACCGGCCGAGTGGAGAGCCGACGGTGAGAGCGGTGACGCCTCTGGTGCGATGATGAGAAGGCAGGAATGCGGGGGAGGAGGACCTGCGGAGGGAAGAGGAGAGGTGCGACGGACTATGAGATGAAAATGTCGAGCGGGTGAAATTTCACCTGCTCCCTTTTGCGTTAAACTTGTGAAATGTCACCCCGTTTGATGCGTTTTCAGTCGGGTGGGTGAAATTTCACCCGCCCGTACACATTTCACCCTCCCCACGAGATTTCACCCGACAATCAAATGGACCCTTAAGGCTGTAGAAGATAAAATGCACAAAATCCGTGAAGCTCACCAATATTCTTAGCCACTAACTACTGATGGAGTCCAAATGCAGCCTCCCAACTACTCATTCAGCCCACACATTACTAGAAAGTTCCAAAAGGACACTGGAAAACTGCTGCTGCAAAACCCAACTTGAGCTGATGGATTTGGGAAGGAAAATCGTGTGATTTTCCCCAAAACCTACATGGCCCAACATGAATATATATATATATATATATATAGAGAGAGAGAGAGAGAGAGACTCATTTACCCCTTTCTTGTGTCCTCTTTCTTCTTTTTTTCTTCAACAACATTTGATGCCTGTTTCCCTCCAAACTAACACACACACAAATAAATTTAGTGATCTCACGTCTTGTACTTCGGCAAAAATTGACTTTCACGGATGGCCATTTTGTTAATGTCAGTGAATCTACCTTTTTTTTTTGCAGTGACATATACAATATATATGTGTACAAATATACACATATATATATGTATATTAAATGTGTATGCGTGCAGTACATATATAACATGTAACAGTTGATATACATTTATATATAAAGTATGTATATATATACATATATAAATATTATATGTATATATGTTCATATATAATATACATAATGTATTACGTGTATTATATATTACAATATGTACAACATATAATACAACATTATGTACTTATTCACATATTATATATCTTAGTAGTACGTAACATATGTACGTACGAATATACATATACGCATATGTAAACGTTCCGTAATACTTGTTGTATATATATATGTACATACATGTATTATATAACATTATAAATATGCATTGTATCCAAAGAGAGTTATGTTTATCGGTGACGGCGGCAACGACGGAGTCGACGGTTTGGATCTCCCGCACAGCTTCATCACCGCCGCAACGGGCCAAGTTGAGTAGAGCAGACACAGTGGTAAGTATACAGCATGCAGATTGATTACTTCCAAAACCCCCAAATCGGAACTCCAAAATGCAAATCCCCAAATCTACAACAAAGGAGGAGAAGCGAGAGAGATATTGAGAGACTCACGGGGCAGTAACAGAGGGGAAGGAGTGGCAACTATGGCAGTGGTTGATGCTGCCCTGTCTCTGCATCCCTCTTCCCTGCCGGTGAGAAGCCAGCGAAGAACAACTTAGGGTAAGAGAGAAAGGGAGAAAGGGAAGGCATCAGCAAGAGCAAGAGAGAAAGGGAGAAAGCGTACCGGCCGAGTGGAGAGCCGACGGTGAGAGCGGTGACGCCTCTGGTGCGATGATGAGAAGGCAGGAATGCGGGGGAGGAGGACCTGCGGAGGGAAGAGGAGAGGTGCGACGGACTACGAGATGAAAATGTCGAGCCGGTGAAATTTCACCTGCTCCCTTTTGCGTTAAACATGTGAAATGTCACCCCGTTTGATGTGTTTTCAGTCGGGTGGGTGAAATTTCACCCGCCCGTACACATTTCACCCTGCCCACGAGATTTCACCCGACAATCACATGGACCCTTAAGGCTGTAGAAGATAAAATGCACAAAATCCATGAAGCTCACCAATATTCTTAGCCACTAACTACTGATGGAGTCCAGATGCAGCCTCCCAACTACTCATTCAGCCCACACATTACTAGAAAGTTCCAAAAGGACACTGGAAAACTGCTGCTGCAAAACCCAACTTGAGCTGATGGAGTTGGGAAGGATAATCGTGTGATTTTCCCCAAAACCAACATGTCCCAACATGAATATATATATATATATATAGAGAGAGAGAGAGAGAGAGGGACTGATTTACCCCTTTCTTGTGTCCTCTTTCTTCTTTTTTTCTTCAACAACATTTGATGCCTGTTTCCCTCCAAACTAACACACACACAAATAAATTTAGTGATCTCACGTCTTGGACTTCGGCAAAAATTGACTTTCACGGATGGCCATTTTGTTAATGTCAGTGAATCTACCTTTTTTTTTTTTGCAGTGACATATACAATATATATGTGTACAAATATACACATATATATATGTATATTAAATGTGTATGCGTGCGGTACATATATAACATGTAACAGTTGATATACATTTATATATAAAGTATGTATATGTATACATATATAAATATTATATGTATATATGTACATATATAATATACATAATGTATTACGTGTACTATATATTACAATATGTACAACATATAATACAACATTATTTACTTATTCACATATTATATATCTTAATAGTATGTAACATATGTACGTATGAATATACGTATACGCATATGTAAACGTTACGTAATACTTGTTGTATATATATATGTACATACTGTTAAGTCTGTACGCATCAATGTAAAGGGATCGGGTCTGGATCGGGTCTGTTCAGACCCGATCCACTTCGTTTTTATGTCTTCACGTCTAAGTGGTGGCACCTCTTGTAATTACTTCATGTTTTATTCCTCTTTTTGTTGTAACCTAATTAGGTTTATGTTTTAATAATAGAGATCAAGCATAGTGTGGCTGCATTGGCCGCCGGTTCTCTTACCTTCATTGCCTTCTTCTATTCTCTATTCTCCATCCTCCTTATTTTCAGACGGAGAGACGTGATTCGGTGATGTTTTAGTGAAGATTCTCACACATACATGTATTATATAACATTATATATATGCATTGTATCCAAAGAGAGTTATGTTTATCGGTGACGGCGGCAACGACGGTGTCGACGGCTTGGATCTCCCGCACAGCTTCATCACCGCCGCAACGGGCCAAGTTGAGTAGAGCAGACACAGTGGTAAGTATACTGCATGCAGATTGATTACTTCCAAAACCCCCAAATCGGAACTCCAAATTGCAAATCCCCAAATCTACAACAAAGGAGGAGAAGCAAGAGAGATATTGAGAGACTCACGGGGCAGTAACAGAGGGGAAGGAGTGGCAACTATGGCAGTGGTTGATGCTGCCCTGTCTCTGTGTCCCTCTTCCCTGCCGGTGAGAAGCCAGCGAAGAACAACTTAGGGTAAGAGAGAAAGGGAGAAAGGGAAGGCATCAGCAAGAGCAAGAGAGAAAGGGAGAAAGCGTACCGGCGGAGTGGAGAGCCAACGGTGAGAGCGGTGACGCCTCTGGTGCGATGATGAGAAGGCAGGAATGCGGGGGAGGAGGACCTGCAGAGGGAAGAGGAGAGGTGCGACGGACTATGAGATGAAAATGTCGAGCCGGTGAAATTTCACCTGCTCCCTTTTGCGTTAAACATGTGAAATGTCACCCCGTTTGATGTGTTTTCAGTCGGGTGGGTGAAATTTCACCCGCCCGTACACATTTCACCCTGCCCACGAGATTTCACCCGACAATCACATGGACCCTTAAGGCTGTAGAAGATAAAATGCACAAAATCCATGAAGCTCACCAATATTCTTAGCCACTAACTACTGATGGAGTCCAAATGCAGCCTCCCAACTACTCATTCAGCCCACACATTACTAGAAAGTTCCAAAAGGACACTTTAAAACTGCTGCTGCAAACCCCAACTTGAGCTGATGGATTTGGGAAGGAAAATCGTGTGATTTTCCCCAAAACCAACATGGCCCAACATGAATATATATATATATATATATATATATATAGAGAGAGAGAGAGAGAGAGGGACTCATTTACCCCTTTCTTGTGTCCTCTTTCTTCTTTTTTTCTTCAACAACATTTGATGCCTGTTTCCCTCCAAACTAACACACACACAAATAAATTTAGTGATCTCACGTCTTGGACTTCGGCAAAAATTGACTTTCACGGATGGCCATTTTGTTAATGTCAGTGAATCTACCTTTTTTTTTTGCAGTGACATATACAATATATATATTTACAAATATGCACATATATATATGTATATTAAATGTGTATGCGTGCGGTACATATATAACATGTAACAGTTGATATACATTTATATATAAAGTATGTATATGTATACATATATAAATATTATATGTATATATGTACATATATAATATACATAATGTATTACGTGTATTATATATTACAATATGTACAACATATAATACAACATTATTTACTTATTCACATATTATATATCTTAATAGTATGTAACATATGTACGTATGAATATACGTATACGCATATGTAAACGTTACGTAATACTTGTTGTATATATATATGTACATACATGTATCATATAACATTATATATATGCATTGTATCCAAAGAGAGTTATGTTTATCGGTGACGGCGGCAACGACGGAGTCGACGGTTTGGATCTCCCGCACAGCTTTATCACCGCCGCAATGGGCCAAGTTGAGTAGAGCAGACACAGTGGTAAGTATACTGCATGCAGATTGATTACTTCCAAAACCCCCAAATCGGAACTCCAAAATGCAAATCCCCAAATCTACAACAAAGGAGGAGAAGCGAGAGAGATATTGAGAGACTCACGGGGCAGTAACAGAGGGGAAGGAGTGGCAACTATGGCAGTGGTTGATGCTTCCCTGTCTCTGCGTCCCTCTTCCCTGCCGGTGAGAAGCCAGCGAAGAACAACTTAGGGTAAGAGAGAAAGGGAGAAAGGGAAGGCATCAACAAGAGCAAGAGAGAAAGGGAGAAAGCGTACCGGCGGAGTGGAGAGCCGACGGTGAGAGCGGTGACGCCTCTGGTGCGATGATGACAAGGCAGGAATGCGGGGTAGGAGGACCTCCGGAGGGAAGAGGAGAGGTGCGACGGACTACGAGATGAAAATGTCGAGCCGGTGAAATTTCACCTGCTCCCTTTTGCGTTAAACATGTGAAATGTCACCCCGTTTGATGTGTTTTCAGTCGGGCGGGTGAAATTTCACCCGCCCGTACACATTTCACCCTCCCCACGAGATTTCACCCGACAATCAAATGGACCCTTATGGCTGTAGAAGATAAAATGCCCAAAATCCATGAAGCTCACCAATATTCTTAGCCACTAACTACTGATGGAGTCCAAATGCAGCCTCCCAACTACTCATTCAGCCCACACATTACTAGAAAGTTCCAAAAGGACACTGGAAAACTGCTGCTGCAAAACCCAACTTGAGCTGATGGATTTGGGAAGGAAAATCATGTGATTTTCCCCAAAACCAACATGGCCCAACATGAATATATATATATATATATATATATATATATATATATATATATATAGAGAGAGAGAGAGAGAGAGAGAGAGAGAGAGAGAGTGGTTGCTTACCTCCTCACTCATTTTCCTCTTTCTTGCTTTCTATGATCACTCGGTAGATTGATCAATGTCCCTTCCATGCTGCCTTGTCCCTTGTTTATAGTCAGAGAAGATTTGCTATTTACATGATTGAGGGTTACATGTGGACCCTCACCGCCTTATCTCCTAATTTGTCACATTAGGAGTCTTGGTTTTTTTTGCGTTACACATGTCGCACCTACAACGGGTGTCTTTATAGTAGGACCCTCCACTATGTTGTGATCCTTATCTTCAACTTTTTCCTATTGTAATGATAAGACTCCATGATTGCACGAAGAGTCTTCATGCTTGTCTTCAGCCTTGTCTTTTTCTAATGATAAGGCTCCATTATTGCATAGAGAATCTTCTTTAGCCTTGTCCTTTTGCAATGATAAGGCTTTATTTCTTCTCTTCGCACGATTTTCAGCCTGCCATATCTTGCAGCGATAAGGCCCTACTTTAGCTTATGCTTTTTCAAGCTTTAGCTTTTTTTTCTGATGTATCAGCCAACCGAACCTCATCTTCTAGAAAAAGTATATTTCTCTTTTTCTGTTCGTCGTTAGAGTAGCTTTCATGAGGATGTGCTTTCTTCAGATTCTGAAGATATTTTTAAGTGGCGTCCCCATTTTGTTGTAAAGTCGCCATGTCTAGATGTCATGCCTGGTTTTGGCTCAATTCTTTCGATTCAAAAGGTTTTAACCATTTCTCCTTCAGAGTTTGTTTCTGTAGCTCTTTCCCAACCACAGACATAGCATATATGCTTCTCATGTTTAATGAGATTGCAGTAAAATTTTGCAGTTTCTTGAGAACACATATGTACATATGAACATACGTATACACATGTAAACATTACGTTATACTTGTTGTATATATAGCATTGCAGAATCATCGTCAGAAGCAGCAGGACACATTTTCATGGTAGCCAAAACAAAAGGGAAAGAAGTCATGCTATCAACAGAGTCTGAATCAGAACCCGAAGAGTCAGATTGCAAAAGCGAATTTTGCAACAACAAGCCCCCATGAAATCATTCACAGTGACAGTAGTAACACTGACTCAGACGATTCAGCATCCAGCGAATCAGAAAATGAAAGAGTTTATTCTGAAGATGAAGTCCCAATAGCCCCAAAGCGTCAGGAAAAATGGGCAGTCTCAGAAAAGATGGCAAAGGCTATACAAGAAAAAGGTACTACTCCGATCAATTTTTAGAATTTTACACCAAAAAGTAGCCTAAAAAATTCTGAGATTAAGCAGATCAAAAAAATGTCCTTATCCGATCTTTCCGTTATTGTCTGAGTCCAAATTGCTGCGGATAAAAGAAAAAAATGGAAAAAAGGACAAGCCTTCATCGACACTGGTGCAAATCTGAATTTTTGCAAAAGGGAGATAATTAGCGATTGACTATATTACCCCGAAGGAACCAGAGTTGAAACTACGAATGGCGAAAGAAGGCTCCATTATTTTGCTCTCAATGTTCCGGTTAAACTCTGAGAAAAAACGATTAGTGCAAATTTTGTACAGATCGATGATGCCGGACATGACATTGGGCTCGGGTCAGTAACTCTAGACGAAATTGGCCCATATAGTATATGCAAGGATTGCATTGTGTTCCGAATAGGAAAGGAACAACAAGTTGTTCCCAGGTTGTCTGCCTTTTTCAAAAGGAAGCAAAACAAAAGAAGAAACAAAGAAGACAAAAACAACCACATGACTTTACTTCAAATCATGAAGCAATAGCTTCAATTTGAAGAAGAATTTGAAAGGATCAAGGTTATCAAAGACATAAATCTTCTAGCAGGACAAAGAATAGATTGCTTGCCTGAATTCACACAGGTGGTAGAAAGATTGAAGTCTTGTTGTGTTGAACACCCATTGCAGTTTTGGGACAAGGACTCCCCAACAACACACATACCAACTATGCACAATATTTCTGTACAGAGCAAACCTATTGTGGGTTCTGAACTCGATAGAAAAGAGATTATATCTCAAATACAGGAACTGGAAGAAAAAGGCCTGATTCAAAAATCTGAGTCACACTATGCAAGCACAAGCTTCATAGTCAGAAATCATGTTCAAATCAAGAGAGGAAAAACTAAAATGGTTATTAACTACATTCCTCTGAACAATGTGACTGTAGATATAAAATGGCCTTTACCAAGTAAAGAAGTCCTAATACAAAGGGCAGCCCAAGGCAAGATTTTCTCTAAATTCGATTGCAAGTCGGGCTATCACCAGATTAAGGTTGCAGAAGAAGATAGACACAAAACGGCTTTGAACACTCCGTTTGGCTTGTACGAATGGCTAGTTATGCCATTTGGACTTAAAAATGCACCCTCACAGTTTCAAAGACGCATGGATGAAATTTTCAAAGGTTAAACATAAATTGTTTTATTTGTTGTCGATATCCTAGCAACACAGATGGAAATGCAATATGTGATAATGGTACTTGTATTATGCCTAACAGAACTTAAACCAGATCTAGTTTTGTCTTTGAGGAATCTGATCTTGAGAAAATAATAATAAGACTTGAAAATTTTAGAGAAAATGTTGAAGAATTTAAAACACAAAATAAAAAACAGCTTCTTGAATTTCAAGAGCAAATCAACCATCTCCAAAAGGTTAAGGAGAAGGGAGAAGAACATGTAATTACCAAATATGGTAATAAAATAAAACTTGAAAAATCACTAAGTTTTATTCATCATAAGAATTCAGATGACCCTCATTTTTACCAACTAATGGTGAGATACACGCTGATACTTGAAGACACTATTATTGAAGTCAAAGTACTCATAGACACAGGATGCACCATAACAATCCTAGATGAGTCTTTAATTGATCCAAAATATACTAAACCATCGGGAAAACCCATAGTTTCAAACACACTGTCTGGTGATAATTTGGAATACACTACTACATTTATTTCAAAAGTTAGAGTAAAAATCCAACTTACTAATGAAGACAGAGGTTTTACTATCCAACTTTCTTGTCCAAAGATCTATATTGGAAACCTTCATTGTAAACCTACACATTTTGTTATTGGTCTTAGCTTCCTTATTGGAGTTAATCATGGAATGTTGCTAACCCAAAAACAATTACAGATTTTCTATGAGCCTCTTAGCTGGCTTGATGAAATTCTCTACAAGCCTGAAATTTTCACTACCAATAAAGTTTGAAATAAAGAGTGCGAGAAAAGCGTGGTGGGACCATAAAAAAATCATCCACCTCCACCTTCACTACAAGATGAATGCAATGTAATAAGCAAGCCATGATGTGTCAAACTATCATGGATAAGGAATATATCTCTACCTTTCTAGAACATGAAGTAAAATATCATCTAATTCCGAATTTTCAAGGATTAGTTGATATTGATCTTGATAGATTTGGAACATTTGAGTATGTTCAAGATATGAAAAAGAATCATTAAATTGTTTTGAACAAGTTAGAATTAATTCAAGTTACCGGAAATAGATGACCTAATTTCTAGGCTATCAAAACTTGAAATCATAGGAGATAATCCCCATAAATATTGGGAGAAAAATCAAGTTACGCGTAAACTTGACATAATCAATCCTGATTTAAGGATAAAGACAACTAATATCAAACTCTCTTTAGAAGAAGAGAAAGATATGGCGAACCATATAAAAGATCTGTTTAACTTAAAGGTTATTAGTATGAATATTAGCTCTCACAGGTCTATAGCGTTTATTGTAAATAAACACTCTGAACAGGTGAGAAGAAAATCAATTACACAAGGTTGAATGATAATACTAGGGATGATAGATATGACTTCCCAGATAAAGATTCCTTGATCCAACGAATCCAGGATAAAAAAATATTTTTCAAAATTTGACTGTAAGAGTGGTTTCTGTCAGAATGGAAGAAAGTTCTACACCATGGACTGCTTTCACTTGTTCCCAAGGAGATTACTAGTGGACTATAATGCCTTTTGGCTTGAAAAAGGCCCCTAGTGTTTTTCAAAGAAAAATGGACCTTGCTATAGAAAACTACAGAGAATTTTCTATAGTTTTTATTGATGACATCTTTGTTTTCTCAAAGACTAAGAAAAAGCATATTATTCATCTCAAAAAGGTATTTGAAACCTTTGAGGAAAACATAATCATAATTTCCAAAAAGAAAATAGAGTTGATGAAAACTCACATAAAATTTTTGGGAACTGAGATTGACAATAGATATATTTAACTGCAGCCACATATAGTTGAAAAAATCATTAAAGATTTCCGTGATAGAATTGAGGATAAGAAGATGCTTCAACAATTTTTGGGGAATCTTAAATTATGCCAAACCTTGCATTCCTCATATGCATAATCTTGTATCAGGACTTTATGCAAAATTAAGACCAAATATTGTCCTATTCTTTAATGAAGAACATATAAACCAGGTAAAAAATGAAGAACATATAAACCAGGTCAAAAAGATTAAGGAATTAATGCAACAGCTAAAACCCCTAAGGTAACCACTTAATTCGGATTACTTAAGAATCCAAACTGATAGATCACATCTTGGATGGGGAGCGGTGTTGCTTGCTAAACCGTCAACCATAAATCAAGTGAAGAAATTTGCAGATATGCTTCTGGTAAATTTCAAGAAAAAGGTAATATATCATCAATTGATATAGAACTTTTAGCAAGCTCATATGCTTTAAAGGCATTTGAATTGTTGATTTTAAGAAAAGCTTTTACAATCCGAACTGATTGTGAAGCTATTGTTAAGTTTCATTCATAGTTACATGAAACACACAAGAGATCATTTGCAAGAAGATAGCTCAACTTCAGGGATATTATAACTCAATATTCCTCTCAGTGTACTTTTGAGCATACCAAAGGTAAAGACTATTGCATTGCTGACACCTTATCCAGATTGCTTAATTTGCAGGAATGGAAGGCATTCTTGAAAAAATCTTGAAGGCAGTTGATATGTTTTTCGAGCTCAGAAAAATGAAGACTTATGAAAAGAAGTTGTTATGCACTTTTCCGGTAATCAACTTTCCAACTTCTAGTTTAGTTTGTCATACAACATTGAAGCAGGTACACCAAGAACTTAACTTCATGAGCTTGTGTAGACTCTAGATAAAGCCGTCCAATTGAGGTGAGACAGATATGGCTGATTAGGGAAGCTCGTGCTTTATCAAAAACTAGTTCAGTTCAATCCATCATTCCCACCATAGGTATATAGCACCAGCCATAGCAGGATAGTCTCCCTCTTGATGCGCATTAAGCCACTTCTAAAGCATAGATTTAGGATCCTTTTCCAAACATATGTCCTGCAACTAGTGACTAACCCTTTTGCCTGACACTATAGTCTTGGAGAACATTTTTTTCAGCAGAAACTACTGCTTCTAAAACACCAAAATATGATCCATGCCAAAATGAACCAATAGGGACAAACTCTATCAGTCTATGAAAGAAAAACATATCTCACTGCTTTGATGTCCAAACTAAAAGACATAGTCCAAATCACTTAGCCAAATCCACTGTGAGAAACAACATCAAAAGTCTACCACCTACTGATATGATGTACCTCATCATTAGCCACAACAAGCACCACATAAAACATTTTTGAAGGAAATGCCCCATGAATGAATGAAAGTAACTACAAGTAAAAGTACACTCTGAAAATGAAACTCGCAAAAAATGCACTAAGTAAAGTTAAGAGTTCAGAACTGCAAAATAAAAATAAAGAAGAATCAAAGAATCAAGATGCATGACATACAGTGGGTCTTGGTGGTTGTGGATATACTGCTCATCGGCACCCATTACCTGAAAGAAAGAAAGACATCAAAGCACAGAGTAAGAATATCATACATTTCCTACCCAAAACAGTAAAATAATAAGCCAACGAAAGAAAATAAAACCTTTAGATCTTTAAATTTTTTGTAATCCTTGTTTTTTTTTCCTATCCTTTGCTTCGAAACATCACAAATTTTGTTACTGTTTTTGTGTGCATCACGTGCAAGCTCAGCTAAAAAAGCTTCTCTTGCAGCATCAGATTTCTCAGTTGCATCTTTTTCCACTAAATCTTCAAGGTGGGCCTGCCATGAGTAGTTATCAGAGTAACTGAAAACATATGAAAAGAAAGTTCAATCATGAGAAAAAGAAATGTGAAACATTTTGAAGAATAAATCCAAACCCTCAAGAATGATTTTGTAAGCGGCATAATAACTGCCCGATAATCAAGGGCACAAATTGGGCCCATCTTTGATCACCAATTGCTGCATGCTATAAACATTCCGCATGATCCTAGCATCAATTTTGTTGAGCTGCAGGGTTAGCAACCATACATATCAAACTCAGAAACATGACAAATTTTGGAATGTTTGATTTGAACAACAAGATATAAGTAAAATGGACCACCAAAGATAACTGTTCCTTCTGTCCCTGAATGGCATCGTTGATGCAAGAATCCATTTGGTTCATCAAATCATGCATCTGCCACTCACCATCTTTGGCACTCTCCACATCACACAGATGAGATGTGACATTTTCATCATATCTAAACTGAGTTGCACTCAGCGCCTTGTGCCTCTTTAAGTACATTCGTGACAACATCGAGCTCAAGCTTACTATTTGCAAAAACAGAGTGGTTTTTGTAGAAACACGAACCACAAAGAGAGAGAGTGGAGAACGAACACACAATCTATGTGGAAAACCTCAGAAAGAGGTGAAAAACCACGGGGAGGCTCTGACCTAGGGGCACACCGCAACCCTAGGAGAGAGAAAATTATATTTCACTTAATTCAACACTAAACACAAGTGACAATATAAAGAGGGAGAGAGGAGAAGCCGCCTAGGGTACCGAGCCCACCTCGGTACCCGTGCCCCATAGAACCGGGTCCAGGAATGGATCCGGTTCCCACAGCAACATATTCTAACACTCCCCCTCAAGCTTGGCATACATGTCAAACATGCCAAGCTTGCTAACATTCTTTTCGAATGAAGAAGTACAAAGCCCTTTAGTTAGGACGTCTGCAACTTGATCTTCAGACTTCATATATGGCAGAATCAGCTCCTTTGAGTCAATGCGTTCCCGGATAAAATGACGGTCAATCTCCACATGTTTGGTCCTGTCATGTAGAACTGGATTATTGGCAAGATTAATCGCAGACTTGTTGTCACAGTACATCTTCATTTTATCTCCCAGTTCCACACCAATATCAGTCAAAAGAATCTTCAGCCACAGCATCTCTGTAACCCCCATTGCAACAGTCCTGTACTCAGCCTCAGCACTAGACCTCGAACATACTTCTTGCCTCTTACTTCTCCAAACAACTAGGTTACCTCCAAGAAAGATACAATACCCTGTAGTAGACCTCCTTGTGTCAGTGCAACCTGCCCAATCTGCATCTGAGTAGCCCTCAATAGTAAGTTTGTCTTGTCGAGTATACAGCAGTCCTTTTCCTGGGTCATTCTTTAGATATCCCAACACTCTTTCTGCACTCTTCCAGTGACAATCCGTGGGAGCATGCATAAATTGACTTAGCATATTTACCGCATACGTGATATCAGGGCGAGTTAGAGTAAGATAGATAAGCTTACCTACTAGCCTCTGATATCGCCCTTTTCCTTCCTCATCCAGAATAGTGCCCGTCTTGATACTTATCTTAGTTCCCGACTCTATAGGAGTAAGATAGGGCCTACAACCAAGTTTGCCTGTCTCCTTTAGTAAGTCAAGAGTGTACTTCCTTTGATTCATAACCAGCCCTGTCTCTGATCGAGCAATCTCTATCCCCAGAAAGTATCTCAGCTTACCCAGATCCTTGAGGTCGAATTCTTTAGCTAATCTCTCCTTCATCTTTCTGTTTTCTTCTTCGTCACTGCCAGTGACAATCATATCATCAACGTAGAGAAGGAGAAGACTCACCAGACCACCTCTCTGCTTTATGAATAGGGTATGATCTCCATTTCCTTGCTTGTACCCAGTAGACTTCATAACGATCCTTAGTCTCTCAAACCAAGCTCTAGGCGACTGCTTCAAGCCATACAAAGCTTTCTTGAGGTGACAACATTTTCCCTCTTGAACATACCCGGGAGGCATGCTCATATAGACTTCTTCCTCCAGATGGCCGTTCAAGAACGCATTTTTAACATCAAGCTGGTCCATGCGCCACTTCCTGTGCACAGCAAGAGCAAGAATAACCCTCACGGTCTTCAACTTTGCAACAGGGGCAAAGGTCTCAAGATAGTCGATCCCATACTTCTGGCTGAACCCCTTTGCAACCAAACGAGCTTTATATCGATCTACAGTGCCATCAGGTTTGTACTTCACGTTGTAAACCCACTTAGAGCCGACTAAGTGTGTCCCTTTAGGGATATCAACAACTTCCCATGTTTTGTTCTTAGCTAACGCACCCATCTCCTCTGTCATAGCATGTAACCACTTGGGATCATCCTTAGCATCATCCACCGACCTGGGAATAACAACTTTGGATAAGGTTGTGATAAAACATTTGTAATTTGTACTGAGCTTAGCATAAGAAACAAATCTCTGAATAGGGTGAGAAGTACATGACCTGGTGCCTTTGCGCACAGCAATGGGGAGCTCTTCATTCGATGGACTTGGGTCATCCAGGGAGATCACAGGATTGGGATTGGTTCTATCCTCATCACCAACATCTTCCACTGTAGCTTTCTCCTTTCTGACATAAACCTGGCCAAACAAGTGATCCCGGGCAACAATGGGCTGAGCATCCACCGTGACCCCTTCCATATGGCTGCCCTTCTCATTACTGACCGTGACCGTGTCAATCACACTGGGACTAACCTTGTAATCCAAAAACTCCATAAACTGAATTAGCTGATTAGAGGAATACTCTTCCCCTTTGTTCCCAAGACACTCCCCCTGAAGAGGATTCACCGAAAAATACGACTCATGTTCATGAAATGTGACATCCCTCGAAACATACACTTTGGAAGTAGTGGGATCCACACATTTATACCCCTTCTGAGTGGAAGAGTACCCCAAGAAAACTCCTTTAATAGACCGGGGATCAAGTTTTTTGAGAGTAGGACTATGATTATGCACAAAACAACTGCACCCAAAGACACGAGGAGTAAGAGGCCACGGATTTTGAGTGGGCCACAGGGTAGAATAAGGAGACTGACCATCCAACACCCTAGTAGGCAGACGGTTAATGAGATGTGCACTAGTGAGAAGTGCATCACCCCAATACCGCTTCGGGACATGATGTTGGAACATAATGGCCCGGGTAACATTCAATAGATGACGATTTTTACGTTCAGCTATACCATTTTGAAGAGGGGTATAACTACAAGAGGTTTCATGAACAATACCCTTGCCTTTCAAGAATTCATCAAGGGATTGGGAGACATATTCCCTTGCATTATCCGTACGGAAAGCTTGAACAGTAGTATGGAATTGAGTCTCAACAAAGGCAACAAAGTTTTTCACAACTGCTGGAACCTCACTACGTTCTCGCAACAAGTACACGAACGTACATCTAGAGTAATCATCAATAAGCGTCAAAAAATAGTGACAACCACCACACGTGGGTACTCCAGAAGGACCCCAAACATCGGAATGAACTAAGGCAAACGAATGAGTGGTTTTATTCAAAGAAATAGGGTACGAAGCCCTGACATGTTTAGCCAATTGACACACTTCACAAGCGAAGGAGTCAATGGAGACAGAAGCAAACAAATGAGGAAACAACTTCTTTATTAACTGGAAGGGTAGATGTCCAAGACGCTCGTGCCATCGTAGAATAGTAGATCTATCGTTCAGACCAGACAAGTGACCACTCGTGGCAGAAATCAATGCTGAAGCAACTTGTACCGACAGCCTGTAGAGCCCATCAGTAACCGAACCAATCCCAATCTTCTTCCCCGTCACCAAGTCCTGCAGGGAACAATGATCAGCAGAGAAAATCAGATTACAGTTTAATTCTTTAGTAATACTGCTGACAGAGAGTAAGTTCACAGGAATATTTGGAACATGCAGGGCATTGTGGAGACGGTATTTGTTCAACAGGGACAAGCTCCCTTTCCCAGCCACAGAGATAGAAGACCCATCTGCCATAGACACGCGTTGCTTGCCAGAGGAAAGTTGATATTCTTGAAAGAGTTTAGAGTCCCCTGTCATGTGGTGAGTGGCTCCACTATCAACAATCCAATCACCAAGAGAAGGGTTACCTTGATCAGTCGAGGCAACGAGAGCTTGGGCTAGCTGAGCCCCTTCAGACGTGGAGGACTCCTCAGGGGTAGTAGATAGACGGCTGATGTACGCCTGTAGCTCCTTGAGTTGAGCAGGGGACAACTTGGACTTTGCACCACTAGAAGAATTGCTCTGACTGGAATCAGACACAGAAGGGCTACGCTTGCCAGAGGGAGGACGACCTCTGACCAGTCTCTTCTCGGGATGAAGATCCCAACAGAAATCCACCGAATGCCCCAACTTGTGGCAATGAGTGCAATGTCGGGCAGGACGCTGCCCAGTCCCTGAGGCACGACTGACAAAGGCAGAAGGGCCATGACCGGTGTCAAGATGCATCACCTGGCGACGTTGTTCTTCAGACTCAACACGAGCATATACTTCCTCTATCCCCGGAATCTCATCACCATTAAGAATCTGGCTACGAATAGACTCAAATTCATCCCGCAGGCCTCCCAGAAACAGAAACGTACGGTCCATCCATTCCTTTTCCCAGTAGAGGGAATGATCTGAACCGCACGTCCACTCATCAGTCACATGATAATCTAGCTCCTCCCACTTGGTCTTCAGGGCAGCATAGAAGGCAGCAACAGACAAATCACCCTGTGTCAGAGAGTAAATACTGCGTTTAATCTGATAGGTGCGCAAATGTCTCTTCTTGCGACCATACATCTTTGCAAGCACAGTCCACATATCAAAAGAGGTCGGCTTCCGCAGAATGAGGGGCTGGATATCGGATGACACGGAGCTGATAATCCACACCTTCACTTGGCTGTCCTCCAACGCCCACGTCGCCCATTGAGGATCAGATTTGATGGGCGCAGGTTTGTCGCCAGTGATGTAAGAGAGACGCCCACGGCTAGTAATCCCAATCTCGAGAGCGGCAGACCAAGATAGGTAATTGTCCTTGGTCAGACGGATGGAGGTGACCTGGATCGGCACGTTCTCAGTCTTGGAGGCGCTGCCCGTGTCAAGAACGGCATCTTTTTGAGTCCCCATCGCTTCTGCCATCACAAACAAGCACACAGCAACAAGAGGCACAGCAGCGGGAATGAGGCAACGGCGACGGGAAGGAGGCAGCGGCGACGGCGGCGGGAATGAGGCAGAGGCAACGGAAAGCAGGCGACGGCGCAACACAGAGGCCACCCACGGTGGCAGAAACAAAGAACGGGGCGAACAGAGGACCGCGGAGGCGCAACAGAGGACGGCGGAACAGAGGACGGCGGCGGCGGAACAAAGGACGGCGGCGGCAGAGCAGGGCGTCGTCACAAGGGCAGCAGCGACGCCGGAACAGAGGACGGCGGCGGCGGAACAAAGGACAGCGGCGGCAGAGCAGGGCGACGTCACACGGGCAGCAGCGGCGCCGGAACTTCAACGGCGTCGGGCGACGAAAAAACTTGACGATCCTCGGAAAAAACGCTTCTCCAACTCCGCTGGCTCTGATACCATGTAGAAACACGAACCACAAAGAGAGAGAGTGGAGAACGAACAGACAATCTACGTGGAAAACCTCAGAAAGAGGTGAAAAACCACGAGGAGGCTCTGACCTAGGGGCACACCGCAACCCTAGGAGAGAGAAAATTATATTTCACTTAATTCAACACTAAACACAAGTGACAATATAAAGAGGGAGAGAGGAGAAGCCGCCTAGGGTACCGAGCCCGCCTCGGTACCCGCACCCCATAGAACCGGGTCCAGGAATGGATCCGGTTCCCACAACAACATATTCTAACAGTTTTCTTCTTCAGCCATCTCTTCCTGCCACTTCCTTAGTATTGCCTCATAACTACAAGGCATAACCTTCGTGTTCTGCTCTCTTTTCTTAAGCTCATCGATGCACAGGTTTTCAACATTATTCAACGCTTCCTCATAACTCAAATGTTCACACTTCCTCTCACACAAGCTCTGTAAAAGGTAAAACTCTTTCTCAAGCATCTGAAGGATTTCCAGTCCTTTATGCATCTTCTCTTGTCTAGATTGCTGCCATCCCACCATTTGCTCAAGAGGAGATGGGTTGCTGATAATCCACGAGAACACAGTGTCGGAATCTAGAGTTCCATCCTCACTCTGTCTTCCCCTGACATCAACCCCTTCACCAGGTTTCATCCTACTATATGATAAATTCGCAGTTGGGTCACTTAGTGACTGTTCATCCAAACAAAGAAGTGATGAACTGTCACTCAGAACAATCTATTCTCGTATTCCATCTCCTTCAGAACTACGAGTAGCATCAGCAGAGGTGCTCTTCTCTTAGTACCTACTAAGTCTGCAAGAATGGGACAACTCCTGCAAGAACTTGAGCACTTTTCGGAGCTGGGCGGCACCCAGGAAGCATATACAAAGAGGAATCAAACCAACAACATGATTTAGCAAAGAATCTAACATGAGGCCTTGAAGTTCCTCGATCACATATTGTATAACTTTGTTAAGATGACTAACAGCTAGACACTTGTGTCTAATTAGTAATAGGATCAAACCATGAATTTTTTCAAGCAGCTTAAGTCGTTCGGACATGAGATAAACGCATCTTCCTTGATTTCTTCTCCCCATCCACAAGCTCTGAATCTGAATTAATAGTTTCTTGGTTGCTCTCTCTTGATTCATCTCTATCTTGTACTTCAGTTTGATCGAACATCGTACAGTTCTGGAACTTCTTCACCACGTCGTCATCTGATTTATCTTCATGTTCATTTTTAGAAAAATTGTGCATATTGTTGTAATCTTTTTGTTTAAGAAGGGCACGTTGTGAGCCCCAAAGATAAAAATGGTAGGCGCAGTTTATTTTCCATGGGTATGAAAACATGTACATATCACAATTTTATTGTAATCTAAATAGTGTGGGCCTTCATTCATATTACATTTTGCTTCTCTGGAAAATTTGGCATTAAATAATAAAAAAAGTGCCACTTACTCGTGTTACTGATGTCTTCTTTTCACTTGCCTATAACAATGTCATCTGTGTGAATTCACAAGGAATGCTGCTTTGCATGCTAATTCTTGTGACCTGAAAAAATGAAAAAATACATAAATAGGCACAGTAATCCACACTTTTTTTCTGAAACATGATTCACAGGAATAGCACTGTCTCATCATCACAACAAATGCTATAGACGCTAGCATTGTAAGTTGGAGTAGTCATAGAGCTGACAACTTCATCTAGAAAAGTGACTTCTTTTACGTTATACCAGAAGTCATAACATCTATTAATATGATGCTCCCAAATTATTCCAAAAGAATAAACAGCTATGATGACATCTGTTAGACATCTTTTTCTTTCACAAGCAGGATGAACCCAACTCATGTGACGAAAAGTATTAAGAAATATCCAGAAATGTTAGCAGCCAAGAAAAAAGACAGGAGGAAGGGTGGGCTAGAATATCACGTCTTCAATGAGAAAGACGTGATCAGCTTCATTTCTTACTTATTAAAAAAACATTGCCCTAATTGGCCAAGTAACATAATAACCTTATGAAGAATGGATATTTACATAAGTGTACACATGTAGGACTAGATTGGATTCATATCCAGATACAAACTGATAAAAACAACAATATACAAAGAATGTAAACGTGTGTTGACATTGTGATACACCTTCTGGGAAAGCACCCCATCCTAAGATCAAAATGGCCCTAGTACCATGTGAGAGCTCCAAATATGTTGACAGCAAGGAAATGAGAGAAGAGGAAAGAGATGCCATAATATATTCAAATGAAAGCAATGGTGATCTGTTTCATTGCTTTTATAAAGCAAACATTGTAGTAAGTGACCAATTATAGTAAGGCCCATATGAAGAAAGAGTACTTACATAATGTGCATACATGTAACATGCGGATGGGATTGGATTAGTCTAAAAAATAATAGACAAACATTATAGTATATGCCTCCTAACAAAGTGAACCTACCTCGGACATGCTCATATGGAAAAGAACAATATCAGTTTCTGGCAGCTTACTTGATCCACCAACTCATTGCTTCTAGAAAGCCATGCACAAGCTGTTAATATGTCTATTTGTTGTTTTGCCATCGCCTGGCAAGATATCCATACAATAAAAGTAGATATTGAGAAATAAGAAATAGAACACCGTAGTCACTACCAATATTATCTATTGAAGAACTAAATTGGCAAAGAAAGCAATCCTTTTAGGAGTAGTAAATCAGTAATATCACATTATCAACAACAATAACTTGCTGACATTTTACTATTTGTTTGACCATCACTTGATAGGACACCAAATGCAACATGAGTAGAGATTAAGAAACAAGAAATATAACATTGTTGTTACTACAAGTGTTCCCTATGGAGATAGATACTGACAGGAAAAACACTTATTATTTAATACTAAATCAGTTAGATTACATGTCAAAAAGTAACTTGCTGAAATTCTGAACAGGAAAAAGAAAAACGAAACCTTACGTTGCAGACCATATCATTATGTTTAGAACTAAGCTGAGGATATAAAAGAAGACAAGGTAAAGGTGCACGAATCGGAACAATCATCTTTTGATCCTAACAACTGAGTTGATAGCATGATCTTCATAAAAATCAACAAGCATAGGACTCTAAAACTGTATAACATGCATAAAAGCATACCTGCAAACCATGCAAACAAAATATAGTAAAGCAAAGATCACTATAAATAAGGGTGTGATTGATGGCTTTATAATTTCATACCGGTGTAGGTGTGATGAGTGTGATTGTTCAATTGAGAAGGGAGTCATGGTTTCCACCAGGACCGACGTTCGTCCTGAGCAGCGGTAGACCTATAACGGTGCAGCTCGTCACCGGTATATTAAGCACTTTAACTAAATTTCACCGCATAGAGGCAGGTAAGCATGCGCATCGAAGGCCCTCTCCCTCCGGTAAGCTCGTCTCTCTCTCCCTCTTTGATTCCTTTGTATATTTTTTTATTTTTTTATCACATATCTTTTCTGTTTCTATTTTTTCACATGGTTATACATATTTATTTCCTCAATTGACACCGGTAGCAGCAATTGCTGAATCTTTGACTGAAATCAATGCCAAATTTTAAAATCGGTGCCTAATGGAAACAAGCCTTTCATTTGAACATCCAACCATCCACTAATGAAAGCAAAGCTACTGTGACCTGAAATCGATGCCAAATTTGAAATTGGACATACAAACGATAAGCAGAGAGGTGGAGGTGGAACAGGGGCATCAAACTCGCACCTAATAATTCCCCAAAATATTCAGGTGAACCTGAATTTTTGTGTGCAAAACAATAGAATCCAGCACTTAAAGTCAGAAGAGCAACAACATTGTTTGGCAGTATCTTATCCTCCCCAATACTACCTCAAAATGAAGAAGATTGAAGCGGAAAACATGAAGCATAACAATTTGAGTCCCAAATTATAAGAAACGTAAATAAAGAACAATTTCATTCTGCATCTAGAAGACCTTCGAACTTCACCTACCATGCGTACATTGATTCCCGACAAGAAAACAAAGAACAAAATAATCTAACATGAACCTTTAACACAATAGTGGCGCAAACCATAACTTCTGATTCCATTAAGCACTAGAATTGAGAAAAAAAAACTATTCAGAATCGTTGCTCAAAACAAAAAAAAAAGGAAACCCAAAAGGCGAAGGAAAGTTAAAAATGAGTTAAAAAAAGAAAATAATAATAAATATACATGTTGAAATGGAAACTTGGAAAGCGAGAACGAACAAACGAAAAATGATGAACCCAAAAAAGAAAGAAATTGAAAAATGAAACATACCTTCCAAGGATGCCTACATCCTTAATGCGCAAGCGATTTCCACATAGACTCGTGAAAATTTCACGAAAGTTTGCAGCAGAATCAAGATCAGGATAGTAACGATCTAGCGTAGTCCAATCGACGCAACTTAGTAGGGAAAATTCTCCATGTGGACAAAGAAAATGTTCTCATGAACCTAAGCAATCGGTTCTTCAATCGAGAGAGAGATACCATGATCATAAATCAAATGCAGAAACTAACAGAAATGGGTTACCTTCTTGATACGTTCATGATGATCTGTATCGGAGACCACACCATTGGGATTGTGGAGATCTGCAAGAAGCTATTTCAACTCACCCTTCATTGTTCATCGATGCCCTTTCAGTTCCCCTCTCGATTTCTCCCCTTCGCGGTGATGAGAATGGTCAAATGACCATAATTGAAAATTTAAGAACTTCGTGCAGGCCTGGTCAATCAAGATGATCAAGTAGGAGTTCGCCTAAAGGCAATAAGATCTACTGGCACTTGGGCACCCTCATACTTTCCTAAACTTGGGACTTTCAGGTGAATGAGTCCACATCCGGTGTTTGCAAGCACTGCAAAACTTTACTAGAACACAGCTCTCAACAAGGGTATTATCAAATCCTTCAAATCATATCTCATGCTCACTGAGCACAAATTCGTGCACCCAGAAGGCATTGGCCTCATTTGGTTAGGCTGCTGGCCACCAAGCAATGTGATGGCTTAAGTGTATAGCTCATGGCATGCCGTCCTAAACAACTTCTAACTTGTAGAATTCCTACGAAGGTTCTTGTTCTACAAATGTGAAATAAAAAACAATGGTTGACAAAAAGTCTACATTATGATGGACTAATTTTAAATTTCAATAGGATAACAGAATTCTAACATTTTGGGAAGATGCTATAAGGAAATCCGGATCAAGTTACTGCACATCAACCACCATATATGAAACACTTTGGCAGTCATCAACAGGCACTTTAGACTCAACATTATGAGCCCAGCCCAAAATTTAATTGATGGGAAGGATAGAAACTGATTGTGAATTCAATTTGACCAGATCAATCAATTTCTGCAGTGATGATATATTGAAAAACTTAAGCAGAACTTCTGCAGGTACAGCAACATTATCGCACCTGCTTATTATGCCTCCAATGCACTAACCTGTTTGTGATTGAATCATTCTGTTTGTGGTTGACTTGCTCAATTCTGGAACAGTTTGTTTGAAACTGATTTATCAATGCTTTCAGTCAATCTTTGACCTTGTAAAAATTGAGTCATTTTACCCATGCTCAAGCTAAATCAGATTTTATTCAAAGTTATTCCCCACAACTCATCTTGCTAATCTCATTAACTGAACTCGAAATATCCAGCAATTATCTGCTGATCTCTCTCTCTCTCTCTCTCTCTCTCTCTCTCTCTCTTACTATGTTACTTCCAGCATTTCAGGACCCACTCTTTGTTTTAAGAAATACTATAAAAATTGTTTTAAAAAAATACTATAAAAAATTATGACTTGACCAAATAAGTGGTCAAGCCACCCTGGGAATCCAAGGTCAGACGATCCACATGTTTGCCAACAATGATATATAGACTAGGACCATGAAACTACCATGCTTATTGGTGGTTATTATTTAAACAAGTTCAACATTGATGAATACAAAAACAATAGTTCATTATCATTACCCACTCTTTGTTTTAAGAAATACTATAAAAAATGTTTTAAAAAAATACTATAAAAAATTATGACTTGACCAAATATGTGGTCAAGCCACCATGGGAATCCAAGGTCAGACGATCCACATGTTTGCCAACTATGATATATAGGCTAGGACCATGAAACTAACATGCTTAATTGGTGGTTATTATTTAAACAAGTTCAACATTGATGAATACAAAAACAAATAGTTCATTAGCATTACCTTATAAATAGATGTTGAAAGTCAGTTGCTCCTAGTGGTACTAAACAAATGGGCTTAATGTTGGTGGCACTAAACAAACAGACTTAAAGAATGTCTAACGGGAGGAGAACAGCTTTGCATCTACATTTGTCTCCCCATGTTACTTATTGTCTTTCACTTTTGACAATGTAGATGCACTTTGCCATAGTGACACGTACTTTTGAGAGAATTAATGGTTCAAAAGCATACAAGAATTGTGACTAGTGACTGATTACACAAACATACATGCATACAAACGCACAGACTCAAAATAGCAAATATCATTTTCCATGTCCTACACCCATGTTGAGCTGCATGATACATACACAGGTGTGGCACTTTTCCAGGCGAATCATTATGACATAGACCTGTATAGTCCAAACTCATAGCCCATGATTAACATCCCATTTACATCCCTACTCCTGAAGCAACATTCTTTCCCAACTAGAAACTGCCATGGACAACACTACCTAGACTTCCTAGATAGTTAAGTATTTACTTATGTCAATTTATTGATATTCCACTTCCAAGAGACTGGTGACTTCAAGTAGAGTATACAATGTATGGGGCTAACTGAATACTCCTTAAAATTGAGTTTCTTATAATTCTCTCTTTCTTGGTTTTTCTTTCCAACACATGCTCATGCAAGAGCATGATAGTGAACATGAAAGAAATCCTAAGATTGTCAAATACCTTATATGTAGTAGCCTAAAATAGCACATGTACATACATATTTGGGACTAGTCTTGATCAGATTTTATTTATCAAAAGAATGGAGTAAAAACATTGAAAAATGAAAACCAAGGAAATAAGTCAACAAAGCTCCTAAACAACCCATGCTACAACAAAAGTGAGAACCAAAGATGACAAGCCTTGTCTAGAAAGCCAGTAAAAGAGAAAAGAAAAGAAAAATATCGAACTATAAAATCAAACCAACAATTGCCCAACTCAACAAAACTAAAATCTAACCAACTCATAAGACATGTACAACACCTAGATATTGGACTGGAGTAACCCTGAGAGTGTTGCGGTTCCAACGAACCCAAGCTCGGCCGGAACCGTCGCCAGAGCCAGCCAAAATCTCTAGATTTCAGGCCGCCTCCCCCTGCTGCAATTTCTTCTTCAGCGTGAGGAGCAGGCCGACCGACCACTGTCTCACACATTCAAAAATTTGGCGTTATCTCCTCAATCATCCGTTCACCTCGGGATTGCACAGGAAGCATCGTTTGGGAGTCCTCTTTCCAACACATTGGTGCTTGACCAAATCCAGCATAAGAGTTGGTCAGAATCTGGCAATTCCCGCTCACCTGTTGGTGGCCACTACTTTTGCTCAATCCTGTGTGTGAAACAACCCGATAGTTACCGCTTCCTACTTTGAAAAATCAGCATTGATTCCACAGACCCCCTTTCATTGGGAAATCAGACGTGCAGCATCAATTGGGGTCCTGCTTCCATTGCACTGGTGCCCAACCAGAACTGATACTAGAGCCGGCCGGAATCAAAGCTTTTCTGGCCCCCTGTTTCTAAGACTGCAGACCCTATTGCAGCAGAACGTGTATTTGTTCACAGGGCCATAAATTCAGATTTTGGTGTTGGAAATCCACAAGAGTGAGCTCATCGTCTTGCTTACTTCCTCACGGTTCCAATGAACCATAGCACGAGGAAATCCAAGTAGAAACCCAAAATTCGTAGAGGTGTGACGCTGCACCTGTTCCTGCGCTACTGTCTCTGCGACTATGAAAATCACATCTATGATCCACCAGACATATCTTCAGATTCCAGCGTCGATAGATGCTAGAGTGAGATCTTCATTTCACTAACATCCACGCCATTCCAATGAGCCATAGAACAAGACAATCGGAGCCGCGAGCACAAACCTATAGAACAGTGAAGTTGCCCCTGTCCATTGGTAGAATTCTGCTATTGTGACTGCGGCTGTGTTTTCTGCTACAGTCTCTTCTCAGCATCTCAGGTAAGGTCTCAGTCTGCAGCAACCTCACTGCCTCCACTGCTGTTGGTGAAGTTGGGATGACAGGGAGTCATGGCCGAAGTGTCGTGAGTAAGAGGTAGGACTAGGTCGGGAAACTCTGTAACCAATCGGGCATTGTTGTAAGGCCAGGGTCATGTCTGGCTGGGCATTGCTCGTAACAAGGAGTTAACCTCTCTTAGTTCAGTTTTTGGTAGCCATTTCTGAAGGTAATCCAAGGCGGTAGTGACTGCTCGGCAGCGCCTCGGCCAGGTCGTCCTATCATTGGTGGAATCAGAGCATAGGCACACCCACGGCGACTCCAAAACACACAGTCACCCTTCCTTAACCAACGCACTAGAAGCCACCCTTAAATTGGCCCCCGCAACGTGGGAGAGACCTTTGAAGATTCCTCATAGTCTTTAATATGAGACAAAACATTCGAGGTGTTACAGATTCGACCTGCACAAACACAGTTTGCTACAAATGTTTTGATTGTATAGGGTATAGTCAACCCAAGAAATCCTCTCAGGCAGATGTTTTTAAGTGATGATTGGGCTGCATATCCACATGCCTATAAAAGAAAGGCCACAGTAGTTGTGGATACCATATTCAATGCTGACTTTTTGGAATCATGTGTGAACTTATTGAAGATTTGTATACCTCTAGTGAAAGTACTTATATTAGTTGACAGTGAAGATAGACCTTCTATTGGATATTTATATGAGGCAATGGCCAGAACAAAAGAGACCATTAGAGATAATATGAAGGGATAAAAAAATTTGTACGTGCCTATATCGAAGATTATAGATATAAGGTGGTCTAGCCATCTTCATCGCCCACTTTATGCAGCAGCCTACTACCTAAATCCTGCTATTAGATATCTTCCCACTTTTAAGAAGAACAGAGAGGTCGAGTATGGCATGTTGGATTGTATTGAGATATTAGTAAGTGACTATAGAGACAAGAAGCTATCCATGCGTCGATCAACAAATATGATACTGGTTCTGGTAGCATGGGGAGAGAGACAGCAATTCGATGCAGGTCATCTTTGAGTCCAGGTATTTCACGAAGGGACTTTATACTTTTTTTCGATCTGTTATTAGATTTGTGGTGGGATAGGTTTGGGCTTGGTTGTGCAGAATTAACGAAGCTTGTAATAAGAATCCTCAGCCAAACATGTAGTGCAACTGGATGTGAAAGAAATTGGAGCGTATTTCAGCACATCCACAGTAAGAAAAGGAATAGGGTGGAACATAAAAGGTTGAATGACCTTGTTTACGTTTGTTATAGTATGAAGTTGAGACGAAGGTAAATTAAATACATCTGTTATGCAAAATAGCCAATTCTAATATATATTTTATTTTTTAACAATTTGTTAATTTTTTCTCTTGTTACACTATAGGCAAATAGAAGAAACATCTATGAGGAAGCATCACACTCAATATGATCCTATCAGCCTTGACCATTTTGATGTATTAGATTCTTGGGTTGAAGAAGAACCATCCTCAATCTTTGATGAGGACGATCTTGATTTTTTGAACATTGAAGGAGCAACAGAGATTATTGAAGAAGAAGAGGCTGGGGAGCAATTGAATGTTGGTGAGATTCCAACGGAGGGGATAGAAGTAATTAATGACGAAAATGAAGATGATGATACAGATGACGAGGATTATCATTGAATCATGAAAGATGATAACTACATGTTTCAAACATATAAGTTGTGATGTAATCTAATTCTCTTCGGCATGCTATGAGGATAAGACTGATGCTTATTATTTTATTTTGAATCTCTGATTTCTTATTTTGGAATGTGTTGTTCATATACATGAATGTTCCTTTCAATACGTTTTTCTTAATTTTTTTCTGATTTTTTGCTTATTTTTTCTGATTTTTATGTTTTTTTCTATTTTTTATAATTTAACTATTTTTTAAAAATTGGAAAATTAAATTTACGATACACTATGCTACATTTACGGTGCGTTACGATACAGCGTATAGGTCGGCCTGACCGATACGCAATACGCTATGCCTTTTACATCATTGGCTGTGACTGCTCGATAGAGATCACGCCCACCTCCTTGATAGAACTAAGAAAATCCTTAAGGAGGAAGATGAGGACATGGCCATCTATACCTTACAGCCCTGCAGCCAAGCTGAGAACGTCGTGAGCTTAGTAAAGGCCGATTCCGACCAAGGAGTAGCAGCCTCCAACAGAAGAAAAACCGGAGGAAGTGACCAGCCCACAGCTAAATGAGCAATGTCATCTCAGGCCGTGAGGAAAAAAAATCCTCAACCAAGGAGGACAGCTTATGTCCAGGCACCCGCAACCACCGCAGTCAATGAGGTTCATTGGAGGACAACAAAGATTGCATCACCACCCTCCAACACACATACCACTTAGCGTAGCTTCTTCCATAAATGTGTTGCAGTAGCCTAAGAGGGGTGGCTTGACTATTCCTAGTCTCAACATATGGTGGTGGAACCTCAGGCGTAATCAGTCCTCTATCCTTGAGCAGGAAGACAAAGGCGTTGTCCCTCCGTTGGCTTAAGGTTATGCGAGGACTCCATCGGTAAGGGCAGGTTTCGGATGACCAACATGGGGCACAAGTTAGAAGAAGCTCAAGGCAGAAGCGTGCCATGGTGCAGTCTTCTTCCTACCGAAGAGCTATCATGGGAGAACTTCATTGGTAAGGACAATGTTTGCTTGGTTCAAACAGGGCTGTTCCAAACTGAACCAAAGAGCTTACATCCTCGACAGCATAGGGTGAAGCAGCATCATTACAGCTAGGGCAGTTCTGTCAAAAACCACCCTGCCATGGCTGAGAAGTAGAGACATCTTCATTGGGACCCCGGCGGAAGGAACCACCACTTAGGGAGTGCTCGTTGTCATGGTGATAGGTGAGACTACCCTGAGGGCAGGCTCCATTTTAAGAGGGGTGGATCTAATTCGACCGTACTGTCGGCCGGCCATGATGGCTGGCAGCGATGACAGTCCAGGCGTATGGAGGCATGGCTGTGAGACTCATCATTGCCGGGCAAGGCATGGGCAGCCAGTTGCTTCATTTCCCAATGGGCCTCTTGGTTGCTATGGAGGTTAACAATGGGCCGACATCAGGCCGGGCGTTAGTTTGATGCAAGAATACAGCTACGGGCGAGTTACAGACCTTGAGTGACCTGCAACTTCGGCCAACGACAACCAAAGTCGACCTAGCACTCGGCCAGGTGCAACCAAGGTGAACTCAACCTTGTTTGGTTAACGGGTTGAGTGAAGCTCGTTCAACACGAGTTCTGGGTGAGACACATTCCTCTTGTGATGCAGGACACAACCAAAACATGAGGACACAGTTGCGTGACACAGCCAACACGTCTCCATGTGGGGCACGTCCTTGTGTATGGTGAGACACGACATGGAGCTGGGGACACGACAGTGGGACACTGGGCAACACAAGCCTCATAGACACGGGATTGGAACATGTACCTCAGGTCGGGTTTGGGTAGTCTATAAATCCAAAGCTCAGACGCGCACTTCCTTTTTGAGTTGGATCGATGTAATGGGTCGGGCTTAGTCTTGGACCCGACTTATAATCTGTATCATGCGATTTTTTTATGTAACCTGGGATGAGATGCCGAGTCAAGTGATTAAATGGTCCACCGAACCAGTTCAACCGCTCAGCTTCCAGCATGCCGAGGAGGATGACATATGGTAGCGGTGTGGGTTCCTGACGTGAGGGCATGGACAACTGGTGGCCAGGTGACATCATTCGGTCGGACGGTAGCTTTTTTTGGTTAGGAGAACACATGGAGTCCTCTCCCCTACAAAACCCTCTTCTCGTTGAATTTTCAGGCAGCTTTTGATCATCTTGTATTCCTTCGGATTTCTGTAACAACAGAAGGGATCCCGGCGCCCAAATCGCCCACGATCTCAATCTTTAGCTCAATGAAGTGTTAGTTTTTCTTCTTCCCCAGTGCTCTAAAATTCCGACGTGTATCCTATTCATTGTGGTACATCGTTCGTGTAATCCGACAGCAATAGTTTCTATGATTTCTAGAAGCGTGGATGTTCCTGGTGACCCCAGCAACTCCAAACACCCATGCATCCCTTCGGGTAAGCTTAGAAGTGGCACAATAAGTTTAACTGTGGTGATAAACACCACCTCAACCATAGCCTCGACCTATTGTTTCGGCGACAGACAGTAAACCGCATAACAGCGGAGGAAAGGAGCTGCATTTTTGGTGATTCTTCCCATCTCCGACCACTTCAAGCCCCTCTTGGTAGGTTTCTCTATGGATCTGAGAGCCTCCCAGCAGTGTTAATCACCACCCGACACAACGAGGACTCCACCCTGTCGACCCCTCACGGTGTCAAGCCTCTTCAACAACAAGAAGCATTGTTTGGCAGCTCGTCGGTGACAGGTCAAGGGGTCTTTCATTCTCCCAGTGCTTTACCCTAATCCTCAGCGTGCTACGGTTCCAACGAGCCCAAGCTCGACCAGAACCGTCACTAGAGCTGGCCGAAATATCTAGATTCCTGGCCGCCTCCCCTAGTTGTGATTTCTTCTTCAACATAAGGAGCAGGCAGACCAATCACCATCTCACACATTCAAAAATTTAGAATTATCTCCTCGATCATTCCCTCACCTCGAGATTGCACAGGAAGCATCATCTTGGAGTCCTCTTTCCAATGCACCAATGCTTGACCTGATCCGACATCAGAGTTGGCCAGAATCAAACAATTTTCGCTTACCTATTGGCAGCCTTGGATGCAGCTCAATCCTGCGGGTGGAACAACCCAACAATTACTGCTTCTAACTTTGAAAGATTGGTGTTGATTCCATAGACCACCTTTCGTCGGGAAATCGAATGTGCAGCATTGCCTAGGAGTCCTACTTCCAACGCACCAGTGCTCGACCGAAACTAATGTTGAAGCCGGCTGGAATCGAAGCTTTTTTGATCCCCTATTTTTGAGACTGCAGACCCTATTGTGGCAGAACATATCTCTGTTCATAGGGCCACAACACGAGGAAATCCGAGCACAAATCTAAAATCTATAGAGGTGAAGCTAACCCTATCTTTTGGCAGAATGCTGAAGCTCCTTTAGATAGGTAGGGCGACTAGACTACCGACAGTTAATTTCAAAAATTCGGTGTTGTCTCCACCAACGTCCTCTCATTGGTCGGAATCGGTCAGAACAACAGGTTTTACAACCGCATGTTTGTAAGACTGTTGTTCCCGCAACAACAGAATACAGACCTGCTCGACAAGCCATATCTTCAGATCCCAACAGTGGGTAATCGCAAGAGTATCTGCACAATTCCAATGAGCCATAAAGCAAGCCAATCCGAGCCACGAGCGCGAATCTATAGAGTGGCGAATTTGTACCTGTCCTTCGATAGGCCCCTGACGCAGAACCTGCGATAGCCACGGAACAGTCCCTATTCCGCGACCATTGCCACTCACCCCAGCCTCAGCTTCACTCTCTCACTGGTTCCTCATGATACTTGATGCCTCCACGAATCCAACAAGTTGAGGCACAACCATATCTGAGTTCTGTGGAGGAAGGTCCAGCCCTCGGAAGTCAACTCTCTTCTACGGTTGTAACAGTCGCAACAGGAAGTTGATGGGCGCCCTTGTTGTAATGAACTATTATTGTTGTGTGAACTATTATTGTCGTATGAGGTTGGGCGAGGGAGAAATCTATAACGTCAGGTGATGTTGTAAGGCAAGGGTCATGTCTGGCCGGTCGTTGCTCTGTAACAGGGAATTAACCTCCCTTGTAAGAATGGTAATAGGATTCTGGTAGCCGTCTTCGGAATGTGATCCAGGGCGGTAGCATCCACTCAGCAAGCCTAGGCAGCACTTCGGCCAGGTGGGTTGCAGCAATGGTGGTATTAGAGCCACCTCGGAATACATCCGACTACTGTAATTCAGTGCCCATTTGTTCAGGTACAATTTAGGGAAGTGATCTCAGTATTGTCTGGGTTTACAAACCTGGGCTTGGCCTGAGATTTCTCATATAGTCTCACAACTATTGAAAAAAACTAGCATGGCGGTTTCTTCTGTCACTACGATATGAAAATCTCTACATTTTTCTGAAGGATCCAACTGACTGGTGTAGCAAACAGAGTAAACCGGTGTGTCGGCCATAGCAAAAAAACGAAGAGCAGTTATAGAAAGGAGTTGGACGAAAATAAGGCGCTGCTGATCCAATGGAAAAGGGTAGTCAATCCAAGCAGAGCACGAGGAACCGTAGGAGTGGAGCTCCTTGGAGTACCAGCCGCAAGAAGAGAGAAGCTACCAACTACCACAAGCTCGTATGGAGACTCTACCGAGAGTAAGGGGGAGGGGTGGATGACAGGCCAGTTTTAGTAGACTGACGAAAAGCTGTGCCATTCGACGTATGACTTCTGCGGTTGGCGAGATGAGTCTATCACTCTCATTCAAGGCAGACACAGTGTTGAAGAGAAATTGAGTACCAAACAGGATCACCCCACGGCTGAGTCCTACAATGGCTATAATCAACCCCAAGGAAGGCCGCAACTGCCCTCAACCATATGCATGTGAGTATGAACAACTAGAAAGCTGTTGGACCTGGGAGGAACCTGAAATTGACAAAGGATGCTATAGACAGAGTGAGAGTGTCAGCTAAAAAAAAATTTGTTACTGTCCCCATGAGAAAGGCTCAGCCCATCCTCTAGCAAACCATAGGTCTGGGTCAACCCACAACATAGGAGAACCCTGGCTGAACGAAGGCCACAGCTGCACTAACTCTACAGACTAGGGCAAAGAAGACTTAGCTCAGCAAATGACCATGGCAAGGGGGATAAGACGTGCCCCAATATGCACCAGGAGTGGGGCCAGTAGACTGAAGTCAGCCACTGCCACTTGGCCTGTGTTTCCTACGACGGGCATAGAAGTTATGCCCGGCATGAGGGCAGGCACTATGCTACTGAGGATTGGCAGTGCTCGGCCCAGGACGTGAAATCAGAGGTTAGCTACGACTACTGGCACACAAAGGAGCGGGACACAACACAGATACCAATTGGATGTTGGCACCGCACGACTAGCGACAAGGAGGGATTCTGGTCTCGCTGGTACTTGAGCAGGGAAAGCCGAACCAACAAGGACTAAGCTGTGTGCCACAACCAACGTGGTGCAGTGACTGACCATCAGGGTCTTTCGGCAATGCAGGTCTAGCCCAGTCAAATATTGGCGGGTAGCATGAAGCTACACCAACAAAGCAATTTCCACCTTCTATGGCCAGAATGCATGGGCGAGGCATGCGGTGGAAAACCATGCCAGGGAGCAGCAAGTTGAGGTTTGGCAATCTAGACAATCCCTTATTTGTGCACCTTTCTTGGCTGATCAGCCGCAAACAGGGAGCTCCCCTACACGTGCTCTGTCGATGGAGAATGAAACCAAGGGGAAACTTTGGCCACACACTGAGGAGGACTGCTCCAATTTGACCTCAATAACCAGATATATAGCTTGGGCAAAGGAGTGTAATACCACTATGAGTCGCCTTGAGGAGCAACTACAGGCGTTGTTGAACCAGACCACGGTGGCCAACGTGCAGTGGGGGGTCAATCCCGTGCAATGCCCCCACGAGGCTGAAATTCCCATGCGGCCAGCATTGGAGAGAACTGAACCTTGGGCAGAACTTGAGGGTGGTGACAGAGTGGATTCTCCGACATGCTCAAAGCATGAAGTTGTCAGGTACCAGGGAGGAGAACTGGACTCACGCTCGGCAGGACACTGCCTAGATTTTGAGCTGGAACAAGGAAAGAGAACACAGGTTGGTCTTTTCAAGCAAAAAATGCAGTCGATGTTGCCCACGCTAGCCATGGGAGCAACTGCATACCAACCGAGGAGGGAATTCTGCAACCAGTGGACCCAAGGAATGCCCTCAACCAGTCATTATGGCATTGACTCCTAAGGAGAGGCAAATGTAGGTTGTGCTGCGTTGGAGCTCTGCCGGTTCAGCAATGGTTGGGTGATGCTGTTGGACAGGGTAGGGCAGCAACTTGCCAGTCTTCCTTGCCATTCGTTGGAGAACCCTGCCCTCGTTCCATGATCGACGGTTGTTGCTGACCATCGCGGCTCACCCGATGCCCCATAGTCGTCATTTTCCAGCTGTTGTGTGTTGTTGCTACAGTTGAACACTTTGCCCAATCAGCGATGGTAGACCGTTGGTGCCAAGGCGTACCTTCTTCGGTGGAAATCATCACAACTACCGTTTGCTCACCTGAAAACTCCTGCAGTCCACCGAAAGTTGAAGCATCGGGGGACAGGAGGCTGATGCCTTCCCGCGAGTGCCCTTCTGGTCATACCGGTTCGGTAGAACATTAATGCAGCTGATTTGGTCATCTTGTCCCAAGTCTTACCAAAATCCGGCAAGAGTAAGCCTGACCCATTACAACGATCTAACCCAAAAAGGAAGTGTTGGTCCGGGCTTTGGATTTATAAATACCAAAACCAGCCTATGGTACCTGTTTCAGACCTGTGCCTAGGAGGCTTGTGTCACCTAGTGTTCCACTATCACGCATGTTGAGATTCTGGCTATGTCAACATGGTTTGGCTATGTCCCGACAATAGGAAGGTGTCCCAAACAGAACTGGTGTTGAACGAGTTTCACTCAACCAAACAAGGCTGAGTTCTTCTTGGATGCACCTGGCTGAGTGCTGGGCCGACTTCGGCCGTCCTGGTTGAAGCTCTTGAACGACCAAGGCCTGTGGCTCACCCGTGGTTGGATGATTGCATCAAACTGACGCCCGGCCTGATGTCGGCCTAATGTTAACCTCCTTAGCAACTGAGAGGCCCTTTGGAAATGAAGCAAGAGGCTGCCCTTGCCTGGCCTGGTAGTGATGGGCCTCGTAGCCATGCCTCTGTGCACTGGCATTATCGTTGCTGCCCCTTCATCCTGGCCGTCCAAGGGTAGGGTCGCATTAGATGCACCCCTCTTAAAATGGAGCCAGCTCTCAGGCTCCTTGAGTCTCGCTTGTCACCATGATGGTGAGCTCTTCCTCAAGTGGTGCTGCCTTCTGCTGGGGTCGCAAGGAAGATGGAGCTGTTTTGCAGCCATAGTGTTTTGGTTTCCAACATTCTTGCCCTTGTTGCGGCGGCATTGTTCCTTTGGGGCAGCTTTGTTCTTCACGAAACCTGCTCCCTCTAGTTGTGCCCTCTTTGGACAGAATTTTGGCAGGAGGACTGAACATGCCTTCGTCTTTTTCCAACTCGTGCCCCATGCTGGACATCTTCAGTCGATTGTCATGGGCGAGATTGAGCCACCTGATACGACACCCAAGGATGGTGCAGCCATTTTCCTCGGCGTGCTGGTCTAAGAAATCGAAAGAGTACCTTGCTGCTCAGCCAAATTTTTGTCACAACTCACGTAGTCCCCCGTTGTCACAGCTGTCCTTGTTGGTCCCAGTCGTTAGGCCCCCGATGTCCCCTTTTTGACTCACATGCCTGTTCTGGCCCTTTGCTGTTTCACCTTGGGAATGGAGGTGTTGATCTTCTCTATGCTGCTGTGGACAAGAGTAGATCAGTCTAGGTTTGGCCCATCGAAATTGAACCTATTGGAGCATGCCCTTCACCGTGATGCCTTCTAGTGGCAGATCGCCATACGGAGGGAAAGTGTTTTTTTTTTAGCATCCTTTGGCTCAGGTGACAACCTGCAGTTGTTCTTTTGGTAGTTTTGCCAAAGGTGCGGCCACCCTAGATTGTGGCTGGGAACATACCAACCACCCCCCTTAGGCTGCTGCTCCATGCTTCTGAGGGAGGGCAGTGACACAAGGTCTGTGTGTAGGACGTTGATCCCACCCTGAACACCTTCGTAGCCCATGATGCACTCCAGTGGATCCGGTAGAATTTGGTGGCTGCATATGCTGAAATCTAAACTGTTTCTCTTCCCCTTACTTGACCCGAATTGATGTGGTTTGTTAAGCTGTGGGCTAGTCGTTCTCATTGGCCAGCTCAACAGTCTTGTCCCATCTGTTTGCCTCACACTGGTTGCCCCCTTACCTTGGTTTGAGGTGGTTCTCTCAAAACTCAAGGCATTCATGATGGGGTCATTGGTTCCCAAGTCGTATACGGTCACCCTTTCACCACCCTCCTCATGGATCCTAATGATTCAATCAAGGAGGTCAAAGGAATTCTAGCTGAGTCGCTTTAGCCGAGGGCGGTCAAGTGTCAAGCTCAACGCCTGGTCCCCATCCAACAAAAAAAACAAGCTTGCATGGAGCTGTCGACCCTGCACCCTGTTTTCCCAATGTCTGTAGGCAGCACAGAAGGGCCCTCCTGTGTTGACCCCCATTCGAGCCCCCTGCTGACTCAAGATGGCTTGAGCAGACCAGCCCTAAATGAGCCAAACTGGTCCAGCAGTGCCGACATATCCTTCCACATTCACCGCAATTGCTGGGGTCTCCTTGGCAGGCGTTGTCCTCATAGCCGGGCACAAAATGGAGATGGAGAGTGTAGGCTGCCCGCAGTTTGCCTTTAACAGGGCTGGTTGTGTGACAGAAGAGGTAACAATCACACCTCTGCCCTTCTCCTTTGGCAGCTCTGGAAGAGCCACCGGTTCGGCTTCTTCTAGCAGGTCGTCGGCTGCTTACACTCATGTAGCTGCTCCCATTTGGCTCCGCACGTGAAGCACTGGCCGTGCTTGAAACGTACTCGCCTTTCTTTACGAGACAAGTGTTGTAATGACTGGTTGAGGGCATTCCTTAGGTCCATTGGTGGCTGAATGCCCTCCTTGGTTGGTATGCAGTCTCTGGCCCTGGCTAGTGTGGGCAACATCAACTGCATTTTTGCTTGAAGAGACCAACCAAGGTTCTCTTTGCCCATTCCGGCTCAAAAGTCAGGGCAGAACCCTGCTAGTCGTGAGTTTAGTTCTCCTCATTTGTCCTGGCACCTTCATGCTTTGAGCGTGTGTCAGTTCTCCCAAGTGGCACATGTAGAACTCGGAATACAAACATGCTGCTCTGATGCGTCTAGAGGTGACTAGATAAACAAGAAGAAACATAAATATACAGCTGATAGCATACTTATCAAGCTTTGCATCTTTTGGCACAAGACCTAGATCTGCTTGCACTACACTTTCCTTTCTATAGCACAGTCTTTCAGAACATGATTTTGTCTAATGATAAAAAGAGAAAAAGGAATAGCAACAATAAATATATATCAAATGCTCTTGAGATATTTAAACAACAAAAGTCACACTCGTTCAGAAGAAACGTCAATGAGCTCACCTGCTTTAAGGTCCTGACACCTTAAGAAAGGCTTCGAAAAGATCTTGAAGCAGGACACAAGAAAAGAGTTCAATAAAATAGCATAAAAGAAGACAGAATAATTAAGAAACAGTCAACGAGGAACAAAAATTGTTGTCAATAAAAGAAGTGATGCTAAAATTTATTCCTAAATCTAATCAGTCAGCAAAAGATTCAAACGATTAGCTGAAACAAACAGGAATCATTTGTGAATCAGAGAAAGTTAAAAATTGTATTTTTGTGACAAAAAGTTAAAATAGAAAAAATAAAAAATTCACAATACTAAGTAAAAATAAAAAAGACATGTGCCCTTACTGAATTGGATCTATATTGATTCAAAGAGGGTTGATTTGGATCCATGGATTTCAGTACCATGAAATAAAGTATATTTCCAGCCAGGGTCATTCTTGAACGGCTCAAAATCATGCCAGATTGCTGAATAAATGTGATAACAACAATAATAGTAGCAATAGCTATTAATAAAAAAACCACTTAAATCAAACAAAGCCAACTTGTTCTTAGCTCACTAACAAATCACAGTATTGTCCTGTCAGAGAGGCATTGTGATCACCACTAATTAATTTAACATTACAAACAGCACCAATATATGGCCAGAATGCTGGATGCACATCATGTACTTAATAGGCAGCCAAGTTGGAGAAGAGAAAAACCAAGTAAGAACAAGACTGCCATAATTTAATGTGGGAAATACACAATAACATAACGGAGAATGCAGACAAGAAGGAAATGAACTTTAAATTTACATGAATTGCTGAACATGTCCTGCTTGCAGGATACACCCAGAATGATTTCATTTGAAAGCAGAGACTAGAGAGTAAGTAATTAGTTTGGGAAAAAAAGAAATTAACATAACACCAGAAGAAAAAACAGTTCTTTATGACCAACTTAAGCATAAAATGCTTATTCATGTGCATATATTTCTAATAGAATTAGCATGTGTTAGAGGAATGCAAATGAGAAACTAATTGATGAACATATTAACAATTAAAATCATCAACCTTTGAGCTGTGTTGTCTGTTTCTTCATTATCTATGCATTTTAGCTCGTTTTCTTCAAAAGGCTGTGCCCAAGTAGGAAGTCTCAGGCGCTGTATACAACTCGGTGCCAAAGTCATCAAAGTTATCCATATCAACATTCTGCAATTATCAAAAGAAGACAAAAATTAGTCATGGACTAGCACTATCAATCTTCCTTGTTTCCCAAAAACAGATAACATCATAACAAGACGATAAGGAATAAGTTATCTAAAGCATAATTATTTCCAGTTAGTTAAAACACCAAGCACTTATTCACATTTGCCTCTGTTCTTGGGACCAGGGTTAGTATGGAATCAGGAGCGAGTAGAGAGACCCCTACAAATTTTCGGAAGTAGGAACCAAGAGATGAACTGGAAGTGACCCAAAAGTAGATTATGAAGCAAACGAGTGCCAAAGTAGCAAGTTAAGAAACAACTAGCTAGCAAAAAATATAACTTATAAACAAAGATCAAACATTCAAGTTTCGAACTCCAAACTTTTTGCATAATTAAGTTTTAAGCTTAGGCAAAGATGTATAAAATAGGGTTTGATTATGTTAGGAATCTAGATTTTACTGAAAAAAGAAGCCTGCATCAGTTGCCTGAATGGGAAGCACAGTTCTGGTCAAAAGGAAGCTGGCTTCTTTCTTTAAATAGTGCTCTCAAGACACTTCAAAGGCACCTTACTTTTTGTACAAGAAAAAATAACTTGCCAGAACCAGTTCACTGATGTGAAAGCTCAACCAGTCACACATAAATTTATAGAAAGAGATCAGATTTGGTGTGGAAAGAACTAGTGATACTGGCACAATGCAAGTCCCCTGCTTGTTTTCTCTAAACAATGAAAAATAGAAACTGTTGAACATATATGACAAAGGACTGTGTTAGTGAGTTCATGATTGAAATAACATGTCATCAAAATAATTGGTGCAGACCATAAAAGATTTCATTCAGAAAATTTGTAAGCTTTGAGGACAATTTCAATGACCAATATTGAGATAAAAACATGATGAAAAAGCAAGAATGGATTATCGCTGAGGTTCCAAGCCATGATACATTTTGAACATGGAAAGAGAATACTTACGTCTCACTATATGCATGTTATGCATGTACAGCATCTTCTTTGACTCTCCCCATATAAAAATGGGGGTTGGGCTGACCTGCAATTTTAAAATTACAAAAGATAACCTTGCAAAAATACATGGAGGAATCTTCTGATGAAAGAAATGGATCAAAATGCAGTTCATTGCAAACGAAAGTTCCTTTGCAAGTTGCTCTCTCCAATTCTCCTTGAGAAAATGCTTTTGAAAGCCGTCTAAGGTAGAATACAGAGAAAACTTCAAGCATAATCCTTTTGACTTTAGATTTGTTTAAACCAAATATATCCTTCAAATATCTAAAGCAGTAAGCTGCATGTAGAAAAAGAACAAAGAAAGAGGTTAGAAAATTATAAGCACAAGACATGAAGTGCAACTAAGGACCTCCAACTATTTGCATAACCTTCAAATGTTTTGGACATCTATGAATCCAGAAACTGCATAATGTAAAGTCGCGTTTTTTTTTCTTCAATATGCCCATTATAGAAAGCTTGCATTAAATATGATCGAAAGAAGCTTCAAGTCATCCACTTTTCCATCCATCATGTTTATCACCTAAAACAAGAATAAATAGCAGTGACCAGAAATTGCACACTAAGAAATCCACCAGATTCAACAACTTCAATTATATCATTGTAGAACACTTTTTTTTTGCTTGAAGTGCTAGATTCTGCACTAATAATTTATGATCAAAGGAGAAATGGACAGTGGCACTTATGGCATGAACCCCCAAAGTTGCCTCACCTATAAGCTGTGAAAAATAACAATAATCATTTTGGAAAGAAAAGAAAGAAACAGGAAATTGAAAGAGGAATAAAACAAAAGTCAAAAGAGTATGACAGTAGGCAAAGAATAATTCAAGCACAACTACCTCCATTCTTCAAACCAACCAGTAGTTCAGTTTCTTCTCCCTGCTGAAATAACTGAGAAAACAAAACTTTTCTACCACTCTAGAGACAGACCTTGGCATATTTTTAAAATGTAGATTAACACATGATTGTATCATAAGCGAGTTGGAAATGAACAATATGAACAAAATATATTCGCATATTTTTAGAATGTAGGCTTGCATGTTAGAAAACACATGATTGTATCACAACAATGTATGATATGCAATTCAAAGACTCTATCAGAATTTGACACACATCCATGAGTTTGACCAGATTATATTTATCAAAAGAATCAAGTTGTCACGGGCTGACTTTTTCAAGCCTATTTGGCCTGCGTTGCGCCGAAGAATAGTCGGTCTGCAACACAAGTGAAGGCATTGAAAAAGGAAAACCAAGAACCTAAGACAATAAAGCACCTAAACAACCCATGCCACAATGAAAGTAAAACTAAACATGACACTATGCAGGAAACCATTAAAGCAGAAAACAAATGCCCAACTCAACAAAACTAAATAATCAAACTAAATCAAAAGAGGATCCAACTGAATACAAATCAAACCAATGACCTTAACCGCTGGACATGTGCAATAGCTAACTAAAGGATCTATTCAACTAATCTGACACTAACGTGATACAAGAGAAACTGAGCATTATGCTCGTCTAAAACCATGAAGGACCTGAGGACATAAAACACAAAACCCATGCAACTTCGATGAATAGAACCTTTCAAAAATGTCACAGTTCCAAATGGACTACAGAATTGATTGGTCCTTTTGAAAAGAGATAAGAGGTGTTCCATGACAGGCTCAACCCTAAGTTTGGGTTATGTTGAAGACATTCGGTTAAGATGGAATAATGGGCCAGGCTTAATCACTTATCCCAAATGATATGCATCTCTTGAGACTAAGAAATGAAATTCGTCACACTCAACATGAGTTGACTAGGTTCGAGGAGTTTCATCTATCCCATGAATGGACTAATGGTTTGGTAATGGAATGGCCAACATCTTTCAAGGCAAAAGGGGATTGGGAATGAAATGACAAACATATTTCAAGACCAAAGGAGACTGGTTAGTTCCTCCTATGACTAGAGATGTCAAGTTTTAGTTTGAAATAGTTCAAAAATGATCAATTTAACTAATAAGCATGAGTACTCTTGTTGTGCAAATAATATGGTCTTTATTTACACATAGCACCTACCGTACAAGCATTAGGATTCATTTCACGTCAATCTAGAAGGGATGCCTTTCAATTTCTAAAATATGAACATAAAGGAATCATCGTCAGCATCTTAGGTAATAAAAAATAGGAGAAGATATTGACCCTAGGACCGCACATCTACCAAAGATTTTCACATTCAATTCCTGCGAGTTCTGCCTTCATGCCTTTCATCTCTTGGTAAACACCTTTTGCTTTTTTTTCCTCTTTTTTCTTTTTTTTTTCACTTGCTTTTGCCTTAATTTTTTTTCTTTATTTTTTTTTAGGCCGACCTTCACCTTTGAGGGAATACCTCACCTTCCCAAAGGCTACTACGAAGCTCCACCGCTTTGGTGGTTATGTGTAGCTTTGTCGCGTATCCAACCCACTTCACCTTACGGGTTTTTGACGAGCCAAAGGTTCTTAAGTCGTTATCTTCACGGTATAGACATAAATCACCTATATGCCTACCCGGTACTCTTGATTACTGACCCAGAGGAATGACTACACAAGCCCCGAGCCAACCTTTTAACTCTCATTTTGCTACCTACCAAGATCTTACAAAGCATTTTGGCTTCTCTCTCAAGATATCTTCCTGCTAAATCCTTGCAAATGCTTGATTACTAGAGTCAATTGTATTTCCTAGTCTTGACTCTCTCAACTTCACATGACCTTTCCTTACTGCTCATATTCAAGATCTTTTCAATTTTCCCCTTCCATTGTTTAGGAACAAAAATTTGAAATTTTATCCTTTTGCTCAAGGAGGAACTAAGAATAAAGAAAAGCCACATCATTGTGTGAGAAGGCACTTTTAAAATGCTTTTAAGCAAAACTGAAAATTATCACTTTTACAAAAATTCTTAACATCAAATGGTATGTCACCAAGAGGAAGGAAATCTACTTTAAAGAATAGGGTGAATGCAAAATAGCATAGGTTGGTTGGGTAGAAAAATGAACTTCACCAACTCTCCTAGGGACTTCTATACGAAAGGTTGGTTTAATAGTGACGATTTTCCTTAAATGTTTGAGTCCTCAACTGATTGACAGTTTTACAAATGGTTTAGGTTAAACTCTTATCTTTCCCCAAAGGAAGCCCAGGATAAACCAATCTTATGTAGTGGATTTTGTAAAATCATCAAGTGCATGATAATGACAACTATGGGATTGGACTCTGTTAGACTGTAAATATACGACTATCCAGCAAAGTTGATCAGTCTTGTGCCCTAGTTACATGAGGACTTTGCAAAATATGTTCTTGACCATAAACTAGTAAAGCATTAACAGAAAACATCCAAACATAATGTCGTCATACATGAAGGTGTCATGGACATGACTTTATTTATGTCATCTACGGACTCCTTACCATGACCTTATGCTGCCCTTCCTTTGCATGATATGTTGACTTGATTCCTATTTAAAATATCTATGAAACGCCTGAACCAAGCTACACCACTTAGAGAACTGATTTTCATTCATTGACTACAAATGATAACCCTAGAGTTTAGCTTCTACCCTATGAAACATGACCAAGCAACAAGGCGAATCTCAAAACTCTTGAATCCAGTTCAGAGAAAAAAATGATTAAGCTAACAACTGAGGAAAATGTTTCGCCTGAAATAAACATAGACTTCCAAAATTTCCTATCCACAGCAACAACATACAACACTAATGTTCTTGACGAGCATGACAACTTAATTGAAATGAAGGCACCATACTTTACAAACACAAAATTCCTTGAAGAGACCTCCATTCCATGTTAGTTGATGAAATCACAACTACATGCAACCAATCCACCTGATGCCAACAACTTGACCAAATTGTGGCACTAAAAACCTCCCAATACATGACCTAAAGCCAAAGTCAAGAGAAGCAATAAAACAAGGTACTCGATCAGCAATCATGAAGTGGATTGGGGAAAATACCTGCAGATACTATGATATAAGTCTTCCCCATACAGTCGATGATTCCAAATTAGGCATCCTTTTCATCAAACTATTATTCCATGTTGATGGCACTGTATTCAATTTCTCTGATGCAGAATCTATAACCACAATAAGCAAGACAAAAAACAGATTACTGAAGGCCGGTTTTCACAATTATCGTTCTCCCAAGTGGCACATGTAGAACTAAGGATACAAACCTGGTGAAGGAGGTGGCCTCGCGACCAGTTTGTCGACCGTGACATCTGGATTGGAAGCTGGGGTTTCATCTGGTGCCAGATCTTCCACAAAACTGGTCGCTGGGTCAGAGGGGAGCAGGTTCTGTGAAGACGACGGCGCCAATTCCTTCGAGTTGGGCACATCGCCCCTCAGTGCGAGCGGCACCTCTTTTGGATGAGAGTTCTCTGCCTGATTCCACCAATTCAACCCCCAAAGAAAAACAAGTTCTCTACCTAATTCCCCAAAAATCATGCCCTGAAGAAAACAACCCCCTAAGAAAACCACAAAACACATAAATGAGATGTTGGAGTCGACAACAAACCCAAGAATAGGTAAACAATAACAAATAAGATTTGGGCAAGGTTTACTTCATCTGAATACCTTGAGATGCATGCTTCTTGGCGCTGGCGATGGCTTAGAAAGCTTCGCCAATGAAAAGCTGCACCTGGTGGAAACCATGGCTCCCTTCTCTGTTCATGTTTCCCTCTCTCCCCTTTCTCCTGTTCCTTCTCCCCCACTTTCCTCCTCTCTGAGTGGATGTCAGTCGCTCTTCATCTTTCTTGTCTTCCCGAAACGGCAAAAGGAGAGAAACAAAAAGAAAAAAATGGAATGGTCGAATACAATGACGAGCCCCAATCCAATATTACAGTATGGATGAGGCGTGCGAGGTTGAATCCAACTTGGAAATTTGAGAAAAAAATACAAAAAAAACACACACAAAAATTGTCATATGATGTGTGCACTTGGATATGGTCAACCCATTTCTTCACTTTTCTTTTCCGTCTGTTGTGGTCCAGTGGACTCAAAATGTTTCCTTAGTGGGTCCAGTGTCGTAAAACCATAGAAAGGTTCTCTGTTTGTGTTTGATATAGATCAAACTTATGAGTTGTTTATCTCATAACAAGGATGGGATCTGGGAAATGACCATTCCAATCAATGGGGGCCATGTTATTATAGAGATGTGTCTAGATGGCGGTCAATTTTTGGATCTCTCTCAATTGTATCTGGTTTAACAAAGGATTTAGCTTAAATCTATTGTTTTGACAAATAGCAGATCTGAAAACGATCGTTTATGGGTTGTTTGACAAGGCCGGAATTGCATAACTATGTAAATAGAATTTTCTTTTTTCGAGGAAATGGGAATTGAATCCTCAAACAAAGATTTTATGTTTTAAGATTATAGTTTCATTCTTGAATCAAAATTTAGGAATTGTGATTCTATTCTGAGGGGGTGGAGTTATGATTCCTTAAATTTATAATTTATTTGTTTTTCTTTGAGCACATGTCATCATGGTTTAATTTCATCAATTTTAAACTTTTAATTGTGATTTTGTCAAAAACTTCACTTTCAAAATTAGACTCAAAACTCTAGACTATCAAATTAAAAATGAAACTAGAACTTGAGTTTTCATTCTAATTCCAGTTTGAAGTGCCATCAAACAACCCCTTTTGATCACCACTATCTTTTAAATGCATTGATCTCAAGTTAGAAGGGATGGGATTTGATTTGAGGTCTATGAACTTTACGATGCAAGGCCTACAAACAACATAATCTTTCTATATATAAATATTTATACATACTGATAATATATATACATATATGCTAATGTATATATGTACAAATGTATATATTATGTACATATATATATTTACATATAGTGTTGTGTAATATGTGTATACACATGTATAATATAATATATATAATATGTACAATGCATACATAACATATATATGGTATTATACATTGTACATATTTATATATACATATTAATACATGTATGTAATATATATCTACATACCACTGATCTCAAGTTAGAAGGGATGAGATTTGATTTGAGATCTATGAACTTTAAGACGCAAGGCCTACAAACAACATAATCTTTGCATAGTGAACATACACATAGATATTTATAAAGTTTGTACATTATACATATATATAATATACATACATATATGCTATATATCTGTATATAAATATTTATACATACGTATAATATATGTACATACATGCTAATGTATACACATACAAATGTATATATTATGTACATATATATATATGTGTACACATATATATATATACATATAGTGTTGTGTAATATGCATATACACATGTATAATATAATATTTATAATATGTATAATGCATACATAACATATATGTGGTAGTAGCATATATATAGTATGTGGTAGTATGCATACATAACATATATGCACATGTATATATATATATATATATATATATATATATATATATATATATATATATATATATATATATATATATATATATATATATATATATATATATATAACATACATAAATACATGTATAAAATAATATTAATATGCACATATATATAGTTTGAACGTGTACGTTCATATGTTTGCATATGTGTTATATACATACATACACATATATATTAACGTATATATACAAATGTACATATATATGTATAGGTATCTATATGTTGACGTTATACCAATTATATATGTACATATATATGTGTGTGTGTACATATGTATATATAACGTATTACTATACATAACATATATACATATATTGTATATATGTACCTATACATATAATATATTTTATTGTGACATACTATATGTACATTGGTACAATGTATTACATATATAATATACACATAACATACATATATTTTATATACATATTGTATGTACTCATATGTACATACACATAATATATACATATAACGTATTGCTATACATAACATATATACATATATTATATATATGTACCTTTACTTATAATATATTTTTACTGTAACATACTATATGTACATTGGTACAATGTATTACATATATAATATACACATAACATACATATATTTTGTATACATATTGTACTACATAATCATAAGTGTATACATATTGTATGTACTCACATGTATGTACATATAATATATACAAATGTATATATGTGTACATATATTCTTATTGTACAACATTATACACATGTATATGTGTATATATACATATATAAATGTGTACATCTAAAAACACTTATATTATATATAACATCTATTAGCATTGCATATGTACAAATTATACATATACATGCATATATGTCTTATATACATATTACATGTATAATATAATATGTATCCATGTGTACATGTATATATGTATCACATATGTACGTATTATACACAATGTTATAAAAAGCATATCGTAAGGCATTTCGGTCAGAGGTGGAATCTAATCCCTAATAGTGATGCCGATCAATCTTCTCAGGCCTTCCGCTACAACATCCAATGATCAGCGAACATGAGACTCAAGAATGGTGGAAACGATTGGGAAATATCAAAAGATCGAGCAAGAGAGGGAGCTGCGCAAAGATGATCGAGGTCGAGAGATTGCAAGAGGAACAGAAAATACATTATAAAGAGAGAGAGAGAGAGTTGTCCAAACCCTCGATTGTCTGTTCTGCGGGTTATGTGAAACCCTCATTCGAGTGATTGCTTTCCGTGGATTTCCATTGCTCTCAATGAGGTGATGATGCCGATCGATCTCCCGGGTCTTTCGCTACAACGTCCAATGATCAGCGACCACAAGACTCAAGAATGGTGGAAGCGATTATGAAATATCAAAAGATCGAGCAAGAGAGGGAGTTGCACAAAGATGATCGAGGTCGAGAGATTGCAAGAGAAATGGAAAATACATTATAAAGAGAGAGAGATAGTTGTCCAAACCCTCGATTGTTTGTTCTGTGGGTTATGTGAAACCCTCATTCAAGTGATCGCTTTCTGCCACTCTCAACGAGGTGATGATGCCGATCGATCTCCCAGGTCTTCCGCTACAGCGTCCAATGATCAGCGAACATGAGACTCAAGAATGGTGGAAGCGATTGGGAAATATTAGCGAGAGAGGGAGTTGGGCAAAGATGCTCGAGGTTGAGAGATTGCAAGAGAAACAGAAAATACATTATAAAAAGATGATGTCCACCCTGTCGCTGACCGCATCGTCTATCCCCTTGAGCGGGTCCACCTCAAATTGACATATGCTTCATATGTGATTGGGATCTCATGGTTGTGGCAACAAATAGATAGACAAAAAAGAAAGAAGGTGCGGCATGGAGTAGCATTAGTAAAAATTAGAAGCTCGACCAGATCCCTGCTTCGTAAAATTTAAAAGGTTTCCCATCCAAATCTCAAAGCACCAAATTCCCAGCTCCCATCTAAAAGAAAGAGTGATTTGTACAATGGAATCCCTTTCTAAAAAAGTTTGTAAGCAAGGTACAAGGTGTTCGAAAAGGAATGTGGTGGACTGTTTTTTTGCATCACTCTATTGCGTAATGAACCAAGATTCCTGGGATGCTCATAAATTATATCCAAATGACTCATAAGGGCAAGGTGATCAAGGGGATTTATTTGATTTTGGAGAATGTAATTTGAATGTAGTGGGGGTCTTTTCGATCTTTTACGTCGGCAGATCAAATTTAAATCCATATCCAGTATAATTTCAAATTTAGAACTTGTTGCATGGTGGGAACCTAGACCCGGCTAGCGATTTCGACGCCCGAGAATAGATCCCAAGTCCAGAATCAACTCGCGGGGGCCTAAAATTCAAAGTTAAGCAAATTATATTTACAAATTATATCCCCATCGGACAGCAACCCCAGCTTAATAGTACCCTGGGTAAAAGATACAAGTGTGTTTTCCCAGACCCACAATTTAAATCCTACTACAACACTAAGGGGATCAAGGCTTGTACAAACGTGAGCGATACAAATTTTACTCTCACAACTTACTCAACATTCATTCACAAACCATTCATACAATCCCTACAATGGCAAACCCATTCCCTTACCCTTTGGTGGTGGTCTAGCTACCCGCAGCCGTGTCCTTGGCAGGGTGCCTTGGAGGGACTACCGACATTAGCAATTGGGTAGAGCCTGGTTTAGAAAACAATTACACCCGTATCCCCGTTCTATAGGATGCTGAGAAGTTACCTAGCCGATGGGAGATCGACTTAAACAGCAATAGATCCGAGAGAAAACCAGTGGCAAAGCCACTCTCAGATATCTCAGCAAGGAGGTGGAACGAAGGCTAGGCCCGCCTGGCCTAGGACGGCTTGTGGACTAGTGGAAGCTGGCCGAGAGAGACGGAGTGTCCTGGCAATGGAAGGGGACGGCACTGGGGCTGCCTGCTACACCTGATGGATGGAGTGTGGTTGCTGCAGGCCTCGGACGGCCAAGAGAGACAGCAACATGATGGAGGAGCGCCCGGATGGAGGCAGGGGAGCGGCCAGCCTGGCCGAGGTCACCTTGGTGCTTATGACTATGTTCGGTGGAAGGGTGCAGCAATGGAGGCTGCAAGAAGAGGTTGTCCGATGAAGTGGAGGTGGTGAACTGAGATGCACATGACCAATCCTTTGAGAGGGAACCTAACTAGTTAGACTCCAAGGGGACAAGCCGAGCTCGGAACAAGGAGGTGAGCTTGGTATAGGTTTAGGTAGGCTCGGTTTAGGTGAAGATGTGTTAGTTCTAGTTGGAAGTGGTTCGGTAGTGGAGTGGGCTTGGTCTAGACGTGAGATGGAGGTTAATTGCTAAGAGGGTCGGTCATGACTTAGAGATAGGTGAAGGGTTGTGCGACAGAGGGTGGAGAGTTACACAAGAGAAGATGACACTAATGATTAGGATCAGTTAGGCAAAGGGGTTTAAGTCAAGAGACATGCGAGAGGAGTGGCTCACTAATGATGGGTGAAGGCTAGTAATGATGAGGAGAAGGAGTTAGCATGAGGTGGAGGTTGATTAAGGCTTGCGTGAAGTGGAAACGGTCGGTTATGAGAGGTGAAGAGGTTTGAGAAGGGTCTCCCTAGCTAAGGAAAATGAATACATACCTTAACTCCTCAATGATGGCTGATGATGGTGCGAGTGGAGGTGAACAGCTGAAGAGACACTCGGTGGAGGGATTTGTAACTCTCATCTTTTAAGATGGGGAGCTCAAGAGGAGGCTGAGACATGTAACGGTTGCAGCCTACGCCCTCTCCTTAACTCGATTTAGTGCTCTACTGATGGGAATACCCTTGCCAATTAATTCAAACTCTAGTAATGAATCAAACTGACCATGGGCAAATTGGGAATCCACTAAAATGATCGGGCTGGACCGAAAACTGATCGGAAAAGCAACAGCGATTGGTTACTCCAGTGGTATCACACATATTTCCGACCGGGAGCGAGTTCTTCGCGATGGCTGGTCAGATTTGCCTGAAACTTGGTGGGGATGTTGCTAAGATCTGGGCGATTATGTTGGGGTGAACGAGAGAGTGAAATTCGCCCTTGGTTGCTTCAGATTTCACCTGCAAACTTGCGCCCAGGCACTGCTTGGTTTCTGCCTTGCCGAGCGAGTGATGTGGTTGATTAAGGGTCAGCTATTGGAGAAAATCCATCTCCTTTCTAGACAGCAATTCTCGAATTGATGCGGAGTGATTTGCTGCTGCCGAGGACAGAATTCTCAGGTTGATTCACCGTCAAATTCACAAAAATCTGACTGGCCTTCTACCAATGGATTCCGATGAACCTTCGGATTCTCACCTTGACAATCAGTTCGATAGACTAGGCTGCGATCTACCTTTCCGGCGTCTCTTTCTCTGATTTTGACAGAGATTAAGAAGCTTACTAGGGTCGTTCTTAACCTGTCTTAAGCTCTGCTCGAGGTGGAAGGAACCGGGAGATGAATTTGGTTCCTCCCTTAATCTCTAGCAGCCAGAGCCATTGCTTGCTTACTAGTCGACTAGAGCCATGAGCCGATTTCCGTCAAGCCTTCCCGAGATTGTTCTCCAGCCTCTAACTTCTTCCGGGGGTGAAGAAGTTGCACCGTGAGAAGATGGTGATTCGGTCGGGGAATTTGTGCATAGGATGAAGATGCTCTAAGAGGATTTCCGGTGGCCTCAAAGGTCGTCTCCAAACCTGTTTTGCTTCAACCAGAGCCAGGGTTTGGAACCTTGGGATTCCAGTCCCCGGCCGGTAAGATGATGAGAGGAAGAGAGAGGCAGGAGCCAATTCACACGAAAAACTCAACTTCTAATTCTTGATTGCATTCCTGTGCCTGCTTAGCCTTGAAGTCTTCAGCCCACTGCCTGTGCTCTGCTGATGATGCGTTCTGCATTAGCCTCTTTTAGCCCATCTATACTTTTCACTGCATCAACTTCATCGCCCACTGCATCAACTTCAAGTTCTGCGTTAGCCTCCTTTAGCCCATCTACACTTTCCATTATGCTGGCTGCAAACCTGGCCGAAGGCGCTCGGCTCTCTTGGCCTCGCTTGGCTGTGCTGGCCCTGGTTCTTGGCCTCCCTATCGGAAGGTCTGCATCGCTGCACTTGCCACCATTTGTGGCCTAGAGGCGTAACACCTAGAACATGAGACTCAAATATATTGTTTTGAGTGTAAACCACCATGCTACCTGGTTAAACTACGCCCCTTGAACCATTTATTGCACAGTCGAATGCTGGTGAAAGCTATGTGGCACCACCACAAGTGCGACAAAAGGTTGTGCACTTTAATTTCATATGTTCTTTGAAGGTTGTCCAAATGCCTTCCCCTGTGTTTGAATGGCAAGAGTATGTCTAAGACAAAAGGTCCGAGTCACGCCTTCTTCTCCATCATTCAAACATATAGCTTGACATACTTAACTGATTGGGCCTTCTCTAAATGAATAACTTTCTAAAATGACTGGAGAATTCAAATGGAGTTTGGGAAACAAACAGCGACATGTTCAAAATCATGCTAGTTAAGAGAAACAAATAATTTTCTCCGGATCAGGATTCACCTGTATCGATCATTCTGATTATTATGTCCCCATTGGCCGGTGACGTCGCAAGCTTTGCCCCCAGCTCACTGAACACAACTTGCAAGAAGTCTCATGAACATGTCATATGAGGTCTAAGAACTGGATGAGGGAAAACTGATAGGATTCTGGGATATTCTGCCAAACATGAAATAGTGTGTCAGGTTATCTTCAGTTACAGATTCTGGAAATCCCCTGAGGACCAAGGAAAATAATTTACTGGACAATGTGTCCGCCTCTTTTGTTGTGAGCATGGTAGCAAATCCTCTTAGGCAGTGCTTATACACATGAATTAATGACACCCGCGCACTGCCCTCACTGTAAAATAAAATCATAGATTAAGTGATTCCTTTCTCAAGTTAATGAAACAATTACAAGCCACTTTCTTGCCATGGAATAACGGATGACAATAACTTCAAGTGGTTTGCTTCCTCATAATTTTCTCCTTCCACTTTGTTGCTGCTACTCAATGTACTTCCCATGCATACAACATGTGCCTAGCTAGGAGATACACCCAAAAAGATAAAGGTTGGATACCAAAATGTCTACAATTTCTTTGGAAAAGAAAAATAGAACGTAGGAAAAAAGCATTCTAATTCTCGGTAAACTCTTAAATTCATGGAAAAACTGGACTCAAAATTCATTTGGTTTTGGAAATGCTCAATTACGCCCAACAATTCTATGAAATCTAATTCGATGGTCTTTTATCACAAGAACTTTATCAATATAATTCTAGTTATTAACAGATAGTAACAACTAAGAAGAGGTCAATAAATTTTAACTACTACTCATGGAGTATCATATCAAGTATACAAACCTTTGGCGCTTTACTTCAAGCACCATGGAGAAGGACAGAAGCAGAGACCAGGAAGAAGAGGAGCAGCCTAGTTTCTTCCATGGGCGACGTCGAGATTAATGGTGTTCTTCCTCCTCTGGAGGCCTTATTTGTAGCTGTGATCATGTGGGAAAAGTCCAAAACGAATTTGTGTGAGCTTTATGGAATAGAACCTTGCTGTGGCCAAGTTGGAAAATTTGACTTATCGATGCTTTAGTCCTACGGATCTTTTATTTTTCTTTACTTTATTTCTTTATTCTTTTCCTCATTTTATTTTTCAGGAGGATTAAGATAGTGGGCAGATATATCATTCCAACAAATCATGCCTTGTCTTCCTTTTCTTCCCCATATATATGAAAGACTTACTTGACATTATGCCATGACCTTAAACCGGCTTGAACCATTGTGTTGCACACACACACACACATAGGACCTAGACTGGTTGAGACTGAAATAATCAGGTTTAGTTTAGTTGGGATATCAAATCAGGTTGTTACTGTTGTTGTTTTCACAGATATTGACCCATTAAGCAACAGATAGCTAAGAGAATAAAATGAATAGGAGTGTGTTTGATAAGAGGAACATTGTGTGCTTGTAAAATGTATTTCAAAACCTTTACATTATCGTTTCAAAACACAATGTGTAATCATGTCTAACGTCTAATTGTTGACATTATGTTATGTTAACTTTTACGTCATGTATTTTAAAAACGTAACCCAACAATACACAAAATATTATTCTTATCAAATTGTCACTGCAATAATCTTGTAATGGTAATGAGGAGGAAATGTTGCAACAAGATAATAAACAAATGTATTTTTTTTACTTAATTGATGTGGCCGATCCGAAACCAACGGTGTATAAGATTACCGCATTGAGAAGAGAAAAAAAAAAGTCGAACTCCTCTGAGGCCGACTTCCCCACTTTTTCATTTTACCATCGCCGCATGAATTCTATTAGTGATGAGCCATTATACTTCAAGATCTTCAAGTTGAAGGATGATGAGTCAACATGAAGGCATGTGTTCCTTACAAGACATTCAGAGAGAGTTATTTAACCTAAAGTGGAAGAAAAAATAACAAAAGGAAGAAAAAAAAGAAGTTTGGGCTTCATGCATCCAACTGTTTGATGCCTCTGAAGTTGCCACAAAAACCAACGAAAGCATCTTCCATTGGGGAAAATTGAATTTAATTGAAAGATTATTCACATTGAGCAGCAACCCTTTCTTTTGTTTAGCACAAGCAACATGTTTTTCCAATTTAAAGAAGAAGAGGGAAAAAACAATCAAACCAGTTTCTACTGTTTTGTTCTCAGATCATGTTTCTTATGTGCTCATGCTCATTATAAAAGCTCAAAATATGTATTGTTTTAACGTTGGAAGCAATACAAATTTGAAATGTAAACCTATTTATGCAAACCACCATACAACATGTGAATGGAGCACTTATTTAATGTGTCTATAAAAGACAAGATAGTAGCATGAAACAAAAAAAAATGCAAAATTAAAGGCTAACTATTTTAAATAAAACCATTTTATAAAAGGTCCCTAACTTATAACCTAGGACATCTTTCCAAATGGTCACTTCCTAATGCCTTTTTCTCCCTAAATAGTCATTGTCTTATTAGGAACAATGCTTGGTTAGGCGATCATCTAGTTGTTTTATTCAAATCTCTTATTTGTGGAGAGAAAATTATTTACAACTTAGATTGTCAATAAAGTAGGATTCAATGCCCTTCCAAAGTCTTTTCTCTTGCACACTAGATAATATTAGGAAAGTATTAGCAACTTTGAGATCTCATTTTTTCATCAATTTGCATGTCCACTTTGAGTGACTACACATGGCCCAAATATCCCCAAGAGCACCATGAGTCCTTGCTTGGGTCACTTCCAAGAGATTATGGTCCTCACCTAAAGCTTGAAGGTTGGATGGTTGAGTTGAATCCTATGAGCTAGAATGAGTTGGCACAATCTACCCTAGATGATTGGGGAGGACGAGCTTGGGGGCAAGCTCGATGTAAGGAGGGTGGAGTTGATACGAGCCTACTTAGAGCCCGTACTTCACACATTGGTACCTCCGCCGAAGGCGCTCATATTTGTTGTGAGGCTAACCTTTGTGTTCATGAGTTTTGCGAAGAACAAGCAAGAGCGACTTCGAGCAAGGGTAAAAACTTTAGGGAGGTTAACTTTCATAGTTTCTCTCTAGCATTTACGGCTAAGGCGTTTTCTAGCGGAGTTGATGAAAAACGTAGGGAGGCTAAACTCCAAAAAGCGTCTAAGGCATTCTCGCGTGAAGGCGATGTTTTCTCTTGTGACGTTAAGAACGCGAGGTTCGAAGAAGACCTAGGTTACCTTGACCTATGAGACCTAGACCCATCATGTCTAGGTGCGGAAGACCTAGGCATGCTTGGCCTAGAGGACGAAAGCCTAGGCGCACCTAGCCTAGATGAAGAAGACCCGGGCACACCTAACGTAGAGGGTGAAGACCTAGGCGACTCTAGCCTAGAAGAAGGTGGGCTCGGCATGAAGAGGAGCGATGGACCACCTAGTGCAACCATGGACCGGCGTGAGGAGACAAGTGGATCCGGATCTAGCAAGATACAAGAAGAAGATCCGAAGGACAGCCATAAGGGGATCAGGGTGGGAAGAGGAGATGTGGGTGACAAGCAAGTACAAATATTTGTCGGCGACGAAGAAGACTGAAATCCAGACCTTTTCCTTCTTTTGGCTTTGCCCTGCTCCTTTGGTGCCGTCACGTGCTTTAAGCCCTCCTTCTCCCTTTCAAATCTATGATTTTTTCTCATGATGTTGTCTTTGTAAGGCATGGCCATGGCGATTGGCTTCTTTCTACAGGTCCCCATTAAATTTTACAGGTCTAGTCCTCCCATGGTTCTTCATTGCATGTAGAAAGTGTTTGATTCCCATTTTCAGAATGTTGAAAGCAAGAATACCTTGTTTGTGCATGTTCTGAAAGACATAAGGATAAACATGGTCATTTAAAACCACATTTTAAAAAATTCTGGTAAATAAACTGAATGAGGTTTTCAAACTTTTTAGAACAGCTTTATAAGTATAAAGAAAACAATATAAGGTAATGAAAAAGTGTGAAGTTTTAGAATTAATTGGATTTTAGAAAAATAGAATAGCACAAAATAACATTGCTATTGAATATTATAGTACAACAATTACTGCCTTGTTCACAATAGATAAAAATAGCATTTTTTTTCCTCAAAAGAAGAAACCACATCTTCTATTTCAGGAAAATCTTACATGCGACGACATTTTATATTTTACTAAATGACAAGACAGTGGCCCTTGTGGCTCAACTTTCTAACTCTTCCACTGATTTGCATATGAGAGAAGAAGACAAACCTGGTAGCTCTTTGCAATTTACATCTTCAAATGTACTCTTATAGAACCTCACAGGTGTTCTTGTGGGGCTAGTTGCCAAATAAAATTTTCAGTAACCACTCAATGAGTGAACAAATGGCAAGCCCTCAACCCAATAGCTAACACTCTCTAAAGAAGTAGAAACACCATCGTCATTCCATGTGGCTAGGTTGGAAACCAGCACATCAACTTTGCTTCTCTTGCACCAATACTTGAGAGGTCCAGCAAACAGAAGTTGAATAACTTTAATTTTATGAAGAATGCCAAATTCAACTATCTACAATAAAAAAATGAAAAAAGAAAACAGATGAATCCAGTACATGTGCCATCACAAATTGAGCTTTATACCTAAACAAGTTTAATTATACAAACTCAAATGCAAATCCCTATCTAAAGTTTTCCAAATAATCTACTAATCCTGAAAAGCAACATAATATTATAATTCAGTACATAACAGCAACTAACCAAATCTAAACAACAAAAGAATGTGCATAGACAATCACTCGCACACACAAGATGCATAGTCGATCCTCATCCAACTCCAAGGCCACGAGGCAATTCAGCAACATGCAAAGATCATTTGAGCAAGTGTCTCCTCAAGAACAAAAATGTGGTTCACCTTCGACCATGTCGTGGCACAGCAGCAGCACATGAGCATCGCGCTTCTGCCACTTGATGATCGCCTGATCTTCCCAAACCCTATTGCCACTCCAAATCGTGAAGACAACTCTGTCGGCCAGACGTGGCGTCATCTTGCCGGAGAATGGGGAAAACACTTGGATGAGACCATCTGAATTCCAAGAAGTCGCACTACAATCTTATACTCCAAAGAGTGATGTGTGACCCCTTGGGATCAAACTCTTTTCAATATTCACTATAATGGGCAATATTGTATGGACTTGCTTAAGAAGTCACTGAAATAGAGGAAAACGAAAGCTGACCAATTTAAGGAACTAAAGAATAAATGGCCATCAAAAGGATGAGCAAGCATAAAGAGAAACCAAAGATTTGCACAAAATAGTAAGTCAAAAATCTTTTTCCACTTGATTTGAAATGTAAACACTTCAAATTGCAAATGAGGATCATAAAACTCCACGGTCCAATGCAGCCACCAATGTTTCATCTTTGAAGGCTCGTTGACTATGTATCACTTCAGATGGATGACCAGAGTGATGCACTGCTTCTTCTCTCCTTCCATATTTTTCTGTCTGCAACATAGTACTCAAAATGCAGTTAAATATCAGGCACCTCAATCTTCAAAATTGCCAAATCGCTTGGAGTCCAAGATTTGCTAACAGTCCAAGATGCTGATAATGCTGACACAAGGTGTTGAATTGTCAGTCCTATTGATTGTTCAACTATTTGCAGAAAATAATAATACATCCTAACAAAAAATTCTCTTCGACATGCATGCTTGAAACAAGACATGAAAGGGGTGACAACATCATCACACAATCGAAGTCTTGCCAGACCTCCACGCACCTTTGCTTCACCACCATGCATGCATGGATGCATGGTTTTCTGCATGATATCATCATCATGTCACACAAATACTGATTAATGGCTCATGTTGGCTTGTAGATGAACTTTCAACTTCAAAACTGGCACTATACATTGATGCATAGGAAGATGTGATAAGAATGCCCCTAATCCCTTTCTTCACAACCCCCTTCAATTGGCTACCAATTTTAATGAGAAAATACAATGCATGCAGAATCAAGGATCAGATCTTTATAGATAATCCTATTGCCTCCTTGTTCTACTGCACCATCAATAATTATGAAGACAGGTAGAGTAATCTCCACAAAAAAAACGTATTCAAGTGTCCTAGGCACTCAAAAGAGAAAGGGGCTAGCCTTTTCAAAAAATAAGAGGCTTGAAGTGAGAAACAAAACAAAGTGAAGATATCGATGTAGAAGGAGTAGCGGCAAATATAGATGACTATATAACTCCAGTGTACACATGCATCCTCATATACCTATGTATAGCCATGACATGTGCAACTAACATACATGCATTTAAATAGAATCACAAGCTCAATGAAGAGAACACGATAGTTAACAATCAAACTACAACTACTTTAATGAGGACTCAAACAAGCATGGCATTCTGAACCACGAGCACTACTCTAACCCACGTCCTCACTATACTAAACTACAACTAAGAAGGCAAGAAGAAATTTCAATTTTAAATCAAACTTTCACGCATCTCGAACTAGATCAAAACATCAAGAAAAATCAATTTAAAATGTTTTCTTCACAAGAAAAAACATAAATTTCATAACGACAACCAAATGGATTCATGTTGGACTAAGAGAAACTCGAATGGCTGTATAGAAAATGATGAAGGATATGCACAAGGGATATTCAAGCCCTTCGCTCCCTCCCTCTCTCTCCCTCTCTCTCTCTCTCATGTATAAGCCCCGACTTAATCTCTCTCTCTTATATATGTAAGCCGATGTTAAATATGCCAACATATATAACAGTCAAGAATAATACTTTTATGTATATGGACAAGGTAGTGTGTTAAGTTCTAAACTATTTCATTGCATTTATGAAGTGCCTGTGCATTTCATTGTGTTGCTTCGTTATTAGTTTGAGCCTTCCCAACTTCTATGATAATATAAGCAATTGTGTGACTGGGTCCCCTGGGATTGGATTCTTCTAGAGATAAGTTGGATAAGGAAATATGTATGCGGAAATTTACATGTGAAGGAGCCATTGGGGAGTTTTGTGTTTGCTCCTCCCTTTTGAAAGATGAACAATGAGTCCCTCGTTACGATCTGAAGTTTTTTCTTTTATTGTCTCTTATAGTCACTTTCGTCATAAAATTAATTGATTTTCTGCAGATCAAGTACTTCCCTGTGTCGTGCTTCACTTTCTCCTTCTTAATTTATTTTTGTTTTTTTTAAACATTTCAATTGGAGATTGGCCTCAGGTAAGTTCATTTATGTATTATACTTGGATTTATGTTGATGCTAGCTTCTAACTACTTTAACATGACAGGCTAATGTTAAATTGAGATGGATATTTCTGTTTAAATGAAGTTTCTTAATAATAAGTGAATGTGAATGTTTTATTTTAGTGTATGATTTTAGTGCACTCGCACTCAGACAACACTTTTTCCCATGTGTTTTACTACCTTTTGCATTTCCTGTCTGATAAGCTAAAAAGAAGAAATTGATTTTTCTGTCTCATTTCCTTAGTTTTCCATATCATATTTCATTACAGCTGCTTCATGACATTAAGTGAATGGAATATATAAATAAAATGAGATTTTTCACTAGGAGTTCAAAGATTCATATAATGATCCTGAATGAAAGAGGGAAAAAAATATAAAAAACATGTGTAAACTGGATCACCATTTTATTTAATTCTTGGGATTATGCTTACTTGATCATCCATAACATTCACATAATATGAAAATCTGGAGTTATTTCTTTTCAAATGTTGTTTCCTTGTATTTTTGCTATTAAGATGCTCAAGCTTGGGCCTACAATGCCAATGGTCACCTATTCTCAAGTTGGTTGCTAAATACTTTTATCTGTTTAATTATATTTGGGCCTACCTATTATACTTCTTAGTATTTACTTCAAATTCTATGTTTCTTTTGGTTTTATTCTCCTATCTTCTTCTAGCTTCAAATATTGCTTAGATTTGTTTATATAATTCTGATTATCTTGCATTTGCAGTTAGGAGGCCTAATTTTGCTGATGCCTGGTCAAATTTGTCATGAGAAAGAAATTACTATTTTTGTGTTGGTAAAGAAATTAACATAAATATGAAATGAGGCATTGAAACAGTCGGATGAAAGCCTTGGTGCAGCTGATGGGGCCTATTCAATCTTGTCTTGTAACAGTCTTGCTGCCCATTTACCACTGCCACGGAGGGTATATTCCAAATAGTCTGTAACATGTTTGAAGCTCATAGTTATGATGTTATAAATCAACTAGCATAAATTTTGTAACGTCCATTGGGTTTGATCTGCATATATTAAGTGGTATACCTTTTTTTTCCTGATTAGTTGTATAAGCTCAGATGTAGGGGAAATATACACTACTAATTGGTTGATAATTACCCATGAGTATCTAAACTTCTAAAGTGTTGGCAAAAACTTTGTTTTGAAACTATTCTTAAGTCCTTCCAAAATCCAAACATGTGGAGTGCTATATAAACAATTAATGAGCCAATAAATGACAACAGCATTATTTTATTATTTGAAGGAACTAAAATTTGGAAAAGAAAAAGTGACTCTTTGAACTTTGAATTCGAAGCATTATTTTATTATTTTCTTGTTTGTCCTCAATGATGACAATCTATGGATTCACCTATATAAAACCCGGCTAAGGTGGCAAAATGAGAGCTTGAATATTGCTTGTGAATAATCCGAGGAATATCACAGGTATTTTCAATTGCTGTTAAAACAGGAATTTTTCCTTAGTGAACAAGTACAAGAAAAGGTATGGTCTACCAACGTCAGTTTGAGTGGAAAATTCATGCCACTAAACAAGGTCATGGTGACAACATGTGCATACTTTCTTCTTTCACTATGCTGTAGGATGAAATGTCTTTCTTTGTTTTTTCAAATATTTTCACGAAACTTTTTAAAACTCAGTTTGAGAAAAATCTGAAAATTTTTAGAACTTATTTTGGAGGACAATTCATCTTAGGTCAATTTGAAAATTACCTTAAAATTGAAGAAATTGTTCACAAGAAACACGTGGTTGTACTCAACAAAATGGGCCTGTAGAAGTAAAACACAAGCACATAATGCAAACTCTTTGAGCATTTTTATTTGATGTTTAGAAAATCCTTGTGTTTTACTTGGGTATACCTAAATCAAACAGAAATAGTTGTTGTTATCCCTAGAATAGCAAATTATATGTTTCTTAATGATAGTTTTCTTAGCAAGGGAAAAATTTATGATGATGTTCCTAAAGAAGACAATGAATATGTATTTCTTTACAAAGAAGATGCTTTAGCTGAGAATTATGATGATAGATGTTGTACAATCTGATATGCCTAGTCTTTATACTCTTGAACTAAACAACCATCAGTAATAAAATCCACTGACCTTAATTCCCCTTAGGTCGTTATCTATTACACAGGAAGTCAGGAAGCTAGTAAAGATGTCAGCAGCCCTCCTGAAAAGACCATTGAGAAAAAAAAAGGTCTAGTACACCTATAGGCAGCTTGCTAACTACATCATATGAATCATTTTCTTCTCAGCATGGGACATACCTGACTGCTATCTCATTTTATCCTATGAGTCTTAGAATGAACTTGCCTGGGTAATCATCAATAATATGATGAGTCATAGACTACTCAGAAGCCTTCTCTCCAAATTGACGTTAGAATTGCTTTTTTAATAAGAATTAAATGTAGAAGTTTATATGAATCTCCCTCTTTGGGCAAAACAGTCTATGGTAAGTTTCTTCACCTGAGGAAAGTTTTATAGTGTAATGTGAACTCCTATGTTTTGCTTTAATAAATTTAAGTTATTTGTTACATCTCTAAATTTTAAAATCTTGTTTTTCTGATACAACTATATTTTGCTAAGATAAATTTTAAACTTTGTTATTCTATTACAACTCTATTTTGCTAAGATAACTTTTTTAGGTATAGTCATTCTTCTTTTATAATTGTCAATGACATGATTATTACAAATAGTAGCAAGATGGACATTATAAATATTTTTATGGCCCTTTTGCTTTTAGACAAAATAAGTTGGTTGGCTTGCTAAAGTTTGAACTTATTGTCATTTCCTTCCCACTACATGATTTTATTTATTTTTTGTGCACAAGAAAGTTGAACAGAAGAAAACCCCTATTTGTTATTCTTTTTTCATTTTTTAATGACAAAGTAAAGCTTAGAATTAGCTCTGCTTTATACTTTTTTCTATAGAATTTTGTGACCTTTTTTTTATTTGGTCTACATTTGGATAAATCCAGATGAAGTTGGTTCTGTTGATTATCATTTTTAGGTTTTGATAATGCACATACTTCACAATCCAAGAGATGTCGATCATTTTGTAGTGGTTCAATCTGCTTTCAGGCTTATTATTTTTGCTTTCGGTTGAACATTAATATTTAACAACTCATTTAGCTACCGTACACACAACTGTCGCCATCAGTTTTAAAATCTGAAGGGGTCTCCGTTTATCATACTGTTCAGCATGCTGGTGAGTTTGTTCTTACTTTCCCTAGGGCATACCATTCAAGATTTAACTACGGTTTCAACTGTACTAAGGCAGTCAATGTTGCTCCAATTATTGGTTGCCACATGGCCAAAGCACAGTGGAACTTTACTATGAACAGTGCCGTAAAACATCGATATCACATGATAAATTGCTACTCGGACCCGCTAACGGAGCAGTTAGGGCTCCTTGGAGGCTGCTGCTACTCAAGGAATGCATCAAAGAAAGTCTGAGATGGGAAAGTGCATGCAGGAAGGATGAAATTCTTACAAAAGCAGTTAAAGTAATAATATGTTTATGCATTACATATTTTTGCTACCTGAAGTTACTCATTCATCATTGTAAGTTGTAACATTTTTTGTTATTACTCTTTTAGGCATGGGTACAGATGGAGCAAATGAGGAGAGAGAAAGTTCCTACACATTTTAGAGCCAGAAGAATGCTTGCAAACTTTGATTTGACTGATGATCAAGAATGCTTTTTATGTTTTTGTGATTCACATCTCTCAGCAATTGGTTGTGAATGTTCACGGAACCGCTTCTCAAGCTTAGAGCATGTGAAGCTACTCTGCTAATATGGTCCAAGGAAAAGATATTTCCTCTTCCATTATGATTTGGATGAATTGCATACCCTTGTAAAAGCTTTAGAAGGAAAGCTGCCCGCTCTGTACGACTTGGCAACTGGAAAGTTGTCCATTGATGGTTTATCCATGACAACACCCAAGAACTCATCTTGTTTGAAGCCAGAAACAAGTTGCAGTAGTTTCACCAAATCAAGGGAAACAGGCTTTGGAACTGTTGCCACCACACAATCAGATATTGCCGGTAAGTTAGAGCCTGAAGTTGGACTTCTTGGGTGAGCATTCAGTTGACTCAGTTGCAACTGATGGCCTTTCTTCAGATGTGGAAAACAGGAAATGCAATGCACTGAAATATCCTTCAAAGGAAGGATCAACTTCTAGTGCAAAGAGCCCAAAAGTCCTTGACATGAATGAAGCAAGCAAATATGAGGAAAATGGTTGTGATACTTCAGGAGCCTTTCAATCAAGTTCAGTAGAATATAGCCAGATGGCTTCATATCTTATCAACAAACTACACATTATGAATTCTTTGGAATTTCCATCAACCACCAACTCTGATAAGTTATTTCAGATTGGTTTCAGTCATCAAGAGTTGAATCTTGGAATGCTTTCACAATTAAGGATGATACTTCTGCAGGTTCAGGGACTAAGGTTAATGCATGCAAAAATTTCCCCGATCTAGGTAGGGGAGGACCTCTGTTAAAGCATAAAAGGAGCACTCCAGATGGATCATGTATTTCTCGAGAGGAGGATAAGAATGTTGATCACGACCAGAAACAGTAGAAATTGCAAAGCAACAGCTCATCTAATGCAGAGAGTGATAGAAGTAGGCATAGATATAAGGTCAATGAAAAGCAGTTTTCTTGTCTGAGGATATATACCTCAATAGCAATTTAAGCATAAAATGCTTGTCTGCACCTGAGAGCGATGTATCTAATGCTAAAGGGGAAAATGGTTGAGTGCTGAAATATTCATTAAATTGAAAGAGCATCGTAAAACCGTCGATATAGCTTATTCCCGAGAGGAGGATAGTCCATGCTGGGAGCATGTTTCAATGAATGCAAAATCCAGCATTTAGCGGCTCTTTCTAAGAGATGGGTTCACTTCTTATAGATGGCAGTCTTTGAGAAGGTGCATGTTGTAAAGCAAAAAAACATTTTGGAGTCAATCTGCAGCTTTTGAAGCCATCTTCTTGTGGATCATCAGATAAAGTGCATATCAAAGAAACTACTTCATGCACATGTACTATAATGAATGAAAACAAATCCAATTCAACTGTGGCTATGTGTCCAGCCTCTGGATTGGATACCTGTACCTTTCATATTGAAAAAGACATTGCATGAACCTGTGCCAATAGAAATTGGCTCTATTGTTCCTCAAAAGCTATGGTGCAGTAAGGAAGCCATATTTCCTAAAGGTATGCTTATGTTTTTCTTGTGCTCCTATGATGTCCTTGGTTCACCTTTTGAGTTAATATATGTTGATGATAAAGGGTCACTGTTGCCAACTTTCTGTAGGATATAAGAGTCGTGTCATGTTCTATGATATACTTGATCCAACACAAATTTGTAGCTATACCTCGAAAGTATTTGATGTTGGACTGCTTGGGCTCATGTTTAAGGTAAGCTGGCAACTCATTTGATTGCTAAACTAATTAAGGCATCACATTTTTAAGGCTTATCACTAAGGAAATGGTGGACATTGTCTTCTTAACCTTTAATGGAGTTATCTATGGGAACCACTTTTTCTATGTTCACAATGAGAGCACCATATACCAGCTTAGTTACAATGCTTGACATGTTCATAAACTCATCCAAGCTGTGGAATCTGTATTCAGGTTTGGAATTGGGAGTAACTATTCAAAGTAGCAGCTCTGTATTTATCCAACTGCCATTGATTCAAACTTTAATGGCTGCATAGTATAAATAATTTTGCTAGGTAAACCTTATCCCTTCATTAATTATACCAAGTTTGGATAGAACCCGGCTCTTTCTTGGCTAGACCAATGGAAGCTTGAATCTGAATGTATTTGTATTGTTGACAGGTTTTGTTGTCCGGGTCCGGATCCTTACCCGATCCGGTTTGTCCTAATTAGGACTAGTTATATCTCTGTAAACCCTAATCTTTGAGTTAATGAAGTTTTGAAGAGAGAGAGTGTCTGCAGGCTAGTGGGCACCAGACCTCCTCACCCGTGGTTTTTCTTCCCTCGCGTTGAGGGTTTTCCACGTTACATCTGTGTGCTTTCTTCTACTCTCGTGCATATTTTGTTTCTACATGGTATCAGAGCCGTCGGACTTGGAGAAAACAAAATTTGTTTTTCTAGGGTTGTGAAGTTCCAACCCTGACTGCCGCCGCTACCACCGTCGCCGTCGCTACAACCACCACCGCTGCCGCCGTTGCTGCGCCGCCACTGTCGCCGCACCGTGACCGTGACCGCCGCCGCTGTCGCCGCACCGTGACCGCCTCCGTCGCTGCCCCGCCATGGCCGTGACCACCGCTGGTGCGTCGCCGATGTCGTGACTGCCGACGTCCGACGCCAACGTTTCTGCTGACGCCTCTGCTTCCGCCGTGTCCCACTGCTCCAGCCGCGTCCTGCCGCTTCCGCCATTGATCCCCGACTACATCATCTCCCCTCTTCTCTAGGTTACTGCTGCTGTGTGTGTTCTTTGGCAGCCACTTCTACCTAGTGATCATGGCTGACTCGTCTTCTTCTTCAGTCAATACTAATCTACCTGATGTTATGTCTGCGCGGACTGATCATGTACCGGTTCAAGTTACCACCATTCAACTTACCAAGGAGAACTATTCCCGATGGTCTGCTGCGATTACTATGGGGATTGCTGGGCGAGGACGCATTGCCTATGTGAATGGGAGAAAGGTTGAACCTGCTGCAGATAGTCTGGCTTGGGATACATGGTTTCTTGAAGACAACCAGGTAAAAACCTGGATTGTCAATTCAGTGTCCCCGGATATCCAACCCCTCATTCTTCGTAAGAAGACTACAAGGGATATGTGGATTATTTTGGAGCAGATGTATGGCCAAAAGAAAAGGAAAGTTCGTGTGTATCAACTTATGAAGGGTGTGTATTCCCTGCGATAAGGTGCTCTCTTGGTTGTAGACTTTTATGCAGCATTAAAATCTAAGTGGGAGGACCTTGACTATCACTCTGATATTACATAGAGGTGTCCTCATGACCAGATGCAGTATATGACTGATAAATGGGAAAACAAGGCATTCCTTTTCTTATCCGGACTGAATGATGACTTTAAAAATATAAGGAGTCAGATTCTTAACTCTGACGAATCATTTAGTATTGAAGATGTCTATTCCCGTGTTGAAGCTGAAGAACAGAGAAGGCTGTTTTCTAGTGGACGAAAGGGGGAAGAACAGTCTGCCTATGTTTTCTTCCCAAAAATGTACACATTGCAAAAACTTGGTCATACTAGGGATTTTTGTTGGGACCTGTATCCAGAGAAGAAGGATAGTAGGGGGAGGTCTTCTAGTGGGAAGAAGCCTGTATCGTCTGCAACAAGTCTGAGTGATGGGAAAGGTTCTATTTCTGCAGAACAGATTCGTGAACTACGAGCATATTTGAGCAAGATTGATGTTGGTCAGGTAGATACACCAGATGAGGTGAAGATCAATCAGGCATTGGCTGTTTCAGGGGGAGAAGGTACTTCTTATATGGGTGAATGGATTGTTGACAGCGGTGCCACTCATCACATGACTAGCAACCCCAAGCTTTTCCATGACTACAAGCTATCCTCGGAAAAGGAACGTGTGTCCCTTGCCGATGGTTCCTTTACTTTTGTGGCAGGGAAAGGGAGTCTTTCCTTGTTAAATAATTTTTTAGTTCATGATGCCTTACATGTTCCCCATCTTCCTTTAAATTTGTTATCTGTTAGTAAGATTACCAAGGAACTGAAGTGTGAGCTTATATTTTCTGAAAAATGTTGTGTTTTGCAGGACTTGGTGACAAGGAAGAGGATTGGGATTGGTTTGGTGTCTGATGGGCTGTATTGGCTTCCTATACGCGTTGTCACAGCTCTTATGTCAGCAGTCAGTAGGACAGAGAAGAAGGAGGATGAGTGTCGTCAGTTATTTTTGTTTTGGCATGAACGCCTTGATCATCTCCCATTTGGGATTTTGAAACATTTGTTCCCTGAACTATGTTCTAGTTTAAACATTTCCATGTTATCATGTGATGTGTGTCAGTTTGGGAAGCATGTTAGAGCTTCTTATCCAATTTCAAATAGTCGTTCTAATAAAGCTTTCTCCTTGGTTCATTCTGATGTGTGGGGGCCTTCGGGCGTTCATTCTCGTGTTGGTTTTCAATACTTTATAACTTTTATAGATGATTATTCAAGGTGTACCTTTGTGTATTTGTTGAAAGATCGTAGTGAGGTGCCTCACATTATTGAAACTTTCATCCTCCTAGTGGAAAACCAGTATGGAAATTCTGTCAAGACTTTTCGGTCTGATAATGCTCGTGAATATATGTGTCTCACTGTTGAAGAATTCTTTCGAAAGAGGGGGATTGTTCATGAGACATCCTGTAGTTATACCCCCCTCAAAATGGGGTTGCTGAGAGGAAAAATCATCAGTTGCTCAATGTCACCCGAGCCATATTGTTCCAAAGAAATCTCCCAAAATACTATTGGGGTGATGCAATCCTTACTAGTGTCTACTTGATTAATCGCATGCCTAGTCGTGTGCTAAAGGGTCGTATTCCCTACTCTATGCTTCCAGGGAGTAGTCAACCTTTTCACCTTCCTCCTCGAGTCTTTGGATGTGTGTGTTTCATACATAACCACAGCCCCAATATGAAAAAACTTGATCCCAAATCTATTAAGGGCATCTTTCTTGGGTATTCTTCCACTCAAAAAGGTTATAAATGTCTAGATCCCACCACTGGTCGTCTTCACATTACCAAAGATGTCACATTCTTGGAACATGTCTCCTATTTTGGTGAGAATTCTCTTCAGGGGGAGAAGTTAATGTCTAAGGAAGAGTATTCTCCCACACAGGAAATTCAGTTTACAGACTTTATGGATTACAGGCATGAAGAGAATCCTATTGCCAAGGTGCTTGGCAAAATGAAGAGGGTGCTTGGCAAAGATGAAGAGGGGACGACTACTGATGTACATGAACAGGAGAAGGAGGGAGAGCATCCTATGGTGACAGAACAAGAGGGTAATCGTATGTTTGGACAGGTGTATTCCAGGAGAAGAGCTTGTACTGACAAGGTGATTGATGATGAGGAGGTTACACCGAATCCCAATCTTACTTCTTCCTTGGATGATCCAAGTCGTGTTCAGAAGCAAGATGTTGGAAGATAAATTCAGACTGGAAAAGAAAATGAGGATCTTCCTATTGCCTTGAGAAAGGGTGTCAGGTCATGTACCCAGCACCCTATTGGTAACTTCGTATCTTACTCTACATTGAGCACTGACTATAAATGTTTTGTATCCTCCTAGGCTGTGGTTGTGATTCTCAAGAATGCTGCAGAGGCTCAGGGTGACACTAAGTGGTCTCATGCAACGAAAGAAGAGATGGAAGCTTTAGACAGAAATCAGGCATGGGAGGTGGTTGATATTCCTGAAGCAGCCCACTTGGTTGGGTCGAAGTGGGTCTACACTGTTAAGTACAAACCAGATGGGAACATTGAGAGGTACAAAGCACGATTGGTGGCCAAGGGGTTCAACTAGAAATATGGGATCGACTACTTAGAGACGTTTGCTCTAGTTGCAAAGATGAAGACTGTTAGAGTTATTATTTCATTGGCGGTGCTGAAGGGTTGGGAGATGTGCCAACTTGATGTGAAAAATACCTTTCTCAATGGAGATCTCGAAGAGGAGGTGTACATGTGCATGCCACCAGGTTTTGAGAAGCCTGGAAAATGCTGTAAATTGAAGAAAGCTTTGTATGGGCTGAAATAGTCTCCCCGAGCATGGTTTGAACGGCTCAGACTTGTTATGAAGAAACATGGCTACAAACAAGGAAATAGAGATCATACCCTGTTTGTAAAGAGAAGAGAGAGTAAAGTTACTCTACTATTGGTTTATGTTGATGATATGATTGTTACAGGTGATGATAAGGAAGAGATAGCAAGATTAAAGGGTTTACTATCTACTGAATTTGATCTAAAAGATCTTGGTAAGCTGAAGTATTTCCTGGGTATTGAAATTGCTAGATCAGGTACAACTTTTGTACTTAGTCAAAGGAAGTATACCTTGGATCTACTGAAGGAGATAGGAAAACTGGGGTGCAGACCAGCCTCTACTCCTATAGATGCTGGGCATAAACTTGGTAGCAAAGATGGAGAACTGTTGTGTGAAGAAGCTAAAGGTAGATATCAATGTCTAGTTGGCAAACTGATTTATCTCACTCTGACTAGACCTGATATCACATTTGCTGTAAATGTGATGAGCCAGTTCATGCATGCACCTACAGATATGAACTTGAAGGCTGTAGATAGAATTTTGTGCTACTTGAAGAAGAATCCCGGAAAGGGACTTCTATATGTGCAACAAAGATCTATTGAAGTTGAAGGGTATTCTGATGCAGACTGGGCAGGCTGTGTTGACACCAGAAGATCTACTTTAGGGTACTGCGTCTACTTGGGGGGAAATTTAATTGTTTAGAGAACAGCTGAGTAGAGCATGGAAGGGACTAGGTTCGATCAGGTCAGTGGTCAGTAGAGCAAGGAAGAAGAGCAGAGGTTGCTGGTTTGGGCAGAGAAAGACTACGTCAGATGTAAGAGATCAAGGAAGACTGGGCACAACCAAGAGTGCATCCGGGTCAGGTTTAGTTGGCAAGAGCTCAGGCTAACCTAAGCGTGTCACGGCTGGGTGCAAGCCCAGACCGAGTCATTGTATTTGTTTTCTTTTGGATTTGAATGAGTCAGGTCTTGTACTGGTATCAGTCCAAGACAACGGGTTAAACCTGAGACAGTCCAACGGCATATAAGCTGGAGACTGTGCCAAAACTTGTAACTTTTGGAAATTGAATCAATAAAAGAAACCCTTTCTCTCCCACGCGAGAGAGTTTGAGCTGCTTAAGTGTGGCACCAAAAGCTTGGCCAGCGAAGGAGACTTTGCTGCACAAGAAGATCGCCTACTGAACCAGAGGAGCCGAACCAGGAAGGCTACCGGAACTATAGACATCGAATATAGTGCAGAAGTAGATCCGATCACAGTGCAAGTGCTCTCCAATCCTTGAGGCGCTTAGAGGCTGGAATCAGAAGAAGGATCACTCGGTTGCGCAGCAGATGGTAGCTCATCTGAGGAATTCCTGAACTGCACGTCGACAGCCAGAGGAACATCTCAATTGATAAGTAATCCTTCTCCGTGGATATTCTACCACGAGAACTTCCTGTTTACCTGATCAGAAGTGGAGAGGATGCTGACGTTCTGATCGATTTGAGTCAACTCATCTAACGAGAAGAATATATCGGTCTGATCTGACTGAGATTGAAGGATTTGAGAGGCTGACGAGTTCAGGCGAGAACGATCCCTGTTTCAGGCAGATGGCCTAACGTCTGACTTAGATCGATTTCAATTCTTTTAAGAATCGATTCTTACTTTCTCAATCTGTGTCTAATTGTTGCGTATCCCTTGCAACGAGCTACGGAGTGAAACAGTGAGGAATCAACTTACTAAAGATGGAGAAACAGAGGCTGAATTCCTGTTCTGAAGATAGTGATGACAATCTTTGAAAATCAGCACAATTCTGGCGATCGGAGGTTGATATGAGTAGAGAAATGGCTCAGACATCTTCATAACTCTTGGGGGATCATTCTGGTGAAGTTTGGGAAGAATCCAAGCTGTTTTGGATAGTTCACCAGAGCTGATCGGAATCATGACCTCAGATCGTGGAATTAGGCGGCACAGTTTTCAGTGACACCAGAAACTAGGCTGATTTCAATCCTCAACGACTCACCTTTTGGAAGATGCTTTGAAGCTCAATTTTTAGGCATTATCAGAATCTCAGCTATCACTGGTCCAAATTTCAGCTCAATCCGAGCTACGGTTTAATTTTGGTGAATTTTTGAAGGTGACTGGCTTCAGACGTTGTCTGAGTCCTATGACATGCTGATTTCAGGCAAAACCAGGCGCAACTTCAAGCTTCAATGAGTCACCTATTGGAAACTACTTTCGGGCTGATTTTTAGAGCTTGGCTTCCTCCATATCATATTTAATGACTTTTGGACCTCTGTACACGGAGTTATGATTTTTTAAAGGAACGCTAGTTTGGAAGCTAGTTCCACACCTGCGAGAGGGATTCTCGACCGTTTCCCCAAATTTTGTTACATACTTGGGTGAAATCGATTCTCTGGGGCATTCTCCATGACTTGAGCTTGACTATCTGTAGAATTATCTTCTGCTTGAGCTCTTGATTCCTTCGCAGCACCATACTCTCTGCTCATAGCTGTGGTGGCAAGCTATTGAATTAGGCGAGAAGCAAAACCTGTTGGAGCTCGATCTTGTAGGAAGGAGCTGTCTTGAAGAGGCGTGCGTCGTCGCCCATTCGACACCAGCATGCCCCGAATTTGATTACAGATAGTAGGGGTTGATCTCATCTCCGATGAAGACTCTCCCCTCCTGCATTCATCTCAGATTTCTGATTGCATACAGTGACTGCTCCTGTTTTCTGGAAGCGCACATCACAGGCGTAGCAGGCTGGTGGTGGACTTCATTCCAATCTACCTTCCATTTGAAGGGGAAGGGCGATCTTTAGCACCAATCTGAAGATAGCTTCCCCCAATCTACATCACACAATTGGGGTTTCCTGCTATTCGGGTGACACACTTCCTCCATTACTTTCTGTTCAGCTGTTTCTTACAAGAACAGTAAACTGTAAGTGTTGTCTTAAACACTAGGAGCTTGCGCATTGGAGATTGACCGCCATCGAAGGACTTGTAGCCAATTGATCTGTGGAGTATTGCTGAATCCCGAGGATATACTTGGCCTTCTTCCTCGGTGAGTGCTGGAGTAGCTCCAGCAAGGTACATCTGAAACCCCCTATAGCTGCGTGGGCGGGTGCATTTGATTTCCAGACAACCTTTGGGTTTGCAGCCATTCGGGAATCCTCCAAAGCTCACCAAGCTGAGGACACATTCCCAAGCTGTCGCACTGTCCTAGGGCGAAGGGTTGGAATGCTTGACCTAGGGATTGAATGTATGGTTGGGCATGGATGATGTGATTGTTGAGTAAGGGAGAGATCTTCTTGTATCGTTGACGCTTGTAAAACCTCACATTCCCATTCTTGATTTGTAGTAGGTTAAAACTTGGGAGGGAAACACTACTTGTATATCAGTCCTAAGAGATATATCCAGTCGGGGTTGTGTCCGACTTGGGAACAAAATTTTGTAATCCCTATTCTTTTAACCTTCCTCAGTGTGTTAGCCCCAATAGATCTTGAGAAGTGACTGCAACTTGGTCTCTTTTGAGCAGCTACAAGGGCAGGTCACATCAGATGCCCAACAAGCAAATTGTTGAAAAATGATAGAACAGAAACAAATAATAAGTAAAGCATCTACAAGAATGGGGAAAATTTTTTGTACGATCCATGCAATCCATAAGAAAACCTTTTAGTATATCACAAAAACCAACTAGCAATAGCCTATGGAGGACATGCATTTTCTAGAGGTGATTTTTTTCCGCAAAAATTCAGATAATTCTTCCCAGGATGTCTGGGACATAAATTTTACCGGGCTTCCAGCCAATGATCAAAAAATCCAATGAAAGTTGCTGAACGAGAGCTCATTGCTGCATCCATGTGGCAGTTGTGGAATCAGCAGTCAACCATGCAGCCCAAAGCCACAAATGTGCTGCAATCATGTAACATCAAAATATATATGAGACTTCTTTTTTCCAACAATTAAGCGAACTTGTCTTGGCACAAGAAATGTATTCTATTCCACCAACATCCAGGAGCAAGAATGTATAAGCTGAAACAATGCACCCACAATGTAAACGCTGGAATAAGAAACATTTTGTTAAGGAAAGAAATTTTTTAAGTAATTCCAAAAACAACTTAGGGCTACAGTTGTTGACATAATGGAACGTGAATGTATCTAACTGCATTCTAAATAGGAGAATACAAGATGATGCTTGTGTTCTCAAGCATCACAACAGATATTAGTGCAATTCATACAAAAAAGTGTAGCCAGTTCCATTTGTACGTTCTTCAACTTGCTACACTTTGATGCACGAGAAGTAGATCAGAGCATTTTCATATTTTTAACACAGGGCAACTTGAGTTGGTGTTACATCCCAGTTTCTAACCTTTCCACACGTCTCACAGTTCCTCCACCAGCAGCATCAAAATGAAAATCTTCACAAAACCTTAACTCATCATACGTAGAACTACAAGATCAAAAGAGAGTTATCAACAGAATGTGGTAGAATATTGGTTACTGCTTCCTAAGTGATTAAAAAAAAGAAGAAAAAACCAAAAACAGTTAACGCCATGGAGATAAAGTTTTCAAAAGAGGTTCAAAGATGGACTATCAGTAAAGAAAATGATTGTGACGAAATTCTCTATAGAAAAAGCATCAAAAATAGGAAAAATATAATAGATCCACATGTAACATGAAATCCCCAAATGGTGTGATAACTTGGTAATATCCAAATCTAGCAACAGTTAAGGAACCCCATTCCTCTATGCATACAAAATTCTAAAAGATAGAATTCTTCTCTAGCAACCAATAGCTGCTAGTGATGGATAGCTCTTCATAATCACCACTACGACAGGCAAAGGTTCATTAGCGACAAGTATGACGTCTAACCGACTCTCCAGTGCTCGACAAAAAAAGGGGTAACCGACCAATGCTCCATTCCGTCAAAGGAAAAACAGTGTCCCACTTTTCAGGCCAGATGCAAAATTAAAACGGTATTTGCATCTGCATGCATTTAAACAAATAGGAGAGCTTCATTCTTTACAAAATTTGCCTAGAATAGGGAAAGAGAAACCACATTTTCTGCACACCACCACTTCAATAACCAAGAAATGATCGACTTCCGTACCAAATCAAAAGAAAAGTGAAGGCTTCCACAGTAAGACATATAGCTTTCCTTGTCAAATCTGCTCCAACGCGTGACACCCAGCACATCATCACCATGGGCGTACACTCCACACATACAGACTCCGTAAAAAATTCAAGCAGACGCCGATGTAATTCCACTGGAGAATATGAAAATACATTGATTTTGGCATTCCTATGCAGATCCCAAGAGAATGCATGGGATAAAATTTAAGAGAGAAAAGTAGACCTCGTCTTAAGGGAGCCTTCAATTCCGATATAATCTATGAATCTGTAGATATCAACATGTACATTTGTGCGGAAAATGTCGTGACGGGTCAAATCCAATATTAAATCTAGCCCTTCAAAATTCCTAACAGTTTCAGAGCGACAACTTAGAGAAAACCATGTGATTCCAGAGGCGGCAAACTGATCACTCTGCTGAAAATTATTAATGAGAAAAAGCTTCATGAAAAATAAAATTCACATTTCTGGCGAATCACGATCTTTTGTACCTCGAGGAAATTTTATACACAGAAAATTCCAGCATCCATGAATTTAATTGTTCATCCATCAACTTAATCGTCCCAACGCGGACGTAAAAAACTGTTTCAAGAATGACAGAGATGTCTTCTTTACACTGACCTTCTAGCCGGGCAATGACCAGACAAAAAAAGAATGAAACAGAGGAAAAAGAACATAATCGCAGCGGTCACAGAGCTCAGCCACGTCGCCGGACCTTAATCTCCATCCTTTCCACCACCTCTCTGATGACGAGGCACCACACTTCGTGTTGAAGGGAAGCAGACAGGTGGGAGGAAGGACAAAATGGGAAAGGAAGACGAATGGATGGTGGGTTTGGAAGACTACTAACAAGGGAAGACCAGGTAGAAGCAAGGACACTAGAGAAGAAATGACAAGAAGTAAAAAGGTGGACCCGAGACTCAGTCGCGACAAGACATAGGGGACATTGATTAGCCAAACTGATGCCAAGGCGCTGTAGGTGGTCAAAAGTGTTTATATGGCCAGTAAGGAGACGCCAGACAAAAGCAATGGCACGAGGAGAGGGGCCAAGACACCAAAGGGAACGGGGTGGGAGCGACGCGATAGAAGGACCAAAGGAGGCCAGGCAGCAAAAAGAAAAAGTGAACTCACGGGAATGTGAAAGAGGCCAAGATGGGGACGCGGACGATGAGAGGTCAACAAGGCGGAGGAAAAGAGGAAGGACAAAAAGCAAGTCACACCAAAAGTGAGAGGGGGAGGTGTGAGAGATAGAACTATTCCAGACGCTAGGGGAAGGCAGGTCAAATTTAGAACTAATGAATTGGGTGATGGGAGAATGCTCAGTTGCTAACCGCCACCACCAAGAACACAGAGAAGACTCGCAAGCCCGACTAAGGTTGGTAACCCCAGCACCTCCTAGAAGACACGGAAAGGCAACCACATCCCAATGCGCTAGGCGATTTGAAGGTCGATCACCACTCCAAACAAACTTACGAATAAGCTTATTAAACCTACTCAAAACAGCTACAGGCGGTCGAAAGACAGCTAGAGCATGGAGGGGGACAAACGCCAGGCGGTGCTTAGCTAGAGTAATATGACCTGGGAGAGAAAGTAGCTTTCCCTGCCAGCACTGAAGGCGATCATTAAGCTTCTGTTCCATTCCATTCCAAAAGGAGGGTGTAGGAGGCGACAGCATAATCTGAAGCCCCAAGTATTCCATGGGCAGGCTAGTAGCCTTACACCCAAAGCAAACTTTAGCAAAAAGTACCGTGGCCAGATCCGCATGAATGAGGGAAAGATGACATTTGGCGGAATTGATAGAAAGACCCGAGATGAGCTCAAAAACCCGAAGGATGAGCCACGTTCTCACAATCTGTTGGCGGGAAGCATTACTGAATAGGAGAAAGTCGTCAGCTTACTGAATGGTAGAGAAGGTCTGTAAGTGGACAGCGAATGAGGTGTGAGGAAGTCAACGACCGTTGCGTGATGAAAAAGTGCAGAAAAGCTCTCACCAACCAAGTTGAAAAGCAAGGGCGATAACAGGCAACCTTGATGGAGGCCACGCCTGAGACAGAAGAAATCGCCACACTTCCCATTGAAGGAAACCACAAGCTGGGCCCCAGTGACAAGCGACATGATCTACTGTCTAAACGATGGACTAAAAGCAAGACGGGTGAGGAGGTCAGAAAGGAACTCCCAACTAACCGAGTCAAAGACTTTAGAGATGTCCAACTTAAGGATGAATGAAGGAAGCCGTAGACAATACAGGAAGTGAACGACCTCATTGGCCAGGACAACCGCGTCCTGCAGACACCGACCCTTGATGAAAGCAACCTGGAAGTGGTTAATGATAGAAGGCATAACAGGTGCAAGCCGCAATGAGAGCAACTTAGCAATAATCTTGTAAGGTGTGCCTAGGATGGAGATCGGGCGGAAGTGGGTGAGGTCCGTAGGGTTAGGGTGCTTAGGCACCAAGACACAGGTAGCTTGATTGAATTTCTTCAGAAAAATGGAATTGGAGGCGAACTCATAACAAAACGCAAACACATCAGTGCTACAAACCTCCCAAAAGGTACAAAAAAATTCGACAAGGAAACTATCAATACCAGGCGCCTTACCAGAGCCAAGGGCCCAGACTGCGCTCTTGATCTCTTGGTGCAGGAAGGGCCACTAAAGAGAGATCGCACAAGAGACAAAGAGAGAGGAGAGGTGAAAATCCGGTAGCGGGGCTCGGAAGCGAAGAGGTTTAGAGTAGAAGTCCCAGAAATGAGTGCTCAGAGCCGGTAGGATGTCATCGCCAAGAAAAACCTTACCCCCGATAACCATGGATTGGAGCAACATCTGACGGCGCCTTTGAGAGATGGCCAAGTGGAAGAATCTAGAGTTCTGGTCCCCATGCGCAAGACAACCCAACCTAAAACGCTGTTGCCAGTGGATGGACTTCCTAATCCGCCACTCCTGGGCAAGACACTGCAGACAAAGGAGACGAGAAGATTGATCCGTAGAAATATTGCTGCTCCAGAAAATGTGCTTCCAGGCGAGGGTCTCCCTCCTTATAAAGTGCAACTTCCGCGAGAGCCTGAAAGCAGCCCACCTACCATTGACGGCGCGAACCCACCAATTAGGAACGGTAGCCACAAAGGATTCATCCGGAGCCACCAAAGTTCAAAACGAAACCTGGTGGGCCCGCTACCAGCCCTACCCCGATGAAGGGAAAGGAGCCGCGGAGCGTGATCAGACAAGTGCCTCGGACCAAGATCCAAGGAGGATGAAGGAAAAGCAGAGAACAACTCAGGCGAGAGGAAGATACGATCCAACCTACGAAGGATCGGAGGGTTCCTATTGTTTGACCAAGTAAACGTACCATTAGTCGAAGGCATGTCAAAAAGACTGAACTCGTCAATGAAAGATCGGAAAGCAGATATGGACTGGCCAGAAGTGACAGGGGCGGACGAGTCAGTAGGGCTAAGAAAACAGTTGAAGTCTCCTACCAGCAGCCAAGGTGAAGCTACAAGCTGGCGAACCTGATGCAGCTCAGCCCACAGCTGTCCACGCAGGGAGGGAGGGAGAGAGACAAAGTGAAAAATCGACTAGATACTCAAATGAAAGTGATTCAATGCTCAAGATCAAGATAAGGGCAGCCAAACATATGCTTGTTTAATGTACATTTCAAAAATTTCAAGAAGAACCTCCTTCACAAAATATATTTGGAGGTCTCCTTCTGGCAAGGATGTCATAAAATCCAATTTTGAACCGCCGTATGATTGAACTACTCTAAAAAAAAAGGAATATGAAACTAAATTTTAACATTTGATTAAGAAATCAAATTGGATCTGGATTTAAGAAATGACATCCGATTAAATTTAGAAATAAACACATATTCTAATAAATATCTGATCGGACTGGGATTTAGATTAAATTTGAAATATTAAATATTTGATATCCAATGTCCAAGGTTTTTGAAAGTCGACTATTAACATATTATAGTGCAGCTAGGATTCAATTTAAAATGCAGATTCAAATATAAATTTGAATTTAAAAATGAGATTTAAGTTGGATTCAGATTTGGATATGGTATTGATTTCTTTTACAATTGTTTTGAAATCGGAATTCGAACCAAACTATATGAACATCCAAAAAATAATGGATGTGGTTAAGAGAACATGCTGACTAGAGATATAGTCGCTCGCCTCTTTCTATAACATCTGCTACACATTGCCTGCAAGTTGCTCGCATCTCTCCCCTCGATCTACGACACACCACCTGCAACCTACCTCTCTCCTCTAGATCAGAGGCTTCCTAGTGAAAACCATTATTATAGAGGAAAACCAGTTTGTTGGCCATATTTGAGGGAGACGAGTTTTAGGCGAGACATGTTTCGCGCCCATTTACTTCCAGGTGCAAATGCAATGCACGTCCACACCATTAGAAGAATACAAGACCGCAGCTGAAAAATTATTTTAAAAGTGACATTGATCAACAGTCTCGATTTTACAAGAATAAATATATAGAAAGGAATCCTAAATCAGGGAGAGAGAGCCAAAATATTAATGAGCAATGCAAAATGGCCAGATGGTTGGCCGCAACACAATAAAAAAAAATTGCCATCACCTGCCTATTCGAGACCAAAGCCCACAGAAACACGATGAAGGAAAGAAAGACGCGTTGGTGCCCCTCGTCCAACCAAGCTTAGGCATCAGTTTCCCTTCTCTTTCACTTTCAAACCCATCCCCTCTCCACTCACTTATAACTACTCCCTTATCCCTCTTGTTCCGTCCACCCAAATCATCCATCCTTGATCTTTTCCTCCTTCTCTATCCCGTTGGTAATAGAGAAGGAAACTCCTTCCTTCGATGAGCATTCATTCCCTATTGCTTTGGTCGTTTGGTAGTCATCATTTGAGAGACAGAGAGTAAGAGAGAGAGTGGGAGGGAGATCCAGGGAGAGGGAGAGTGTTTCGGTCAAAGTCATCCGCAAGGAAAGGAGGGAAGACATGAATTCTATCACAAACCTTGTGAGGGACTTCATCGGCTTCACCATGTGGTTGTTCTATCACCCTGCTTCTACGGTAAACAGGCCAGAGTTCCCTGAAGTTCTTGCTGCCCTCTCGGTGGAGATGGAAGTCGTTGCAGACGCCAGTACTCCACCTGACCAGGTGGAGGTAGACGTAGAATTGGGCCGGCAGGAGGCATCAACATCGGCGGTGTTATCCGATGATGGTGAGAATTATTACTTGCCCATTCATCCATCCTAGTTGTCATCCGCTTCCTCCTGTGTCTCCTTTTGTCTCTCTATGTAGCATCGTTCTCAAATTAAGGTGTCGTTTTGTCAAAGTTGCACCACAAATTGAGCAGGAAGGAGGTAATTGTAAGAAATCAAAATGAAGAAATAATTAAAGGGACATGAAATTTTAAAGTGGTTCAGCCAATAGGCCTATGTCTACTACTCTATCATTTCTTGTTTGCGTTCTTTTGGTGGAGAGGCTCCTTGATATAGAGGAGTTACGTAAGGGGTCTCTAATTCTCAAGAGACATGACTTTTCATCTTTCAACAGACATGACTTTTCGTCTCTCAAGAGATGTGTCTTTTCATCTCCCAACAGACATGACTTTCCTTCACTCAAGAGATGTGACTTTTCATCTCCCAAGTAATTCACTTTGAGAGCCTTCTTGGTATTTCTATAAACATCCCCCCGCAAGCTCCATGCTCCAGCAATGAGATTGAGCTTGTTCATTATTTGATAATGGTGTTTTCTTACTAAGTGGCTTAGTTAGAATATCAGCAACCTGATCTTTGGAAGAGATGTATTGAATTTGCAAATCTCCTTTAGCCAATTTTTTTTGAACGAAATGAAGATAAGTCTCTTTGTGTTTGCTGCGGCTATGATACACAGGATGAGCTGCAAGATAGGCTGTGCTGATGTTGTCACACCATAATATGGGAGGTTGTGATTGAACAACACAAAGTTCTTTTAATAAAAATTGTAACCACGTGATTTCAGTAGTAGTATTGGCAATAGATCGATACTCAGCCTCCGTGCTAGAACAAGATACAACTAGCTGCTTTTTAGCACTCCATGAAACTAGATTGGATCCAATAAATACTACATATCCACCTATAGACCATCTTTCATCAAGATATCCTGCCCAATCTGCATCACTATAAGCATTAATATTAAGAACTGATATCGGTCTAATAACAAGACCATGATCAATAGTGTGTTTCAAATATCTTATGATTCTCTTTACGACATCCTAATGGGCATCAGTAGGATGATGCATGTATTGACAAACCTTGTTGACAACATAAGAGATGTCTGGACGAGTCATAATAGAGTATTGAAGAGCGCCAACAATGCTGCGATTAAGAGTTGGATCACAAAAATTTGATCCAGTTTGAGCAGATAAAGCAGGGGAGCATGTCATGGGAGTTGAAACTCCCTTAGCTCCAAGCATATTTGTTCTTTTGAGAAGCTCAAATATATATTTCCTTTTAGACAATATTAGCTTATCGTCAATTCTTTTTACTTCTATGCCCAAAAATAAATGAAGCTCACCTAGATCTTTAATGGCAAACTCACTTTTGAATTGACAAATAATTTTATGAATATATTCAGGTGAGCTTCCTGTTATGATCATATCATACACGTATACCAAAACATATAGAAGTATTTCTCTTTTTCTTAAAATAAAAAGAGATGAATTTGTTTGAGCCCCTTTAAAACCAAGATTTTGGAGGCATAGACTAAGACGGGCATGCCCTAGGAGCTTGTTTTAAACCATATAAAGCACGTTCAAGCTTGCATACATGATTTGGGAAAGAATGATTTTGAAATCCGGGTGGTTGAACCACATAAACTTCTTTCGAAATAGATCCAGGTGGGAATGCATTTTGAATATCCAACTGATGTATTTTTCCATTTGTGACTAATAAAAACAGTCAATACTGTCCGAATTGTAGTAGGCTTCCCAATAGGACTGAAGGTTTCAATATAGTGAATTCCTTCTTTTTGACTATACCCCTTGGCGACGAGTCTAGCTTTCTACCTTTCTAATGATCCATCTGCCTTTCGCTTGATTTTGAACCCCTAGTTACATCCTACAATGTGTTTGGCTTCTTTCTTTCGAAGAAGTTTTCAAGTATTGTTTCGAATAAGAGCATTGTATTCTTCTTGCATGGTCTTCCTCCAATTTCCATCTTCATATATTTTTTTGAAATTTGAGGGTTTTTTGTCTTCAAGAAGAGTGGAGACTAAAGCTCTTGGAAGAGAGTGTTTGCTAAAAAAATATGTATGAAACTCATTGTATTTAGGATTAAGTTTGAAGGTTTCTGCTTGAGATCTAGTAGTCATAGGATGGACTCGTTCTTGATTTGGTTCATTTTCATTGGATTGGGTTGGCTCCTCATTTCCAAGAGTTTTAGGTTGACATTCACTATTTGTTTCAGATTGAAGGGTTCCCTTGATGTTGTGGAGGTAGTAGATGATTGTATTGTAGGGTTTGAGAACTGATATTCTTGAGGGGAGGTTAAAATGATAGCTTGGTTTTGACTTTCTAGATCTTGAATTTTAGTTTCTTGAGTATCAATAAAAAGAAATTTTCTCTCATTAAATTAGATATATCTCGAAATATAGATTTTACCGGTTCATACACCCAAACAATAATATCCTTTATGTTGAGTAGCATAGCTCAAGAAAACACATCTTTCAGATTGGTAATCTAATTTATTTTCCTGATAAGCTCTTAAACAATGAACACATTCACATCCAAAGATTTTGAGGGAGCCATTATCAGGTTTCTCTTTGAACAATTTTTTCAGAGGAGAAGCAAAATCAAGAATCTTGGTTGGCATTTGGTTAATCAAATAAACAACAGTACAAAAATCATATGACCAAAAGTTCTTAAGAATATTACCTTCTGCCATTAGAGATAAACTTGTTTCAACAATATGTTTATGTCTCCTTTCAACTGCTCCATTTTGTTCAGGGGTATGAGGACTTGATATTCTATATCCAATCCCATTATCGACAAGATATGATTGAAGTCCTTGAAATTCTTCTCCCCAATCTGAGTGAAAATATTTTATCTTATGTCCAGTGAGATTTTCATAAAGTGCCTTGAAAGCCTTGAAAGCTTTGAAAACATGACTAATGTCTGATTTTTTTTTCATCAAATAAATCCAAGTATACCTTGAAAAGGCATCCATAAAAATCACATAGTACTTAAAACCATTCAAACAATCATCATAATAAGACAAATCACACTTGTTCAAAACCTTCTTAACAATGGAGAATGAAGGGTGACGAAGTCGTTTGTGCCACTGCCCAATAGTCTGTCTTTCTCTAAGCTGTGCTTCTTTTTCCTACTATAAGGTCTATCTTATATACTCCATCACTGCTAGTTCCTTGATGAAGAACTTTTCTCATTCCCTACTGCTTAACATAACACATATTAGGATGAAACTCAAAATAGACTCCATTATCCTTAGAAAAACGTTGTACAGATAACAAGTTTTTTGTTATTTTGGGCACATGAAGAAGATCATTTAAAATTAAATTTTGAGATGTCTTTGAAGAACCAATATTAAAAATTCTCAAACCTGCTATGATTTTTACTGCATCCCCACCATTGTATTTGGCATGAGTGGACAAGTTATTGATATCATTGGTGATGTGATGAGTCGCACCAGAGTCAGGATACTAATTGTCATCTCCAATGTCTTGATTCAGAGTGTTATAAAAAACTGCATGATATGCTTGAGGAGATGTTGTCCCTTTTTCTTTAAGCAAGTTAGTATATGACCAACAAAACTTTGCAATATGACCAAGTTTTTCACATATTTGGCACACAAGATTGATAATTGTTTCTACCACAACCTCTATAGTTGGTTTGCTTATTCTAAACTTATTTTGAGACAATATTCACAGCAGGCATAATAGATTCAAAAGTTTGAGAATCATCTTCTTTTAAGTTGGCTTCTTGTATGAGAAGAAGCCCACGAAGTTCATTCAAAGAGACGGGGTCCTTTCGAGTTTCCATACTAACTTTAAAAGCAAGATATTCACTTGGCAATCCTCTAAGAATTTGGAGAACAAGATCAACTTCATCAATGGGTTTGGAAGCAATGGGTAGTTGATGAGAAATAGCTTTTGTTTTGTTTATATAAACATCCATAGAACTAGACCACATTTTCAAATCTTGAAACTATGATTTTAACTGCATTATTTGAGCCCTGGATTGAGCAGCATATGACTACCTAAGAGCACTCCAAACCTCTAGAGAGGTTTTTAAACCAATAATTTGGGTATGTATTGATTCAGATAGAGATGACTTAATCCAACTCAAAAGTAACTAATCCTTTCTCAGTCATTCAATATATTCTGAACTAATTTTAGTTGTTTCACATCTAAACATTGACAGAGCAGGTTTGCTTCCATCAATCTATCCCATAAGATCAAATGAGATTAAGATTGAAGTGAATTGAGATTCCTAAATAAGATAATTTTCAACATTGAACTTGATGGTGAGGAAATGTTGTAAATTGCTTGGGTACTGAAGAGGAGAAGAAAGAAAATTCATACCTGTATCAGAGTTGACTCCTGTATTTGATGATGCTTCTTGATTTGCCATGAGAATGAAAAACAACAACACAAAATGTAATCATTAGAATCTAGTAGCGGCACTAACAAGGACCAGTGGCTCTAATACTGTGTAATAAATTAAAATGAAGAAATAATTAAAGGGACGAATTTTTAAAGTGGTTCAGCCAATAGGTCTATGTGCACTGCCCTATCATTTCTTACTTGCGTTCCTTTGGTGGAGAGGCTCCTTTATATAGAGGAGTTACATAAGGGGTCTCTAATTCTCAAGCAACATGACTTTTCATCTTTCAACATACATTACTTTTCATCTTTCAACAGACATGACTTTTCGTCTCTCAAGAGACGTGTCTTTTCATCTCCCAAGAGACATGACTTTTCATCTCCTAAGAAACATGACTTTTCATCACTCAAGAGACATGACTTTTCATCTCCCAAGTAAATTACTTTGAGAGCCTTCATAGTATTTTTGTTAAGAGTAATTCCCTAATAACTTGCCAAAGCAGCACGATTAAATGGAATTTGATAATCGGCTTTGCACACCTCAACCCTTCTTGCACCAGTCTTTTTGTAGCCGGCACCCGCTCCCATGCCTTGTACATGGGCATTACCTCGCTGGGCATAGCCCTCTCCCTCATCCTTTGTTAAGCAGGTGGGTAGTGCATTTAGTTTCGTACTTTTCTCTGTTCTTTGTTCCCGGTGATATGATTGTCCATTTAATTCATGACTGCCGAAATCTCCAGATACTTGACCCCCACCACGGAGAAATTCACGAGTCTTCCTTTCCCGATATTGCACACAACCCGAAAGAATAACAAAGTGTAGCACGTTGCAGGTCGTCACATGTCAATGAAGGTCCACGCCGCCCTTCTGATGGTCTCCACCTCCTCCCTTCTTGGAGTGCTATTCATGCTAGGTGTTAGGGCATCACGATAAAGGTTGGTTTAAAGAAACTCAGACAAACATACCCCAAAAATACCACTCAAAAACACTATTTCCTTTTTTCTCTTTACTTATTTTTCAGTATGCTCCATATATTTAAGAAGCAAAAAGGAAAGAAAAGGAAGCAATGCTACCTCACGGCTCACCCTGCCATCTTGAAACACCACTCAAAAATGACCTGCCAAAAAACACCATGCTTTGGAGGAGATGCACGCTGCGCAAAGTCCCCTAAAATGATGAACTATCAGGTCCTTGAAACTTCCATGACCACCACAGTGGCTACCCACATAGGATACTCATAAATTTATACTGGAAGAGTAACTAACACATCTTCCCCTTAATGTGAAAAATGTTGGCACACCAACAGGATTTCTAAATGCAACAAATTTTGATGGTGATAATGGTTTTATAAGTCCGTTGGCAACATTCTCATTGGAAAATCATTGCTTCAGCACAACTTCTCTTTTTTCAATGTCATCTCCGAGGAAATGATATCTCAGCTCTATTTGCTTAGTTCTTTTATAGAAGGTAAGATTTTTTGCTATAGAAATGGTAGACTTATGATCACAATAAAGCTGAGTATGACTTATTTATTCCATATGTAAATCTTTTAAAATACACCTCATCCACATTGCTTGGCATGTAGTAGTAATAGCAGCAATATATTTTGGTTCTAATGAAAATAAGGCTATTGAACTTTGCTTTTTTAAGTCATACGCTTAAACTTGCCAATCGATGTTGGTATGAAAAACTAAAGCAAATTTTGGAATAGGTCTATAAAAAGTTCCATAATTAATGGCTGATCAAACGTAACGAAGAACCCTTTTTTCTGCACCACGGTGTTGCACTGACGCATGATGCACAAATCTTGATGAAACCTATTTAAAACACAATATCTGGCTGAATGTGCGTCGAGTAACCATGTTTCAAAAATACCTTCCATTATCTTTCGTCATTCCAACATCCACAGCATCCACAGTCACTTTTTCATTGATATCAACGGGAGTTGCGCAACCTTTTGCAATTCATGAGTTTAAACTTTTTCAAAAGGTATATGCAGGTTCACTATCACTCCTTTGAAAACCATTTTGATAAGTTTTTTTTTTTTGAGGTGACTATACCATGCACGAGCAGCTTTTTTGAATGTACAAAGGCAATTTTATAATTTAAAAACCTTTCTTCATTTCCTTTAATGATATACACAGGTAGTTGGTCAACATATACCTCTCATGCAAACAACTGAAAAATCTTCCATGTGAATTGGGCAGCAACTGAAGAAACACTCTTTACTATCTCAAATCATGCAACAAGTGAAAAAGCTCCAATGAAATTAATGTCATATTTTTATACAAAACATCTAGCTATCGATCTTGCTTCACATTTTTTCACCTTTTCTTTAGCATCATGTATAAAACCTATAGACCCATTAGTGGCAAATTGGAAAGCTCCCATGTGTCATGTCTTTTTTATAACATGCATATTTTTTTCACTGCATTTATCCAATTTTTTTCTATACATGCTTCATCATAAGTTAATAGTTCTATAGTAGCAAAAGCAAAGACACACATAACATGCTTTTCTTGGATGGATGTTATCACCAAGTGTACACTCTATATCTTCAATAGTTGGGTCTTTAATTTGAATGTTCATCTCCTCCTTTTGATTTTTTTGATGCTGCTGCTTCATCAAGATGGTTTAGTTGTATGTCAACTTCATCAATTTGTAGTATCACAGTTTCATCTTTTACCCATTTATAACAAGATTTTTCATTAAAATGGCATCTCTTCTTATAATTAGGTTTTTAGTAGTAGGATTATCAAGATGATAACCTTTAGCTAGGCTCAATACAATAGCCAATAAATATTCATTTACACCTCATATGTCATAGCTTACAATTAAGATCAACCTTGGAAATAAAAGCACAATCAACTATCTAGATGATTTTAAAAGCAATTTTTTTAATTTGAATAATACTGCTTCCATTGTCAATTTTAGAAGCATCATTTTCAAATAAAAGGCTGTAGGCCTTTCGGATCAATTGGTCCACAATAAATAAATTTTCAGCTGACCCTAGAACATAGTACACATCATGATATTAACTATTCAATTTGCAATTTACACTAACTTTTTCGTTGTCTCCAAAGCACATATCAAGCTTTACAGTCTCATGAATATTTTTGAATACCACATGTCATATGGTTACTATAACCACTATCTACAAACTATATATATTTTACATGTTCAACTTTTAAAACTCATAGATGTACATAAGACAAAAAAAATTCATTTTGTTCAACAAAACTAGCTTACTGCTTTGCCTTTTCAAATCATTTGGCTTCGATATGACAAACTTCTTGCAAACATGAAACTAATTTCCTCTAAAATATTGATCTCAACTATCTTCCTGCTACGTCAAAACACTTTCGAAAAGCACCATAAGAACTTCTCATTCCTCTACCATGCCCTTGAGTGGTTCCTCTAAAGGCTCCTTGTCCTTGACTTTTTCCTTTGTTCTTTTGATCACTTCTTCCATTCGTTTCTTTTGAAATATCTAATAAAGTTTGAAAGGCTTTTGCTGTTGGCCTATTTATATGTTGTTTATGAGCTAGAAGAGACCCTCTTTAAGTCATCAATAAAGTACGTAGACAAATCCTTGGATTCTTCTATTGCAATATGAACATGTTCAGATTTAGAGGGGAGACTTCTCAAGACTTTTTCAAATACCTTTTTGCTCATTTATAACCTCACCAAAAGTCTTCACTTGTTTCCTAATAATAAATGGTCTAGCCTAAAAATTTTTGAACTCACCATTTTCTTGTCAAACTTCTAGACTCTCTTCATAAAGTTTAAATTTGAACTGTGGTTAATCTTTTCATCCTCATAAAGTTTCAAAAGTAACGAACGGTCTTTGGACTTTGTAGCACTAACAATAGTTGGAAAAATCACATCAGACACAACCTACTATAATACCAAAAATGCCTTCGCATCCTTTTTTAGCACCAGTATTTTTTTGGTTGACTTGTCTGCTGCATTTGTTTGTTCGGTATCTTCATAACCATTCTTTTTAATACTCCAAAATTTATAGTTGTTACAACTAAAAAGAGGCACTAATGATAGAGCAAGTTGAGAGTATTATAATTTTTTTCCATCCCAGTTTATTCCCTTTCACAAATTCTTTTTCTTGATGGTTCCTGAAATTAGAGGAGCTCCTTGCTTTAGCAACTCTCCATAATGACCTGTAATGCCCATGTAACTTGGCAATATTACCACAATTTGAAGGTTGGTTACAAACCTCACACAAACATGAAACCAAGAAATGAGAATAAGTAGTAGGGTGAAGGTGAAAACTTGTGTTTTTTTTTTTGCTTACTTTTCTGTATACGTAATACATATTTTAAAACAATGGTAATTCACTTATATGCTGCGTCAAATGATCAATTAATTTACATGAATACTCAGCATGAGGGAAATGGGTTGTGCAACCAGAGAAAGTATTTGAGCTTCTCTTGGTAACTAAAGTATTTATTTCAAGCATAAGAGTGATGTTGGAAGATGATGGTATTTGAGAAATTAGTGTACACACTGTAGGCCTTACATATTATACAAGATGTTAATCGCATTTGAATTTATGCAAAGTTGCATAGCCATTTCTATGATATCAGTTCGCACATTTCGAAATGGTGACCAAAGCCATTTTTTGCGAAACATGAGAAAACTCAAGCAGAAAACACCAATATGAGTATAGATATAATGCTAGTCAAGGAATAAACAAAAATTATAAATCACCCTCTGCCTTGGGCAGTAGACAAATCAGAGCATAGCATTTTATTTTCCACATATCACCACTCAACTTTTCACAAGAACTCTATAGTAGTATCCTTTAGTCACTACCATTAATGTAACTAATATTAAGCACATGCTATCATGATTTTTTGGCAATAATACACCTTGCAATTTTTTTTCCTCAATCCGGCCTCATTGCAACCATAGTGGCTAATTCCTATAGGAGAAAACATGATGCCTAAAAGATAATCATGAAAGTTAAAAAAGGAAAAGGAAAATATGGTTTACCGGCATTATAGGATAGGCTATTCTCCAAATTCTCATTAATTATATTGAACTACCCTCTTGCATGTTGTACCTTTTTGGCACTTCATGATGACGAATAACCTTGCATTTGTTTCTACATAAAGAAACAATATATTTCAATCAACTAAATCAGCCTCATCTGTCTGCTACATTCACGAATTTCTGCAATCAAAATGCCCCTACCTCCAGTCTTCACCCCATGGAAAAGGGCCATCTTCCTCTGCATCATGCATGTTGGTATAGGGCTTATACATTTTTATGTGGTAAGGAAAATGGGGGAGATAAGGGCATCAAAATATGTCAGATTCATAGGATTGAGATGGTGGGACGCCTCTATCACCAGAGACTTTTTGATACCCTGCTTTTGAGGGGAGTGGTTTAGTGATTTCAGATATCACAATATAATTGAGGCCATGGTTTGGTTCCCCTTTGCTAGAGGGATTCGTGATTTTGAGATTCTAAGAGTAATTGCATGGTCATGTAACGTAAGATGTTCATTGAAAAATGGCTGAATTCATCCTAGAAAGCCTCATGGAAGGACTTATCTATTTCTTGAAGATACAAAGTAATATTACTGATGTAACAGAACACCAAATGACAAGGAAGATTAAAAAGTCTAAGGAATTTAATACAAGCTTCCGATCAATGTGTAGGAGATAGGTGATCAAACATATCCATGGACAAGAGAAATTTACATCCCAACCAATGACATCCAACCACCATAATTCCTTGCTTTTCCTATTTTTTATCCTTGATAACCACAAGTAAAACCAAGCAATCTGATCCTATATGGTCTTCTTCTCAAGTTAATAGCCACAGTTCTCCTCAAAATGATAGCCACACTCTACCACTCTAGTTCCTATAACCCAAAGTCCAAGCCTTCAATCTCAATCTAAGGTGGGCATTAATTTATATAGGACCTAAATTCTCCCACTTCATTATTTTCTACTATTGAGCCTATTTGTATACACCATATGATCACACAATATCTCAATGTTACACTAAACCCTTGTTTATTTCAGATTGTAATCCAAGATATTGAGAATCAACTCATTCTAATCTTAGACCCATATGAACCAATAGACTTTTTCCAGTCAAGTCATTATGTTGAACAGCAACAAGCTATGCAACAAAAAATGGATGTAGTTGTCAAAAAAAAGATGGTCGCTTGTATAACCAGGGAATATTTCAAACATCATCAGAGTGCAAGTGGGTTTATAAATAAAAGAGACATGTAGATAGCTCTATAACTAGATTGGAAGTTGGGTTAGTCACTAAGGGTGTAACTTGCAAGTGGGGATAAAGTACTTTGAGACATTTTACCTTGTTACTAACCAATCTCAATAAGAATTGTTGTCTACTCTAAATAAAAGATAGCCTACACACATGTGTAGTATCAATCATGCTTTTTTTACATGGAAAGTGAAAAGGGGATGTTTACATGATGCAACCACTGGGCATGTTGACCCAAGGTAGCCACATTCCATACACAACTTCAAGAAAGCCTTGTATGATTTAAAGGACATGGCTCAGGCATGGTTTGATAGATTCTGAGGCTATTTACTTGGTCACGATTTTGAAGAATGTAAGTTTGATTCATCAATATTTAGTTTACTTAAAAAATATATATAGAAATGACTAGCATTGGATTATGTAGCTAATATCATAGTCACAAGTAGCAGCAAGAATGCTACAAAAAATCTTACTAAAAGCTTTTCTCAAGAATTTTCCATCAACGATTTGTGCACCCTAAATTTCCTTTCAAGCATTGAATTAATTTAGGATAATATTTGCATTGTGTTGTCACAAAGGAAATATATAAAAGATCTCCTCGCAAAGATTTGCGTTAGTTGAGAAAATCCTATCAAAAGATTTGCTTTAGTTGAGAAAATCCTACCAATGCTCCTACTGCTCCTAAAATAAAATTGTCCAAATATCGAAGCGAAGTACTTCAAGATGCTACTTTATGCAAGAGTACCATTGGATGTTTACAATGCACTTTGTTCACCAAAGATGGACATGGCATATGCAATAATAAAACTAGTTTCTTCATAAAAAAATCCACTCAAGATAATTGAGGACATATTTAAAAAATACATAATCTTAATCTACATGTGTTCTTTGGAGCAAATTAGCTAGGATATCTGAAGTTGAACTCAAGAATATTTCACCTTTCTACACAATTATATAATCTCATGGAAGACAAGAAAACAACAAACAATGGCCAAGTAAAGCACTTTGGCAAATATACGGTTGTTCCTATATCAATTTAAGAATAATTATAGATTCATACGTCTAGTACAAGCATACAACTTGAGACATTGTTGTTGTTGTTTTATTATTGGGGACTAAATAAATGTCATGTAAAAATACAAGAGTTGTCCAATTTGTTATTTTTGTGTGCCTACAGTTCATTGGTAAGTAAAACTAAAATGTGCTTATAAGCATGTCAGTAGTAATAATAATAGCATGCATGTGCACAGATGTTTACGGAAATTGTTGCAATGAATATTTGGTAGTATTAAATGTTTTGTCACCTATATGTATAATATTGAAACTGTGCATTTTGAGTCACTTCACTTCGTGCAGTAGTGATGTAAGATGACTTTGGGATTGCTTCATATAATCTGCAATAAAGCAAATGTTGACATTGTACTGATAACTTTTTCAAATTCTCACCCCATTTTCCCTTTTCAGGTGACTGCAAATAGAATAGTTGGCAATGCAGCTGCTACATTGCTGAGATGGTTTGATGATGCCAAACTGGTACAGGATATGTCAAAAGTTTTAATAACTATGAAAAATTTTGTGTCTTCTAATTGTGTTTTAAGTTTTGGCTTTGTTGACTTGATTTTATATGTAGTCTTAGAGGTTTGTTATTAATAGTTTCTAATAACATCTAACAGTTATAAAGTCATGGATGTTGGAAGATTACTTTTGTGTGCTGTCTTTAAAAGATTTTGCTTCAAAAAATATACATTTGTTACATCTTTAGTTTTCTTGATGATATGGCACATGTACATTGGCAGTTAAGTGTTTGAAATAAATATTGCTCAAAGTAGGCCACAAGATTGATGGTTTTATATGTCTAAATTTTTGCTTATTTATCCCATGCATATTTCTCATTGCAATTATTCAATTAGGCAATTTGCGAAAGGGAAAAAAAACTGTGTTTTTGTCCTATGAAATGTGAAGTGGTCAGATATGCTATTTAAACCAAGCAATTCTAAAAAAGTTGCTGCTATTGTTGGATGCTATTTAAATCCAACAATTAAACATCTACATAATGACACGATCTTCTCTACAACTAGAAGTACATTAATCTTATTTTGAAATAGCTTCTAAAGAATCAATAGGAGGATTAAAAATGAGATTTACTCAATAAGATGATGAAAATGAGCTACTGATAAAATGAGGATCCAGTGGTTCCTGTCCAATCCTACTAGAAGGATAGTCTCTCAACCTTTTGATTGTATAGTTCAAAAGGTGAAGCACTAAAAGATGGTACCTTGGAAAAAATACAGGAAAGTAATTAATTTTAGAGAGTGGATCTCAAAATTTTTAACGGTACATGTTTTGGTAAAAATTTTGATGTTTACTTGTAATTTACTATGTTCAAATTTATGGAATAAATTAAATTGTCCTTTCTGGACCATGGGGTGTTCCATCAAAAATTTGATAGAATATCCAACAATCTGGAAGTCTCTCTCTCTCTCTCTCTCTCTCCCTCCCTCCCTACCAACTAGTGTTGTAAAAAATGGTTTATTAATTGAATCGGCAAGGATGCAAATGGTTCATGACTGATTTAGTTGAATCGGTTGTGAATCTGCAAAAATATTATTATAGTCATTGCAAAATTAGAAAATGCATAGAAATTAATTAAAAATAAAAGATTATTTTAAATTCTTATGTTAAAACAGTTAAAAGTTGACATGTGCATTCTTGAGTTGGATATGGACTTGAATCTGTTTGCACCAATCACTAGGCAATTTGGGCCAATTAATTCTTATAATTGCTTATACCATCAGTCTAAGGTATAGCATCCAACTCTTATTTGAGTTATTAATCGCTTCACATAACCTCAAACAAGAAGGAAAAATAAAAGGAAAAATCAATTTAGCAAGAATATTTAACAGCTGATGTGAAACAATATTGTTCACTTTCATGTCTATGATTTTTCAAATATTGAAGTCTCTAATTTACAAAAAAGAATTTTCATAGTTTCAAAGAAAATTAGCAAACATGGGTTTGTCAAGTCTAATGTTGGCCTATGTAGAAGCCACATGAAGGTTGGTCCCCTTCCCCCTGCACGTCCCCAAGGTCTAAGGTTGTTTCATGATTTAGGTAAACCTACAATGCACCCATCAAATAGAGTGCCACGCCAGCCGCCCTTTGAAGTTCAGGGAGTAGCTGCCAAAAAGATTTGAACAAACAGCATGTTGTTAATGTGACGGCCAGCCCAACCAACTGTGCTTTGTCTCTTGGATGTTAGGTATTGTCATGTATATGTCTATTAATTTTAGTTGAAATCAATTCCAAATATTGCTTTACTTTTTTTCTTTTAATTTTTCAGTACAGGCATAATCTGTTACAAACTTAAGACAAACTAATTACCCTAATATAATACCTTTATATAAAGAAAGAAATTAATTAATTATATAATTTATTAAAGGTGACATTTTGGCAAAGAAAAAGAAAACCTATACAAATTTACAACTGTACACCTCATAATTCTTTCTCCTGTGAGAATGATCAGGTTACTTCTATAAGTTGGATCAAACTCAAGATGCATGCTTTGCAAATTTTAAGAGATCTTCCTATGTTGGCTTTAGATAGTTATTTGCAAGGAGAAAGTGTCTCAGAGGAGGATATCTCTTTTTCTTCAACCCAATATCAGATGCAATAATTCAGTGGTCTGCTTCCGAAGCAAACTCTAATGTTCCCCCGTGCTCTGATGGATTACCAAATATTTCTTTCAACAATTGTAGGATATTATGGAGGCAAAGGTATCTTGTGTCATAAGAGATCTTTTTGAAAAATGGAGGATGGTCAGGAGTATTGGTCGGAATTGTATAGGATTGATTCCTAGGAAGGGAAATGCTGTTCATATTACTGATTTTTCGATATCTTTAGGGAACATCTTTAAGTTCATTCCAATTAATGCCATGAAGTTGAGAATGAGAGAAATTTTCTGGAATTATTATGAAGAATCAGGAGGCTTTGCTTATGAATAGAAGCATTTGCCATTGCCTTTGTTGACCTATAAAATGATATATTCAATGTTAAAAACCAAGAATGGCAGTGTATGTCTGAAATTAGATCTTTTCAAGGCAAATGAACAAGTTAATTGAGGCTTTCTTGCTGCAGCAACATCATTTTAGTAGTGTTTGGATTGAGACGATTATGGTGTGGCTTTGTAATGCTTCTTGTTCTATGTTGTTAAGTGGAAGAGAGGAAGATTTCATGTATAGTGAATGTGGATTAAGGCAGCGGGATCCCCTTTCTCCACTTTTATTTTCGATAGTGATGGAAATTTTGAACCGCAGACTTCAAAAAGGGGATTTTTTTTTTTTTGGGAGCCATTAAACTGCTGAGCCTGTTACATGGGTCAGAAGGGTGTGGGGTCTTCTTACACGCAGATGAGACTATGCTGTTTTGCCGATTATAGTAAATTATTGTTAAGACAGGTGGGGCCTCATTGATTGAGTTTGCTTCACGTTCTGGCATGCAAATCAACGTCAGTAAATCCCAGTATTTTCCCTTTGCAAAGTTACTTGGATGAAGAAGATCAGGAGGATTGTCGATTGAAAAATAAAATATGTTCACTTATTAATTTCTGGTTAAATGGGTTCCATCTTATGCTTATGGAAAGATTTACCTCGAGATTTGCTTGATCTCGGGCGTGGAATGTTATCAGATTCAAAGGTGTGGTTGTTAAGTGGAGAAAGGCTCTTTGGATGTCTAAATCTTAATCTATCCCTAGTGCCCACTGGTTATCATACATAGCGACTTATGGTAGACTCCCCACTCAATGTTGGCTACAGAGGTTGAGAACTCCTTTAGCCTCTTCTTGTCTTCTTTGCCACAAAAAGTGGGAAGATCAACATCACAAACTCTTACAAGCCCATAAAACATCATGTTTTTGTAGTCTCGGTCATGCATATATCATCATTATAACATTCATCCAAGTCACAGGTATAATTCGAACTTTGATCCGGCCTCCATTGCCACAAGATCTAAAATCTTAAATCCAAAACTCATATCCTTTTTAGATCCAAAATCAGGCCTAGATCTCAACTCTGAATCCATTTTGTATCCAGACTATCAATTGGGGATTCAAGTATGGTTTACAGATCCCATTTAGATACAAACATCTTTCAGGTCCATTTCAGATCCAAACCTATCTTCTGGATCTGATTTGGTCCCAAATCTAACTTATGTATCCAATTTCATATCGAAATCTAACTTATGGATCCAAATCTCACCTCCATATCAATTACGGTTGCAAAGTACCAATTTGAGATACCAATGGAACTTCTGGATCTATGTGCCACTTATGGATCCATTTCAGATTCACAATATCAATTTCAGGCCTAAATCTAACTTCTGAATCCATGCAAATCCAAACTGTCACCTTCATATCCATTTGAATCCAAAATGTTGCTTTCCGATCAGAAATTTAAGAAATCTAATTTATATATTGATGCAAACATCATACTTAATTTTTAATAGGTGGCTTAGGTGGCTCTAAGTGCCCATTCAACATTTATTCTGATCAACTGCACCGAATTGGGCTGAGATAATTTGTTTATATATATGTTTGTTCTTTGAAGGAAGGAGTTGTAGGCGCCTGCACATGGCAGGAAATATATTTCGTTAACAATCTTAGTTTATGAATTAAAACTACCGTACATACGATCGAGAAGATACACACGGCTCTGCACCTCCTTGCCTCCCAGCTGCGTCCAACTTTTATGTCTATCACGAACCAGCAGCTGGCAAACCTTCTACAGATTACCGATTCATGTATATATGGGAAAGAAGTCGTGTCGATATCTGACCGGGAATCGGTCGTGTCGATGTCTGACTGGGAATCGTACCTTCAAATGTCTGACTTTCAAAGGGCCGAGTTTCAGAAATTGCCCCCTTGTTACGCACCGACCGATCTGCTAGCACCGCCCCTGCCTTGATGGCAAACACTACCACGCCGTATAGCGTACGTGAAGCAACAAAGCTGACATGTTCAATTTTTAGAGAGAGAGAGAGAGAGAGAGAGAGAGAGAGAGAGCTTACTATATGAAAATATGTTAAGACAAAGAAAAAAGCAAGCATCGCTGCTAGAGCCACCCTATATAGACCATTATAACATCATAAACTATCGGCAACGTCGATATAATGACACCTTTTTTTCTGATATTTTTGTTAAAATTTTAGTCATCTGAGAAAATATTCCACATTCAATAGGATTGAATTGTCATATATATATATATATATTAATATTGTTTAAAAAATAGTAATATTCTATTTACATAAACTTCATTGCCATTTAAACTAAGATTGCATAAACAACAGTACTCTTTATTAGCATTAAGCTTCCGGTGAAATCATGTCAACGTTCACATAAAATTCATGTTTATTTAATATCAAAAAATTTATATTGGTGCTTTTGGTTAAATCTTTTGCCAAAATAGTCCAGTTTTGTCACAGCAGTCCAACGTTAACATAATTGTAGTTTCAAAACCCACAATGATCGTATAGCATACATGAAGCAACACACAGGAAATTGGATTCGATACATAAAAATTAATGAAGAAAAGGGCAGCAGTAAAATGAATAAATAAATAAATAAAGTTCTTACGCCAGAATACATGCACCATTGGTTTGATTAGACCGCCAAGCCGGAGGTACTGTTTGTTGGCCTTTGATTCTTTAGTGGATGACAAACGTGAATTTTAAGCTTTCCAACGTTGACATTTACAATAATAATCCATTATCAGTCATCTCCCACCATTTCTTAAAATCTTAGATGTGATCAGGTTGTGGTTTGGCCGCATAAATACGTTCTACTACTTTAAATAATTTAAAGTTGCTGATGATTTCTTCATCAAATTTATAACTGTACAAATTTAAGGTAACTGATTACCCTAATATAATATCTTTATGTAAGGAACTTTAATACAAACTAATTACCCTAATATAATACCTTTAATAGTTGAAATCAATTCCAAATTGTCTTAATTTTTCAGTACATGCATATTCTGCTACAAACTTAAAACAAACTAATTACCCTAATATAATATCTTTATGTGAAGAAAGAAATTCATTAATTATATAATCTATTAAAGGTAACATTTTGTCAAAGAAAGAGATAACCTATACAAATTTACAACTGTACACCCCTTAGTTCTTTCTCCTATGAGAATGATCATGGTAACTTCTATAAGTTGGATCAAACTCATGATGCATGCTTCGCACATTTTAAGAGCTCTTCCTCTAAAGATTTGTCATCTGGTTGGCTTTTAGATAGTCTTTTGCAAGGAGAAAGTGTCTCAGACAAGGATAATTCTTTTCCTTCAACCCAACAGCACATGCGAAAATTCGGTGGGCTGTTTCGGAGGCAGACTCTAATGTTGCCCCTTGCCCTGATAGATAACCAAATATTTCTTTCAACAAATGTAGGATATTATGGAAGCTAACGTATCTTGTGCCATAAGAGATCTTTTGAAAAAGGGAGGATGGTTAGGAGCAATTGTCACAGAAAACATGCCTTATTCAAAATTCAAGAAATCAAATTTATATATTGATGCAAACATCATACTTAATTTTTAATAGGCGGCTTAGGTGGATATAAGTGCCCATTCAACATTTATTCTGAACAACTGCACCAAATTGGGCAGAGATAATTTGTTTATATATATGTTTGTTCTTTAAAGGAAGGACTTGTAGGTGCCTGAACATGGCAGGAAATATATTTCATTATCAATCTTAGTTTATGAATTGAAACCACCGTACGTAACTCTGGTTGATAAGTTCGGACTGAAAGGAAGGATGGAAACAGATAAGGGGAAGTCAACAACTCGATTTTGAAAAACAAATGAAAGGTAAATTTGCTTAGAGTGGTGCATATTTCACCTTGATGTTGGAGTGACTAGTTAGCATATTTAATTATATTTTTGACTTGGAATATAAATATAACTGCACTCGGCTAAATTAATTTCCTAATTTCAATCTTAATTTGAACATGCCAAGCCATTGCTTGCATGTCACCTTAGACATTTTTCATTGCTTTATAAGCTTTGTAATTTGGGTCCTTCCTTCACCGACAATTAATTAATCAAAGTTATGACCATTATCTGTGAAATGATTTTGGGTAGAGGGCATTTGGTCCATAATTTCCCTTCATTGGAAGTAAATTCAGTGCTAGTAAGATACTTGCGTGTTACAGCCTGAACGAGCAAAGCTTAGGATGTATATTCTGGTCACTTTCGTCAAGAGGAGCCTATTTAGATGATGAAACAAATTCATGGAAAGCTATACAGGTTAATATTACATGACAAAATTATATGGGGTACCTAGCTAGAGTCGAGCATAAATTTAAACTTGAGAGCTTGTGTGGAGATCAAGTTGACTCAAGCACTAAAGGAACACAGTTAATTTAAATGGAAATTTACCATTTAAATTATTCGGAACACAGTTGATCAAGTTGACTTCCTTTTCCTTTTGATGATGATCAGCAACGTTGTTTTATACATGCCCGTCAAACGATCAGATATCGCAGCCCTATATATGCTTTTGTGGAAAAGCCCATTTGGTGGCCAGCAGTCGAATTGGGGTGCAAAGAAAATTCTGCGATCTGCATGCCAGGGAACAACCGAAAATGAAACTCAGGAGATGCACATTTATATATTGACCAAGAAGAGGATCGACCTTTTTTGTTTTTTCCTTTCCCTTTTTGAGGGCCATCTTGGTGGAAGGCCTCCTGTTGCCATTTCTCTTCCTCTATGGTGGAGACTAATTTTCAGGCTATAAATAATCTTTCCTAATATCGAGTGGCAATGGCGGAGAGTAGCAGCTGAGTGCGTTTAGATAATAAGCAGATGCAAGAACTGGTAAAAGAACGAGCCAGCTGGGTGGGTGGGTGCCCTCTGGAAGACTGGAAACGACGGTAGCTAAGCGAGGAGGAGGGAGGCGCCGTGGCTGTCACCGGATCGATCGACAAGATAAGTATGGCTCCGCACCTCCTTGCCTCCCAAGCTGGCAACCTTCTTGTTGCTTGGGGTCTACAAATTACTATATATGCGTGGGGATATCTCACATTGCCCCCCCCCAATACCGCCCTTGCCTTGATGGCAAACACAAGGCACACAAACAACCATTTCCGTGTAGCGTATGTGAAATAACAAAGCGGACATGTTCAATTTTTAGAGAGAGAGAGAGAGGGAGCTATCTGACTAAATGAAAATATATTAAGACAAAGAAGAAACAAGCATCCCTGCTAGAGCCACCCTATATACACCATCGTTACATCATAAACTATCGGCATCATCAATATAATGACACCTTTTTTTCTGATATTCTTTTGAAAATGTTAGTCATCTGAGAAAATATTCCACATTCAATAGGATTGAATTGTCATATATATATATAGTTTAAAAAATAGTAGTCTTCTACTTACATCAACTTCCTTGTCTTTTAATCTTCCGGTGAAATCATGTCAACGTTCACATAAAAGTCATGTTTATTTAATGTTAAAAATTTATAGTGGTGCTTTTTAGTTAATTTTTTTGCCAAAATAGTCCAGTTTTGTCACAGCAGTCCAAAGTTATCACTGTTGTAGCTTCAAAACCCACAATGTTGGTTTAGCACTACGTGTAAACTTTTTGTACAAAATTTATGTTCACTTATTACTAGTAACTCAATTAAATTGGTTTCTTTGGCTAGAGCTTTTACCAAAATAGCCCACCGTTGCAGCTTCAACATCCGTAGAAACCTGCTCAGGGGGACCACGACTTCATATTCCGGTATCTTTAATTGGTACAAATATTAGCTCACAACACCGTACCAGATTCAGATGTCAGATCGATCGGATATTAGCTCACGACTTTGGATTCAGATATCTATATTCGGAACAAATATTAACTCATAACATTGTATTCAAATATCTAAATCTAGAGTTGGATATACATGTTAAGATTTTTGTTATCCAACAAGATATTTATTTAAAACTGAGTTCCAATATGATAGGATAAGAGTTTCTAATTAAAATTTAATTCATTCCGATTTCTTAACTGGATGTTCAGCTTTTTTTTATTCGGGTATCTGACTTTTAAAAGCATTTTGAATGGATTTCAGATCTGGATCTGATCAATTAATATCCCCAAGTGCCAATGGTTTTGTAAATACTGGCTGTCCAAAGAACTGAAGTAAAAGACCCAAAAAAAAAAAGTTCTTTTCCAGAATACACACACCGTTTTATTTTAGAAAAAAGTGCGAAAAAACGTGAGAAAATGAAATGCCGTTTAAAACTTAAAAAAACACGTTTTTTTAAATTAAAAACAAAAAACACGTTTTTATGACGTTTTTTTCGGTTTTTTCATTTTTTTAATGTCAACCAGTTTTTTTATCATTTTTTTATTTGGTACAGATCAACCTATCTTTTGATGCTTGTGTTATTATTTTCGCATTTATTTTATTTTCTCTCATTTTTGTCTATTTTATTTTTTTAACTACTATTTTTCCTGTATTTTTCGAGTCCATCTTATTATACCCAAGAAAACCCTTGTTATTTAAAACTCCGAGATATTATTTGTGGCTAAGATTAGACTTACACACCAGGGACATTGTTTGTTGGCCTTTGATTCTTTAGTGGATGACCAATGTGAATTTTAAGTTTTCCAACATCGACATTTACAATAATAGTACTCCATGATCAGTTATCACCCACCATTTATATTAAGCCGTAGACGTGATCAGGTTGTGGTTTGGCCTCATAAATACGTTCTCCAACTTCAAAATCAACAATTGCAGGGACTTCACCAATGAACATGCATGGGACTCATATCGACAATAAATAAGATCTTGTGGAAGCAAGCATGTTAGGTTAATCTCAGGCAACGGAGGTGTTGATAGATCAGAGCATTAAACTTCTGCTGAGACTTTAAACAATTTCAAGTTGCTGATGATTTCTTCATCAAATTTCTTGTTCTATTTTCAATTATTTTGCAGAATGCATCCATGTTTTAGGTAGTTTGATTTTTTCATTGCATTGCAAGAAAATAATGCAACTTTTATGTATATCTCGAACCTGCAACTGGCAACCAACAAGACATATACATGTTCAATTTTGTTGAGAAAACGTGAGAGACGTGGAAGACGCGAAGAGAGTAAATGAGAGAGATAGAGAGCTGACTAAATGAAAAAATAATAAGAAAGGAAATGGGAGACAACTATATATATATATATATATAATTTATCATGGTAGTTGGGGCGATGATACTCGGTAAAAAACTTTTTCGGGCCAATAAGAGGGCAGTCAATTTGGCAGCTTGGGGCCAGCCTACATCCTATACAAGGATCACGTATCAGACTACCGATTGGAGCTTATTTGAGTCGAAGAATTGTTCAACATAGAAATAGAAATGGAAAGCAAGGTTTCTACACCGCATACTTTGTTCAGGTGAGCGGGGTTTCCAAAGCTAGTTAAAGGGCTGAAACATTCATCCCAATGCTCCAGCTGCATTTCAACTTGCATGTTGGTACCGTCCCTTTTACAACACAGAGAGTTGGCGCCCCACGAATTTGAAATAGAAACTAGTCGCCATCTAGCTCCTCTTCGTTCTTGTTGTGCTAACCCCTTTTTATTAGTATACCAGGAAAATGAGGATAAGAATTTTCAGCATGATTAAGTTAAAAATCTTCTTGATGAGGAATATTGGTGATGTTGGCAATAATTTTAATACAATATATAATGACCAAGTATAAAATTGACACCTTTTGATATGGTCAATCTCCACCTTTCCCCTACAACTAAAGTTTCTATATAACTTGAATTAAGTTACAAGCCAAGACACATGATAATGTGAGATTAAAGTGTAAATGGTGATCTCCATCAGGGGCAGAGCCTGAAATTTTCAGGAAGAGAGCGGAATTAAAGTCTTTAAATTGTGACGGGGCCAAAATATCATTTTGCAAAATTTTTATATAAGACAAGTGAAATTTTATAAAATTTTTCTTGTAATTTTTTTTTTAGGTAGAGCCAGGGCCCGTGCAGGCCCCTCCTTTGCTCTGCCCCTGATCACCATCCAAGTACCTCAATGTCGGAAAACTTATCCAGATATCTCAATGTTGTCTTGAGACAAATCTATTCTCGTGCCAAAACACAAATTTGAGGTGTCCTAATACTGTTTCATTGGGATTTAAGCTAAGTCCGAGGTGTTTAAGTTTCACACATTTAGATAACTGAGCATAGACTTTATCCATGAGCCAAACTTAAAATAATGATGGTCAATAAGATCTTAAATTGAGCCAACTCAAGTTGCCGTTGGTGTCGTAGAATTGAGTGCGGTGTGGTATCAGTGAGGTGTTTGATTGGTGAATTGGCAAATTCACCAATTCTGCTGAATCTGATAAGAGATGCCTATTTAGATGAAACAAATACATGGAAAGCTATACAGCGTAATATTACATGAAAAACTATATGGGGTACCTAGCTAGAGTAGAGCATAAATTTAAACTTGAGAGCTTGAGTGGAGCTCGAGCAAGGTTGATCGGCAAGGTTGTACAGAGTTAATTTAAATGGAAATTTACCTGGCTCTTCCTTTTCCTTTTGATTTTGATGATGATCAGCAATGATGTCCATGGATTAGTCATCTCCTTTTGTCTACATGCCCATCAAACAATCAGATATCGCAGCCCTATATATGCCTTTGGGGAATGAACACTTGGTGGCCAGCAGCCGGATTGGCATGAAGAGAAGATTCTACTAGCTGCATGACAGGGAACCACCGAAAATGAAACTCAGGACATGAACATTTATATACGAACCGGGAAGATGATCGACCTTTTATGTTTTTCCTTTTCCCTTTTTGAGGGCCATCATGTGGTGTTTGCCATGGGAAGGCCTTCTCTCGCGATTTCTCTTCCTCTATGGTGCAGACTAATTTTCAGGCTACAGGGAATTATTTCCTAATTTGAAGAGGCAAAGGAGGAGATCTAGCTAGTAGCAACTGAGTGCATGTATAGCATAAGATGCAAGAGCTGGTAAAGGAATAAGCTAATGGAATGGGTGGCTACACGGCTGGCGCCGGACCGCCAACCCGTTTTGCCTCCAAGCTGCGTCCTACGCAATTTGTCACCAACTTAATTTTATGTATATATCGAGCCAGCAACGGGCAACCTTCTTGTTATTTGGAGTGAAATTAATGGAGCGGAAGGAGTCTCAGATTGCCGATTCATGCATATATGGGAAAGAAATCCTGTAGGCACATAAGTTGCAGGGAAACATGCGTACCTTCAAATGTCTGAGCTTCAAAGACCTGAGTTAGCACTTGTGCCCTTGTTTCCCACCGATCTTCTAAGACTGCCCCTGCCTTGACGGCAAACAAAAGGCACATACAGCCAGGCCGTATAGCGTATGCGAAGCAACAAAGCGGACATGTTCAATTTTTTAGCGAGAGAGAGGGAGAGCTATCCGACTAAATGACAATTCAATTTTTTAGCGAGAGAGAGATAGCTATCCGCAGCGTCAAGATAATAACACCTTTTTCTCTGATATTCTTTTGAAAATTTTAGTCATATGAGAAAATATTCCACATTCAATAGGATTGAATTGTCATATATATATATATATATATATATATATATATTTTGTTTAAAAAAAAGGTAGTCTTCTATTTACATCGACTTCCTTGTCATTTAAACTAAGGTTGCGTAAACAATAGTACGCTTTATTAGCAGCATTAAACTTCCAGTGAAATAATGTCAACGTTCACATAAAATTCATGTTTATTTAGTATCAAAAATTTATATCGGTGCTTTTGGTTAAATCTTTTGCGAAAATATAGCAGTTTTGTAACACAGCACGGTTGTAGCTTCAAAACCCACAGTGATGGTGGCAAAATAGTCCAACTTTTATGTATATCTCGAACCTGCAACTGGCAACCAACCATATATATATGTACATACCTGTTCAAATTTGTTGAGAAAAAGTGAGAGACGTGGAAGACACGAAGGAAGTAAATGAGAGAGATAGAGAACTGACTAAATGAAAAAAAATAAAAAGAAAGCAAATGGGAGACAAGTATATATATATATATATATGAAATTTATCGTGGTAGTTGGGGCGATGATACTCGGTTCAAAACTGTTTCGGGCCAATAAGAGGGCAGTCAATTTGGCAGCTTGGCGCCAGCCTATATCCTATATAAGGGTCACGTATCAGACTGCCAATTGGAGCTTACTTGACTTGAATAATTGTTCAACATAGAAATAGAAATAGAAAGCAACGTCTCTAATCCACCCTATGTACATAACAGGCGTACTTTAATGGGTGGACCCCAGTATATGAACTTTCAGTATTGACCTCTGTGACAGAGAAAGTACAAGGTGTAAATAAATTGTTATAATTTTTCAACTAAACTTGGCAATGAATTGTTAATTCATGTTTTGTTGTTTTCATGTATGCACTTAGTTGACTTTCTAAAAAAAAAGACCTTGATATATCATTTTTTGTCTAAACTGAACTTACCGTTTAATTTTTCCTTCATATTTTGTAACATCAATGTCTGCGCACATGGCGATGTTCAAAATGGATTGATAGATCCAATAACATGAAACACCTATTTATGTATAAGGAAAAGAGTATGTAAGCTGCCAGTGAGTGGAGATTTGTAGTGCCCATTTGAGAAGACATACTTCTTCAGTAATTGGTAAGCATTTTTTCCCAAGGTTGTCCTCTAGCGGCTTAATTAGCTTGCATAAGATGTTTGATTAGAGCTAAATAACCAAGGTGTCTACTCCACATGCCCTGATGGGATTTTTTTTATACCTCTTGTGCATCTTCTTTCGTCAATTATCAGGTGTATTCAGAGTTATGCTTCCTTCAATATCAAACTCTTGCAAAATGAAGTATTGATTGCGTGCTTAGCCTTTGAGCCATCTCTCCCTAGCAAAAAAGGTTTCTATCTTGGTGAAGTTTTTGATGTAGTGGGACCATGAATGATTCTCACTCGTTCTATTCTATTATTAACCTTAGCTGATCCCTTACATGTTGGAAACATGTTTTCCAACTTTAAAAGACTTGTACGAATTGCCTTTCTAGATATAAGTATAGATGCAAGCTAATTAGGTTGTCTACCGTGTTGTTTGGTTACTAATTGGTATGGGGAAAAAGCTATTTGTTATTAAAAAAATCTGAAATTTTGTGAATATCTTTTCACCCTCAAAGGTGTGGATGGCACTGTAGATTGTTGTGCAACTGTTCAATGTTTTGCAGTAATGTCTGTGATATGTTATGAGGGAGTGTTTATTTGACATCTGTATCACATAAAGAAAGCGGTCCAAAGCAACACTTTCCTTTCAAAGCAGAAAAGCACACTTCTGCAACAATTGCATGGCCCATATTTTACATAATTAGATGCGCGACTTCTAAAGGTCAGGTTTTCAATACCTAGGTAAGACACATGATTAGACGCCACCTCAACATTGATTATCATATTAAAAAGGGATGAACCGCAGACCATCCAGATTTCACAAATAGAGGAAAAATATACTTGAGTGGGGAAAATTGGTCGTGTTTGATTTTAACTTTTTAAGATTCCCCAATCAAATGATTAGATTGGATGACATTCAAAACCAAGATTCCCTACTCTCAAACATTAATTTTAAGAAACATAAGTTCCTTACGAGGGAAAACTAAAAAGGGTGCTGCTTTTTCAACAGCCCCAATTAATTCAGTTTACCTGGAGTTCGTATTCAGATATCTAAACTTGGAATAGGATATCTAAGTTAAGTTCTTTGTTTTCTAACAAGACATTTATTTAAAACTGAATCTCAGTTTCATAAGATGGAGTTTCTTATTTAAATCTGATGAATTCTGATTTCTTACTCGGATATATATATATATATATATATATATATATATATATATTGCTATGTCCAATTCTGTGAAAGCATTTTTGAATGGATATCCAATCCAGATCTAATCCATTAACATCCCCAAGCGCCAATCGTTTATAAAGCCGCCACACCAGATGTACAGCTGGCCGTTACTTTTTTAGTGGATCACGAAAGTGAATTTTAAGTTTTCCAAAGTCCATATTTACAATAATATTCCTTTATTACCCACCATTTATATTAAATTGTACCGAAGGCCCTTTGTTTAGCGGTCAAGGTGGGGATTTTGATTTTTTAAGTTATTTCACCATTTAAATTACATCTTAGACATGTGAGGTTGTGGTGTGGCCTCATAAATACGTTCTGCAAATTCAAAATCAACAATTGCAGGGACTTCACCAATGAACGTGGGAGTGAATATCAACTGTAATTAAGATCATGCTGAGGCATGATAGCTGGTTAAAGTTCTTTCTGGCATTCGCTAAGAAGCGTTAACTTGAGTTACATATGGCTTAAGTTTCCCATCAAGACAACAGATGTGTTGATTAGCAGATCGGACGATGCACCATGCTTGTATATGCAGAAGGAAAGAACTAAGGGCAAGTGTCGAAACTCAGATCTTTCAAGGGGTACGCTTCATGAAAACCTTATCTTCTATCGACAAGCTTTTTTTTTTCTCATACATGAATTGGAATCTCTAGCCTCCTTCCATTCTCTTCTGGCCCAATAGTAGGCAGCCATGGTTTGATACAGTTAGTCTCAAGCCTTCACTTGGGACACAACCCAGTACCTAAGAGGAAAAGGAAACGGGAAGCCATGGTTGCTTGCCTCTTTTTCCAAGACCTTGATCATATGGTAGCAAGCTTCATTTAGCAGTTCATGCATCGTATGGAATAATGTGAAAACCGTAGCGATGGAAGTGCATACTTATAACTTCATATCTCGTAGCTATTTTCTCATTTACACACTTAGTTCCCATTATCAGTCTTAAGATTTGAAATGTTAGGGCCAGTCAGCCAGAAACTTCAGGCTCCTCACTCTGAGGAAGATTGAATAAGCCACTTGAGCAATCGATCTCCTTCTTTGCTGTTCAGAATTATAGGGGAGGAATCTTTGGAAATTAAAGAAAAAAAATTCCTCATAACCATAAAACTTTGCACAGTAGAGGAAGAGAAATCGTGATAAAAGGCGGCAAGAGCAAACAATGACAAATTGACCCTTCTAAAAGTAGAGCGAGAAAGGACAAGATCGCCTTCACAGTTGACACTTCTTATATATGCATGTATGTAGCTGGCATTTACCGAGTTTGATTTTACGTTGTCCTCTCGCAGCACAGTCCTTTGGGCATCCCAATCTTACTGCTAGCCCTTCCAATTAATGGCTTCTCACAAAAATATAAGGCTGCTTCTTGTGCGACATATAGACAGAGGCCGATGTGAATTCATGGAGAACCTTCATCATCATCGATCGGAACAACCAGGTAAATTCCCACCATTCAACTTCTCAACAAACCGCTGTTTTTCTTTTCTTTTCTTTTGGCTTTCGGTAGGCAAGCAGGAGGAGAATTTGTCTCTGTCCCCACATCTTAATTAAGTGGCAATTAAGTGAAATTGTGGACCAAATTAAGAAGCCAACTTCAGCAAGTTTAACCATAACATTGATTGTTGGGTAGCATTTTTCTACAATCAGTGATTAAATCCAAAAGAAGGTCAAGACTGGCCCTAAAGCTGGAATAATTTGACATTTCTCTAAGGAGGCATTTGACATATCCAGAATCATGGATTTTTGGAATCAAAATGCCCATTTTGTTAAGAAATTGAAATTACTAAATAAATTAGCAAGGTATTTTGTTTGTTGGAACTAGGAAACTGAAACCTTAAGTTTTGATTCCATTCCTGTTTGCGAAGGAGTTGTGATTCCAGATTTTTATTTTTTAAACAAAATTCCAAACCATCAAATGCCCCTAAATGTTGTCATCTTTAAGCTAGGGGAGGCATTATCTTTGTGGGTCAAATACAAATTTAACTTCCATTGGCTGATGACTTGGGAGAATAAGTTTGCATGTGCGATGAAGGCAAAATTTTTAAATCATTGTTAGACTTTATTTTAGCTGACCTCCTCAATCGCTTTCAGCCAAAATGTATAAACCATGGAGTTTACGAGATTTTTCAGTTGATAAAGCTTGCCAATATATATCATGGTGTATTTTCATGCTTCGCAATGCGTGCTTCTTGCTTCTTTGGTAATTAATTTGTTTAAAAGAGTCTATTTTCTTAAGAAAAGGATGCATAACTAAGTAAATTCTCTTCGCCCAATTCATCGTTATTTATTTGAGAATGAACGAGTCATTCACTCCACCTAAGGCTCCCTTTTTAAGTCTCTGCATGTATTGATTTTCTAAATTTTGGTATTTGCCGACTACTTACATCGAAGCCACCTTGCAGTTTTGAATGCTTATTCATTGATGAGACCCTCTCTTTGCTTTGATGTGCATGAATAGGTGTAGATCTACATACTCCTCATTCTGCTTTTCACAGAGAGAGAGAGAGAGGGGAGAGTTGGTGGGGGAGGGGGTGGGGTCAAGAATCGGGGGAGGGAGACATGGGCAACCACTGATTTTTTTCCTGCTTTCATTTGCCATGACAAAGTAGTTCTTCACTGAAGTATCGCGTTTGTTTGCAAGGTATATGCCATAACTAAGGGACCAATAAAAACCACATTCTCCTAAAAAACCCACATGGAAGTGATAGAAGCTATGTGGCAATTCCCTTGCTAATAAATTCCTAATCATGTTATCAAAAAATATCATACAGAAATAGTGGTTTGCTATGATAGGAGCGCTACTCCCCTAGCAGGTTTGGATTTGAAACACACTCCTGTTTGGATCAAGCCAAATTCTTAAACATGATTGCATATACAAATTCACGTACTATATATTTCAGTAGAATAAATAGGATGAGGTGACCTAACCAGTTCAAGGTGTAGACCCGCAGAAGGCAGCTGAACAAAAATCAGAAGTATGAGTAATTTTGGTTAATGTAAGCAATTTTAAGTTGTCCCTTCAATTTCATGATCATCGTGAGGTAGCTCTCTCAAAATTGAGATGGACATAATTTGCACTTGCCTAAATGTTAGTAGTTTTCTCTACTTTGTCTTAGATTCTAGCACTTGACTTGTAACATGTGAGAATATGTTTTTGAAAAAAATTGTGGGACCAAGTTCTATATGCCACTCCATGTATGTAATGAGCATATGCCGGTTGTGGACGCTGCTACCAATATGCATATTTACTTTAATGCTCCAATATTGTGCATGCATGTGTATGAGATAACAAATAGGTATGAGATAACAAGTATGAGATAATAAATAGGCATGAGATAATAACAGATATATAAGATAACAAATAGGTAATGTATATGAAATAACAAATACATATAAGATAATATGTATGAAATAACAATAGGTGGGAGATACAAATAGATATGAGATAATACATATGAGATAACAAATATGTATGAAAAAATGGCGGAAGTTTGAGTTAACAAATAGGTATGAGATAATAAATATGTATGCGATAATGTGTATGAGATAACAAATGTGTATGAGATAATGATGGATATATGAGATAACGCTGAACATAAGTATGAATAACAAAATATTTATGAGATAACGAGATAACACTATTAGTATGACAAAAAAAGCGAAGACGCTTTTTTATCACTTAAAGGGGTATATTGGTCATAACAATATGCTTATACGAACTAATAAGTTTTACCTTTATAGAATATCAAAATCTTCTTTTACCGGTTTCCTTTTTTGTTCATACAAAAGAGTTTCTTTTTTTATTAATCATGGGCATTTTTGTTATTAATAAAATGATGCATAAAATATTCATACATGGCATGGCATACATAACCAGCTTCTAAAATTTGTATGGGAGAGAAGACCTGCTTGGGGCCATGGGAGAATAGCACAGCCATGTGGATTAATAGGGGTGGCTTGGTGACAGTATTAATTTGTTATTATTTCATAAATTTGTCTCAAAGATTGGAGGAAATGCACGAAAATTTGTAACATAATATTCTATGAATCTCTTCAATGTTTGGGGTAGGTTTATGTAATGGTATCAAACTTTTCTCTTTATCGAATGAACTGATAGTAGGTAACTGACAGTAAGGATATTCTAAGTGCCTCATAAATCTTCTCTAAAGACTAGGTTAGACTCATACAAGATTAGTTTTAGTGTTCTATAAATGTAATAATAACCTTGAAAAAGTGTTTCGCTGTCAAACAACCCTATCACATAGGTCACGGTGTACTTAAGTCCAACCATTAGTACATGAGTGGTTGAGTTTCCTTTAGACCAATAGTAGCAAAATGATTTTAATGTTTGAGGAGACTCTCAGCTCAATGGGCTAACCCCTTTGCAAGACAGGTCCCCGGTGCCCTGTCGTATGTAGAGGCGCTTGCACATGGAATACCCACTTTTCCTCAGATTGCCATAAGCTTGGGCATTGGGGCATCGGTACCCAGTACCTGTCACGACTTGAGCCCGGGCTCAGGCCCTTAAAAAGGCATTTGGCTGAATCGGGTGGGCTTGACTAAGCCCGATTCCACCTGATAAAATATTTTTAATATTATTTTTGTTTATTATATATATATAATTATAGCATTTTATTACAATTAATTATATTTATATATTATTTTATGTTAAAAATATATATTTTTACTTTTAACTGAGCAGGGCCTGAGGTTAGGTTTCGAGTGTTGGGCCTGGGTCAAGTCACAGTTATGAGTTGTGGCCCGGCCCGAGCCTAACTTCTTATCGACCATGCCAGCTGATATCCAAGCCTAGATTGCCATTAGACCTTATTAGATAATTGGCTGTTTAAACCTAAAGACCAATACGTACATAACAAGAAATGAAGCCCTAATTAGTTTTTGGTCTGAATATAGGCCATGTTTGTTAGTGAAAGTTTGGTTACATATAAACAAAAAAAGAGGAAAAAAGAAATGCATAAGAATTTTCTTCAATATAAAATTACCCCATCATTGACGTGTTGAGAAGTTCTTAATTAGCTTAGATAAAGAGCCCAAGTCATTAATTATGAGTAGGTAGATCTAACATCCTTAGTGGAGTCCTAACGCGGTCTCGGGAAGGAAGGCCTCTCAACCGAGTGATAAGGTTCACTCTAGGCACATGAAAAATTATCTTTTCGTATTTGTAGGTGAAAAACACATAGAAAATACAAATTAAGTTACTCACCTCGACTCAATGGGGAAGAATAAATATAGACCATGTTTGAAAACCCAGCCAACCAGGCACTCCTCAAACCTATAAATTCTTTTAAAATATCACATATATCCCGTGACCGTAAATGTTTTTGCAAAAAAGGTCGAAGATCAAGGAGTAAATTTCAAGAAAATGGTATCATCCATGATAAACATTTTGAAAAGTTATCCCAACCAGATTAATGGGAAAAATTCATAAAATAATAAAGATAGCGCAAAAAAAAAGAAAATTAACAAGATCTATTCTCTCTCTTTGCCCCCAAAAGGAATCCTCCTCCTCTTCCTACTCTCTTTTTCTTTCAATTTTTTTTACACCTTTATGCTTCTTTCTTTTCTTTAAATCATTTCTTTTGTAATATTATTTGGATATGTTCATTGCAAAAAAATGGATGAATGAAAAGGTAATAAGAGTTGACTGGTCAGAACAATTTGAGGAAATACTGGGTCCTAGAAGTATATATGAAAAACCCAAGATAAGGAAAGGAAAAAATAAATTATTACGAGTCAAGAAAACTAGGTTTAATGGCATTCAAACATCATCTAGACGTATTCAAAATAGAGATAGAGCACCTCACATGCTTGGTGCTTAACATGGGTGTGTTCGTTCCACCATTTGAGGAGATGGGAATTTTTGTCATTTTTTAGATCATCAGATATATATTTAATTATTTTTTAGAAAGTAACTTTCTTCTTTCTATTCTCCTAGAGGAAAGGTTCCTCCTTTCCAAGTAGGAAGGCTATTTGGTTAATGTCAACCCCCTAATATGCAACCGTCGTTAGGGCCCAAACCTAAAGAGTTTTTCACAGACCATGCAAAGCAAAGAGCTTTTCCTAATATTCATCTAAAAAAGGTTTTTCTAATATTCCATGTATATTCCTTTTAGACTCTCAATTCTCTTTTCTTAGCCAAGCATAATATATAGGTCTATAGTTATACAATGTCAAAAAAAGCTAGGGAAATTGAATATACAATCAACTTAATTTTCGAAGGAGGTGCATGATTCCTAAGGAGAAGAATTCATATCCATCCACTAGATAATCACGGCAAATGGCATACCTATTATAAGCATAAAAAATAGTTACCAAAACATGTAGATTCAAAATATTGAGATCCACTATCATATATATCACTTGCATTTATTTCTGCATATGTATACATAAATATGACCTTCTAGAGGATACCTTATTGGTCCTTTAGAGGGTGAATGACATGAACATTTTGGAACACATGTTTTTAGAGTACATGTTCAAAAACCCAATTTCCTTGTTCATGCAATTGGTGTGATTACTTTCAAAGTTTGAGTGTTGAATTTAAAAACAATATCTATATATAATCAAGGTCTGTTTGCTGAAACAATAACATGATTTGTTATTGACAAGTTAGCTACGAGAAAAGCCGCATAAAAAAAGATGCATGAGGCAAGAAATAAAAAAAAATTATGCCAAGCAGTATACATAATGATCGACCATCCATCTGGCCATCTAGTGTTTTTGATGCCAGTGTTTCTGAGCAATCATTTTAAAAACCTAACTGCTTGAATGTGTGTATAATATATGTTTATGATACTAAAAAAGTGAACAATAAGTTATGTTCATTAGCCATGCCATCTGATTTTTGAAGTAAAAAGACATCTGATATATTGCTAATCTTTTAGCCCAGTGAATTAATTTTCACAACCATATTCTATGACCTTTCAGGGATTGCTTGAAAAGAGTGCATAAACAAACTTTGAAGTCTATAAGGCTCATGGAAATCACCAATTATATCTGTGACTGCTTACTCCTTTGCCCTTAATTGTCCTTGTAGTTGATAATTAACTAGATACTCCATATTGTTTGAATACAATTTACTAATCCATAAGATGCATATAAATGAATAAAATTGTACTTTACATCCATCTTAACATCCTCATAAATATATTTTGCCACCCATTTACATGAACCCATGTGATTCTTTCCCTTACATGCATACACACATGTGCAAACGTATGAGCTTTATGGAGTTACCTTGTCAACTGTTGGTGCATGAATTGACCATGGTGGGTCCCATATGGGCAATCATTGAAATTAACCTCCTTTGCACTATGTTATGACTCATATATTGTTATTCTTTATCAATTAAATCATGATATCAATCAACAAAATCATGAAGAAAAGATAAGAGAAATCATCACAGAGAAGGTTACACGGTTTAACATATTAGCATACATCCAACGGGAAGAAGAGAAGAGACATCATACAAAGTGAGAGCATAAAGGCTACATGATAATGAGCATGGGAAGAAATCTCGAAACCAAGAAATTAAGAACAACCACAATGTATTCACTAGGAGAACAATAAGCTTCTAGGAATAAAAGATATCACTTCCAAAAATGTGCAACCACCTGATATGCCTTAGCTGGAGGTGAAGATGCTGACCTCTTCTCCTAAAATCAGGTTATTGTCTCCCCCTTATGCCAATCGTGCTCTTTATTAGCATTAAGCTTCCGGGGAAATCATGTCAACGTTCACATAAAATTCATGTTTATTTAATATCAAAAATTTATATCGGTGCTTTTGGTTAAATCTTTTGCCAAAATAGTCCAGTTTTGTCACAGCAGTCCAACGTTTACATAATTGTAGTTTCAAAACCCACAATGATCGTATAGCATACGTGAAGCAACATGCAGGAAATTGGATTCGATACATAAAAAATTAATTAAGAAAAGGGCAGCAGTAAAATGAATAAATAAATAAATAAAGTCCTTATGCCAGAATACACGCGCCATTCGTTTGATTAGACCACCATGCCGGAGGCACTGTTTGTTGGCCTTTGATTCTTTAGTGGATTACAAACGTGAATTTTAAGTTTTCCAACATCGACATCACAATAATAATCCATCATCAGTTATCTCCCACCATTTCTTAAAATCTTAGACGTGATCAGGTTGTGGTTTGGCCTCATAAATACGTTCTGCTACTTTAAATAATTTCAAGTTGCTGATGATTTCTTCATCAAATTTACAACCGTAAAATTTAAGGTAACTGATTACCCTAATATAATATCTTTATGTAAAGAACTTTAATACAAACTAATTACCCAAATATAATACCTTTAATAGTTGAAATCAATTCCAAATTGTCATTTAATTTTTCAGTACATGCATATTCTGCTACAGACTTAAAACAAACTAATTACCCTAATATAATATCTTTATGTGAAGAAAGAAATTCATTAATTATATAATCTATTAAAGGTAACATTTTGTCAAAGAAAGAGATAACCTATACAAATTTCCAACTGTAAAACCCTTAGTTCTTTCTCCTGTGAGAATGATCATGGTAACTTCTATAAATTGGATCAAACTCATGATGCATGCTTTGCACATTTTAAGAGCTCTTCCTCTAAAGATTTGTCATCTGGTTGGCTTTTAGATAGTCTTTTGCAAGGAGAAAGTGTCTCAGACGAGGAGGATTCTTTTCCTTCAAGCCAACATCACATGCGAAAATTTGGTGGGCTGTTTCAGAGGCAAACTCTAACGTTGCCCCTTGCCCTCATGGATAACCAAATATTTCTTTCAACAAATGTGTAGGATATTATGGAGGCTAATGTATCTTGCTCCAGAAGAGATCTTTCCAAAAAGGGAGGATGGTTAGAGCAATTGTCACAGAAAACACGTCTTATTCAAAATTCAAGAAATCAAATTTATATATTGATGCAAACATCATACTTAATTTTTAATATGCGGCTTAGGTGGCTATAAGTGCCCATTCAACATTTATTCTGATCAACTGCACCGAATTGGGCAGAGATAATTTGTTTATATATATGTTTGTTCTTTAAAGGAAGGACTTGTAGGCACCTGCACATGGCAGAAAATACATTTTGTTATCAATCATAGTTTATGAATTGAAACCACCGTACGTAACTCCGGTTGATAAATTCGGACTGAAAGGAAGGACGGAAACAGCTAATGGGATGTCAACAACTCGATTTTGAGAAACAAATGAAAGGTAATTTTGCTCAGAGTGGTGCATATTTCACCTTGATGTCGGAGTGACTAGTTAGCATATTTAATTCTATTTTTGACTTGGAATATAATTAAAACTGCGCTCGGCTAAATTAGTTTCCTAATTTCAATCTTAATTTGAACATGCCAAGCCATTGCTTGCATGTCACCTTAGACATTTTTCATTGCTTTATAAGCTTTGTAATTTTGGTCCTTCCTTCACTGACAATTAATTAATCAAAGTTATGACCATTATCTGTGAAATGCCTTTGGGTAGAAGGCATTTGGTCCATAATTTCCCTTCATTGGCTAGTAAGATACAGGGCATGCCTTGCTTGTTACAGCCTGAATGAGCAAAGCTTAGGATGTATATTCTGGTCATTTTCATCAAGAGGTGCCTATTTAGATGATGAAACAAATTCATGGAAAGCTATACAGGTTAATATTACTTGACAAAATTATATGGGGTCCCTAGCTAGAGTCAAGCATAAATTTAAACTTGAGAGCTTGAGTGGAGATCGGGGCATTTGGTACATAATTTCCCTTCATTGGAAGAAAATTCAGTGCTAGTAAGATAGAGGGCATGCCTTGCGTGTTACAGCCTGAACGAGCAAAGCTTAGGATGCATATTCTGGTCATTTTCGTCAAGAGGTGCCTATTTGGATGATGAAACAAATTCTTGGAAAGCTATACGGGTTAATATTACATGACAAAAATATATGGGGTACCTAGGTAGAGTCGAGCATAAATTTAAACTTGAAAGCTTGAGTGGAGATCCAGTTCACTCGAGCGCTAAAGGAACACAGAGTTAATTTAAATGGAAATTTACCTGGCTCTTCCTTTTCCTTTTGATGATGATCAGCAACGTTGTCCATGGATTAACCATCTCCCTTTTGTCTACATGCCTGTCAAACGATCAGATATCGCAGCCCTATATATGCCTTTGGGGAAAAGCCCATTTGGTGGCCAGCAGTGGAATTGGCGTGCAAAGAAAATTCCACTAGATGCATGCCAGGGAACTACCGAAAATGAAACTCAGGAGATGCACATTTATATATTAACCGAGAAGACGATCGACCTTTTTTGTTTTTTCCTTTCCCTTTTTGAGGGCCATCTTTGCGGAAGGCCTCCTGTTGCGATTTCACTTCCTCTATGGTACAGACTAATTTTCAGTCTATAAATAACTGTTTCCTAATTTCGAAGCGGCAATGGAGGACAGTAACAGATGAGTGCGTGTAGATCATAAGAAGATGCAAGAACTGGTAAAAGAATGAGCCAGCTGGGTGGGTGGGTAACCTCTGGAATACTGGAAACGACGGTAGCTAAGAGAGGAGGAGGGAAGCGCCATGGCTGTCGCCGGATCGATCGAGAAGATATGTACGGCTCTGCACCTCCTTGCCTCCCAACTTTTATCTGTATCCCGAACCAGCAGCTGGCAACCTTCTTGTTGCTTGGGCTCTACAAATTAGTTTGCCACGACGGCAAACACAAGGCACAAACAACCAGGCTGTGTAGCAACAAAGCGGACATGTTCAATTTTTAGAGAGAGAGAGAGGGAGCTATCTGACTAAATGGAAATATATTAACACAAAGAAAAAACAAGCATCACTGCCAGAGCCGCCCTATATAATCCGTCGTTACATCATAAGCTATCGGCAACGTCAATATAACGACACCTTTTTTTTATATTCTTTTGGAAATTTTAGTCATCTGAGAAAATATTCCACATTCAATAGGATTAGGATTGAATTGTCATATACACATATATATATATATATATATATATATATATATATATATATATATTGTGTATATGCAGTCTCCAATCTAAAATCGGAAACTATCGAGCACAACTTAAATTATTGGATTTCTAATTTTGCTTTGTTGTATACATTTATTTTAGATACAAATCTACTCAAATATAGTATTCGCGATTACCCTTGAGGGCAGTTTGTTCTCGGCATTTTTTGGCCCCTGTCAGAAAGGCTGACTAAACTGGAAGATTATGAATTGGATTAGTTAAGGCTTGCTTTTGACAGTGTACTTAGTAGTAGCGGTCAGAAAACATATTGGATTTGCATTTAAGAGGTGACATCTGATTAGATTTGGATTCATATTTTAGACAAATATCAGACTGGGTTGGGATTTAGGTTCTGCTCTAAATAAATATCATATACACAATGCCCTTGCATTTTATATAGCAGTTCTTAACCTCCATATCTTCATAGTAACTTGAAGTTATATAGGTCTTAAGTAGTATCAATGGGAGTCAAAGAGGGCCTGATATGCAAACCAACTTTGCAACATATCTTGTGGTAAGAGAGAGAGGAGGAGACACTCGCCGACAACCTCCCTCTTCCTCTGCCACTTTATATTAAGACTGTTCCAAATATACTAGTCCTTTATTTGCGTCAAGTTTATTTTCATCAATACTAAGGTTGCTTACAAAATAGTAGTATTTATTACCAATAAGCTTCGCATGAAATTATGTCAACTTTCACATAATTAATTCATGTTCATTTAATATCGTAAATTTATGTCCGTGTTTTTGGTTAAAGCATCTGCGTCCAACTTTGTGATGACAACCCAACGTTGTCATGGGTTGTAGCATCAAAACCCACAACGATGGTGGCAAAATAACACAACTTTTATGTATATCTCGGGCCTAAAACTGATTTTGTTGAGAAAAAGTGAGAGACATGGGAGACGCGAAGAGAGTAATTGAGAGAGATAGAGAGCTGATTAAATGAAAAAATAATAAGAAAGGAAATGGGAGACAACTATATATACATAAATATATATATTAAAAAGGGGTGAAACGCAGACACTTCAGATTTCACTACTAGCGGAAAAATATACTTGAGTGGGGAAAATTGGTCATTTTTTATTTTAACTTTTCCAGATTCCCCAATCAAATGATTAGATTTGATGACATTCAAAACCAAGTTTCCCTACTCTCAAACATTAATTTTAAAAAACATAAGTTCCTTATGAGGGAAAACTTAAAAGGGTGCTGCTTTTTCAACTGCCCCAGTCAATTCAGTTTACCCGGCATGATGCCCCGTTCTCTCCCCTACTTTGGCTCATGATTTTTGGCTCCAGATATTTAAATTTGGCACAAATATTAACTCGCGAGTTCGTATTCAGATATCTAAACTTTTAGTGGATCACGAACGTGAATTTAAGTTTTCCAAAGTCCATATTTACAATAATATTCCTTTATTGCCCACCATTTATATTAAATTGTACCGAAGGCCCTTTGTTTAGCGGTCAAGGTGGGGATTTTGATTTTTTAAGTTATTTCATCATTTAAATTACATCTTAGACATGTGAAGTTGTGGTGTGGCCTCATAAATACGTTCTGCAAATTCATAATCAACAATTGCAGGGACTTCACCAATGAACGTTGGAGTGAATATCAACTGTAATTCATGCTGAGGCATGAGAGCTGGTTAAAGTTCTTTCTGGCATTCGCCAAGAAGCGTTAACTTGAGTTACATATGCCTAAAGTTTCCCATCAAGACAATGGAGGTGTTGATTAGCAGATCGGAGGATGCAGCTTGCTCGTTTTTGCAGAAGGAAAGAAACTCAGATCTTTGAAGGGGTACGTTTCATGCAAACTTTATCTTCTATCCACAAGTTTTTTTTTTTTTTTCTAATACATGAATTGGAATCTCTAGCCTCCCTCCATTCTCTTCTGCCCAAGTAGTTTGATACAGTTAGTTTTAAGCCTTTGCTTGGGACACAACCTTGTACCTAAGAGGCAAAGGAAAAGGGAAGCCATGGTTTCTTGCCCCTCACTCCAAGACCTTGCTCATAAGGTAGCAAGCTTCATTTAGCAGTTCCTGCATCGTATGGAATAATCTGCAAACCATAGCGGTGGAAGTGCATACTTATAACTTCATATCTCGTAGCTATTTTCTGATTTACATACTTAGTTCCCATTATCAGTCTTAAGATTTAAAATGTTAGGGCCACTCAGCCAGGAACTTCAGGCTCCTCACTCTCAGGAAGTTTGAATAAGCCACTTGAGCGATCGATCTCCTTCTTTGCTGTTCAGAATTATAGGAGAGGAATTCTTTGGAAACTAAAGAAAAAAAAATTCCTCATAACCATAAAACTTTGCATGGTAGAGGAAGAGAAATCGTGATAAAAGGCACCAAGAGCAAACAATGACAAATTGACCCCTCTCAAAGTAGAGTGAGAAAGGACAAGATCGCCTTCACAGTTGACACTTCTTATATATGCATGTATGTAGCTATCATTTACTGAGTTTGATTTTACGTTGTCCTCTCGCAGCACAGTTGTTTGGGCATCCCAATGTGACTGCTAGCACCGCCAGTTAATGGCTTCTCACAAAAATATAAGGCTGCTTCTTGTGTGACATATAGACAGAGTTCGATGTAAATTCATGGAGAACCTTCGCCATCATCGGTCGGAAGGAGGCAACCAGGTAAATTCCCACCATTCAAGTTCTCACCGAACCGCTGTTCTTCTTTTCAAGTTTAACCATACTATTAATTGTTGGGTAGTCGGACCTTTTTCTACAATCAACAATTAAATCTCAAAGAAGATCATTTCTCTGAGGAGGCGTTTGACATATCCAGAACCATGGAATTTTAGAAACAAAATGCTCATTTCTTTAAGAAATTGAAATTGTTAAACAAATTAACGTGGTATTTCGTTTGTTGGAACTAGGAAACTGAAACTTGAAAATTTTGATTCTGTTCCTGTTTGAGAAGAAATTATGATTCAAGAATTTTTACTTTCGAATCAAAATTTTTAACTAGGGGAGGCATTATCTTTGTTTGTCCAATACAAATGTAGCTTCCTTTAGCTGATGACTTGGGAGAATAAGTTCGCATGCATGGTGAAGGCAAATTTTTAAATTGTTGTTGACCTTATTTTAGCTGACCTCCTCAATCTCTTTCAGCCCAAATGTATCAACCACGAAGTTTATGATATTTTTCAGTTGATAAAGGTTGCCAATACGTATCATGCCATATTTTCATGCTTTGTAATGTGTGCTCCTTGCTTCTTTGGTAATTAATTTGTGTAAAAGAGTCCATTGTTCTTACGCAAAAGGGAAGCATAACAAAGTAAATTCTCTTCGCCCAATTCATCGTAATATTTATTTGAGAATGAATGAGTCATTCACTCCACCTAAGGCTCCTCTTTTAAGTCTCTACATGTATTGATTTTCTAAATTTTGGCATCTGCCGACTACTTGCATCCAAGCCACCTTGCAGTTTTGAATGGTTATTCATTGATGAGCCGCTCTCTTTGCTTTGACGTGCACAAATAGGTATAGATCTACATACTCCTCCTTCAGCTTTCCACAGAGAGAGAGAGAGAGGGAGAGAGAGGGTGAGTGAGTGAAAGGGAGAGGAGAGTTGGTGGGGGAGGGGGAGGGGGAGGGGGAGGGGGAGGGTGTCAAGTACCGGAAGAGAGAGTCCAGTTTTTCCAAGTTAATATATATATATATATATATAAACATGGGCAACCACTGAATTTTTTCGTGCTTTCGTTTGCCTTGACATAGGAGTTTCCCGTTCTTCACTGAAGTATGGCATTTGTTTGCAAGGTCTATGGCATAACTAAGAACCGATAGAAACCACATTCTCCTAAAAAACCCACAAGGAAGCGATAGAAGCTATGTGGCAATTCCCTTGATAATAAATTGCTAATGATATTATCAAAAAAATATCAAACAGAAATGGTGGTCTGCTCGGATAGGAGCGCTACTTCCCCAACAGCTTTGCATGGGAAACACACTCCTGTTTGGATCAAGCAAATTCTTAAACATGATTGCATATACAAATTCACGTACTATGCATTTCGGTAGAATAAATAGGACGAGGTGACCTAACCAGTTCAAGGTGTAGGCCGGCAGAAGGCAGCTTGACAAAAATCATAAGTATGAGTAATTTTGGTCAATGTAAGCAATTTTAAATTGTCCCTTCAATTTAATGATCATCCTGAGGTAGCTCTCCGACAATTGAGGTGTACATAATTTGTAGTTGCATAAATGTTCATAGTTTTCTCTACTTTGTCTTAGATTCTAGCACTTCACTTGTAACATGTGAGAATATGTTTTTGATAAAGTTTTATATGCCGCTCCGTATATATAATGAGCATATGTCGGTTGTGGATGCTACTACCAATATGCATGTTTAATTTAATGCTCCAACATTGTGCATGCATGTGTAGGAGACAAAAAATAGGTGTGAGATCACAAGTATGAGATAACAAATAGGTATGAGATAATAACAGATATATGAAATAACAAATAAGTAATATATATAAAATAACAGATACATATGAGCTAATATGTATGAAATAACAAATAGGTAGGAGATACAAATAGATACGAGATAATATATATGAGATAACAAATAGGTACAAAAGAATGATGGATGTTTGAGACAATAAATAGGTATGAGATAATAAATATGTATGTGATAATGTATATGAGATAACAAATAGGTATGAGATAATGATGGATGTATGAAATAACGCTAAACATAAGTATGATATAACAAAATATTTATGAGATAATGAGATAACACTATGAGTATGACAAAAAAAAGAAGACCCTTTTTTATCACTTAAATGGTATATTGGTCATAACAATATGCAAAATAATTTTAATGTTTGGGAAGAGTGGGTCTCAGCTCAATGGGCCAAGCCCCCTTTGCATGACAGGTCCCTGGTGCCTTGTCGTATGTAGGGTGCTTGCACATGGAATACCCACTTTCCGTGAGATTTCCATAAGCTTGGGCATCAGGGCATTGGGCCGGGTACCCAATATGCGGCTCGACTCGAACAAGGCTCAAGCCCAAAAAAAGGCATCGGCTGAACCAGGTGGGCTTGAGTAAGCCCGATTTTGCATGATAAGAGAGTTTTAATGTTATTTTTGTTTATTATATATATATATATATATATATATATAATTATAGTATTTTATTACAATTACTTATATCTATATATTATTTTAAGTTAAAAATATATATTTTAAATTTTAACTGAGCCAGGTCTGAGCTCGGGTTTCGGGTGTTGGTCCAGTGCCAAGCCACAGTTATGAGTTGAGGCCCGGTCTGAGCCTGACTCCTTATCGGCCGAGCCAGGCTGATGCCCAAGCCTAGATTGCCAGTAGACCTTATTAGATCATTGGCTGTTTAAACCTAAAGGCCAATACATATATAACAAAGAATAATGCCCCAATTAGTTTTTGGTGTCAATCTAGGCCATGTTTGTTACTGTAAGTTTAGTTACATATAAACAAAAAAAGAAGAAAAAAAAAACGCATAAGAATTTTCTTCAATATAAAATTACCCCATCATTGACCTGTTGAGAAGTACTTAGTTAGCTTATATAGGGAGCCTAAATCATTAATTATGAGTAGGTACATTTAACATCCTTAGTGGAGTCCTAATGCAGGTCTCATCCAAGGGCAAGGGGAAGGAGGGGAGGCTTCAGCCTCTCAACCAAGCGATAGAGTTCACTCGTGCACCCAAAAAATTATTTTTTCGTATTTGTAGGAGAAAAACAAATAGAAAATACAAATTAAGTTACCCACCTCGACTCAATGGCTAAAAATAAATAACGCCATGTTTGAAAACCTAGCCAACCAGGCACTTCTGAACCCTTAAATAGAGAGAGGGGTGGGCTTTAGAGATAGAGCAGTTCGCATGTTTGGTGCTTAACATGGGCGTGTTCATTCTACCATTCGACGAGATGGGGATTTTTGTTATTTTTAGATCAAATATCAGATATATCATTGAAATTAACCACCTTTGCACTGTCATGACTCACATATTGTTATTCTTTATCAATTAAATCATGATATCAATAAACAAAATCATGAACAAATCATCACACAGAAGGTTACACGGTTTGACATATTAGCATACATCCAAGGAGAAGAAGAGACATCATACAAAGTGAGAATATAATGGCCTACAGGATAATGAGCATGGGAAGAAATCTCGAATTCTAGAAATTAAGAACAGCCAAAATGCATTCACTAGGAGAACAATAAGCTTCTAGGAATAAAGGATATCACTTCCAAAAATGTGCAACCTCCTGATATGCCTTAGCTGGAGGTGAAGATGCTGACCTCTTCTCCTAAAATCACGTTATAGTCTCCCCCTTAGGTTGGTGTACAAATGTCAATTTGTCCAAATTTTCTGGCTCTGCATTGATGCTTCTCTTTCGCATGACTCTTGCTGAAAATATTGGTTAGTTGTTTTTCACTTCTGACATATAAAGTTAGCATGGTTCTATCTTGTATTTTTCCCTCACAATAATGGCAATCGACTTCTATATGTTTAGGCACTAATGGAACACTGGGTCAGCGTAGTAGCATACCCTTTGGCATTAACCCAAGTATGTAACTTGAATCCAATTTGGTTCTCACACAAGAACCATTTCAAAATCATGTTTTTCTAAAATATTTAGAAAGTTAAATTATTTAAATGATTTCAAAAACCTTAGGTCATGTAGACATCGAGTCTACAAAGACCTAGCTCATATCCGTCTTAGAGTCACCTACTTGTGAACCTATTTCCATAACCTTTTTGTCTAGTCAAATTTCTTTAGACACCCATTCATATGAAATGAATGAAGTTTATATCATATATCACATGATTTGAATAATATCAAACAAGTTTACTACAGTCAAACCTATCCCTATGTAGGTTTAAACCTACTTTAGACCAACCTACCCCTAGCCTATTTGGATCTTAGGTCTCAATTCATGGCACTGGATTCAAATCATCAGCCTTATAACTGGTCTAAACTTTGATATTAGACCCAATTATAGTACATGGGATTTGGATCTCAATTATTGGATTTCACATTTTAGATTAGGGATTTCATATTGTGTTATGGATCTTGCATTTTAGATATTAGATTTTGGATCTTGAATTTCAGACTTTGGATTTTAAATCTGATTTTACATATGAGTCTCAAATCATAAATCTCAAACTATGGATATTGGATTGCGGATTTCAAATTTCACACCCTAGATTTTAGATCTTGCATTTTCGGTTTTGGAACTTGAATAGATTTTCTAAGCAAATGAGTATTTCATCATAAACCTTGGATCAATTCCCACAGAATCAAGCCCAAGTACAAGTCTTTAAATCATGTAATCACCATATTTGAATCTATAACCTCAAAATTTGGATTTTAAAAGATTTAATATGAGATCATGATCTAATGGATTTCTGACCTTAAATTTTCAATCACGAACTCTTAATCTCAATATCATGATATGATAGTTTTCATTTCAATTTGAAACCAGAATTATATAAATCTCTCACATTTTGATTTCAATTTTTGGTTTCAGATCCAGATTTCTTTGCTAGGTCCATGTCCGACACTCAAGTCCTATTAGAGACAGGACTCCAGGTCTATATGGCCTAGTTTTGCATGCATCATATTAAATTTAAGACAACGATTTGTAATGATCTATAGTAATTCGAATATAAACAAACTTCATATTAATTTCTTCTTCTTTATCAGTCTATTTCTAATATCTACTAAGATTTCAGTATATGCATGATTTCAAAATTAGGGTACGTTTGCTTTCTTAGGTTTTGAATGACACTTAGATTTAGGAAACGACACATTTTAGTATAGTTTTTGGTCTAATTACTCCTTGATAAAGTGCCAGAAATGATCAGACCTCATGCCGACAGGTCTGATCTTGTATTTCAGAATCCCACACAAGGAACACAAGCGTGTATAGGTAAGCAAGCTCAATTTGTAACTTTCTTCATGTAAGATTAAAAAATTTGACATGGAAGCGGTTACCCTATTACAAAGTGAACTCACTACCCATAACGCGTAACAATTGGGTGTTCTTTGACGTCAATAAGAGTGAGGTGGTCACAGATGATAATAGGTGGAGCTGTGCCATCTCACACAATTAATTGGCCAACAGACTTTTGTTCGAACAAAAATGCGTGCATATATTGACTAGTGGTAATGATGCATAATTTTTATGCATGAAACACAAAATTATTAAGCTCCCAAAATGTGAGAGCTGATTTTCAAAGTGATTAATTGTTGTGTAATATTGTCTCTGATCTTCATCTCCAATCTCTTCCGTCATCATTGTGGATTTCCATGGTCGTCGTCAGTTTTCACACGCTACCAATCGTAGCTCAACATCAATTTTGGCTTTCAGTCATGATTTTCACAAACCACCTGCCATGGCGTGCAAGCAAACACATGCCTCTGGTTCTCTCTCTACATTTTGTGAATCTTATTCTACCATCTCATACACACACACACACACATATATAATATGTATATATATATATATACATACATACATATATATACATATATATATATATATATGTATATATATATATATATGTATGTATGTATATGTATATATATACATACATACATACACACACATATATATATATATAGATATATGTGTGTGTATATGTATATATATCTATATATATATGTAGGGAGAGAGAGAGGGAGGGAGGGAGAGAGACAAAGTGAAAAATCGACTAAATACTCAAATGAAAGAGTTTCGATGCTCAAGATCATGATAAGGGCAGCCAAACATATGCTTGTTTAATGTACATTTCAAAAATTTAGATTTGAATATATACCAGAAATAGGGAGTCAATTAAATTTCAAGAAGAACCTCTTTCACATAATATATTTGGAGGTCTCCTTCTGGCAAGGATGTCATAAAATCCAATTTTGATACATCGTACGATTGAACTACTCCAAAAAAAAAGAGAATATGAAACTAAATTTTAACATTTGATTAATAAATCAAATTTCATCTGGATTTAAGAAATGACATCCGATTAAATTTAGATATAAAGTCATATTTAAATAAATATCTGATCAGACTAGGATTTAGATTAAATTTGAAATATTAAATATCTGATGTCCAATGTCCAAGGTTTTTGAAAGTTGGCTATTAACATATTATAGTGCAGCTAGGATTCAATTTAAAATGCGGATTCAAATATACATGTGAATTTAGAAATGAGATTTAAGTTGGATTCAGATTTGGATATGGTATTGATTTCTTTTACAATTGTTTTGAAATCGGAATTCGAACCAAAATATATGAACATCCAAAAAATAATGGATGTGGTTAAGAGAACATCCTGTCTAGAGATATAGTCGCTCACCTCTTTCTGTAAGATCTGCTACACACCACCTGCAAGTTGCTCGCATCTCTCCCCTCGATCTACGACACACCGCCTGCAACCTGCCTCTCTCTCCTAGAACAGAGGCTTCCAAGTGAAATCCATTATTATAGAGGGAAACCAGTTTGTTGGCCATATTTTTTTAAAAGTGACATTGATCAATGGTCTCGAATTTACGGAAATAAATATATAGAAAGGAATCCTAAATCAGGGAGAGAGAGCCAAAATATTCATGACCAATGCAAAATGACCAGATGGTTGGCCGCCACACTAAAAAAAAAAAATTACCATCGCCCGCCTATTCGAGGGCAAAGCCCACAGAAACACAACGAAGGAAAGAAAGACGCCTTGGTGCCCCTCTTCCAACCAAGCTTAGGCATCGGTTTCCCTTCTCTTTCACTTTCAAACCCATCCCCTCTCCACTCACTTATAAATACTCCCTTATCCCTCCCGTTCCGTCCACCCAAATCCTCCATCCTTGATCTTTCCCTCCTTCCCTGTCCCTTTGGTCCCTTTGGTAATAGAGAAGCAAACTTCTTCCTTCGACGAGCGTTCGTTCCCTATTGCTTTGTTCGTCTGGTAGTCATCGTCTGAGAGACAGAGAGTAAGAGAGAGAGAGGGAGGGAGATCCAGGAAGAGGGAGAGTGTTTCAGTCATAGTCATCCGCAAGGAAAGGAGGGAAGACATGAATTCTATCACAAACCTTGTGAGGGACTTCGTCAGCTTCACTATGTCGTCGTTCTATCACACCGCTCCTGTGGTAAACAGGCCAGAGGACACTGAACTTCCTGCTGCCCTCTCGGTGGAGTTGGAAGTAGATGCAGACGCCGGTACTCCACCTGAGCAGGTGGAGGTAGACGTAGAATTGGGCCAGCAGGAGGCATCGACATCGGCAGTGTTATCCAATGATGGTGAGAATTATTACTAGCCCAATCATCCATCCTAATTGCCATCTGCTTCCTCCTGTGCCTCCTTCTGTGTCTCTTTGTAGGGTTGTTCTCAAATTGATGTGTCGTTTTGTCAATGTTGCACCACAAATTGAGCAAGAAGGAGGTAATTCCCTAATTACTTCCCAAAGCAGCACGATTAAAGGGAACCTGATGATCGACTTTGCACTCCTCAACCCTTCTTGCACCAGTCTTTTCGTAGCCGGCACCCGCTCCCATGCCATGTACGTGGGCATTACCTCGCTGGGCATAGCCCTCTCCCTCTTCCTTTGTTAGGCATGTGGGTAGTGCTTTTAGTCTCATACTTTTCTCTGTTCCTTGTTCCCGGTGATACGAGTGTCCACTTAATTCATGACTGCTATCAAATTTTTGATGGAACACCCCATGGTCCAGGAAGGACAATTTAATTTATTCCATAAATTAGAACATAGTAAATTACAAGTCTGTCACAAGCATCAAAATTTTTACCAAAACATATACCGTTTAAAATTTTGAGATCCACTCTCTAAAATTAATTACTTTCCTATATTTTTTCCAAGGTACCTTCTTTTAGTGCTTCACCTTTTGAACTACACAATCAAAAGGTGAATAAGATTAATGTACTTCTTGTTGTAGAGATTATCATTTTATCAGTAGCTCATTTTCATCATCTTATTGAGTAAATCTCATTTTTAATCCTCCTATTGGTTCTTTAGAAGCTATTTCAAAATAAGATTAATGTACTTCTTGTTGTAGAGATTATGGTGTCATTATGTAGATGTTTAATTGTTGGATTTAAATAGCAACCACTTTTTTGGAATTGCTTGGTTTAAATAGCATATCTAAACACTTCATATTTCATAGGACAAAAACATAGTTTTCTTTTCCCTTTCACAAATTACCTAACTGAATAATTGCAATGAGAAATATGCATGGGATAAGTAAGCAAAAATTTAGACATATGAAACCATCAATCTAGTGGCCTACTTTGAGCAATATTTATTTCAAACACTTAACTGCCAAAGTACATGTGCCATATCATCAAGAAAACTAAAGATGTAACAAATATATATTTTTTGAAGCAAAATCTTTTAAAGACATAGCACACAAAAATAATCTTCCAACATCCATGACTTTATAACTTTTAGATGTTATTACAAACTATTAATAACAAACCACTAAGACTACATATACAATCAAGTCAACAAAGCCAAAACATAAAACACAATTAGAAGACACAAAATTTTTCATAGTTATTAAAACTTTTGACATAACTTGTACCTATTTGGCATCATCAAACCATCTCAGCAATGTAGTGGCTGCATTGCCAACTATTCTATTTGCAGTCACCTGAAAAGGGAAAATGGGGTGGGAATTTGAAAAAGTTATCAGTACAATGTCTACATTTGCTTTATTGCAGCTTATATGAAGCAATCCCAAAGCCATCTTACATCACTACTGCACGAAGTGAAGTGACTCAAAATGCACAGTTTCAATATTATACATATAGGTGACGAAACATTTAATTGTACCAAATATTTATTGCAACAATTCTTGTAAACATCTGTGCATATGCATGCAATTATTATTACTATTGACAGACTTATAAGCACATTTTAGTTTTACTTACCAATCAACTGTAGGCACACAAAAATAACAAATTGGACAACTCTTGTATTTTTATATGACATTTATTTAATCCCCAATAATAAAACAACAACAACAATATCTCAAGGTGTATGCTTGTACTAGACGTATGAATCTATAATGATTCATAAATTGATATAGGTACAAGCATATATTTGTCAAAGTGCTTTACTTGGCCATTGTTTTTTGTTTTCTTGTCTTTCATGAGATTATATTATTGTGTAGATAGGTGAGATATTCTTGAGTTCAACTTTAGATATCCTAGCTAATTTTCTCCAAAGAACACATGTAGGTTAAGATTATGTATTTTTGAAATATGTCCTCAATTATCTTGAGTGAAATTTTTTATGAAGAAACGAGTTTTATTATTGCATATGTCATGTCCAGCTTGGTGAACAAAATGCATTGTAAACATCCAATGGTAACCTTGCATAAAGTAGCATCTTGAAGTACTTCACTTTGATATTTGGACAATTTTATTTTTGGAGCAGTAGGAGCATTGATAGGATTTTCTCAACTAAAGCAATTCTTTGTGAGAAGATCTTTTATATATTTACTTTGTCACAACACAATGCAAATATTATCCTAAATTAATTCGATGCTTGAAAGGAAATTTAGGATGCACAAATCGTTGATGGAAAATTCTTGAGAAAAGCTTTTAGTAAGATTTTTTGTAGCATTCTTGCTGCTGCTTGTGACTTTGATATTAGCTACATAATCCAATGCTAGTCATTCCTATATTTTTTTTAAGTAAACTAAATAATGGTCAATCAAACTTACATTCTTCAAAATCGTGACCAGGTAAATAGCCTTAGAATCTATCAAACCATGCCTGAGCCATGTCCTTTAAATCATATAAGGCTTTCTTGAAGTTGTGTAAGGAATGTGCCTGCCTTGGGTCAACATGCCCAGTGGTTGCATCATGTAAATATCCCCTTTTAACTTTACATGTAAAAAAAGCATGATTGATCACAATTGTGTAGGCTATCTTTTATTTAGGGTAGTCAACAATTCTTAGTGAGATTGGTTAGTAACAAGATAAAATGTCTCAAAGTACTTTATCCCCACTTGCAAGTGACACCCTTAGTGACTAACCCAGCTTCAAATCTGGTTATAGAGCTATCTACGTGTCTCTTTATTTTATAAATCCACTTGCACTCTGATGATATTTGAAATATTCTCTGGTGGTACAAGCGACCATCTTTTGTTTTTGACAAGTACATCCATTTTTGGTTGCATATCTTGTTGTTATTCAACATAATGACTTGACTGAAAAAAGTCTATTGGTTCATATGGGTCTAAGATTAGATTGAGTTGATTCTCAATATCTTGGATTACAATTTGAAATAAACGAGGGTTTAGTGTAACATTCAGATATTGTGTGATCATATGGTATATACAACTAGGCTCAATAGTAGGAAATAATGAAGTGTGAGAATTTAGGTCTAATATAAATTAATGCCCACGTTAGTTTGAGATTCAAGCGCTAGGACTTTGGGTTATAGGAACTAGAGTGGTAGAGTGTGGCTATCATTTTGAGGAGAACTGTGACTATTAACTTGAGAAGAAGACCATATAGGATCAGATGGCTTGGTTTTACTTGTGGTTATCGAGGATGAAAAATAGGAAAAGCAAGGAATTATAGTGGTTGGATATCATTGCTTGGGATGTAAATTTCTCTTGTCCATGGATATGTTTGATCACCTACCTCCTACACATTGGTCGGATGCTTGTATTAAACTTCTTAGACTTTTTAATCTTCCTTGTCATTTGGTGTTCTGTTACATCAGTAACATTACTTTGTATCTTCAAGTAAGAGATAAGTCCTTCCATGAGGCTTTCTAGGATGAATTCAGCCATCTTTCAATGTTTGTTTGACCAATGGCCAAGCAAATGCCGGCAAAAAAATGAACATCTTACGTTACAAGACCATGCAATTACTCTTAGAATCTCAAAATCATGAATCCCTCTAGCAAAGGGGAACCAAACCATAGCCTCAATTATATTGTGACATCTGAAATAACTAAACCACTCCCCTCAAAAGCAGGGTATCAAAAAGTCTCCGGCGATAGAGGTGTTCCAACATCCCAATCCAACGAATCCGACATATTTTGATGCCCTTATCTCCCCCATTTCCCATACCACATAAAAATGTATAAGCCCTATACAAACATGCATGATGCAGAGGAAGATGGCAATCCTTTTCCATGGGGTGAAGTCTGGAGGTAGTGGCATTTTGATTGCAGAAATTGGTAAATGTGGCAGACAGATGAGGCTGATTTAGTTGATTGAAATATATTGTTTCTTTAGGTAGAAACAAATGCAGGGTTATTTCTGATCATGAAGTGCCAAAAAGGTACAACATGCAAGAGGGGAGTCCAATATAATTAATGAGAATTTGGAGCATAGCCTATCCTATAATCGTGGTAAACCATCTTTTCCTTTTCCTTTGTTACCTTTCATGATTATATTTTCAGCATCATGTTTTCCCCTATAGGAATTAGCCACTATGGTTGCAATGAGGCCAGATCGAGGGAAAAAAAAATGCAAGGTGTATTATTGCCAAAAAATAACGATAACATGGGCTTAATATTAATTACATTAACGGTCGTGACTAAAGGCTGCTACTATAGAGTTCTTGTGAAAAGTTGAGTGGTGATATGTGGAAAATAAAATGTTATGCTCTGATTTGTCTACTGCCCAAGGCAGAGGGTGATTTATAATTTTTGTTTATTCCTTGACTAGCATTATGTCTATACTCATATTGATGTGAAATTTTGAAATGTGTGAACTGATATCATAGAAATGGCTATGCAACTTTGCATAAATTCAAATGCGATTAACACCTTGTATAATATGGAAGGCCTACATTGTGTACACTAATTTCTCAAATACCATCATCCTCCAACATCACTCTTATGCTTGAAATAAATACTTTAGTTACCAAGAGAAGCTGAAATAATTTCTCTGGTTGCACAACCCATTTCCCTCATGCTGAGTATTCATGTAAATTAATTGATCATTTGACGCAGCATATAAGTGAATTACCATTGTTTTAAAATATGTATTACGTATACAGAAAAGTAAGCAAAAAAAAAAAACACAAGTGTTCACCTTCACCCTACTACTTATTCTCATTTCTTGGTTTCATGTTTGTGTGAGGTTTGTAAAACCAACCTTCAAATTGTGGTAATATTGCCAAGTTACATGGGCAATACAAGTCAATATGGAGGGTTGCTAAAGCTAGGAGCTCCTCTAATTTCAGGAACCATCAAGAAAAAGAATTTGTGAAAGGGTATAAAATGGGATGGAAAAAAATTATAATACTCTCAACTTGCCCTATCATTAGTGCCTATTTTTAGTTGTAACAACTATAAATTTTGGAGTATTAAAAAGAATGGTTATGAAGATAACGAACAAACAAATGCAGCAGACAAGTCAACAAAAAAAATACTGGTGCTCAAAAAGGAAGCGAAGACATTTTTGGTATTATAGTAGGTTGTGTCTGATGTGATTTTTCCAACTATTGTTAGTGCTACAAAGTCTGAAGACTCTTTGTTACTTTTGAAACTTCATGAGGATGAAAAGATTAACCACAGTTCAAATTTAAACTTTATGAAGAGAGTCTAGAAGTTTGACAAGAAAATGGTGAGTTCAAAAACTTTTAGGCTAGACCATTTATTATTATGAAACAAACGAAGACTTTTGGTGAGGTTATAAATGAGCAAAAAGGTAGTTGAAAAAGTCTTGAGGAGTCTCCCCTCTAAATCTGAACATGTTCATATTGCAAAAGAAGAATCCAAGGATTTGTCTATGTACTTTATTGATGACTTAAGAGGGTCTCTTCTAGCTCATGAACAACATATAAATAGGTCAACAACAAAAGCCTTTCAAACTTTATTAGATATTTCAAAAGAAATGAATGGAAGAAGTGATCAAAAGAATGAAGGAAAAAGTCAAGGACAAGGAGCCTTTAGAGGAACCACTGAAGGGCATGGTAGAGGAATGGGAAGATCTTTTGGTGCTTTTCGAAAGTGTTATGACATAGCAGGAAGGTAGTTAAGATCAATATTTTAGAGGAAAATAGTTTCATGTTTGCAAGAAGTTTGTCATCTCGAAGCCAAATGTTTTGAAAAGGCAAAGCAATAAGCTAGTTTTGTTGAACAAAATGAATTTTTTTTGTCTTATGTACATCTATGAGTTTTAAAAGTTGAAAGTGTAAAATAAAATGTCCTTCCTATTTTATATCTCTCTCTATCTCTGTGCTGATGTGTCGTTGTGTTGTTTGTTGCTGGTTCAAAGTAGCATGTTGATGCTTTGTGTTGAGATCTTGGGTAGAACCACAAAGTTCCAACGAAGAACAATCAGTATATCCTTCACTGATATCGCAGATGCTCTCCAATCCAATGTATTTCAAAGCGAAAAGCACACACCCAACTACTCTTGCCATTCAACTGACCAAGAAATGTGTGGCAAGATACTTGAGATGACATGTGAGACCATGTTTGCATCAACTTTGAACAATTCCATTCCACAATGTTCCCAAATACGTTCTTCAATGTTCCCAAAATTGGGAACATTGTGGAACAAAATTGTTCATAGCTGATGCAAACACAGCCTCAAACGTCTTTTTTAGTATCTTTCCATGCATTTTCGAGCATGGTTGGCAAACTTGGCCATCCACCTTGAGCATGTTAAACCACAATAAATGTTGAAAACTTCACATAGTCTCTCCTGGCTCCACCCCTAAACTATTAGTTGTTCTATGTAATTTACATTATAAATAGAACTAGTTAAAAATATATGATAAATGGATTCGAGGGTATCCGCTTATGCCATTTTCATTCTCTAGATATTGCATTTGATCATCCATTGTTTGGAAATAATGACTTGACAGTCCAAACTTTTCATTTTACAAGATTTTCCATATTTGATCATGAAATGGGGTTTAACTGATAAATTAAGTAAATTAAAATTGACCATGCAAAAGTCAGCACAGGCTATAAAAAGGGAAACCACCACAAGAACAAATCCTTTGGGCCCTTATTTTAATCAAAGAATAGCATCCATTTGTACAACTAGCTGTGGAGCAGCATGTTAGCACTTCCTTTTAGCCAAAGTAACTATTCATGAATCATTGAGTGTGAGAGAGCATAAAAAGTTGATGAGTGTGCGAGACTGTATAGCAACAAAGTAAAGAATGTTAATGTGGATGAAAGAGACAAAGGATCAATTTCACTCACTAGTTTTAGGTGCATGTATGATTGATTGGTAGAAGAATAGTTGCCTTGTCCTTCTTGAATTTCTATTTTGTTTGCATTGCATTAGATGTACTCTTCTTTCAAACTTTTAAAGATGTAAATATTTTATCAAGTCTGTTCGACAACGGCCATGAGCGATATCGCAGTCAAAAGATAAACTTTGCAAAAAGGTTTTCAAACGGAGGATTTTCATCCTAAACAAATTTCGGTTTTACATTATCTGTTCCTCAAATCTCTCATAACCCTAACAGCACACTGCGCGTATGGGAAAACCTATGAGGCAGGTTATATAAGCCCAGCAATGCTCAAAATTAGGGCTGAATAGGAAGATCACCCTGTTTTTGTACCTCATAGAAGCAAACTCGTCTATTCTTTTTGTTTCGAACTCTCTCTCTTTGTTCTCTTGTTTCAATTGCTGCTGCTACCTACTGTTTTTGGTGCTTCTACCGTTCATGCACTCATCTTGGAGACTCTATTGGCAAACTTGCTCAGGAAAAATAGAAGGGATCGAAGGCACCATTCCACTACAAAAACACCAACAAAGTCATAGTTGCCAAACTTGGGTCAGACTTGAATCGATAGTTAACCAAGTCAATGGGTCAGTGGGTTGACTCGGTCAGCTTGGGTACCAAAAATCAGACTCACATCGACATGCAACTAGCCTTCCAGCATCCATTGTAAAAAAGGGGGGAAGTGGGAGAGAGAGGTAGATTCATAGCGACCCCTAACCTCTTGGTGGTTGCCAGCATCATTGTAGTTGACAGTCCATCAGTCACAGCTTGATGGAGGCTAACTGACCATCTACGGGAGAGAGAGGGACAGCCCAAGAAAGGGAGAGACACAGGCTGAACAGCCGTTTCCCATATCCCATCGTCTATCACTTGCAAATCGTGAAATCAAGCCCGTACACAAGGCGTTAATATAATGCAGGTGGCTACAACAATTTTTTGTTCACTATGCAACAATTTTCTATACTGGTTTCCGAAAAAAAAAACCAGGTGAAAATCTTTTTTTATCAGTAGTTTCAGTAATTTCCGTATCACAAAGACTCATATCATGTGAGACTGGTTTCAGAAAAAAAAAACCAGGTGAAAATCATTTTTTATCAGTAGTTTCAGTAATTTCCGTATCCCAAAGACTCATATCATGTGAGACTCAGACAATTCACAACCAAGTTAACAGACCACCGGGTCTGCCGATTCTCTGCCAAGAGTGAGTCTTGGTGTGTATCACTTGGGTCCTAACCTGTGGCCCAGTAAATGAATGATCCCGACCCGACTCGAATGATTCCCAAGTCAGATCACTGGATATGCCAATTATGTATCAAACATCTTAAGTTGGCCTCTGAAATTCTCAAAGTTTTTCAAAACGACCAGATTCTTCTATAAAAAAAGTTTAATGATTATTGCTTCATAGCCTTTTACACATTTTAGAAATATTGGTTAATAGAATATTTCAACTGTCGCAAATTCTTTTGCTTGTGCCTATCAAACATAAGCATTAAAGTCATCTGCCATCAAACACTACTTGAACATGGAAAAGGAAATAAGGTTCCTCTTCCACTGGGTTCTAGAATTAATATTCTGAAATTAAAATTCTAAAATATTGATAATCCCAGAGCCATCAAACACCACCTTATGAAATTAAAAATCATCATGTAGAGGAGGGCCTATCAATCTAGCTTTATTGTGGGGATGTTTGATAGCCTCCGATTAAAAATCTATGAATTATCTGATGTAGACCTTATGTTGCATGCTTTTGCTGATGTGGTAAAAACATCCTTATTTTACTTTTTTGCATTGACAAAAGATTGGATTTAAGATCAGAGTGAAGAGGGTGGGAAAGTCCTTGGATTTTAAATCTTGAATATCTAAAATACTAGACTATGTATGAATTCTATCCTAAATGATGCTCTTTTTGTCTCATTCTATTGCAAGAGTCATTTTCATCTTCACTCACGTGTGAAAACATCACTGGCATGCCCTTCTTTGACGTATAGAATGTGACTGATGTTTTTTTTTTAATTGATGATGTTTGGCACCAATGAAGATCGTGTTTTTCTTGCGGTACTAGTCATGAATTGCGGGAACATTGAGAAACATGCATGAAGAAACCTTGAGAAAGGAAGAGTGGAAGAGAAGCCTGTGATCGACCACTCACATTGGAAAAAGCCCCATATATCGTCATGTTTTGAGAACGATGTGACCAAAATGAGCAAGTAGAATCGGTCAATTAGTTGAAGCTTGATCCGAAATCTTCGGCTCAAGTTTGCCATCAGATCCAATCAGTTTGCCATTAATTCTATTTTAATCGACCGAAATTCAGCAGATTCTTGCAGGATTGGCTTTTTAAGTTTCCAAGGGACAACATAGAAGGTGTGGCCCGGCATCATCACAAATCTTTTCCTTTTTCGATAAAAAATCCAACCGAGACTTAAAAAATGACACCAACATGAAGTCTTCGTTTCATATCAATTTTGGTATATTATGCATTCACTTGAACTTCAACATTTTAGGTCAATATTGAGACATGGGATGGTTAGTCAATCACCCACTCTTGCTAACTCTAAAAACATAGCCCACAGCTTAATAGCCTTGAGCATACCTAGAAATCTGGCAAAATAAAAAATCATCATGCTCAAAGAGGAGATACATGACCCATATTCTTTAGCGACAAGAAGGGGTCATTTGGCATCAGTAATATATTGTTATTTTCTCATGAATGTGACTCAAAAAAATGAGGCAGGTTTATAGAACAGTAGTTATAAAGTTTCATGAATTTGGCCTAATTTTTTGGGACAAATTCATGAAGCAATAACAATGTGCTGCTATTTCCAAACACAAGAAAGGAAACTGTTGTTGACATGTTTTCCACAAGCAAATGTCAGTGAAAGTCTGGGGAGGTAGACTTAGTTTCTCAATGTATTACAGACCATCTTAATTACTTACCATATTAATGGGCTGTTTCATAGCGTTAGATGTACAATCTATGAATTATTTGATATAGATCTTATGTAGCATGGTTTTGTTTTAGTTCTTTGCATTGAGAAAAAATAGGATTTAAGATCAGAGGGGAAAGAGTCTAGTCTTAAATCTACAGTTTTCAAGTCTTGAAGATCACGAATACTATTAAATCAAGGGTATCCAAAATGATGCTTTTTTTTTTTGCTCATTCTTTCTCGAGAATCGTTATCCTCTTCACTGACGTGTGCAACTTACTTCTGGAAAAAATATTGTTGGCGTGCTTCTTTGACATCATCAATCACATCAGTGAACTTGTGACTGATGATTCCCATTTTTTACTGATGATTTTTTGCACCAATAAAGATCATTGACAAGGAAAAAAACATGCATGTAGAAACCTTGAAGAAGAAAGTGGTGGAAGAAAAAGCATGTGTCCATTCGTTGGTAGGCCATGAGTAGCGTAATCGACAATGAACCATGTGATTTGACTCAACTCATGTCCCACAAAGATGGTGCTACTTGAAGCAGTCCTTGGCGTGACCTTACTATTTCCCTTTGTTTAATTAATGTATTTCTTTGACTTTGTGAATATTATTCATTTATTTTAGACAAGTCGGTGCCATTTTGGGCAAGTCAATGACAATTTTCGTCGAGTCGGGTCGAGTTAGGGGTGAGTCAAGATCTAAGTCGCTCATACCTTAACTCGTGGCCAGATTTGTAGGCGATACGAGCTGACTCAAGCAATTCCTGAGTCAGCCCAGCAAGTTTGCCAACTATGTGCAATACAACCCAACAGGTTTTCAAAAGCCTGTAGTTTTCCAGGAATATGCTGATTCTTATTATCGCTTCAAAATATTACTTAGCTTCATATATGTTGATATTCCCAGTCAAAGGATTAACTCTGATTAATTTCATAGTCCCTAGCTTGGAAGCAACAGGAACAGAATATGTCTCCCGGTGCTTAATTAGTTTTCGAACACAAAACATTGCTGATGCGGAGATTAATCTAGTTGGCATACCATCATCAGGACATTGACTAGTTTATTGCAAAATTTGTATTTATATATATATATGTTCCCTAAACATATTACAATAATAAAACGTTAGATCACCTGAATTCGACTCGTGGGTAAAATAAAAAGGTAGTGCTTGTAACTAGAAAGATTTTGACATGATGGACGGTTGACATGTGATAAAAAAAAAACTAAATTGAAAAATAAATGGCAAAATAACCATGCAATGGAATGAAAATGCCTACATGAAACCATGTACTATTTATAGCAGTGTATATATAAATCAGCCGAGTTGGAACTTGATTTGAAATCTTCGGATCAGTTTGCTATCTGATCCAATTGGTTGGCCATTGATTAAATTTTAATCGGCCAAAATTCTGCTGGTTGTTGCAAAATTGGTTTCTATGGGCAATATATGTACTTGGATGCATGTGATCAAACAACTAAGTTAATATTTGCAGATTGAATCCAATCTTTTATTTTATAATAGCAGCTATGGACATGAGTTCTTTTTCATTTACCAATCAAAATGAAGTTCTCTAATTTTAAATATCTAAACATTTTCGTGATATTCTTGTTCCCAAGCAACTGTTCGTGCAATTATTTAGGAATTGTGCTATCAAATTTAAATGGCATGTCCCTATGACAATCTTTATTTGCCAGCACTAGAATTGGAATATCAAAGTACCAACTACTGTTGAGTCAGACAGCAACATGCAAGTGCCTGCAGTTTTTGTGGTACAATTGACTTCATTCACCAAGTTAGTGTGTAAAGCAGTTTGTGGTTTAACTCTACGTCTATATAAGTGTGCACATACAACCACTGTGGTTGCACAGGCAGCAGCTAGCAAGAAGGGTTTTGCACAAACATCTGAACAAGGGTCCTAAATTCTTCACCGCAGCCATGCATAACGGTATCAATGGGCAGAAGGTGAACTTAACAGGCACCATAATCTGTCCGCTCGCTCTGTTTCATATCTGTATCTCCAATTGCTATTATCACAGCTCGTTATCTTCATCAACTTTGCCATCATGATTTCTTTCTTGTTCCCTTCCTCCTTCTTCTTGTTCTTCAAGGTTTTTGACCAGTGACAGGTTCAACTACTTCTTTGGTTGGACTTGTTTTGCAGTCACTGCTCACTTTAATAAAGACCATGATATCTGCAGGAAAGATCCTTGTGTATGCATTGAGTATGCTAATGACGCCCTTCACTGTAGGTAAGAGACTCAAACTTTTGTTTGGATCTCAAGAACAAATATGCATTGTTTTGCTTCCTTAAAAATGCCAATTTTTTTCAACAAAAATCATAAGAGTGTACGGGTATTTCGATTCAGAGAGAGAGAGAGTAGTTTCCATGAGAAAATCCTAAGAGGAAGAGGGGAAGACAGGAACAGGTCAAATTAGCCTCTACAATGGAACCCTTAATTCTAGATCACCACTCTTCAATGCCATCAGGACAATAATCTTCAAGATGACGTGGTCAATACATGAAACCCAGCCTGACCTGTTGTGCTACCCATCATTTAGATATATATATATATATATACTTATATTTAGTAATAATTCTGCAATGTACAATCAGCTTTTGTTACCAATTTCCCAAACACACCCAATCTGAGCAAGAACAGCTGTAGTACAGGTAGGCAAATCTTCAATAGCACACTAGCCAGGAAAGTGGAAAGGCCCTAGAGAAATGTATGTGACGATACTCGAACAGTTGTTGGAGATCCATATATTTACTGGACTCAGTTATCTTATATAGTTAAGCACACAAGTCTGGAAGTACGAGTGAAATCCTGAGATATTCACACCATTTTACGAGGTGCAGGATTGACCCCCCCCCATCTTGCTCAAGTGCAAAATCGAACCAGTTCCGACCCAGTTTGGTTTGACTCAGAAAGCTCGACAGAGCCCCTCTCTATCTTCGTCTGTTTCATCCTTTTCTGCTATGGTTATTTCACTTATATTCTAATAATAGATGGTAGAATGTTTTGGATTCAATTGTGAAACTTATTGTTTAGGTTGTGAACCGGTATACAGCTGTTCTGAACAGTTCATGCTAGCACTCGTTTTACGGCGTAGTTAATAGGTTGACCTGGCAGCCAAAAGAACAAGTTTATCGCTATTCAGTTATCGTGTATATGTGGAGTTTCACAACTGTTGGATATGCATAAGCATAATGGTCCTAACTGTTTTGAGCTTGTGGATTCAGACGTTAACAATCCAACCATTATAGAGCCATTGGATGACATTATCCTTGTCACAGGGGTTCGAGAAATCAAGGTTTCAGTCTGCAATAGGCAGCTATTCGCTGAATTTCCTCCTGTTACGTAAGCATCATTGATCTGAATTCTTCCACTGCTCCCTTCCCGCATCAGAACTTCATCTTGCTAATTGTAATTTTTGCTTTTCCTGCATCACGCAGGTGCTTGCTCGACAATGATGAATGAGAACTTCCACTGGTTTACGTAGATGAGAGGTTTCAATTAATAAAGCATATATGAGCATATTTCGTCCATTATAAATCTACTGCGAATATAAATAGCCGAAATATCGATATATTGATTTCTGAGCATATCTAGAGAGGGTCTTGGTGTGAAGAATGAAATCAAGCAGATAATTGCTAGTGAAGCTGATTATATGCACAGGACTTTACACATATGCATTGTATATAAGTTCATGTGCACGACACACACTCACAAAAGCTGTACACCATGCACAGTGCACAGCCACGCATGTAACTCCCTCTCAACTATTGGGGTCATGTACAAATAAATACTAAATATTTCTGCATCCATTTACGAGGTCAGGAGTTGGGGCTTGCTGAGTCTGTTGGGATTGTCACCTAATTGCATCATGCATTGCTAAATACTAAATGCTATGTCTTAAGTTACTAAGTATGTAGAAATCAAACATGGAGTCCAGAGAGACTAACTTTCTTCATGTACTTACAGAAAAAATGTAGTATAAAAATTTATAATCTAACCCATTCGAATTACCGAGTCATCAACTTTGACCTGAAAACCAATCTTCAAGTTATTTGAATCTGATTCACGAGTTTACCAACTATACTTAAAGGCATATCCCTAACCATTTACATCCCACTTTCTGAAGTCCATAAAATCGTGTTGATCCTTCCCCAGTCTCCAGGATGGGCAGGGATTTGGAACCTTTATCCACCTGCCTAGCTCTTATGGCTCGTCTGCCTATGCCACATCCTCTAAAGTGTGACTTATTTGATATTGGCTCATTTCAGACACCATATGATTGAGGGTGAACATCAGAATTTCACAATAGGCTTGGAGTACAATGTGGTGCTAAAAAAATGAACCAAAACCAATCTCTGATATCTCAATTGCATATTTATGCAATTGAAAGAAATATGTGTCAAAAAATGACTTGGGAAACTGACAAGTGTCCAGGATTTCCCAAATATTCATATCCTTTGTTCAAAAAGATAATGATTTGGGGTGTGGTACTTGTCAAACTCCTATTCTCAAACTTCTGCAAACATGAGGAAAATACTCCTTTTGATTCATAGTCTTGTTCACTGGATGATCTTATAGCCAGTGAAAGCAATTGGTGGCCAAATATAATCTCACTTTCAAGCCAGAAGGTTACAGATTCTCCAATAGCTAATTTCCACTGGAAACCCAATTTTTAAACATGAAAAAAATTGAAAATTAGAATGCTCACATGTGATTCACATTATCGGATGCTCAAGAACACTTTCTAAAGCAAAATCAAGTTAATAGAACACATGCACTCCTATGCACAATGGGGAATATGTGATGAATGTTAATGCAAAAAATTAAAAATGTGTGCAGCTGTTTTTATGAAGAAGGTCAAGGGTTCAACTTTTGGGTTCCCCAATAATTCCATCGTATGACAAGTGCCCCTTCACCTTGCCTATTTTAATTTTCAGTTTTTTGTTTTTAATGCATATGTCAATTATAACCATAGTGGAATCACCAAGAGTCCTGTCAATTATGACTATAGTGGAATCACCAAGAGTCATGTCATTTATTTTTCAGTTTTTTTGTCATGTATATATACATGGCCCTATGGGTCAGCCAAAAGTGTGTGAGAAAGGCTTTCAAGCGTGCTCAAAGATTTTTTGTCGTGTGCTTAATCTTTTCTGCCTTGTGTCATGCCTTGTGACCACTTGTAGAAACAAGTGCTGGATTAGTGTATGTGTTGTTCTTGTGTTGTATGTTGTGTCATTCACAGGAACACAAGAAGAGGACGTGCAGGCAGGTCATTCCTGTAGCAAACAATAGGACTACCTACAAGATTTTGATTAGCTTGTTGCTCACATGTTTCCCAGCAATTATTGAGTTGAAATAGGGCTCGGTTATTGCTCTCTCTAACAGAGACTGAACAAGCAGAACTGCAGGTAAAATTACGATAGAAATGAAATACAATGGACCTAATGTATGCAAAACTTCATTTCTTTTTTTCCTTAACGGCATTTCTGCTCCCAAGAGTGTTCAAATGTCATATTACTCGTTACAAGAGAAACAAGGTTTCCAAGCTCTGAACCTGCCTGCGATGATGGATTTTTCCAGAAGCCTTTACTTTTGTGGGAATGTGAAATGATCCAAATTGATTCCTACTATCGCTTAAAAAATATACTACTTAGCTTCATATTCATGACATTCCCAGTCAAATGATTAACACTGATTAAAATCATAATCTCTGGATTCTTAGTTGTTGATATTGTTCATTCCACCTGGGAGCAACAAACGCAGAACAGGTGCTTAATTAGTTTTCCAATATAAAACACTGCCAAGGCAGAGATTATTATTCAAGTTGGCATAGGAAGATCTCTATCATGTGGATATGGGCCTCGAAACATACTGCAATATCAAAACGTTAGATCACTTGAACTTGTGGGTAAAATAAACTGAGCGCTAGTGTGGGCATGTAAGTAGAAATATTTTGAGATATGATATGGATTGGTTGACATGTGATGAGAAAACAAGAAGTTACATTAAAAAACTAGCAAACCATGGCATAGAAAGAAAATACCTACACAAATCATAATTTTTTTGTTTTTTAGGTAAAAGACCCAACTGAGGCTTGGGTTTGACGAATATTGGTCAACTAAATTACATCATTCTTGGCGGATTGAATCCAATGTTATATTTTACAATAGCTGCAGTGGACATGTCTTCTTTTCATTTACCAATCAAAATGAAGTTTTGTAATTTTAAATATTTCAACATTAATTTTTTCATATTCGTGCCCCCAGTCTGCTCTTCGTGTAATTAATGAGGAATTATGATACTAAATTGGTATGTCCCCATGACTTTTTTTTCTTTCTTTGTTCCGGAGGCGTTCGGCTGTCATGAAGATTCATAAGAATTTAGCAATTGTAAAATCCATCCGAATTCAACCTGTACTGCAAGCACATCAGCATTTTTCTATGCTTGTGGAACCGATGGGGATTTTCGGATTGCAAGGCACACCAATCCATACCCATTCGTTACGTGGTTCTGCGACGCACTTAATTAAGTGTTCATATTTCGCGGTGGAAATCGATAAAAAAAGTGTAGCATCGGTCAGGCAGCTCACTCGATCGCTTCAATTTGTGAATCAGAAAAAGGTATAAATGAATAAGCATATGAAATAAAAGCAAATAACCTTTAAAATAGTATTCTTTAAACAGAAAAACAAACATTAACTAACATGCGGCGGACTTGTCGGTCACAAAAATTGATTTTGTCATATTTGAGCAATGCGATTCAAACAAAGGTATTAGCACCACCATATATATATATATATATATATATATATATATATATATATATATATATATATGTAGTAGTATGCATATGTTCAGGTGAGCAAAAAACGACCAACCACAGGAAAAGCAGTTCAAAGCCCCCTTACCATTCTCCCTAACTCTAAGGTCTTAAGCTGTGTCCATACCAGTGATGGTATAGGTGTACCTTGCAACATTACTTGCTGCATCCCAGTAGTTAAGGCTTGAGGGCATGATGCCCATGAGAATCCAACTAGAGACTTGTCCCTTTATAAGTCTTTAGCCTGACCAGGAATGCTAAAACTATTGAGAAAGAGTTGCATATATATTAACTAGGATGATTGAAATGACAAGTTTATCACTAATATATATATATATATATATATATATATATAGGTATGGCCATTCTTATTTCCCTTGATAGGTGGCCTCCCTGACAATGTCAAAGCAAAGGCCCCTTGACATGATAGTGACCGACTCGAGACAAAAATGCTGGGTATAGACACCATGGAACGCTCACCAGCGGCATCCTCGATTTTCCTTTCTCGAGATGCTCGATCTCAACACCCTTAGGCATTGTTTGAATGGATGGAAAGAAAGGAAAATAAATAGATGGAAGGAAAATGAAAGAAAAGCAAAGAGAAGAAAATGGTTAGGGAAAGGAGAAGCAAGAAAAGGGAAAAGGGAATGAATTCCTTTTCCTTCCAATCTTCATTTTCAGAGAGGTTAGAATTATATTAAAAAATTCTTTTCTTTTCTTTTCTTTCCAAACACACTTATTAGCCCTCCTTTTTTTTCCTCGTTATTAATTAGTCATCCAAACACTAGAAACACCTTTTCTCCATTCCTTTCTTTCACTCTCGCTCTATGCTGACCAATCAACGCTTGAGTCTTTCCCTTTCCTTTCATTGCTCACTGCCCCTCCATCTCTACAACCTGCTACGCTTTCTTGTCTGCCTTACAGCTTTTCTGTCCGCAAACTGCTGCCATGGCTTCTTCCAGGTAAGAGCCACTGCAAGCGTATAGCTTTCTCATCCACCTCACAACAACCAGAACTCGTTATGCCCTCACCCTCAAAAACCACCAACTCATCTGATATTCTTAAGTTCTTCCAAACTTCGCATCAAAGGACCTTATCAGCATCGTTCGCTGGCACGACAATGGTGACACCGTCACCAGTGTTTCAACTGGGCCTGGCGCAGCAGCAGAATTTTGTGCGTGAGTGGCTGAGTCATCACTTGTTGAGGTGATCCTAGACCAACTTGGAAGTGAGGCAACCTTCGAGAAAATCATCAAATTTTCTCCTTCTTCTCTCTCACTCATTTGTGGTATTCCTCTCTGGATCTGCAGCAGGATTGAGTGAAAACTATACATTTTCATCTCATTTTCTGGTACCCACATGGCTAGCCCTCGAATTGTTTGATGAAATGTCTGTGTATATAGTGTGCATTTACTTGAACGATTTCTTGTTGGGTCTTGACTCTATGCGTCGTTGATTGAAAATGGATAATCAAGGTGACCTCATGAAGCACTTAGCTTGGAAATTGATGGAAACCAATGGTGCATGAGCTATTCCTAATATACATTGAGTTGTACGTGCCCATATAGTATATAATGGATCAGATTTAGTACGTAATTTCATAACTGAATTTGAATGCAAAACTGATAGTTGACCGAAGTTTGATAAAAAGTCTAAATCAATCACTGAGAAATATTCTCTGGCTACTTAAGCTAAATTCAGATGAAAAAAGAAAACCAAAATTGAGTTCCATGGCAAATTCTGTTAGTTCAAACTCAACCAGACGGACTTGGGAACATAGTAGATCAGAATGTAATGTAAACCTCCCAAAATATACCGGGTATCCCACAAAATACACTTCATTTTTTAGTCTCCCAAACAGTGACTCTCTTTCTTTTTTTTTCTTGACGGGAAAAATGCAAGGAGGCCGGTTGTCTTCTTGTTTGTTTTGATGCTTCTTTTTGCATGTTGTGGATTTCACCTCTAGGTGATACAGCTTTGGCTGTTGGGTGAGCCACGTGAACGCTCTCCTCTAACACAAGACTTCAATGGCTCCTGACTGAACTCTTTGAGCTTTCATTTCTATATGTCCCTAGGACCAGCTGCAACTAAAAAAGAAGATGAACTTGGTATATTTTTTATGGCAATTTCTCACAACACCCTCAAAATGTTTGGGCTTTCTACTTTCCTTCTCTCACTGTGAGTCTGTTGGATTTGATAATATGAATGTGACGTCCATACGCGGATGGTAGATTGTGTGTGACAGGCCAGTCAAGATAAGGTGTGCTGCAGCAAAGAAGGGAGCAGAGTTCAAGAAGGTCTCCGGTTCATCTCTCATCTTCCTGCTCGTAGAAGCAGCAGTCTAATCAGAAGCCAAGTTCTGATGGTGGAAAATAAAGAAAAATATCTTTTCTTTGTTTAGACATGCATTGTCTTGAGAGTTTTGATGTTATCTGTCTCAACAAGCTATGTTCTGCTGCTTGTATATTAAAAATTTTGTAGTTTAGCAGAGCATTTTTTTTCCTCGAAAAAGTTTATCCTTTGTATTCCATCTTCAAAATTCACATAATATTGAAGATTAATATTCAAGTTTCACATCACTATCACAGAAGTTTTTGTGATTTGAGATTTTTTTTACTGGAATGTATGCATTCAGTGGCACTGTAGCCTCAGAAAATCTCACTATGATAGTGTTATATGATAACTATGATGTACAAATAATGATGGGTCTTGTGATGATAGTGTTCTAGTTATCAAACAATGGACATAACAGACTATATATGATGTAAACACTGAACAAAACATACAGAATGCACAAAACACAAATCAAACATCAGCATAATAGATAGGACGGACAAGACAAACAGGAAGGAAAATAAACACTGGACAGAATGAACATGGTGTTCTGTTCCTAAAACCATCAAACAATAAACAAAGAATACCGATGACAGGATGGACAGGACAGAGATGTGGTGGACAAGACGCCTTGTCTGTTCTATCTGGAGGAACACTTGTCAAACGACCTCTTAACTTACTCGGCGACCTCACAATACACCAAAACGTATCACTAGCTTTGCTTCAAACTTGGTGGCCACTGTTTAGGACGAATGGGTCCCCGTTTCTGGACCTATTTTTGTCTAATGAAAAGAGTAAGGTACTCTAATCTAGAAGTAATTCTTTGGTGCGATTTCATAATTCATTTTAAGACAGTATAAATCCGATCACTTTTTGTTTTCATCTCCTTTTTTCCATTTTTTCACATTTTCTTTCTCCTCTCTTGAATTTCTCCATCATTTCTTCAAGGGTTCTACCATTCACCGGCACCTTGAGATGTAGGTCCAATTTCCAACCAACTGTAACACTCAGATATTGGAGAGAGGGCAAATGCCAAGGTCTGTTGATCATGGTGTTCTCTTGCTGTGATCCCCATTGTACGGCCTTGCCACAACACATCCAAACATAATATACCAGCAGATGCCAAGTAAAGAGAAAGAAAAAGAAAAAAGAGACACCTACAACATTAAGAAGATTAACAAGAGTCCAAAAGCCAAATTCCAAGTATGTTGATGAAGATTATGCCATCCTATATGTTGACAAATGTATCCAAATATGTTGACAAATGGCAAGCTGTAATGAAAGACAAGATGAAGGTATTGATGTAAAACAAGACCTAGGAGCTTGTACTAAAGCTGCAAGAGTAAAACCCATTACCTCCAAGTAGGTTGACAAAATAAAAAGAAAGACATGACTGAGGCTTGGGTTTGACGAATATTCGTCAACTAAATTACATCATTCTTGGCGGATTGAATACAATGTTATGTTTTATAATACCTGCTGTGGACATGACTTCTTTTCATTTACCAATTAAAATGAAGTTTTCTAATTTCAAATATTTCAACATTAATTTTGTCATATTCGTGCCCCCCAATCTGCTCTTCATGTAATTAAATAGGAATTATGATACTAAATTGGTATGTCTCTATGACTTTTTTTTTTCTTTCTTTGTTCCGGAGGCGTTCGGCTGTCATGAAGATTCATAAGGATTTAGCAATTGTAAAATCCATCCAAATTCAACCAGTACTGCAAGCACATCAGCATTCTTCTATGCTTGCGAAACCGATGATTTTCGGATTGGAAGGCACACCAATCCATACCGATTCGTTACGTGGCTCTGCAACACACTTAATTAAGTGTTCATATTTCGTGGTGGAAATCGATAAAAAAAGAATTGAATCGTTTAGGCAGCTCACTCGATCGCCTCAATTTGTGAATCAGAAAAAGGTATAAATGAATAAGCATATGAAATAAAAGCAAATAACCTTTAAAATCGTATTCTTTAAACAAAAAAACCAACATTAACTAACTGGCGGCGAACTTGTCGGTCGCAAAAATTGATTTTGGCATATTTGAGCAGTGCGATTCAAACAACGATATTGGCACCACCATATATATATATATATATATATATATATATATATATATATGTATGTATGTATGTATGTAGTAGTATGCATATGTTCAGGTGAGCAAAAACTTAGCCACCAACCTCAGGAAAATAAGTTCAAAGCCCCCTTACCATTCTCCCAAACTCTAAGGTATTAAGCTGTGTCCATACCAGTGATGGTATGGGTGTACCCTGCAACTTTACTTACTGCATCCCAGTACTTAAGGCATAAGGGCATGATGCTCATGAGAATCCAACTAGAGACTTGTCCCTTTATAGGCCTTTAGCCTGACCAGGTATGCTATAACTATTGAGAAAGAGTTGCACATATATTAACTAGGATGATTGAAATGAGAATTTTATATATCACTAATATATATTATATATATACATATATATATAGAGGTATGGCCATTCTTATTTCCCTTGATAGGTGGCCTCCCTGACAGTGTCAAAGCAAAGGCCCCTTGACATGAAAGTGCCCAAAGTTTTTTTGATATTGACTTCACAGATTAAACGTGCAAAGCAGTTTATGGTTAGCTTTACATGTATATATATACATGCACAAAACACAACACAACCGCTGTGGTTGTATAGACAACAGCTGGCTAGAAGGGATTGAGGCTCGGAAATATTGAACAGGGATCATAACTTGTTCATCGCAAACCATGCATAACAACGAAGTGCAGGCGGAGGAGTTAACAGGTATCATCATCTGTCTGCGCACTCCATTCCGTGTTACTGGTCTCCACTGAGCTGCTACCATATCTGCGTCACCTTTGCCATCACCATTTCACCTTGTGAATTCTTCTTCTTCTTGTTCAATATCTATCACTACCGGTGGGTTCAAAATACTTTTGCGGAGCTGTTTTGCAGTTGATGTCAATCTCAATACCAAGGATGGCATCTTCAGGCAAGATCCTTCAATAGTTATTGACTATCCTGGAGAAGGTGCCCCACCCAGCACCAGGATTGTGTAGGTAAGCGAGCAAATCTGGCTATATTGACAGACCTTTGCACAAACGCATTCTGCATAGGCTCTTGCGCAAGCCAACTACCCCCAAATGTTGGCAAGGGGCCCAATACAAGTGGGTGAAGGTACACTTGACTTTTTTTAAAGGGCTGTGCACTGTGCATGTAACTAGCTTTTGGTAAGTGAATCACACTTTTATTTGGGTTTCAAAAACAAAAAGTGCATTGTTTCTATGAAAATGTTATATATAAGAAAATTGAATGGTGACTCTGACTTTTTAGAGGCATCTTCATTTAAGCAAAGCCGTTCCTATCATGATAGACGGTTAAGAAAAAAACAAGGAAAAAATGGTGATAGACTTTTTTGTCACTTAATATTAGTTTTCATCATTTTATCCATGTTTTTCTCTCAACCATATATCTGTATTAGATAGATGGAATTGGTTAGATGGCTGGGTGACTATAAATAGCTAGAGCCATCATTTCCTCACTCGCTCAATCTCTCTCTCTCTCTCTTACATATAAATATATAGAAGTTGGCAAAAAAAAGACCACTTGGGTAAGTGGGAAAAAACAAACCCATCAAAATTAATTATTAAAATATTTGCTTTTACAATCTCACCTTATAAATATGATCTAAGAGAATAATTTTCATGGTAACAAATATTTTTTCTTGCTTAAATTATGTTTTCTTAATCATAAAAATGGACAACTCTTATAACATCAAAATTTTGGTGATGGAAAGATTAATTTTAAAAAGGAAAGTCTGGAACTAAAGCATGATTTATATTAAAGTAGTGTTTATAAACACACTAAATGGTTCATTTATGAATACCAAAAGAAAAAACCTTGAATTCAGCATACAATTAAACAAGATTAGAAACATTAATTAATCTACCAAAATATGGATGATAAGTTTGTTGGGAACAGAGTAATGTTAAAGCAGCGGAAACAACAGTGCCTCTTCAGCCACGTCTCAGCAGTAGATTCTCACATGGCATCTCGCTCAAGAAGATGGCATCTGAAACAGATAGAGAAGAAGAGGAAGAAAAGAGATATGTTTACGGGACTGTCTAGCAGTCGTGTAACAAGGCGGATGCGTTACAGTGAGGATTTCGTGGGTACGGGTGGGAGTGCCGCACCATCTAGCAGTCGTGCAACAAGTTGGATGCCTTACAGTGACAGTGCGGGCATTAGTGGGAGTGCGGCACTGTCTACCAGTCGTGCAACAAATTGGATGCGTTACAATGCGAATAGTGCGGGTAGGAATGGGAGTGCCGCACAGTCTAGTGGTCGTCAAACAAATTGGAAGTGTTAGGGATAGTGTGGGTATGGGTGGGAGTGCACCACCATCTAGTAGTTGTGCGGGTAGGAGTGTGGTTGTGGGTGATGCTGGTATGGGTGTCATAAGTAGCATAGGAGTGCAGGTGTGGCACCTCCCACCAGTAAGTGTGTAGTAGTGTTTCATCATCAACTCTAGAACGCTGGGATTGTCCTTTGTGCAGTGGGAGACCAAAAGTAATAGTAATAGAAAATCAATAAAACTTGGTGGAAAGTCCCCACCACCCAGTTGTCCGTGCCTATAAAAATAAGGGCTTCGACCCGGGCCACCCGGTGACCCCGATTGTTGTGTATCTTTGGTGTGCAAGTGTGGAGTGGTGCATGCGTGTGTTGGAGCTTTTTATGAAAAAATCACTGGGTGACGTTCTTTAGTGAGTTTTTTTTTCTTGTAGTTCCTTTGTTGTTGTAAGGATTTCTTTAACCAATAGTGGTTGTTACTTGGTTAAGTTGAGTTTCTGAACTATTTTGATTTTATCGTTGAGATTTGGTTAGTGAACTTTTATTAAAGTTGTTATTTAACATTTCCTACAGTGTGTAGCGGCATGTATTCCAGACAAAATGAAATTACAAATTATGGACATTCTGTTGCACCAAGGATGTGTGTGTATATATATAATGTCTAAACATTTGATGGTGGTGTAAGATAATTATTTATGTGAAACCAAGAGAAAATGCTAGCTTCTGAAGTTGAGAAAATTTGTGCATATTTTAGTAATTTTTAATAAAATAAAATGGAAAACAGGAATGCAAAGTAGGGCAAAATTTTAGCATGTTCTTTTCCATTTTATAATATGGTTTACTAATATGAAATGAATACTTCTCTCCCTCTCTCTCTCTCTCCATATATATATATATATATATATATATATATATATATATATATATATATATAATTCTTTGGTGTGATTTCCTAATTCATTTAAGACAGTATAAAATCCGATCACTTTTCGTTTTCATCTCTCCTTTTCCATTTTTTCACATTTTATTTCTCCTCTTTTGAATTTCTCCATCATCTCTTCAAGGGTTCTACCATTCATCGGCACCTTGAGATGTAGGTCCAATTTCCAACCAACTGTAACACACAGATATTGGAGAGAGGGCAAATGCCAAGGTCTGTTGATCATGGTGTTCTCTTGCTGTGATGCCCATTGTGCTGCCTTGCCACAACACATCCAAACATAATATACCAGCAGATGCCAAGTAAAGAGAAAGAAAAAGAAAGAAGAGACACCTACAACATTAAGAAGATTAACAAGAGTCCAAAAAAAGCCAAATTCCAAGTATGTTGATGAAGATTATGCAATACTATTGAAGATCGAGCTAGCAACTTCCAAAGAAACAAAATATGTTGATAAATGATAAGCCGCAATGAAAGACAAGACGAAGGTATTGTTGTAAAACAAGACCTAGGAGCTTGTACTAAAGCTGCAAGAGTGAAACCCATTACCTCCAAGTAGGTTCACAAAATAAAAAGAAAGGAAAATGACTCAATTGATAGATACATGGCTCGTCTGATCACGAAAGGATATTCATATCATTATGGTATTGACTTTTAAAAGACTTTCAGTCTTGTTGCTAAGATCACATATGTACATGTGTTGATAGTTATCATTGCAACCAAATCCTGGAAGCTAAGGCGAATGGTTCTGAAGAATGCCTTTTTGCATGAAGAGTTTGACTATGAAATCTGTATGGAACAGCTTGAAAGATTTAGATCTATAAATAAGTCAAACTATGTCTGCACACTGAGGAAGGCAAACATCTAAAGCATGGTATGGAAGCATAACTGAATTTTTAGTGTTTAAGGGATTCCAAGTCGCTTTAGCATATTTCAGTCTCTTCATCAAGACAAGAGGTACAAAGATTAATATTATGTTAATTTATGTTGATGATTTAATTATTAATGAAGGTGATGAGGAAGATAATCTCATTCGTGAAAATCTCACAATGAGATTTGAAATGAAAGAGCTGGGGGAATGTTAAGACATTTCCTTGGATGAAAATTTGATTACATATCTAAAGGACTATTTTTAAGTCAAAATGAAATATGTTGATGACTTACTTTGTAAGTATGATATGTTTGATTGCAAACATATCTCAAAACCAATTGAGATAAGTACTATGTAACAATTGATGAAGGCAAACCAGAAGACGTCACTATGTGCCAGCAATTGGTTGGAAACTTGGTATACTTAACATTGTCAAGAACAAACATTGCATAGGTAGTTAGTTGTTAAAGGGTATTCCCCTTTCCTGAAAATACTGCTTAGTTTCCTTTTTTTGAAATTAGTCATTACCATCCTCTAAAATCAAAGGCTTATACACACACACACACACACACACACACACACACACACACATATATATATAGAGAGAGAGAGAGGTACAGAGAGAGAAGGAAATTGGTAGACCCCAAACCCTTACGTCAAGGATAAAAATAAAACCGTTCAATTTGTTGCTAAAAATGTTTTAAACAAAAAAAAAACATCATAACATGTTAATAAAAACTAATTTGATAAGAAACATGGTTTGGTTTAAGTTGTTTTTAAGGATGATAGAGATTTCTCCATCATCAGAATTTTGATGTAAAATAAACCGTTCAATATATGAGCTGTTCAACTAAATTTTAGAAAATGATTCACTCAATATATGTTTGATATCAGCTTATTCTTAAGATCACATATGTAAAGTTAGATAGCAAAAAATACACTATAACCATTGCACTTAATAGCCGTCTGATTTTGCCCCTGACCTAATGGCTTGAGACCTACAAATATATATATATATTGATATACATATATATATACACACATATATATATATATATAGAGAGAGAGAGGGGGCGAGAGAGAGAGAGAGAGAGAGAGTTGAGTAATTTTCAGATCACAAACCATTACGTCAAGGATTAAAACCAGACTCCTTAAGTTCTTATAAAAAAAATTTTAAGCAAAGATATAACTGTACAAATATTTTTACAAATAATATTTTGATATAAAACATGTTTCAGTTAAGTTGCTTTTATGAAAAATGCAGACTATAAGTAACATTGATTTTTGCATATTATAAAAACACTATTAAACACCAACATATGATCAACTTAATGTAGGTTTTTCATCGACCCATTCGGATTATGGAATGTTCATATATGGAACCCATCAAGCTGTGGCAAAACGAAGCGATTTGTGACGTGTAATTGTCAGTGTGAGATTGCTAGCTTAGGTCGAGAAGATGGAAACTAGTGTCAAAATCATAACCTAAAAGAAGCAAATGTTAATGCGAAAAAAGTGCCATATAGGTTATTCGGATCCACCCTCATGAGATATCCTAAAAAATAATCACCCAAATCTGGCCCGTTTGTCGATCTAGTTTGTTTGATTGAAGTACTCTGGTTCTTTAGATAGATCCAATGAATATGAAATTAATTCATAAACGATGCCCTCACATTTTGCCGGATCATGTTCAGGTAATACAATTTTGATCCACTGTCAGAAAAACTTTAACTCTGTTGCTAGAAAAACCAAATTTAAGGATCATATGCTTCTAACTATTGATTGGCTTCATAGCTTCTAAGTAAAAGGCATTCATTATAGCCAATTCTTAATTAATTGAAGTAATGTTTCTGAAAGTTTCTCACATTGTCTTTCTTAATTCCTTAAGTGACAGAGAAAAATTCATGCATGATCTCAAGGAGTGAGGCTGGGGCATGCTTACTTGTCCTGCTGGGGATGGCTCGCCTCCTTGACAATGTCAAACTTCCAGGCAAGGGCCCCTCAACACGCAAGTGCCCGCAGCTTTGTTATCTCCAATTGCTATTATCACAGGTTGTTATCTTCATCAACTTTCCCATCATGATTTCTTTCTTGTTCTCCTCCTCCTTCTTCTTGTTCTTCAAGGTTTTTTACCAGTGATAGGTTCAACTACTTCTTTGGTTGGACTTGTTTTGCAGTCACTGCTCGCTTTAATAAAGATCACGATATCTGCAGGAAAGATCCTTGTGTATGGATTGAGTATGCTAATGATGCCCTTCGCTGCACCAAGAAACCTGTAGGTAAGAGACCTGAACTGTTATTCGGATCTCAAGAACAAATATGCATTGTGTTGCTTCCTTCAAAATGCAAATTTTCTTCAACTAAAATCATAAGAGTGTACGGGTATTTCGATTCAGAGAGAGGGAGATTGTTGTTTCCATGAAAATGTCAAATTTCTTAAATGAAAATCGTAAGAGGAAGAGGGGAAGACAAGAACAGGTCAAATTAGCCTCTACAATGGCACCCTTAATTCCACATCACCAATCTACAATACCATCCGGACAATATTCTTCAAGATGATGTGGTCAATACATGAAACCCAGCCTAACCAGTTGTGGTACCCATCATTCAGAGAGAGAGAGAGAGGGAGAGAGAGATCTTTTTACTTATATTTAGTAATATTTCTGCATGCTACAATCAGCTTTTGTTACCAATTTCCCAAACGCACCCAATCTGAGCAAGAACAGCTATAGTACTTGTAGGTAAATCTTCAATAGCACACTAGCCAGGGAAGTGGAATGGCCCTAGAGAAATGCATCTAAGTCTGGAGAGCTCATGCTACCACTCGTTAGGCCCTACTTAGGTTGGGAACCGGTATACTGCTGTTCTGAACAGCTCATGCTACCACTCGTTTTATGGCGTAGTTAATAGGTTGACCTGGCAGCCAAAAGAACAAGTTTATCACTATTCAGTTATCGCATATATGTGTAGTTTGATAACTGTTGGATATGCGTATGCAGAATGGTCCTAACTGTTTTGAGCTTGTGGATTCAGACGTTAACAATAGAACCATTATAGAGCCATTGGTTGACATTATCCTTGTCACAGGAGTTCGAGAAATCAAGGTTTCAGTCCGCAATAGGTGGCAAATGAAGCAGCCATTCGCTGAATTTCCTCTTGTAACGTTGGCATCATTGATCTGAATTCTTCCACCGATCCCTTCCTGTTTCAGTATTTCATCTTGCAAATTGTTATTTTTGTTTTCCTGCATCATGCAGGTGCTCGCTCGACAATGATGAATGAGAACTTCCACTCGTTTACGTAGACGAGAGGTTTCAATTAATAAAGCATGTATGAGCATATTACATCCACTATAAATCTACTGCGAATATAATTAGCCGAAATATCAATATATATAGATTTCGGAACATATCTAGGCAGGGTCTTCGTGTGAAGAACGAAATCAGGAAGATAATTGCTAGTGAAGCTGGTTATATGCACTGGTTTTTACACATTTGCATTGTTCCATTAGTTCACTTTCTAAAGCAAAAGGAAATTAATAGAACACATGCACTCCTATGCACAATGGGGAATATGTGATGAAAGTTAATGCAAAAAATTAAAAACGTGTGCAGCTGTTTTCATGAAGAAGGTCAAGGGTTCAGGTCCTTCACCTTGCGATGATGACAAGGTGCCCCTTCACCTTGCCTATTTGAATTTTCAGTTTTTTGTTTTTAATGCATATGTCAATTATAACCATAGTGGAATCACCAAAAGTCATGTCATTTATTTTTCAGTTTTTTTTGTCATGTATATATATACGGCCCTTTGTGTCAGCTAAAAGTGTGTGAGAAAGGCTTTCAAGTGTGCTCAAAGAGTTCTTTTTTGTGTGCTTAATATTTGCTGCCTTGTGTTGTGCCTTGTGACCACTTGTAGAAACAAGTGCTGGGTTAGTGTATGTGTTGTTCTTGTGTTGTATGTTGTGTCATTCACAGGAACACAAGAAGAGGACGTGCAGGCAGGTCACTCCTGTAGCAAACAATTTGACTACCTACAAGATTTTGATCTGCTTATTGCTCACATGTTTCCCAGCAATTATTGACTTGAAATAGGACTCGGTTATTGCTCGCTCTAACAGAGACCAAACAAGGAGAACTGCAGGTAGAATTATGATAGAAATGAAATATGATGGACCTTAAGTATGCAAAACTTCATTTCTTTTTTTCCTTAACAGCATTTCTGCTCCCAAAAGTGTTCAAATGTCATATTACCCGTGGCAGGAAAGTGGTCGCCAACCAACTCCTCCTCCACCCTCACCTCCACCTCCACCTCCACCTCCTACCGAAGATGCAGATCAGCCTTCCAAGAAGACTTTTAAGAAACATAAACCAAGTAATACGTATGCAGGTGCAAGTGCAGGTGGGGCTGGGGAAAGTGTTCATCAGTCTTCTAAGCAGCCTCCTGAGAAACAAAGTCACACGGATGGAAGTGCAAGTGCAGGTGGGGCACACGCAACAGCCTTCTAAGAAAAACGAACCAAGGCACATGAGTTGTGTAGGTGCAAGTGCGGGTGGGCCACATGCACATCAAACTTCTAAGTAACCAGCACCAAGTCACAAGGGTGCAGGTACCAGTGCAGGTGTGGGGCCACGGGCTCAGGCACAGCAAATTTGAAAAGCATGGGACTAGGGCAAGGGTATCTATATATGTGTGTATGTTGCAAGGGTGTGTTCCTATAATAGTATGTGTGTGTGTATGTGTGCATAGCAGGGGTGTCTTGCGTGCGTGTGTGCCCACATAAATAAATATAAATATAAATATATATATATATATATATAAATATAAATAAATAAATAAATAAATAAATAAATATATATATATATATATATAATTAATGTCTAACCATTTGAGACTGTTGTAAGATGTTTGAAATAAATAAAACGTGTGAAATTGTTTAAAATTTGAGAGCACGTTCTAATAAAATTTTCTTCTCATAATATGTTCACTAATGCCAAACTCCGCCATCCACCCTAATATGAACTCATTTGGAAGCCACAAAAAAGACAAAAGCAATAAACAAAAAAAAGAAAACAAGGGAGAAGATAAACCATCACCGGGAGTTCGGGACAAATGTCATGCAGGCAACGACCACGCAAGTGAGATCCTGGCGCTTCTTCTATTCTTCAGCACAAAAATCAGACCAAGAAGCAGGAGTCAAAAGTGCTGAAAAAGGGGAAAAAAATGAAAACCCAACAAAACAAGAAACGATTCAAGAAGAAGAAGAAGAAGATTCACCTGCCACCCACCGCCTTGCCGGTACTCCGCTGCTGGCTGCCAGCTGCTGTGCTTGGCGCTTGCTCTTCGGTGCTTCGCAGCTTCACCCCTTCGGCCTTCCCCTTCCAAATGAAACACGGACGAATGAAAGCGAAGGTAAGAGATGAAAACAAGAAGAGAGAGACCAGCCAGAAGAAAAGATGAAGAGATTCAAGACGAGAAGATTGGCCTTCGTTTTAACCCTAAACCAGTGAACCGGTTTCACGAACCGGTTTGTGCAATAAAGTTTATTTCAAATAACGAGTCAAGTCAAGTTTAACTGAGTCGAGTTCTTGCAACTCAAACTCGACTTGTTTAGCGTTTCGAGTTTAATGGGTGAGCTCGAACTCAACTCATTTATAAATGAGTCGAGTTTTTCCGGGCGAGTTCGAGTCGAGCCAAAGTTGGCTCGACTCATTGTGCTTGACTCATTGTGCAGCCCTAGGAATGCTGTGAAACAGAACACTATGTTCCATTTTTCGCCTAGTCAACACAAACATGGGACGCTGGACACTCAAAACCGACTCGAGACGAAAATGCTGTGTATAGACACCATGGAACACTCGCCAGCGGCGCACTCGATTTTCCTTTCTCGAGATGCTCTATCTCAAAACCCTTAGGCATTGTTTGAATGGATGGAAAGAAAGGAAAATAAATAGATGGAAGGAAAAGGAAAGAAAATGAAAGAGAAGAAAATGGTTAGGGACAGGAGGAGGAAGAAAAGGGAAAAAGGATTGAATTCCTTTTCCTTCCAATCTTCATTTTCAGAGAGGTTAGAATTATATTAAAAAATTCTTTTCTTTTCTTTTCTTTCCAAATACACTTATTAGCTCTCCTTCTTTTTCCTCGTTATTAATTAGTCATCCATACACTAGAAACACCTTTCTCCATTCCTTTCTTTCACCCTCGCTCTATGCTGACCACTCAACGCTCGAGTCTTTTCCTTTCCTTTCATTGCTCACTGCCTCTCCCCTCTTCTTCTTACTCTACCATCCTTGTTCACATCTCTTCCTATTGCAGTAACACCATTTGGAGGCTGTGTTCCAACCCCCCTTCAAAGGTTTATGTGTCTTCCAAAGGTATGTTTCTCCATCACTACAACCTGCTACCCTTTCTTCTCTTCCTTACAGCTTCTCTGTCCGCAAATCACTGCCTTGGCTTCTTCCCGGTAAGAGCCACTGCAAGCGTATAGCTTTCTCATCCACCTCACAACAAGCGGAACTCATTTTGCACTCACCCTCAAAAACCACCAACTCATCTAATATTCTTAAGTTCCTCCAAACTTTGCATCAAAGGACCTTATCTGCATCGTTCGCTGGCACGACAATGGTGACACCGCCATCAGTGTTTCAACTGGGCCTTGGCGCAGCAGCCGAATTTTGTGTGTGAGTGGCTGATTCGTCACCTGTTGAGGTGATCCTACTCCAACTTGGAAGTGAGGCAACCTTCGAGAAAATCATCAAATTTTCTCCTTCTTCTCTCTCACTCATTTGTGGTATTCTCTCTCTGAAGCTGCAGCAGGATTGAGTGAAAACTTCACATTTTCATCTCATTTTCAGGTACCCGCATGGCTAGCCCTTGAATTGTTTGATGAAATGTCTGTGTATATAGTGTGCATTTACTTGAACGATTTCTTGTCGGGTCTTGGCTCTAAGCATTGTTGATTGAAAACGGATAATTAAGGTGACCTCATGAAGCACTTAGCTTAGAAATTGATGGAAACCAATGGCACATGAGCTATTCCTAATATGCATTGGGCTGTACATGGCTGTATAGTATATAATGGATCAGATTTAGTACGTAATTTCAAAACTGAAATTGGATCAGAAACTGATAGTTGACCGAAGTTTGATTAAAAGTATAAATGAATCACATAGAAATATTCTCTTGCTACTTAAGGTAAATTCAGATGAAAAAAGAAAACCAAAATTGAGTTCAATGGCAAATTCCTTTAGTTCATTCTCAACCAGACGGACTTGGGAACATGGTAGATCAGAATGTAATGTAAACCTCCCAAAATATACCTGGTAGCCCACAAAATACACTTTATTTTTTAGTCTCCCAAACAGTGACTCTCTTTCTTCTTTTTTTTCCTGAAGGGAAAAATGCAAGGATTATTAGGTATAGTGGCACAGAGGCCGGTTGTCTTCTTGCTTGTTTTGGTGCTTCTTTTTGCATGTTGTGGCTTTCATCTCTAGGTGATACAGCTTTGGCTGTTGGGTGAGCCATGTGAATGTCCTCGTCTAACACAAGACGTCAATGGCTCCTGACTAAACTCTTTGAGCTTTTCATTTCTATATGTCCCTAGGATCAGCTGCAACTAAAAAAGAAGATTGTGTTTGGGCTTTCTACTTTCTTTCTCTCACTGTGAGTCTGTTGGATTTGATAATATGAATATGACCTCCATACGCGGATGGCAGATTGTGTGTGACAGGCCAGTTAAGATAAGGTGTGCTGCACCGAAGAAGGGAGCAGAGTTTAAGAAGGTCACTGGTTCAAAGGCGAACATTGTGTGGCGTTCCTGGTCATCTCCCATCTTCCTGCTCTTAGAAGCAGCAGTCTAATCAGAAACCAAGTTCGGATGGTGGAAAATAAATAAAAATATCTTTTCTTTGTTTAGACCTGCATTGTCTTGAGAGGTTTGATCTTATCTGTCTCAACAAGCTATGTTCTGCTGGTTGTATATTAAAAATTTTGTAGTTTAGTAGGGCATTTTTTTTACTCGGAAAAGTTTAACCTTTGTATTCTATCTTCAAAATTCACATAATAGTGAAGATTAATATTCAAGTTTCATGTCACTGTCACAAATGTTTTTGTGATTTGAGATTTTTTTACTGGAATGTATGCATTCAGTTGCATTCTAGCCCCAGAAAATCTCACAATGATAGTGTTATATGATAAATATGATGTACAAATAATGATGGGTCTTGTGGTGATAGTGTTCTTGTTATCAAACAACGGACATAACAGACTATATATGATGCAAACACTGAACAAAACATACAGAATGCACAAAACACAAATCAAACATCAGCATAATAGATAGGACAGACAAGACAAACAGGAAGGAAAATAAAAACTGGTTAGAATGGACATGGTGTTATGTTCCTAAAACCATCAAGCAATAAACAAAGAATACCGATGACAGGATGGATAGGACAGAGATGTGGTAGACAAGACGTCTTGTCTGTTCTATCTAGAGGAACACTTGTCAAACGACCTCTTAACTTACTCGGCAACCTCACAATGCACCAAAGCATATCACTAGCTTTGCTTCAAAGTTGGTGGCCGATGTTTTGGATGAATAGCTCTGCGTTTCTAGACCTATTTTTGTCTTATGAAAAGAGTAAGGTACTCTATTGTAGAAGTAATTCTTTGGTGCGATTTCATAATTCATTTAAGACATTATAAAATCCGATCACTTTTCGTCTTCATCTCTCTTTTTCCATTTTTTCACATTTTCTTTCTCCTCTATTGAATTTCTCCATCATTCCTTCAAGGGTTCTACCATTCACGGGCACCTTGAGATGTAGGTCCAATTTCCAACCAACTGTAACACTCAGATATTGGAGAGAGGGAAAATGCCAAGGTCTGTTGATCATTGTGTTCTCTTGCTGTGATACCCATTGTGCTGCCTTGCCACAACACATCCAAACATAATGTACCAGCAGATGCCAAGTAAAGAGAAAGAAAAAGAAAGAAGGGACACCTACAACATTAAGAAGATTAACAAGAGTCCAAAAGCCAAATTCCAAGTATGTTGATGAAGATTATGTCATCCTATTGAAGATCGAGCTAGCAACTTTCAAAGAAACAAAATATGTTGACAAATGGCAAGCCGCAATGAAAGTCAAGATGAAGGTATTGATGTAAAACAAGACCTAAAAGCTTGTACTAAAGCTGCAAGAGTAAAACCCATTACCTCCAAGTAGGTTGACAAAATAAAAAGAAAGACAAGTGACTCAATTGACAGATACATGGCTCGTCTGATCACGAAAGGATTTTCATATCAGTATGGTATTGACTTTTAAAAGACTTTCAGTCTTGTTGCTAAGGTCACATATGAACATGTGTTGATAGTTATCGTTGCAACCAAATCATGGAAGCTAGGGCGAATGGTTCTGAAGAATGCCTTTTGGCATGAAGAGTTTGACTATGAAATCTATCTGGAACAGCTTGGAAGATTTGGATCTATAAATAAGTCAAACTATGTCTGCACATTGAGGAAGGCAAGCATACTTAACATTGTCAAGACCAAACATTGCATATGTAGTTAGTGTTACGAGTAGATTCATGCTACTCGAAGCTGCATTTAGAAGCAGTGAGATGAACAATTAGGTATGTTAAATAAACTACTCACTATGGTATACTCTACGAAAGCGGATCAGCTCGTCAAGTCATCGGTCATTGTGATGCTGATGATGCTTGAGATTTGTTGGCTCATAGGTAGACTACTAAATAGACGTTTAGTCTTTGAAGTGAGGCAATTTCATGTTGTATCAAAAGACAACAAGTAGTTTTATTGTCCACAACAGAAAAAGAATATATAGCAGCATCTCAAGCAACGCCAAAATGTATTTGACTAATACCATAGCTGGAAGACATTTAACAAGATGTAGATTATATAGTGTGACTCTACTGAGATACTGAAGGTAATATTAGACTTGGAGAGAATCTCATCTTCTTTGCTCGGACAAAACATATAGAAGTGCAACATTACTATATCAGAGAAAAAGTGCTGAGAGTTGAGATATAGTTATAAATTGCTTTAGAAGATCAGCTTGCTCATATATTCACCAAGGGGCAGCTAGTGCCGACATTCACCAAGTGCAGATAGGTGTTATTAAGTAAAGAGACAGTAATGAAGGAAAATTGTAGCAGTTCATCACCGACTCTTTAGAAGAGTCGAGAGAACTCGTGTTCTCTCTTGCTTTCCACCACCGACATCTTCTCACTACAAGTAGGGGTGCTGGTCATTCTGGTGTGGATTGAATTCAGTTGAGTGAAAGTCAATGTGAAGGTGCCTGTGTGCTCACTTTGAGAACTAGTGAAGTCGTTGAGTTAGTGTGCGCATCAAGTGAAGGTTTGATGCTCGTGGGAAACAGGCTTAGCAATTGAAGCTCATTAAGTCCACTTAAGTATTGTGTTACTTTGCAAGCACTTTATGAATAACAGTGGTCTATTATTAAGTGTGTTGCTTAATGAAAATCACAATTTTCATAACGGGATTCTACCAATGTGTTGTTAGAATTTTTTGGGACACCGAGACCCTGCCAGATTTTGTCATCATAAATTATTGTTCAGATTTGGATGTAGAGAAATTAAAATTATCGGAGGTCCAAATTTTCTACAAACAAGTGTTGCTGAAATTTCATTGTAAATCTTTTGATATCTGAACTTTTCAAAGTTTGTTGTGTCTTTACGTGCTCAAGTATATTGTTTAGTGTTCCACATTTTAATCTGGTAGCATTGAATGTGTAATGATATGCCTAGTTATTTGTTGTGTCCACTAAATAATAACAGGACAGAGTATACATGATAAATATATTGCTAGAAAGATTGTACTTTCCAGCCCAAAGGTAACATGTCCCCATGAACCATTATGAGCTTGATAGATTCTGCCATCAATTACAAAAGATTTCCGTATTTTGACTGACGTTTTTGGGGCATTAGTAGAGTGTTTTTCTTGTGGTAGTCATGAATTTCAGAACACACAGAAAATAAAATTCAAGCATGAGGAAAACTTGAGAAGCACGAGGTGTTAGAAAAGCTTGAGATCGACCACTAACATGCGTAGGCCATGAATACACACTATTTCATTCGACTCGCATCACACAAAGATGCTGTTGGCATGACGTTACTATTTTCCTTTTTCCAATTAATGTATATCTTTGAATTTTATAATATTATTTCTTTATTCTTTAAAAACTGTTCATGCAAGAGAAACAAGGTTTCCAACCCCTGAACCTGCCTGCGATTATGGATTTTTCTAAAAGACTTTACTTTTGTGGGAATGTGCAATGATCCAAATTGATTCCAACTATGCCTTAAAAAATATACTACTTAGCTTCATATTCATGGCATTCCCAGTGAAATGAGTAACTCTATGATTAAAATTTTAATCTTTGGATTCTTAGTTGTTGATATTGTTCATTCCACCTAGGAGCAACAAACACAGAACAGGTGCTTAACTAGTTTTCCAATATAAAACACTGCCAAGGCAGAGATTATTATTCCAGTTGGCATAGCAAGATCTCTATCGTGTGGATATGGGCCTCGAAACATACTGCAATATTAAAACGTTAGATCACCTGAACTTGTGGGTAAAATAAACTAAGCGCTAGTGCCGGCATGTAAGTAGAAAGATTTTGAGATATGATATGGATTGGTTGACCTGTGATGAGAAAACAAGAAATTACATTAAAAAACTAGTGAACCATGGCATAGAAAGAAAATGCCTACACAAATCATAATAAATTTTTGTTTTTCAGGTAAAAGACCCAACTGAGGCTTGGGTTTCACGAATATTTGTCAACTAAATTACATCATTCTTGGTGGATTGAATCCAATGTTATATTTTATAATAGCTGCTGTGGAAATGACTTCTTTTCATTTACCAATCAAAATGAAGTTTTCTAATTTTAAATGTTTCACTATTAATTTTGTCATATTCGTGCCCCCCAATCTGCTCTTCATGTAATTAATTAGGAATTATGATACAAAATTGGTTCAAGTGATGTATAAAGATGCGTCAATCTTTTAGGTTAAAAAACACATTCTTTTACAAGTTTCTTATCATTACGATTGCATCAAATATCTCCCTCTCCCACCTGGATCAAGTACCTACTTTCATACACAGGATCGGTCCATGTTTAGGGGCCGACTTAATGTTGGACCATATTATTTAAATTGGTGCTGCCAGCTTCATAAATCAAAACCATAACTTTCGCTTGTTGATGGATACAAAAAAATAGTGAGCTGAATGCTGCTTTTGAATCTTTGAATTCTAATTAATGAAACAAGAAACACAATTAAATAAGAGAAACAAAATAGGAAATTGAATGGTAAGAAAGAATTTCAATAGGGCATATTCTGTTCTGATCAATAAAAATAAGAAGCTCAGTTGAAAAACAAAAAGAACATTCAAGCTGGGGGACAATGTGCCCAAAAAACCATCCAGCAGCGGAATGTCCATTCCCAAAAAGAGTAACTTCTGAGAAAAGGATTGTGGGCAAAAAAAGGGTTTAGTCACCTAGAAAAAGGAAAATAAGCCCTCATTATTGCATAGAAAGGTCCTTTCCGTATGAATGGACTGTCTTTAGCACATATAAGGAATCATTACCTTCATTTTTTTTTTCTTTTAAATTCAAAGAACTGGCATGAAAATTTGATTTGAAGGACTATTACTTGTAGATGCATGAAAGTTACTTAGTGATATGTGAAAAAACAGATGTAGTTTATTCTCTTGAACATATAAAGTAACTTTCCCTTGCATCATAATAATGACCACAATGACTGACTTGTCATGAAAACAATAGGGATATTAATGGAGAATGTTTACATGATATAACATCGATTATAGATTAAAAATAACAAGTATAAAGAAGAAACAAAGCATCACGACATGCAACCTGAAAAAGAGAAGACAAGATAGGCAAAGGAAAAATATTCATTTTCACCTTATCTCACAAAAGGAAATGACAACTCTATGACTCCTCCCATGCCTAAGTTGTACCTAATGTGTAAACTGGAACATTATAAGAAACCAACCACAAGTTTCATTTATATTCTTGGTTGATAAATAATTTTCACTCTTTTTTTAGAAGCCAACGTGGAGTAAGATCAAAACTGCCAGTGGAAACTGTCGCAGTATCAGCTATATGATCCCAAGCAATCAATTGCTGGACTATGGTCAGTTTTGTGCCATATGACAGTTCCAAAAGCACCAATCACATTTCTCAGTTTGCACAAAAATTGACTTCGAGATGCTATGAAATTGGTATTAGCATAGCACAACATCCACTGGACCTACGTTGAGAAGACATAACTTGCTTATCAAACAAGGATGAACTTGGAAGGCTTCTTGAAGATATTGCAGCGAAGTGCAATAACACTCTGCAGTGGAAAACAGAGGGAGGTGTGGGCTGATATACGTCATTGCATATACTAAGAACATGGACTAAGAATACCAAGTTGTATTAGTTTATCATCTCTCTCAAGATCAATGGTAACAAACAGCATGGTAGTTAGTTGCATTGCTAGCATTACTCAAGCTGCAAAGGCCTCGTACAAAGAAACTTTTGGAAATCAATAACATCCTAACATTACAAAAGATCAGAAGCCCTCAACATAAATAGAACCAACAACTGGCCACCTAAAAGTATCGCTGGTCAGACCAACTGTGCCCAACCACTTGAAGCTCTCTCTCTATCTCTCTCTCTAATCTTTGTGAAATTAATGCATAACTGATGAACTAAAGTAGCTGAAGAATTTGAACAACCTGCTTAAGAAAGAATATAAGCTGGACATGCTTCGTCATAACATAGTCAGTTTGGCATGTTACAATTCAGTTAACTATTTATGAAGGTCACAGACATCATATCATAATAAAGAATCTTGTTGTTAGACCCTAAGAGCACAAATAAGTTGAACATATCTAACTGTGCAATGCCTAACACATCAAGCGATGAAAGATCTATTTTAGTTTGGGGAAGTTATGGTCATTTTAAGTTGTTGGTGAAATCAAGTGAAGGTTTCTGCAGTTTTTAGGAAAGACAGCAATGTTTTCAAGTTTTTACATGTGAACTACCTGAATGTCAATACTTCACATACGCTCCCACCAATCATTTCCAGAATCCTTTCTGTGTTGTGTAATAAAATCCTAATGTCTTCCTTAACAGCGTGTTTTCTTGTTTAGGCACTCCATGTGCTGGGTGAGTTTTTGGCATTTCCTGGAGGACTATGCTTATACAAAAAGAAGATTACTGGAAGTTCGAGAAGAGAGAAAGTATACAAAAAGAAGATTAATGGAAGTTTGACAGGAGAGAAAGTTACAGTTGGTGGGGAAGCTTCGCATGCAATATGTGGCTAAGACACTTGGCCCATGTTAAAATTCCAGCACAGAGAAGGATGAGTGAAGTGGATAAGAATGTAATAGATAGAAGGATAATGCCATTTTTCTGTTCACCTGTAATATTTTTGATGAATTTTTTCCTTTGAGAAGAGGGGAAACAAAAACAGTTGGAGTTTTATTCTTGATCTCTCAGCTATGTGCTGTGGGCCGTGGCTATGTTTTGTTACTATGGCTGTTCTAAAACTTGGTACACAATCCCCCAAATGGTATGAGGGAAGTAGCCCAGCTGATATGTCATGGTAAACCAATTGCCAAAAATGCAAGAAAAAATTACAAAATGGTGTCAACTAATGGGCTAACATCAAATGACCGCCCCCTTTTCACTAACAACAAATAAGCCATCAATTTTTCTATCAAACTCTCAAACATCCACCATAAATGAAATGAAAAAAAATTCCTCTTTTATAGAACCCGAGCTACTAACATGAGGACAAAAGCACAGACCAAACCCAAGGATGATATTTCTGCAATGTTTTAGATCATACATTATGAGATACCTGTTAGGTATGAAACACCCTATAATTATACTGAAATGTTTTAGGAAATAGCCACTGATGAAAGCGCTAGAAGAAGAATATACCTGTGATCCTGTCTCCAAGCTTGGGAATATCAGAAGAGGTGTTTGTGTAAGAGAATCCCACCCCAACTCACGACTCTAGGAACGGCAAATTGGCTTAGTTAAGGTTCTCAAAATGGAAAAGTAGAAATAATTAAAACTAAGAAGTGATCAGAAGGTGGCACCATTGTTTCAACTGTAGTTATTGAATTTTAATTCAAGAATCCCTTTCTGCACCAATGTAATCACCCGAAATTTTTTTAAAATGCTACGCTATTCTACCAAAACACAAAACCCAATTTTTGGGATCCAAATTAGATCCAAAACCCAAGTTCAGATCCAAATAAAGCATTTCAAACCCAAAATTCGAACCAAGTTCAAAACGACACAATTTGAGGGTCGTGCATGTATGGAACTTCCTTTGTTTTAAGGATTCATTCTCATGCCAAAACATGTTTTTAAACCCAAGTCGCAACATCAAACAAGTCGACAATTGACTGAACCAAAATCGGATTCGGGACGAGCCCGGTGTAGCTCGAAATGGAGACGACCACCCATTTGTAAAAAAAAAAAAAACCATTTTTTAAATAACAAAATAATAATTTTATTTTATATAGAACCCTTATTTATTTTATATAATTTTATTAAATTTAAAGTTAAAAAAAATTGTGTTTTTGTGTTCCTGCGCACCCGAGCGCATCACGCAAGCGCGACCGCGCGTAACACGCGCAGGCGCACACCCTCAAGTGCATTTTCGTGCCGGTGTGTGTTGTCAAACCTCATTTTTTTTCCAAAATCGACCATTAGAGGGTGACTTTGATCTTTTTGAGTGGGCATTAGCCCTGCTTACACCTCAAAAAAAAGGATTTACAGGCCTAATGACCAATCATATTCTTTTCAAACCTATTTCTTTTAAAAAAAATTGAAAATAATTCAAAATTATTTGAAATTCGTTCAAAAATGTTATGAAATTAAAAAAAAATTGAATTTTGAGTTTTAGCTCCAAAACTCTCTATAAAAACCTCATTTTCCTCCCTCTTAGACAATGAGCTAGCCTTTGGAGAAGCTCCAGTGCATTCTCACTTGAGGACTTAGAGTTTTTAGCTCTCTTCATCCATTTCCTTCTCATTCTTCTTCTCTAACTTGGAGCAAGCTTTATGAAGCTACAACTCTTCAAGGGAGCATGAAGATCTCCTGGAGGCGTTCTCTTCTTCATCTTGGAGCTTCATTCAAGGTGAATCTAAGATCATTCCAAGCAAAGGATGATCATTTTTTCCCAAAATCATTTTGATTAGAGGTATATAACCAACATTTCACTCCATTCTTTCCTTTGTTTCTCTCTTCTTCATTCTCCATGGCCATAGGAGATAGCTCTCAATCTTTATTTTAGAGTCAAGAGATTATGCTCAAGTGTACGGAGAGCATGAGAAGATGAGATGATATTCTATTTTATGATTGCATCATGTTCTATCTTTTCTTAAATGTAGCCTTGTTTTGGTTCCTTTATTTTCTCTCCTCTTCATCTCCCTATGGCCATATGAGATAACTCACAAATCTCTATTTTAGAGTCAAGAAGCTATGCTCGAGTGCAGCGAGAATATAAGAAGATGAGATGATATTTCATTTTGTGGTTGAGTCATGCTCTCTCTCTTTCTCTTTCCATGAATATTGCTTTGTTTCAAGATATTATCCATGCATAGTTGTTTGATTTTTCAATTATATGTGAATGCACGGTGAGAATGAGAGTGTGGTTTGAGATTTTCTCTTTATTTTTATGTTAATTTTTGAGGTTGTGGCTTGTCCAACCCGAAGAAAATCCTTACGAATATGTACATGTTAATACGCATGTGCATGTCATTTTGCGTTAGCTTCCTTTCTAATCATCGGAGTAGGAACCCTAATGAGCACCTTATCATGTGGTTTGATTTTCTTCCATACCCAACGGTGGAAGATATTTCCTTGTAACCAAAGAAATGATTATGTTTATGTTTATATATAAAAATATTTGAAATCATGCTTTTCAAAATATTTTTGAAAGAACCATTTCTAATGTGGCTTTGGAGACTTAGCTTATGCTCTTGCATGAGTCCAAGCTTTCCCCCGACCTACATCAAACTTGAAGTCGATTATTTTAAGCCATTTCTTAATTTCGAATCACATGAAGCCACATATATTAGCTTATGCTCTTGCATGAGTCCAAGCTCCCCCCCGACCTACATCAAACTTGAAGTCGATTATTTTAAGCCATTTCTTAATTTCGAATCTCATGAAGCCACATATATACATATAATATATATATATATATATATATATATGTATATATATATATATATATATATATATATATATATATATATATATATATATATATATATATATATATATATATACATATATGTGCACAAAATGATTCTCTTTATCATTTTCTTTCTATGTTTCTACATTCTATTTTAAAAAATTTCATATACACATGAATACATATATACATGTCTTATATTTTCTCTTTCTAGAATCTTTTATTTCCCTTTTCAAGAAAAATATCTTCCCTTACAAATTTTCTCACACCGATACATATGTATGTATATATATATGTGTATGTATACATCTTTCTCTTTTCCTCTAAAATCTCTCTCTCTTCAAATCAATACCCATTTTTCTTTTAAACTTTCATATATGTGTATATACGATGGTATGTACATGTATATGTATATTTTTTTTATCTCTTTCTCTCTCTCTCTTTCCTTTTATGAGAGTATTTCATCTTCTTCATTCCTTTTAACATTTTCCTCTCATGATCTTTTATTTACCGACTTCACCAAGACTAAAACTCAAGCAATGACCAATATTGGAATCATGCATGATGATCTACAATTCGAATTCATTTTCAAAAACTTTTCTATTTTCATCAAAAGTATTTTTTACAAAAATCATAGATGTATGTGATGATAGGAATGCCTTTAGATGAATGTTGTCGTAGGAATGAATCGTATATGAACAATGCATTCATGCATCCACATTTACTTAACACCGCAAATGACAACAAACACATCTCTAAAGGAACTTAAACAATATGAAATAAAGCTCTAACTAGGTGGTAACTGAATTAGAGAAAAACCTCAAACTTACTTAAAGTCTTAAGAGAACACTAAAATGACTTCAAAATGATTTCTCAAGCTTTCCAAATGATATTTACAATGATTTTCCAATTCTAGTTTTTCCAAAATATTTCACATTCTCAAATAATTCTTCAAGAATCTTTTTAAAATTTTGAAACTCCGAACTTTCAATATTTTTCTACACCACATATAGAATGAAAAATATGTTTAAGCCAAAGTGAAATGCATCAATAATAGACATAGCCTTTGGATTGATTACCCCCAGCAAAGGCACCGGGAACGATCGATCCTCGTACCAACGAGCGACTCCCTTTCTCTCTCATTTTCACAATAAAACTCATTTTTCTGGAACACTCCAAAACCATCCAAAATTTTGGGGATGCAAACAACAAAAAACGGACCTGACTCTTGTGCCTATCCATATCCAATAGAAGAACAATAAGAACTTCTATTTGACAAAAAAGAAAGAAAATTTGTGCTTTATGACCAATGAAATGAGCTGCCACAACTTTACTTTGAATACCCATGAAACAAAGTGCTGCAATAATGGACATGCATGTGAGCATCGATCAAACAATGCCTTGCATCTGGCTGGCAAAACACGCAATAGAAACTAGGAATAACAGAAAGAAGGGGTTCGATTCCTACAGATGCATGAAGAGCAAATGCTGGCATTGAATATAGCAATGAAATTTAAGGAACACAAATAGAGAAAGAAAGAGAAGAGAACCCCAAATCGATGCAAAGGAGCAAAAATCCTAGTTACTGCAAATCAGAGACAAATAGAGGGAGGGAACGAGAGAGAAAACAAGAAAAAGAGAGAAAAATAAGAATTGTACCTCACCTAGAAAAAGCTATTCTTGCAATGGAGCTCCTTGCAGCAATGAAATAAATGGGCGTAGAGAGCAACAGAGAGAGCAGGGGAGAAAGGAGTAGAGCAGTGGCTGAGGGGGAGACTCAAAAGAGAGAAGGGGCACAGATGGAGGAGGAGAGAAAGAGAAAAAGTGAGGGCAGCTTGGGGCAGAGACAGAGGAGAAGGAGAGAAGAGAAAGGGTGAGGGCAGCTCGGGGTAGAGACAGTGGAGGAGGAGAGAAAGAGAAAGGGCTAGGGCAACTTAGGGGCGAAGACAAAAGAGAAGGAGAGAAAGAGAAAGGGCAAGGGCAGCTCAGGGTCGGGGGTGAGGCATGTTCTATTCCACGCTGTTTCGAGGGTTTGCTGGGAACAATATGGAACAAAGGATAATTTATACCCCTGTCTAATTGCCTGCCATGTCCATTCTGCACTGCAGATGGTATTTGATAAAAAAAAATCAAGTAAACAGGACATGAATGTCCCGTTCCTCATGTCCTATGTTCATCAAACACCCTCTTAGTATACTTGAGATGGAGGCAGAGGACATGGTCCCCAAGTTTGCTGTAATTCGGATGAAATTTCATTTGATAAAGGTATCAAGGGTAGAGGGAATAGGAAGCCCAAGTAGAGGAAGGAGAGTTAGAGCTTGTCTTGCACTCACTTCTGCATTCATGTGGAGTATCCTAAGGGGACAACTCTGTGAGTTCTTGTCAAGGATGTCCTTATAGGAAGAAAGCCAATGTCCTGAAGGATGTTGCAAATAAATACCAAGATGAAATTTCTTCTACATCTGCCCTAAATGGGGGATATAGATATGGCCAAGGAAGTTTGTGCTTTTGGAATGGGCGAGACTTGTAAGGAGAATCTTGACCATGGGGAAGCAAAATCAAGATCTCTTCTTCAGTCAAGTTATCCATGAAGATTCTTACTCGGAAAATGAGGCCTTGTGAGAAAGGCCACTCTATGTGAGGTGTGATGGTACTTGCAGGAAGAATCTCCACTTTAGTTTTCTTGCTTCATTCCATGTTGACGTCTGAGAACTTCAACCACTACTCTCAGAGCATTAGGGATTTGGCTTTCTACTCTAACATTTCTAGTTGCAATCCCCATGCTAGAGAGATTTCAGGATGACAACCAGCAAACTTGGTAGTAGACATAGTGTCGGCATGTGTTAGTGGATTCAAGTGAGATGTAGAAGCTACATGCTAAATTTTGTGTTTAGAGCTTTTGATGTATAAATTCATCCAAATTATCTGATTAGAAGGGAAGCATTTCAGGTTTTATTATTGGTTATTGCTAATCTGAACTAGTCTGTGGTAGCCATAGGAGATTTCCATGCTTTGAGGGGTGGGTAGGACAAAATAGGAAAATGTCTGAATAGAAAAGCCTATAGAGATTTTTGAGAATTTGTTGATTTGTGTGATTTGGATTTTGTCATGGACCCTCGTCTTAGAGGTCGTTTGATGGTTACAGGACACGCGGAACAGGACACGCGTGTCCTGTTTAATTGATTTTTTTATCAAACGCTGGACACAGGACAAGCTGGACAGAACGGACAATTGAACAGGGGTACAAATTCTATTTGTGTTCCAATCTGTTCCGAGCTAACTCTCAGAACAGACGGAACTCCCTCTGCCCCCGACGCCCCCGACCCCGAGCCCTCGACCCCCATCACCCGAGCCTTTCCGTTTCTCTCCTTCTCCTCTGTCTCCGTGGGAGGGCGACTGTAGTCTTCTTGCAGCAGGGCGTCTTCCAGCGGCTCCTCAGCAGCATCGCATTGCTTGCAGCTCCTCAATGGGCATCCTCGAGCAGCTGAGGAAGCTCCTCAGCAGGGCGTGTGTCTTCCAGCGGCTCCTGGGCGGCGGCTTATAGGTAAACTCTCTCTCTCTCTCTCTGCTCGTTTTTTCCACCCCCTGTCGATATCTGATCCATTGTCTATTTATTCATCTCAATGATTCTTGCTTCATAAATAAGGGGCGCTTTGTTAGATTCCATCGGTGATCTTCGTAAATAAGGGGCGTTCTGTGTTTATTTATCTCATTGATTCTTGCTTTGAGACGTCATATAAATACTTGCTTCTAAGAATTGAAAGGAATGAAGTGACCTAATTACTCAGTTCTAAGGCTGATGTAACTTTGTTCTCCCCTGTTTCTCCCTTTGCTGAATCGAATTGAACACAGAACGCATCGCGCAACACAATTTTTCCATAAAAATCGTCATTCCAAATTTCCAAGCCTTCGGCCCTACACAAAAAATGCATTTTTCCTTTCTATTTCACCCGTCCATCACTTTTGCTTTCTAACTCAGATATCTGCATTGATAAAATTATATAGATGAATTTGATATTTTTCATATTTGTACATGCCAAATAGGTGGCACTTGGATCAGCTAATTTTTAATATTCAACTTACAAAAAGAGCTTTTGAATGAGCGACAAGTTTAGGCTGAAACACAGATCTGTTCGGTTGGTCCAACCTGCCTTCATGCCTATCCTGATTTCTCATCCATTCTTTACTGTTCGGCAATCAGAATGCTGCCATATCTCCAATAAATCAGCAACTTTGCCACTCAAAAATAAAATAGCTGCTGCTATGAGTAAAAATTTTAAGTTCCCACTTTCTATATTAAAATTAACCATTGTGAAAGCATGTGCTAATAAAATGTACTTTTCATCCCTCAAGATGTAAAGCCGATATAAACATCGGTATCACAACAAAAATGTCGTCTTTCCATGATAAGATTGTGTGCTATTCTGAAATTTGGCGCCAGACAATCAATGAAATGCTTTATTCTGAAAGTCATGATCCTCTTTAAGTGGTACCTCCTGATACCAGTAGAAATTAGGTTGGAACAATAATGATTTCGATTTAGATGAAGTTGGTTCTCATCAATATATTGGACTTCTTGTCATAAGCACAAACAAAACCAACATTTTCCTTTTATGAAAACAATCGTGGAAATGAAACAAATAGTGAACAGCATGATTCAATCAATTTAGAATTCACGTGCCCAATACCCATATGATGTGCCCAAAGATCTATTTGCTGTGCAAAAATAATTGTATATATAGCTAGTGAATTATTGAGCACCATGAAAAATGAGATAGAAAGACAAGCTTCTTATTCTGTTTCTGCAGGATTAATCAGAAAAGGGCATAGACAATTGGCAAGCTCTCCGTGAATTTTATCAGTAGGTACTCTTGAGCTTGTTCAATTCCTCGAAATATGAAGCCGAACAGGCGATCAGCTGGACAGAACTCTGGCTGATAGGAGTGAGCAACTAACAGTTTGAAAGCCCATGAGACTCGAAGTTAGCTTGGTGGCCCTTGAAAGTCCATTACTGAAGGCAGATTTTTCTTTTTAGTTTGTAACAGAAGGCAGCTAGCCATCTGAGTTATCGAACTTCATACCTTCTCACATTTTTTTTTATTAACAGAAGGTCACTACTGCATGTGGTGGTGGGCTGTTAGTATGGTTAACAAACAACCATTTTGAAAGGGCGCCATCCGCTGCATCTCCCATTCCTTCAATCCTCATCTTTAGCATCTGCAGACTGCATATACCATTCCTAACTACTCTCAAAATATAAACTTTGTTAAACTCGTTTGGTCTCCAAATTCCTGTTTTGGGAATGTTTGGATGAAACCAGGTTTTGTAAAAGCTGCCCCTCCCAGGTTTTTCATCTGAAAACCTGGATTTGAGTAGGGACAATGTGAATTGGTTCTATCCGTAACATGCATTAGTGCAAGTCCATGAACCACTGCATGTTGTTTATAGGTTTCAGCCTTTGCATCGTGAAACTGCTTTGAGGTAGATGAGAACAAGCAAGCATAGGCATCCTTTGCAGCTGCTGCAGGTATAATCTCCCTTTTAACAAGCAAGCATAGGCATCCTATTGGAGCTACAAAACATTAGAAATATTATAGTGATATATATTAGTGTGTAAAGTATGAACATGGTTCTGGCCATGTGAGAAGGACATCTCATGTTCATAAATTTGTGCAAGTGATTGATCACCATCTAACTTTTGAATCTTAATGTATATGAAAGTTTTAAACCTGCTAAACTGTCATAGTTGCACAATTGGGGAATGTTAGTTGTTAAAATCCTCTATGTTGCTGCAATGCTTCATGTCTTTCATGTGTGCTTGTGCCTTTCCTAGCTATTTAAGAGTTAGTGCAACCGTTGTTGTCCAGATTGCTGCACTACATGGTTCTAGACCATCTTCGTAACCTTGCAGCTAAGATGGTTGTTGGTTTCAACAGCCCTGTCGCAGAGCAAACACATTTGGACTAGCTGAATTCCCATTCTTTGGATATGCAAGAAAGAAAAACCACGTTCTCCTGCTTTCTAGATTGCTTCTTTCCATGGTTGCTCCTCACTTCGCTTCCTTGTGATGTTCCAGATATGCTTTGAGCTGAACTCACTATGTACCCCAGAGCTCCAAACCAGGACATCATGATTGGTTGATATCTTGAATGGATGGAATGATGTAGCTTTTTCTTTTAATCGTTAGTCTTAAGGTTAGTTTAATTCTTGTATGTCTAACATTCTCATTATATTATATGTCATTGTTTTAATTATATTTGATTATTTTAATATTTTATGGTGATAATCTAATTTTTTGTTTGTCTTTTTAATTTTTGAAATGCAGGAACCAGACGGTGATGCCTCTTCTAAAGTATTACATGGTTTTGATGAGAAGAGTAGCATGCACGACAAAAGACTACTTATCTAGCGAGTTGTCATAGTTATTTTTGTTTTATGACTTGCAACAGTTGAATATTTTAGACAATTTGTATTTTGTAGTTTTACTTGATACCGGTGGCTTATAGATGTTTAAACATTCTACAGTACTGATGTTTTTGTTATATATATGAATGTATTGAAAGAGTTGATTTTGTTATAATATTATGGAGCGTGTTATCAAATGTATTGATTTGCATATGACATGTTATGAATTGTACACTTGTTTTGATATAATATGTTCAAAAAATAAGATGTCATATAGCGGACAAAACAAATATAATATAATAAACAAACACCAAACATGACAGACAGAATTAACCATGAAAGACGCAAACATCGAACAGGACCGATAGATCGGACATGACAAAAACAAACGTTAGACAGAACGGACAGAACAGACACATACGAAACAAACGCCAGACAAGAAGAACGTAGTGTTCTGTTCCTAAAATCAACAAACGATGGACAAGGAACATCATTGTCCATGAGGACAGGACAGTAGTGCAATGGACAGGACGTCCTGTCTGTCCTGTCCCAATGGACAGCAATCAAACGACCTCTTAGTGTAACAACCATCCAAACATTGAAAGCATTTCCGTTGTTAGATTGAGTGTTGTTTGATGGTTGGAACAGTCTAATTTTCTAAAATGGAACATCACTACGAAAAAAGGCCTATATGTGTGACGATTTTCACCAGTAGTAGCACCATTGCAAGTTATGTACCGATGAAAACTAGCATCCACATAGTCACCTGTATAGACAACATCAGAATACCACATACATGTGAATTCATCATCACTTGTATAGACACATACTGCGGTGATTTTTTCATTGTTGTGAATATTTATACCAGTGACAGTTGGCACCGATATAATATGTGTCAGTGACTATTTCAACTACTATTGCCCCCAGTATAAAACTTACTTATCATTGCTATAGGATCCACATTGGTGAAAAAAGGTCAACGAAAGAAAAAATTATACCAGTGACAAGTCGATTGTTGATTGCCATGACTACAAGCTTTAGCGGTGTCTTGCCAATATACGAGTAGAATGGTTATTATGTTCCCCGCCACTGTAGATCTAGGTGCGGTGAAATTTATGATTGCAATCGTCATCATTAATAAAAAAATCATTTAATTCAAAATTTTATAAAGTGTTTATATAAAACCCTACACAAATATAATGAAAATAACTTGTTGCTAGTATCAACAAATTTAAAATATTAAATTAAAACTACATCAGCAAAAAAAATGCTGCTATAATAAATACAACCATTATCAGATTTTAAATGTGTTATGTTATTTTTTGTAGTTGACATACAATGGATTTGGCCATCTTAGTTTGGATTAATAACAGGTTGCACAACAATTCTTTGAATCTTTTGAGAGATTGCAAGATATCACGTGCATATCATGACCTTTAGTTCTGTTGTTTTATGCTTCGTGCAACAAGATGAAACATAAAATTCATGAGACGTCCCCTGCCTTCTTTTTGCCTTTATAGTAGTGGCATGAATCAATAACCTACAAAGAGGGTAAAATAAAAGGATTTAGATTTGTCAAGTAATTTCCTGAAAGCCTTTAACGAGCACCCAAATATAGTGAGTCCAACCACCCCAACCTAAAATTACACAAATCAGATAAGGAAAAGAAATGAAGTGTTTAAAAAAGTATATGGAATTCAGTTTTTTGAATAAGTTATGCTTATTGATCAAACACTGTGTTACAAATGCACTTCCACAAGCTTTAAAGGTTATTATTCTATACTCCAGGTAACAATACTCCTTTGAAGGTTCTTAAAGATTGTGCATGTTCATATTTTTCTTGATAGCATAAGCAGGAACTGAAGTGCTGCCCCACCTTGGTTTCCTTTTGGTTAGAGAACAAGTAAAATCAAAACTAGATACACCACTTCTTTTTAGAAAGCTCCTCTATGTATATCTAATGGACGTGACCTTTACATTTAAAAGAGTATGAAATTTATGAAAATGCATCTTTGTATTTCGATCATACCAGTCAAAAAATAGAAATGACTAAAATAAGACAAAAGCAAAAAAGAAACAAAGATTCATAATAAATATGCCAATGACGGCAGATTTTTTTTTTCCATCATATTGCTCCCTTTACTGAGGAACTTGACCTGCAATGTGGAGACTAAATAAAAAAATTATGAAGCTAGCCATGAATGGCAACTTATAAGGCCTATTAGTTCATCATATAATGTCAAATGGAAGCTGAGTATAGGGCATGTACAAAGAGAGAACGTTGAGTTTCTCAAGCTGAACTATTACGGTAACAAACATTTAATATAAACCATTTGGTTGTACATGTACCTCTCTCTCTCTCGTATGCCAAGGTGTGCATGTTTGCTTGCAGTCCCTATTCTGGCCTCACCGTACTAAATCCCCTCCTTTTCACAACCGCATTCTCAATTCTAGAATGGGCCAACTAATTCCCCTGCATTGGCTGTCACACCGTTTTATTGCCTATGTGTAGTTTTGCACTTACAAAAGCAAAAAAATATGCCACATCTTCACATTAATAAGTTTAGGAAGAAAAAGATCAAAAGCTCTAAACTCATGACACAAATGAGACATGCAAACTCAAACAAATAATCAAAATAAGAAATGAAAAAAAGATGTTACAACAAGAGCTATGGCATATGAAGGAAAAAAATGCAAGATCCACAAGCAAACCAAGAACATGAACTTACAAGGAACATATTGATTGGCACATGCATAAACTAGTAAAGTTGCAAAAGAATAAACAATTTATGGCAAAAGGAGCTGCATCTACCTGCTTAAGTGGGTGGACTTGATGGTTCCTAGTAGAAGATCAGAACTCCAATATTCAGAACGTTCTTCATAAAGAGATGTAAAAAATGCTGGATTCTATAAAAACCACACAATCAGAATAGGAGAGATGGTCAAAAGGTAAAGCAGGATTGATTATGCAGGGAACATCTCCTTCCACTAGACCAATTCCAAGCTAATGCCAAATCTCTATCAAATATTCTTAGTAAAGATGCGGCCACCATTATTTGGACAACCATCCCTAAACAAGGGACTCCTCAAGTACTGAGTTCCAATGCTAGGTTCAAAACATACAATTTAGAGAAAGATACAATGCCTAGGTGTCTAGGCTGGTTTGGTGTCTAGATTGCTGCAAGACTAGGTGGTGCTAGGCTGGTCTTGACTACAAAGAACATGATGTACTGCAAATCTCCAATGTTCTTGTGAAGCAATTTGAACTCTTACTGGAATGAAAATTGAAAGTTATAGTAGGAATTACTAAAACTACTACATATAGGAGGAATGGAAGATGCGCTGCCAAAATGGTCCTTGTTATCCTGAAAATTTAAGTCACAATATTTGTCTAATATACTTTTTACTGTCAAAAATGTTGTTCCACACTTCTATAGGCAACAAAGCATTAGTGCAAGACTTTACTTATTAGCTTGCATGGCCTACAAGCATTTAACCATATCTATCTACCACGTGCCTTTCTGCAAATCACAAACATGAGGTCTCTTTGGTACACTATCATATATACAAGTATTCTTTATTTTTGATGAAGTGTCAAACTTAGCAGCCTCTTCTTGTAACTTAACATTGGTCGTACGTGTAGGGGCAAGAATTAGAACAATTGGACCATCATGGGGGAGCTGAGGCAACAAAAGATGTTGAACTAAGCATGCTTAATATATACGATCTGAAACATCATGAACAGTCTTTGGCTTCTAAAGTTACACAAAATAGGCTGAGCATTGATATGGACAATGGCTGGCAAATTATAGGGAAGTGTTTTTCTTCCAGAACTTGTCTCAGCAATGATTATGTGATGAAGTCCCTTTAGAGCCATCGACCAGCCTTGAGATTGGATTGGTGTTGGCTCAACAAATCCAGTTTTGAAGATCTCTTGCATGACATAGTCTGAAGTCAAGATCAAAGGAACCTTATACTATTAGAAGTGAATAAATCCAACTTATGGTAATAATTGACACAACAAAATTGAAACTGAAAAGAAATCCTCATATAAATAAGTTGTTCAACCGTTTTCTCAACATCATATCTCCTATAAATGAACAAAATAAAAAGGGAATTAAAACTTTTAGATAAGAATGAGCATAATGAAAAGCAAGTTAAGTGGATCTAATGGATTCTTGTTCGTATCTTTTTGAATAGCACTGACTTTGTTCTAACATGGATTTCTTGTTCCAGCAGTCACATTCCTGCTTTCTTCATTTCTCATTTTATTTACTTATTGCTTTGTCAATTTTTGCTTCATCAAATTCAAGTAGCTTTAGGAAAAGAATCTGAAGTGGTTTAAGCCAGATTATTTGAGGCTGTAGTCAACATCTATAAGCCTATAAACTAGCATAAGGCAGCAAAAATATCCAGATATAAACTAGGAGATGGGGAATCATCAAATGTAATGCTGTAGCCAAAGAACCACTCCATGAACTAATAAAGATTGTGTCATACCTTTAATATGCCAATGGTAGATGGCAACTAAATACCTCCACTAACATGTGTTTCTTCAGGAGCACTCTCATCTACACATGTCCTTTCACTGATTCATTTGCTAACTCTTCTACTTTAAATGGCTTATATGTCATGTCCAAGGTGATCTGTGCACATCTTATCATTTTGTGGGTTTTTTAGTTTTAAGCAGGCCAAGTCTCAAAATCTTTTAGTTGGATGAGTGGCAGGACGTTAGTTACAACACTATAAGTTTTTGCAATGGGGCAGTTTCATGTTTCAACCAATTCATTGCTCATTGTTTCACGAGGGTTTCACTTGAAAGAAGATTTATCATGTTAATTTTTCATCAGCTTTTGTAGAGGCCTTTCCAAAGTTGAGAAGGTCAAGTCTTCTGAGCAAAATCAAGAATATCATTACGTTCACATATTGAGAAGATTCTTTCCCTCATAGAGGTTTTGGAGCTTTTTTGGGCCATTTCTGGGAAAAGAAATCCAAACCAAAGAGGCCTTCTGGTCCAAAGGCCGAGACGCTGATTGCCATGACTTTTGAAGCCAAATGATTAAACTGAGAAGCAAGCACATGTTTGAAACTTTATATCTAAGGAAGGGATTTTTCTATAAGTGGAACAACTTTGTGACGACCATGGAAAGCCTGAATGCCATGCCCACATTAGGTTAATCCTCGAAATGGACCTCTATTTCCTCTTTCCTGTAAATTCATATTAAAGAAAACAAGAGTTAGTTTTCAAGCATGCAAAGAGATAGTAGTTCCATTGGAAACCACTTCATATGATTCCGGTCAAATTGATTGACAAAAATTATGTTCAATATTGATTAAACCAATCAGGTCATCTGAGTAGAAAAGTAAAGGAGACCATGAAATCCTCTCACATCAGACTACTGAAGTGAGTCTTGAATAACTCAAAAGAAAGAACTAGAGTATCATTTTGATTCCCAAACTTATGGGTATTAGAAAACTCAATGATGTAGAGAAGAAATCAGCCTATGGGATCATTAATATATCCCAATAAAGGACATCTTTAAGTATCTTGATAAGCAAAGGATTGCTCTAACAGTGACTCTTCATTGGTTTTGGATAGTGCACGATTAGTGACATTTGTAGCATTATGTGTCTATAGATGAAAACTACAAGCATTAAAATAAGTATATTAAATTTGCTACATTTGTTGCCTGTAAGATTCACCTTTGACTTATCTGTAGCCAAATATTCTTCAGAGATGTCTATTGATCTTGAGGAATGTCTTTGGGGCAGGCATGTGAGCGTGCTTTTTTGGTATCAGAAATTTTATAAATATTTTGAAGTGCGTTCTTCCATTCCACCATTTTTTTTAAAGATTCCATAACTAAGCATTTAAAAACCTCTAAAAGGTCTGTCTTACCTGCAAATTCAAATTTGTTCTACATCATAAAATTGAAGTCATTCCATAATAAAAATGATCTACATGAAATATATACTTTTACAGATGTCCATACATTGTCCTTATAGCTATCAGGCATCATAGTCCATGTATTGGTAAATAAATGGTGACTTGACTGTATCTTGAGCTAAAACACCTATTGCATGTGGTCCATATGGCTGCCCTAACTTATTAATCAAAATTGGAAGGTTGTCGCAAGAAGGTAATCTCATAACAGCTAAAGCTTGAGTCAGACCTCTTAAATTCTTTTGTGATACATCTAAAACTTGTCAACACATTTAAACATTCATATGCATCAAATTATAAAACAAATTGTAAATCAAGTTATAAATGAAAGTAATATGCTAATCAAATAATACCAAAGCTGGCCTGTCAGCAAGTATTTAGCAGGTTCATTATGAGGCATTCAAAATTATATATCAAAACAATTATGAACATGCATGTAGTTTAAAAGAAAACATAATGTAATGAAATAATATGCAATTGTGATCCATGAGACACGTGTTAATCTAATGAAATGAAAGAAGACACTTATTAATATTTGCAATATTATCAACATATTTATTACTCAAGTTTACTGTACTTGGTTGTACGTCCATCCTTACCCAAGTTATACAATCATTGGCATCTGTACCATCCAAATGCTATATTGGAAATGGCTCTGCATCATGAAAGGTATTTTCAGTATTATCCACTTGATCTTTGACGAAGTGTTGGTTGTACATGTTGAACAAATCTCTAAGTCTTGTCCTAATAATGATGTGTCAATCTCCAATCCATAAGATCTTGAACACAAAATACATGTAATGCTTGATATAAGGTTCTCCAAACATGCATGCAAACTTAAAATTAACAAGAGAGCACCCACATTCATCTTTTTTTTCTGTCTCACAAGAATTAAGAACATCGAACCAGTGACACTTAAACAAAACAAACTTCACATCTCTAAAATATTCTAATTCTATAATTTCAGTTATGACTCCACAATAAGTCACATCACCAACAACAGGCCCATGATCTCTATCACTGCAAAAAACTCAAAGTTTGTGTCGTGTCAATGATTCCATTATTTTGAGTTTTGGACGTTGCCTCCTTATCCTGAGTGGAATCAAAATCCAATTGTAGTGAAACTTTGGTATCTCTTTGATATCATTTGAAGTTTCTATGATAACCATATGAATTCTTCAGTGATGCCTCCAATAGCACATTCTTTAGAAAGTTGACGAATCTATCATATAAATTAAATATATTATGTTAATCAGCACATAGACACACACATATATGCACATATTTTCTTAGAAAGATATAAATGTTTCAGGATTACAAACATACATGATTATGAAACTAGTCAAAAAACAAATCCTTGTGAACTCATTCGACATCATGGGGCCTTTGATGTCATGGTTTCATCAAGTTAAGGTGCCTTCTATAATAGCAAATATATTTGGAAAGAAAAACTAAAACTGCAAACCTTATGTATAGAAAATCAACACAAGTAAACTAAAGATCTTACTGTAGATAAGGTGCCACTAAACCATTATTGAATAGAACAAATGTATATGCTTATTTCAAACTTAAGTTATCAAGCATGAATCCCTCCATTTCCCCTAACAGGCAGCCTTTTCTCAATGAATTATCATCAACTTCTTCATAGTTTCTTTTATTTCGATTAAACCTTGTTCCAGTGCCAACGAAGTATCTTGAACAAAATAGGAGACATTCTTCAGCTAAACATCCTTCTGCAATTGAACCTTTAGTTGACTTTTATTGCCTATATAATACTTTCAATTTGAGAAAATACCTAAAAAAACATTTAGGTAAGTTTCAAATACCTTTACAATTTACAATCAATACCATCATGTGCATGCATCTTGAAATATTTGATGGATAGCCGTCTGGCACCTTGGTAAGCTTTAATATCTTACAAAACATTTGTATCTCATGTTTGTCCATTGTAAAACATGCAACTAGTAGTAGTACTGTGTTTACATCCTAGCATATTAATGGATGAACTGCATGTTGTATTCTCATATCTTTCAAATCTGAACAAGCAGCGCCATGATTCTTTGTTTTTCCTTTCATATTTAGAAGTGTCTCCAAAATACTATCACGTATATTTTTTTCAGTATGCATAACATCTAGATTATGATGTAAATGAAAACTAGGCACAAAACTTGGAGACATAAACAGTTCAAGAGATACACTCTTGAATACTTAGCAGCTTCAATAAGTTACACAAACCAAACTTCAAATTTGAGGAGAAATAAATATATATTGATCTCAAAACGATACAAAAGAACAGGCCTCAAAGCCTTTACCAAACAAGAGAGCAACTGCACTATTTATAAAGGAGAATACACAAGAAGGGGAGAGATCTAGTAGTTTGACTAGTTCCAACGGCTAGATTTCTAGCCGTTGGGACTAGTCCTCCTTTATACAATAAGGTAAAAGTAGGGGAGTAAAAGTGAAAATCTGAAAATACAGAAACGGAAAAATACATAAAGAAAGGAAAACTTACATAAACAACCTAAGTATCCTAATATATATATATATATATACATTAGTTCACTATTATATGTAACATACATACATATAGATATATATAGATCGGGATACATACAGTCTAACACCTCCCCTCAAACTTATGGTGTGATGACCGAAAGTTTGCCAAAACGAAATTGAAACCTGACAGTAGCAACAACCTTAGTAAAGAAATCTCCTAGTTGATATTCAGAGAGAACATAGAGATCAATGTTTTTCTGAAGAAACTCTTCATGAACATAATGACAGTCCATCTCTATATGCTTTGTTTTTTCGTGAAATGTGTGAATGCTAGCAATATAAATTGATATCTTTCAATAAACTTTTGAACCACACAATTTTCCATTATTGTAGATGTCATGGTTTGATATTTAGCTTCAGTTGATGATAGAGACATCTTGCTCTATTTCTTTCATCACTAGAAAATTAATGAATTACCTAAAAACACACAAAAACCAGCAGTGGAGTGCCTATTATTGGGATCTCCACCCCAATCAGCATCTGTATAAGAAACTAATTCTAATGTAGAAGAGGAAGACAAGAAAAAATCATTATTGATTGTGTTCTTCACATAATACACAATTCGCATTGCCACTCACATGTGTACTGAAGTGGGCTTTTGTTGGAATTTGATTTATAACATGAACCGCATGAGCAATATCTGGTCTAATGATAGAGAGATAAGAGAGAGCACCAACAATTTATCAAAAAGGAGTAGGGTTCGCTAATATTTCTCCATCATCAATCTTTATTTTTACTCAAACTTTTAGAGTGTCTACAATTTTGTTGTCTAAAATTTTTGCTTTGTCAATTCATTCACTAACAAATTTCATTTGCGAAAGCAAATAGCCTCTTTTGCTAGATGCAACTTTAATTCCAAGGAAATATGTTAGTATTCCCAAATTAGTCATTTGAAAGCAATTCTTAAGAAATTGTTTTATCTCTATTATTCTCTTATCATCACTGCTAGTAATTACTATATCATGAACATACAACAATAAAGCAATTATACCTATAGAAGTATTTTATATTTTTCACAAACATGGTAGTATCTCAATAGCAAGATTGAAAACCTTGATCAAACATAACATTACTAAATTTGTCAAACTAAGCCTTGGGAGCTTGTTTTAAACCATAAAGAGTTTTCTTAAGTCGTAACACTTTGTCTTGAGGTAGATCAAGTCCAAGAGAGGTGTTCATGAAAACTTCTTCAATTAACTTGCATTTTTAACATCCATTTGGAAAATAGACCATTGTTTAGTAGAAGCAACAACAATAAGAGTTCTAACAGAGGTCATACGGGCAACTGAAGAAAAAGTCTCTTCATAATTGATTTCATATTCTTAGGCATATCTCTTCGTGACAAGTTTAGCCATATACCTTTCTAATGTCTCATCACTTCTAGTTTTGACTTTACAGATCCATCTATTCCTATGGTCCTTTTTCCTATAGGTAGAGAAACAATTTCCGAAGTCTCATTACTTTCGAGGGATTTAAGCTCATGATTCAAGGGCTTCAATCCAATTTAGATCTTCTTTAGCCTCAAGGTAAGTGAAGGCAAATAAAAAGAATGATGTGCCATAAGACAAGCTTGATATTTAAGAGAAAAAGACTCGTATGAAATAAATCTTTGGGGAGACCTAATATGTCTTTTGGACCTTCTAGGATTGGATTGATTAGTTTCTTGAGTTGCATGACTTCTTCTCCTATAAACAATAATATCTTTTGGAGGACTGATATTCGAAGAACTATCTTCTTTAATTTCTTCAACTTGTTCCTCATCATTGGGATGATCATCATCATCGAATTCAGTCCATAGCATAATCTTTTACTTGTTTGGGCTTACTTTTAAAACTATCTTCATTTTCTAAAAAGATCACATTTCTAGTAACATAGACTTTATCTATTTCAACATCATAACATCTATAACCCGTTTGTGTTTCGGAGTATCTAATGAACACACAATCAATAGCTTTGAAGGAAAGTTTATCATCTCTGTTACTTAAAACAAACCATTTACAGCAAAAAACTTTAAGTCTATTGTAATTTGGCCTAATATTGTATAATTTTTCAAATGGAGAAATATGTTTCAAATCGGTAGACATTCTATTAATCAAATTGGTTGATGTCAAAACAGCCTCAGCCGAAAAATTTTTAGGAACATTTTTGGATAAAAGAAGTGCTCGTGTGGTTTTAATAATGTGCCTATGTTTTCGTTCAGCTACTCCATTTTGTTGTAGAGTATTTTGGCAAGATTTTTGAGGTACAATGCCTTTATCTTTTAGAGATTGTTCAAATTCATTTGAAATAAATTCTCCTCACAAATCACATTTAAAAATTTTATGTTGGAGCCGAATTGGGTTTAATCATATCATAAAAATTCTTGAAGTTTGCAAATACATTCGATTTATGTTTGAGAAAGTAAACGCAAGTATGTCTAGAGGAATCATAAATAAAGATCACATAATACAATAATCCTCCTTTAGACATAATAGGGGCGGGTCCCCCACACATCCGAATGCACCAATTTAAAAGGTATTTGGGCAACAAAATTTCTAATATCTTTTGACAATGTTTTTCCAAGAAGGGAATACAAGATATTTTCTCTAAATTTAAATGTCCAAGTCTTTGCTGCCAAGTTTGTATATCACATTCTTTGACGATATTGTTTGAAAGTGTTGAAAGGTCCAAAAATTCAATGCACTAGCGATCGTTTGTTCCATAGTCACAAATAATGTCTCAGAGTTTTAAACTGTGAGTTTTTTCTCAGGTATAACACGCCAAGTATGAAAAAAATGAGATAAAGTGGGAAAAATATGATAAATTTTTAAAAGTTGTAAAAAACTAAAAACAAAGAAAAAAAAGTGAGAAACTAATAACCCAAACATCAAAAAATAAGTATATTTGCAACAATTAAAAAATAGAAAACGAAAAAAACTGTTTGGCACTAAAAAAACTAAAAAAATGAAAAACACGAAAAAACACGTTAAAAACGGGTTAAAAATGCATTTTTTTAGTTTTAACATTTTTTAGAAAGATGTTTTTTTTTAAGTTTTAAACGGCCATTTAATTTATCACATTTTTTTTTCAAAAAGAATGTGTTTTTTGTGACTATACTTTGTTCTAAAACCTTCCTCAATTGTCTTTTTAGGTAAATGATCCTTTACCAAACATTTATATTGTGGGAAAACTATATCAAAACCAAGGTCAGCTATTTGTGAAACAGACAATAAATTCAAGTTCAATTTAGAAATACATCTTACTTGGGCTACTTTTAAAATTCTGGATTCAAATATTTGATCAATATTTCCAATAGAGTCAATTTCAAGAGGAGTTTCATCAGCCATTTTCACAATGGAATATAAATCATTTGAGTGCATCCGGTGAGAAGGGATTCACAAGGAGTCATATGAAAAGATGCACCTGAATCAATAATCCAATAATACATACTTGAAGAAGTAGATGCAACAAAAGCTCCTAATGTTGAAGGTGTGCCTCCTCCCTTAAGCAAAGGTTGAATGGCTTTAATGAGTTTTGGGTGGCGAGCACTTACAAGTTGATCAAGTTGAAATGAGCTTGATTCTCTCTTTTCTTCTTGGATGGGAGCTGCCATATTACTTCTCTTGTCACAATTTCTTAGCTTTGGACATTTGAGTTTCATATATCCTTCTTATTGACAATGATAACAAATAATTCTCCTTCTTCCTCCTTCACTTGCTCGGTTGAAATGTGGAGGTCGATAACGCTTTAAGTAGGCCCTTGACCTAGATTTAGCAAGAACATTGTTTGCTTTTTCTCTATCAAGACAAAGTCAATTCTCTTGCATTTGAAGTTCAACAATAACATTATTCATAGATGGTGTTTAAAATAGTGGAGCAAGGAAGTTTTAACACCATCAAATTCGGGTCTTAGACCAATGATAAACTTATGAAATTTATCACATTGGATTTGCTTCTCCCTAAGAATAAGATCTTGTGCATCAACCCCATGTGGTTCAAAAATGTCCGACTCATTATATAATTGATCTATTTCAAACACATAGTCTTTAATGGATCTATCTCCTTGTTGGAGGTCGTGAACCTTGAGTTGAATATTGTGCATGCAACATCTCTCATTGCATGAGTTTTCTTTAGGTATTCCCATGTCTCTTGGGCAGAATTTAATTTTGAAATCTGCCCACTAGTAACATTGTCAGCACAAGTTAATATCCATGTGATAATCTTGTGATGACCTACATTCCATTCTTCCCACTTCTTATTGTACTCAGCCACAACTTTTTCTTTTTCCATTCCATCCAATTCCAGAGCCCTTCCATCAACAACTTTGGTCAAGACTAATTGAGGTTCAATTTTATCCCATCGACTAAGTCTCCAAATGCTCTTACTACAAATGAAATGCTCTATAGTTCTAGCCCATTGGATATAGTTTGTTGATGAAAGTTTAGGAAATGGAAGAGATGAAACTTTGTCATAATTGAGCATATACGATAATGATAACCTACTTACAAGTTTTGGAGAAGCTTGCTGTCATGTGAAGAAAACGATCTCAGCACTAATAAAAAAACAGCCACAAGCACAATGACCAAGGAAGCTTGAGACAATAGTGTCAAAACAGTCACAAAGATCACCAAGAATCTACGAGAAACAATCACCAAGGGCCATCAAGAAAAACAGCACCTTCTTGTGCAAACCGCAGCCAGGACTTACGTCAAACAGTTGGTGTGCTTCACAGCTCCAAAAAGGCAGCATGAACTGATTCTTAAATATTTGAAAATCAGCAAATTAAATAGCCAAACCATGGCTCTGATACCTTGAAAACCAGGCACAAATGGAGATATAAACACTTCAAGAGATACACTCTTGAAGATTTCAGCAACTTCAATAAGTGATACAATCCAAACCTCAAACTTGAGGAGAAATAAACATATATTGATCTCAAGTAGATACACAAGAACAGACCTCAAAGCCTTTACCAAACAAAAGAGCAACTACACTATTTATAGGGGAAATACACAAGGAGGACAGAGTGCTAGTCGTTGGACTAGTTCCAACGGCTAGAAATCTAGCCGTTGGGACTAGTCCTCCTTTAGGCAATAAGGTAAAAGTAGGAAGGTAAAAGTGAAAATCTGAAAATACAGAAAAGAAAAAATTACATAAACAACCTAAGTATCCTACAAGACATATATTAGTTGACTAATACATGTAATATACATACATATAGATATACATAGACCGGGATACATACATTCTAACAGTAACAAGTTATGATCCTAATATGGCAAATCAAAAACAGATATTTTTCTTTTTCTACTGATATGGTTGACATGCTTGTTCTACATTATCCATAACATCTGAACCATTAAGAGAGATATGAGCACATCTAAGCTCAATATTACCATCAAACGATTGTCCAACCATCTCAAATTTATGATCATATGGCAGAAAGCGATGGTGACCCATATAACATTCTTTCCTACTATGCTTAAGTTGAAATGATTGTGTATCTTTGGAACAAATAGGATACATACATTTTCCTTTTGCGTTCCACCCTAACAAATCTACATAAGCGGGAAAGTAATTTATGTTCCATAGTAAAGCTGCTTTCATTTAAATAGTTTCTTTAAGTGAAGAATCAAATGTTTGTACACCAATGTCCCACAATAACTTCAACTTATCTATAAGTGGTTGGAAATATACATTTATTTTCATTATAGAAGATGTAGGTCCATGTATAAGTAATGATAATATAATATTTGATTGTTTCATGTAATCCACATTGGCAAGTTGTAGGGAACGTGGATGACCAGCCATATACTATAAGTGCTACTTAATGTTTGGAATGGATTAAAACCATCACTTGCTAATCCAAGTATAACATTCAGACACTCTGAAGCAAATGATGGATGTACGTCATCCAAATATTTCTAGGCAGCTGATTCTGTAGGATGCCTTAAATTAACATCGCTTGTATGGCCTTCGTTATGCCATCTCATATACGAAGCTGTTTTTGAATACATGAACAACTGTTGAGGTCATGCTAAATGAAAATGTCACAATACCTTTGCAAAAACTTTATGTTTTCTTTTTGATGATGCAATCTCACTAGCCCCTATGTTAATTTTCCTTCTTGATAAACCACAAATATCACATGAATTTTTGTTGACAACATCCTTCCAATAGCATTTAATCTTCTAGGACACATCGATCTTCTCACAAATGAGACTTAATTGCTTCAAAGAAAGACCTTTGAAATTTGACACCTTCTGGAAATACTTCTTTCAGCAATTCTAACAACAATGTGAATAATTGTTGGTTTAGCCATTATAGGATTTTATGTGAAACAAACACAGAAAGAATGGCAGTTTTGTGAACTTTTGACAACCAAGATATAACTAATGATTTTCACTACTTTCCAACCTATGATATTTTTCAACCTCATGGTTTTCTTCTTATATGTGACTGCTCACATCATCAAATGCTCTCTTTGTTAAGGCAAAATTTCTGAAAACATCATCTAACCTTTCACGCACATCATTTGCTATACTATCATTTGTATGTGGCAACATAGATTCACCATGATAATGCCAAATGTTATAAATTTCAAGAAAGCAATTCCATATCATGTGAGTCATGGCAATTCTTTCCGTTTGATATATACAATTACAACAATTTTGATTGGGATACTTAAGTCATTCATTGACCAAAGCATTCTAATAACATTATAATAATCATTCAAGCCTACCCTGAGCTACTATGAGCACCATGTATGTATATGTATATATATATATATATATATCTGTGTGTGCGTGTGTGTGTGAGGAATAGGATCTCATAAAGCTTTTACATTGTAAGCTTGTTGAATGTTGATACTATAGTAGAAAAAGACACATGATTAGATGTTGCGTCAAGGTTCATGAAAATTTGTTTACTCGTTATCCCATTACATGTGTTCCAAAACTTCATTGATGATTCACAAAGTGTCATATAAAAAGCTGTTTCTATGTATAACTGTGAGAGAGGAAGAGAGAGAGAGAGAGAGAGAGAGAGAGAGAGAGAGAGACACTGCAACTTCTTTTGGGAGCAACTGTACAGGTAACCACCAACCCCTTATGTGCATTTGGTTGCAATTTGACTCCAATCAGTCCATCCGTGTTGTATAAAGAAAATATGAGCACAAACTCATGGTTCAACCACTCTAGAATTCATGAATCTAGATTTGTGGATCAACATCAAACAACACAACATTCACCCTTGAGGAATTCCACAACCAAATTCATATGCATTGAACTTGTTTCAATATTTAAAACTCAAGGAAATAAAAGGATATTTCAAAAGACGAAGATTATTCTTCAACTTGAAGTTTATTGAAAAACACTGAAGTATGGATACATACATAAGGAAAAATTAAAAGGACAACCAAATTTTCAAATATAATTAATTTTATGTCTCTTCATGCCTATCAATATCATTGCCTAAATAAAAAGGAAAAAAAACTATCTAAAAACCATTGGGCTAGATCCTCAATGTTCTTGATAGAAACCCATCAATGCAATCTAAGACATGGAGACACAAGTAAAAGCTAAAACAAACTGCACAAGGAAGGACAACTATAACCAAACATATAAAAGATAACCAGTTTATTGCTGGGGATAGTTCCACCGCCATCAGCATTCAAAAAGTATAATGAATTTGACAAGCTACCAAAAACAAGTACAAAATTCAAACACTATAAGAATGACAATCCTCAAGATAATACAATTTTAGCAGGTAGTTGGAATCCTTTGATATTAGTATCCTTTTAACAAGTTGCAGCAAACTGATGATCACTCACTCTTTCCAAACAAAAATATGAATAACATGGTCAAGAAGTGAAGGTATGGCTCCTTGAAGAAATGAGTTTATCTTTTTATCTGGTTCAACAAACAGACCTTCAAAATTGAGATGAACCCCCTTGCCATGGTTGGACTTTAGTAAGTCCAGGGATATTACTTGTTCTTCTATTCTCTTTATTTATATTCAGGTTTGTTCTATTCGAAACCTTAACTTTCATTTGAAAACTTGCACTGTTTTATAGTTTGGAGAAAAGGGGAACAAGAACCTAGAAAATTAAAATATTGACTAAAATTTCTCAACAAAATGACATATGCACCACAAATTCTAGATCAAATAGCCTCATCGTGAGTATAAGAAAAAGCTTCGAAAAAGACCATTTAACTGCCATAGTATAGATTTGCAGAGGATAATCATAAACATACAATTTACTAAGCAACAAATGAACTGGAGGAAGATGTAGACAAATGGAGAAGTATACCTTTTTACCAACTTATTGTGGCTCAATGAATGTAGACAAATGAAGGCATATCAATTATTTGGTTAGCAAAGAGTAGAACTAAGCCCAACGAAATCTGCACCATGATATTGATATAAAAAAGTTGAGGATATTTCCAATTCTTATCATAAAATTGAATTCTGTCACCTTATTTTCTGATGAATTTTCACAATGACATATAATACATATGATGTTAACTTCTAGCACATACTAAAGGTTAGCATATCACTAGATGATCATTCCTTGCATAAAATCAGTAAGCAGAACTTCAACTCAAGCTATTAATGAATGCATAATAGACTTGAAAAATAATGAAACGGCAACCAATTAGGAGTTATTTTTTGTGGCCAAAAGAATTAGTGGTTGAGCAATAAAAAGGAGTAATGTAAAAAGATCTAAACCTCTCATCTTCACTTAATATGAAGAAATCAACAATTTTGAAAATGAACCATCGTACTCTCAATAACTATCATAAGGAAACATCAAGGCCTTTTTTCTTGCCTTATAATGGCATCCCAACAAATAAAACAGATGCCTTAACACATATATAGAAAACATTCGTGAAGAAGAAGATGCAACAGACAAAAGGCGTGCGAGGAGGGAAAGGGAAATGTGGAATCATTGATGACATGCAAATAATGGAAACCAGAAGGCAAGATCACTAATAGATAAGGAAAGTCACCTGTTTGAAATTGGCAGTTCAGAAATATCATGATTTTGTTTCAACAAACATGATTTTGGTTATGATTTTGACAAATGGGGTACTATCAGACTGAGTGAGATGTTTGCTTTTTGTTTAAAATGGTACATACAAAAGAAAAAGAAGATTAAGGAGAAGAAGAATAAAACGAAGCAGAATACATAAACAAATGGCATGAGATGGGGGTGAAAGAGACAGTGCCCCCTCCATTGCCCACCCTTGGGTTGCTGGGGTAGCAATGTTGCAGTGGGAATACGAACGGCTGCAACAAGGCGGGGTTGCAATGTCTTTTGGTCATCGATCAAGATTGACATAGAATATGAAAAGAAAGAAGAAGAAGAAGAAGCAACACAATAGATAAAGAAAATGTCACGACAAGGAGAGAGATAGAGGTGTGTATGCATGTGTGAGTACCTCGAGCTTGGCTGCTTCTTGCTGCATAATAGTTGCTTTAGGATTATCTTAGCCCAACGGTGAAAATCCTGGTGCTCACTACCAATGATTGTTATAAAGCTTAGATGGAGGACACCGATGATGCTTGAAAACCTCATACAATCAAAGGACACAGGGGACCCAAATGAAAAAATTGGGGAACACAAACCATGGGGGATGAAAGAGAAAAGTTACGGAAAAAACTACACAGAGAGGAAAGAGAAAAAGTTTGGGGACAAAAAACGTGGTGGGAGGAAAGAGAATTTTTTTTCAATTTTTTTTTCAAAAGGTGAGTTGTACCGGTGAAAAAAGTTGCCGGTATACTATCGACCTATACCTCCAATACAAATGGTATTTGTACAGTGAGTTGATAGCCATTTAGAGGTAGAAAAGTCACCAGTGTAAGTAAAATATTATAACTGTGACTGCCTCACCAATATAACATTGGCAATATAAAAATCAACGAAAAAATCACTGGTGTAAAAATGGTTTCAATAACATTCATCACCAGTATAAGCCTTGCATTATTTTCATGAAATTCAACACCAGCATATGTTTTTTACCAGTGAAATCCAACATTGCTGTAATGTGCCAATGATAGCACCGATATAGGCATGCTTTTTGTAGCGTTAATACTAAAATTTTTCTTATAATTGTCTATGAGGACAATGAAGTCCTATTTAACTGCAACCAGAGCCAAGATAGCCAGTGGGGAACGAAGCTCTTTCACTTTTACAATTGCTAGATCACATGACCTAAATGCAAAGAGGTAGTCAAGAAAGTCTAAAGCACTCAAGCAAGAGAATGTCACGTGATTAAATTTTTGAAGAAACTATATATCACCAACAAAGAGTTAGACCATTGGACTAAAAATGGTTATGGCAATCCTTTTAGCAAGATTTAGGGACAGCGTTCAGAACTTAACAAGATCCAAGTTCAAGCAGATACTGATCTTTATGATTACGAATCTGAAAAGCTCCCCAATAATGAACTGGAGAATTGTTTAATTGAGGAGCTCTTCTGAAAGCAAGTCTAGAATTGCTTGGACAAATAATGGTGAAAGGAATTCTAGGTATTTTCAGTCAATGGTAAATAGAAATGAGCACATGAGAAGATGTTTGGCATTAAAGTCTATTGGGTTCAGTGAAGAGGACATGTATGGCATGCATAAAGTCCGCTGAGATTTTATCACGTCTTTCATTAGTGATGATGATTCTGATAGAGAAGTATTTTCAAACATTGAGTCAGCCCCAAAGGTTTTTGAAGAAAAAATAAGTTGTTGTTTGAAAGAGGAGATTTTGCAAGAGTTGTATTCAGTAGGAAAAGTGGAAAGGCTACTGGCTTGTACAGGTTTGGAGCTGAATTCCACAAAAAAAATTGGCACATTATTGGAGATGATTTGGATGCTGTATTACGAGAATTTTTCAAGATTGAAAAATTTGTTAAGCAGATCAACAAGCACATATAGTGCTGATACCAAAATGCAATGTTGCTATTAACATAACTGATTTAGGCAATTGTACAGTGCAGTGACTTATATAAAATAATTACAAAAGTGATGACATATTGAATGAAATTTATCCTTGGTAGAATTATAAGATGTGAGCAAAGTACTTTCCTTTCTAGAAGGATCATGCAAAACTCGGTTTTGCTGGTCCATGAGGTTTCAAACAGCTTGGACATATATAAAAAGCACGATGTAGTGTTTAAACTTGATGTGTCAAAGCATATGACAACTCAAGTAAGCTTTGTTAAAAAATGTCTTGCTTTTTTGGGGTTTCATGAAGATTGTGTCTGCAGTGTTATGCACCATGAGGCTTCCTATCCCCATTGATTTTCAATGTGGCTGCTGAATCTTATTTAAGAAGTTGAAAGCTAAGAATGCAAGAAATAATATATGTATCCCCAATTTCTTGGTTCTAATATATTAACTCCTCATATTATTTTTGTAGATGACATGATGATAGGCAAACTATTTTTGCTGTGCAGAATGTTATGGATAATTATGGCATGCAGTCAAGGTTGAGATTTAATCCTATTAAATCATCTATCATTCCTTTTATTGTGGAAGAAAATGTAGGCAATGAAATTGTATAATGGCTGGGGTGGAAGAAGGGGAAACTTCCTTTGGTGTATCTTGGAGTTCTCTTCCTTGTCGGGAAATTCAAGCATGAGTATGGAGTGGGACTACTAAGTACAGCTGAAAAGAAACTTGCCAGTTGGAAGGGCAAGTTGCTTTCTTATGCAGGAAGGATTTGCCTTCTTAAGCATGTGACACAGCATGTGATTTATTTTAGCTAATGGTGTTCAATATTCCAAATACCATCTTTGCGAGAATTGAAAGATCTTGTAATCATTTTTTTTGGGGAGAAGGTAGAGGACATTTCAGAATGAACCTTGTGAAGTGGTGCAAATTAGGCTTACCTTGTGAAAAGGGGTTGAAATGGTGGATTTGTTCTGCTACAATAAGACTTTGATGCCATTGTTTGCTCTAAAAGTTAAAATTTTAAATTAGATTTGGGAACACAATTCTACAAGGAAAAGTATTTGAAGTATGGTAGTTTATGGACCATTAAAACCAAGCCTTTTATGTCTTGGGCATGGAAGAGAATTTTGACAAGGTGGGAGGAGATCTCCCATTTAGTTGAATGGAGAATTAGGACTGGGAACTATGTGTTGCTTCGGAATGAAAACTAGGAGCTAGGCCTATTGAAGTGTCATCCTAATGAGAGTTCAAGTCTCCGATCTATAGATTTCCATGGTGGTAGATTGTACTTTTATGAGATTTTAGAAAATATCTATTAGATGGGACAATGTAGATTGAAGAAGAGTGAGGTGGCACAATCTTATTAATCTGAATCCTAATAAAACCATTTGGATCCATTTCTAAGGTTCATCAGATCATACCTTCATATTTTAGATCTAAACACCAATTTTTATCAGATTTTGGTTCCATGTTTTAGATCTCTTAAAAATAATTTGGATCACACTAAAGTAATTTGGACCACTATAAAAGAAACTTGATCTTAGTGAAAGCGTCATTTGACTATAGTAAAACAAGTTTTTATGGTATGCTTGGATCGATGGAAGAATGAGTCACCGGATCAGAGACTTGACTTGATGACTCAGTTGGATTACGTCACAAATTTTTATGGTATGCTTTTGTATAGATAGATCACGAAAGAAAGTGTGTTACAATTTCAGGTTTGATTTTTTCATTAAGTAGAATTGAATAACATGTAATGTGAATATTTGCGTATACTTTTTAAAGTTTGTGATATTCGACAATGCAAAAAATAACAAACTTTAGTATTCAACAATGCACCACAAAAAAAATCATGTAATTAGTTGGCAATCGTACTTGAGTTGTAATATGCTTTGCCAACTATGGTTTTATCCTTTGTAAATATCATCCTAACTTAGTACAAAACATCAAACCGTACTAAAATTTATTTAACTGTTGTAACATGACATTTTTTAAGCAAAAGCGGCCAAATGTGGGTGGCATCACTCAAGGAGCATTTTAAAAATTTCAGTATTATTTTATGATTGAAATCCTAAAATGGATAGCTGGGATAAATTTTGTGACGATGTAGAATGATCTGGTGATTTTGTATCTATAGTGGATCTGTAATTGAGGACTGAAATACACATTTGGATTTGGGAAGAAGAGGATTTGAAATTAAATTTGGATTGAAGGATTTGAAACAGAGATTTGATTCAAATGGAATTTGGATCTTAGATTTTGGATTGATTTTAGATTGATATGATATGTAGAATAGAGATCCGGACTTGGAATAGAGAATAGAGATTGTATTGCTGACTTGGACCAAAATCCCAGATCTAAAGTAGATTGTGGATTGGTTCCTGGATATGAATCCTGATTGATAATTAAAGATTGAGATTTAATAGCAAGAATCGTATATGGAGTAGAAAATATATCATGGGGTTGTTTATAATTGGGATATGAATGAAGATTTGAGTTATAGAAGGATGGTAATTTGGATCTAGTAGTGTGGGTCTACATACAAAATGTAGACTAGATACTGATTTTGAAGAAAGTTGGGTGTACTTTATCTAGGTCCTTCTAGACTCAGTGAGGTTCAAGCCATGCCAACTGAAACTGGTTGCGTTAGAGATTTGATCAAGGGTGACTTAAAGTTTGACCAAGGTTGACAGGCTCGAATCTATTGACCTGGCTTGAGTCAAATAGGTTTGACAAGGGACATAGGCCCGAATTGAGACTACCTAGACTACATCCAACCAAATGGACTTGATGAGCCAGGTGGTTTTGTCTTGGCTCGAGATCAGGGCTCACATATTTCAAGCATTCATGCTAAACATGAGTCTACTAAGTTTAAAAATTAGGAAGACATAAAATGCAAATATGGAAAAAGACCAAAGTACCCTTACACGTCCCATGAAGAATGGCCATTTTTCCCTTGATTTCCATGCCTAGTTTTTAAATGGAATTATGTGATATAAATAATTCCACATTGATGACCATGCAAAAATTTTCTTGTATATGGAATTTCATGTCAAAATTTTTCCCACATTATCCAGAAATTGAGTTTTAAAAATTGACTTGATTGTTGGGAATTGATACTAATGGAGTGATCTAGAAATGACATAGACTGAAGCTGTCCAATCATGACAAGCTGAAAAACTGAAGAATACTGATGAGAATTGAGATAGAAATTGGGTCACAAGGTCACTATAAGCATCATTAGTGAAATGACTCGATCTAGTGAAGGATTAGTGATGAATTGAGCTGCTTCTTTGACATTTGAACTCAAACCAATCTGAGGTAAGCTAAAATGAGCTAGGAAAAAACAATGGTGAAGTCAGTTCAAGCAGATTACCCTCGACCGAGCCAGAATTGAAACTAGGATTTTGCCGAGTATAATGAGTTTGTCCTGAGATAGGGTTTTTCCTAGCTAAGCTAGTTCAAGGAGGTTGAACTTTATGAGCCACTAAGGGCGAGCTTCTTCAGCCAAAATAAGCTAGACTTGAGTAAGGTTGGGAAATTTGCAGCAAAATTGAGCTTGAATTATATCACTTCCTCATAAATCATTCCATTTGAGCTCCCATTGATTGGTCTAAATTAATTGGAATGTCTATAGAAAATTACTCTATGAGCCACTATAGTTAAGTTGTTTGATTATGATTGTCCTATGCTAAGTTTGGTTTGAAATTTGATTGCAATTTTGGGCTTAGATTGAGCTCATCTCCTTAGAAATGAGCTGTTTTGGCTCAATTGAACCAAACTAAATATCGACAAATTGAGGTTTTTATCACTAGTAGATAAATTTGACCTAGAAGGGGATTGATTGTAGGGAACTAGTGTTCAACAGGGTAATTTCTAGAATTTACTAATTTTTTACTAAGAAATGAGGGCAAGATGGTAAAAATGGTACTAGTAACCATGGAGATTTGAGGTTCTGTTAGATCCTAAATCTCTAGACCTAAATTAAATAGGTTGAATCAATTTTCGGCAAAGGTGCCAATGTAAGTTGAAAGCATTTGGAAGACATTGATAAAATGGTTCGAAAACAGGTTGAAGATTGTTTGAAAACTGTTTAAAAATAGAGCAGGGTATGATAACAGATGGCTGGGGCTGGGCTTTAGGTAAAGTGGAAAATGTAGGTTGCTGACATACCTCCTGATGCACAATGGATTGTTGTTTCAAGCTTAGTGTCTATCAAATTGGATCGCATAAATGACTTTTTTTGGTGATTCCAAATAGAATTCGTGATCTTTTTCTCTCAAGATTTACTTAAAACTGTTATGGATCATGATATGCTCCTTACCAAGTTTTTACTCAAGACAAAAAGAAGTCTTTAATATTGAATTTTTAACCTAGAAAAGGACCAACCAGTTTGTCTTATTTGGATAAAGCTCATCATTGGAATCAAATAAAGAGGTGTCATTATATGAGGAAATGAAAATTCAATGACAAAAATAAGAACCAAATCAAATTCTAACAATTGTTTCTCCATGATATGTCAATATTGTCAGTAGAAAAACTGCACCACTAAGAATTACTATAACATACCCAAGGTGTTTGCGGCATGGCATGGGCAGCCCATGATAGCCGCAATCCTTCATTGTGCTTGGATATCAAGGCCCTGTATCATATGATATTTGACACTGCATGCCTGCACTCTAAAGCTAATGGACAAGACTCAAACAAGGTAATAGTAGCTAACAATTCAGTCATGCTAGTTACTATTTCAAGTACAACTCACAATTCATCGATGTAATGTTTTCCATGTGCCAAAAGTTGTAAAAAATTTACTCTATTTAGCTCAATTTACTATTGATGATTAGTGTTGTTTTGAGTGCTACCCTACTAAATCTGGTTAAGCATATATACACTGTGAGGGGTGCTTCATCAAGGATAAACTAAAAACAGGGTCTATAAATGGGCTTCAAACCTACATGGATGGTTTGGTTTCACTTTTTCCAATTTCTGATGTGTTTCAATTATCAAAGCATTAGCTATCAAATTGGGCATCCAAGTCAATTCTTTTTGCATAAATATAAGTTATTGATTGTACTCTGCTTTCATTTCTTTTTGCTTCAATTATGTTGTTTATAAGATGCTTTCTCATTCTTCCTCTAAGATTTGCATGTTGAATCCTTTGGAACTTATTTATGCTGTTTTTTGGGGACCAGCCCCACATGCTTTTAAAGGAGTTATTATTCCCGTCAAGGTTCTCATGATTTTTTTCAATTGGAGCTTAAAGTAACATGTAGGCCCAAATTTTAAAAAGTATTATGGAAAGCCGTCTTTCTTCTCGAATTAAATTTTTTAACTCTGATTAGTGTGTTGAGTTCATGTCAAAGTCCTCAAACTTCCTAATCCAAAATGAGATTTAGTTGTGGCTTTCTTTCCCTTGCATGCTACGATGGAATGACATTGTAGAGTGCAAACATTGTCATGTTCTTTAGAATATAATGACTCATGTATTTTGGACTTCCTACCAGTTTTTGGGTAGAGCTAAACAACTGCACTGCTCTATCCATATTCCCAGCTCACCACCGACATCACTTCTAACTTTCTTCATGCATGAGCCCATGAGTAATGAGCTTGGGGAGGGGCACCTTAACCAATCTCATAGTTTTGGATCAGCTAGGTTGTCACCTAGGCTGAATTAGTTGCCTCATGATGATAGTCATATTACAGATAAATTGAGGATCCAAATTCAGGTTCAGATAGTCATCATTCCGAAGATCAAAATTCAAGTTCAAATTAGTAGCCAAACTGTAGACAAAAGTTATTCCTCTTCAAGAATTCAGATATTCCTATAGGATAGAGTCAATCCATGATTAGAACCTATCATATGGCAACGCATTCCATGGATGAAACTAGAATTCCTAAAACTTTTTAACCTCTATTAATGAAGAAATTGAGCTTATAGAAACTATGAAAAACGGTAGAAGTGATCCTAAATGGGTCAGAGAGATGGAAGAAAAAAATGTTTGTCCTCAACAATAACAAATTGTGTGTCTTAGCTTCTCTTACAAAGTTAATAAACATAGTGAGGTGCAAATGGATTTATAAAATAAGGAGAAGCTATAATGGGGATATAGCTAGATATAAAGTCAGATATGTCACAAAGGGGTAGAGTCAACAGGAAAGCATTCACTACATTGAGACATTCAGTCTTGTGATTATGGCAGTCACAATTTGTATAGTTCTTGCTACTGATATATCAAGAATAGAAACTTCAACTAATGGATGTAAATAATGTTTTTCTTTATGAGATTCTCAAGGACACTGTATACATGTTTCAACTACCAGGATTTAAAGAGAAAAACATTTTCTATGTTTGTCTCCTGTATGAAGCCCTTTAAGGCTTAAAATATGCTTCCAAGGCATGGTTTGATAGATTGCAATACTATCTTCAATGCTAGGGATATCAAAAGTCTCAATCAGTCTCATCTCTATTTATTAGAAAGAGTAATGAGAGCATGATCTATGTACTAATTTTTGTTGATGAGCAGATTTGAGTTTCAATAAAATTAGCCTTCTTAAATAACTTCTTGGTATAGAAACAATCAAAGAAAAAGAAAATCAATTTCTTGTGCAAAGGCTGTATATTACAGATCTTGCAAAACATATAAATATGTCTGAATTCAAACCAATCAATAGTTCTGCAGTGTCTAATGTCACTTCATCCAAGTACAATGGTGAATTACTTGAAGAAAGGACTTCACACATAAGAATTATTGGTGCCTTTACTATGTCGCCCTCATTAGACCAAATATCATATACACTATAAACCATGCCAGTTTACACAAAACTTCAACCAAGAGCACTGGAGCTACGTGAAACACATCTTTTGGAATCTAAAGAAATCCATTTAATATGTCTTACTATTCTCTCAAAGTAATAATCATGCTCCAACTATTTAATCTCATGCAGACTAAGCAGGATGCCTTGATGACAGGTCTACCAGTGGATACGTAGCTTATCTAGGCAACCATGTCATATAATGGTCTTCATCTAAACAACATACCATTGCAAAGTCACTGAACTTGAAAATCAAGTGTTAGCTAGAGCTGCTACTGAAGTCATTTGATTAAAGCCTGTTTTAATGGAACTTGATTTCAATAATGATTTAAGACCATTCTTAAATGTGATAATTTTGAAAAAAAACTACTTGTCCATGAATCAAGTATTTTATGCCAGAACAAACCACGTGGACTTGAATTACCACTTTATCATAGAATGAGTTGCTAGTCAGTTAAAAGTTGGAGGTGACATATGTTGATACTTATCATCATATTGAAAACATATTATGGTTCTTCTTATCTGGAATTCTCTTAGTTCAAATCCAAAGTCGATCTCAATGAGATTAGTTTTGAGGGGCAGCCTTAGTAATGATGTGCAATTACTCCATCATTATGATCAAGAGAAGAAATATATAAATGAGGAATATGATCTTACCTTCATAAGCAACATGCCAACAAGATATTTTGGCTATTCTTGTAATGAAAAAAAATGCAATTTATCTGATCTATATCCACAAATTATGCACATTGGTGTAACATCCAATTTGAATAAAGGAAACCCTCACCATTAGATGATAGTCAACAATGTGAAAGGAAGAGAGGACATAGGCATATCTGTGCTACCACTACAGCTTGTGTGTGTTTGTTCTCTCTCTATCGTTCTTCTCCTTGTTCTACAAGTGGCAGGATTTGCATTGAGTTAGGAGGACAAGTTTGCACTAAGGGTGTTTGGACTGAGGTCGAGTGCATCAAGAGTGCTTGGGCTTCAGAAGGACATGCGTGGAACTGGTTGAAGATGTAGTCCGGACATGGACTAAATAGGTTCTAGCCTAAGCATTCATTATATAGACCCATGAGGTTACAACGGTTAGGTAGTAGACAAGAAGAAATATGAAACGGTGACAAGATTATTCCCTATCCTTTTATGTTACTAACTGATGAAATGTGGAACTCACGGTCTTCAACAAAGTGCCCTTCATCAAAGAAAGCATGGTGGGAGAGGTAAAGTGACCGACCATAAGTAGATGTTCATAACAAAGGTAGTTTTTGTGCTTAACCACAAAAAAAGTCGAAGAGATTTGTGGTATAGTAGTTGCTGAAATATCCCTTTATATGGTTACTGGCATCCAAGACTCTATATAAAAGCCCCATTGATGGTATAAATGGAAATTTAGAAAGCATCCACCCAAAGTTTTGACTCTTGTAAGCATTGTCCGAATGGTAAGCTCTGTTTCAACAACATGACAGGTTTCTGCACTATTAGTATACTTTGCTCCATAATTTGGAGACAAGAAAACCAATGAAAAATCCCACTTTGTTGTCAGGAAGGACTTAAATAGTGTGTGGTTGTAAGTTCTCCTCCATTATTTGTTTGGAGAATTAATCTTTGCATGCAATTGACATTCAGTAATAGAGTTAAAGGAGAAAAAATGTTTACATGGAATTGGTAAGAGAAGCCAGAGAAACTATTTATATTATGCATATCTATCATGAGACGAGGCTAGTGAGGGTCCCCACATGTCACCATGCACAATTTCAAGAGGTGATGAGGTTTGGTGAACTACTCACTGAAAAGGAACTTTATGTGCTTAATTTTCCAACTAGACGATGATCACAAAATGTCTGCACATTGATCCCGGGATTGATTCTACCATGTGACTGAAGAAAATTTATTATTTTACAAGTTGCATGTCTAAGTCTCTTATGCCAATTTTCATTTGATTTGCTTGATTTCTTACTATCAGTCATGAGTGCTTCTGGACATTAGTTTGGTAAAGACCTCCTCGAGTTCTTGGTCCTTTCAATTTGATTTTCCTTGTCTATAGGCCCTTTACATGAAAACAATGAGTGAATTGAAAGCTGCAATTGTTATCTTTACTAAACTATCCAACCGTGCAAAGGTTCTTCATAATATTGGAAACATGAAAAGCATGATTCAAACTAAATTTGTGATTGATTGTTGCCAAAGTGATGTGATCACTAACATGAGGAACTAGAGAAAGGAACCACTACAACATCATCTCCTCAATTGTCCCTTTGATTGTTATTCATTTGAGGGTCATCCATTGTCATGTGAGTTGCCAGCGCGTTTGCATACCAGCTCCCTTCTTGTAGTTATTCAAGCATCATTGAAGAAAAGGCTATGGAAATGTCCCAATAATCCTTCGTTGTATGCCCTCTCAGGCCCCAATATTGGCACACTGTTGGTGCTTGTTGGATCCATGAGTCCAAATAGTCCTTTTAGAACCTTGATACTTGATCGATCTGAAACACTTCCATGTGAACCACTGTAGGGACCTCGATCTCTTCCCCCTGCCTGATGGGAGAATTTCCAATTGTGGTAGACGATTTTGATTGCATTTGCAGCAGTCCCTTATCTTGATTTAAGAGACGATTATACAATTCAGAGAACATCATAATCATGTTTGTAGCTTATGTGGTCGTAGAAGCGAGCAAAATACATATTCATTTGGCAACCCAATGAGGCCTATTTGGATCAGTTGTTCATCAGTGACAACATAATCGGTTGCAGCAAGAGTATTAGCTGGGAATTCTATTCAGTGTAGATATGTTACCATATCATTTGATTTCTTAATAAAGCGCAGCTCTTTCTTCAATAACATGATATGCATGGGCAAATGAGACCCATAGGCTTTCTCCTTATTGCTCCATGCTTCACGAGATGTTTATGCTCGCATGATTTGTCCTAGCACGAATCCAGCTCAACGCAAGCTGGTTTGATCACCTCCAACAATAATAGTCTGGGGTGAGTTTATGAGTACTATCTTTTTCTGTAACAAGTTGTGCTAGAGCTGAGCAGGATCTTTCCATGACTTTTACAAGGTCTTGGCTCAATATCACTTGTGTGATCTGGCTCCTTAGTTTTCCTGGTTAAGTTCCACCATGGCAAGGCTTGCAATGGCATTCCACACATGACAACCAGACTTGCGGCTGTGATGGACAGCATAATTTGCTCAAAGTGGAGAAAGAGAGTAGAACATGAATGGGTTCTGGTGAGAGAGGAAGCTGCCTTTTATTCCATAAAAGAGTTACCACTTATCAAATGTTGTTTCATTTATATCTTCGTTTACGAAACTATATATATATATATATATATATATATATATATATATATATATATATATATATATATATATATATGATGCAATACAACAGTTATCTTGAACAGTTAGAACAATGTAAGGCAAACTGTATTGAGATACTAGACACAAAAAATGCGCATTTTGGCATTTCCACATCTTACATTTCTTGTCTCTACTTATCTCGCTCGCTGTAGGTCTACGGTATGTGTCTACAACAAAAAAAAAAAAAAGGTCAAACCTCTCTAGGGCAATTTTATTTTGGTTAGATTTAAACCATGATACGCCAAATTTTTAGGCCCCTTTTGGATGGTATGTTAAAAACCTGTTTTAACATAAACTAGGTTTTACCTTCAAATCAGCATTTTGGTGAAAGTGGAGTTTGAAGAAAAACCCGAATGATCAGTTAATATAAAGTTAAATGTGTGGCACGTTTGCATGAACTAGGCTGATCAACGATCAAGCAAACGGGTCAAACGGACAGATACCATATGGTTAGCATGTCAAAACCAAGTTACGTAGCTTAGTTAGCATGATGACCTCTTGAGAGGCATATCATGTAGAAGTTGAAACTCCAGGTGAAACTCGTTGGCAACGAAAAGATTTGAGGAAACATTATAAAAAAAAATGTTCTAGATTGTACTTTTACATAAAACATAAATTTAAAGCCTTAAAGCTGCCTGAGATATTGTAAACCAATGCCGTTGGTGGTTTGGAATTATGGTTCAAGAATGAAAATTCCAAAATCGTAATTCCTTTTCAGACTGGAATAGAATCATATTTCCACGTTTTAGTTTCCTAATTCCAAAAAAAAAAGGAAGAAAAACTCTGTTTGTTTAACAACTCCAAATTTCTTAAAAAATGGGCATTTTGATTCTAAAATTTCATAATTCTAGGTGTATCAAATGCCCCCTAGAGAATACCAATTTTTATGCAAGCATTTTGTGGTTTACAACTTATTTGCTACTAAAAATTAAACATGTAAGTAGAACATATACATCTAATTGGACGACTTGCAACAAAAGACATTCTTTGTCAAAAGGATTGCCCTTTATTCTTAAGTGGGTATAGGTGATTATAGGAACTGTATCAATACTATATATGTCAGTGTGCGTATGTGTGAGTGTGCGATGTATTAAAGCATACTGAACAATGCGTGTAAGTGGTTTCAACACAGTAGATCTGCATGTCTTATAGATTTTATAGTACTTAGCAGCGAACTAATGTATAGAAACACAATTAGGTACTTTTAGGGGTCATTTGACAATTTTAACAAACTGTTATTGTTTTATGTACTTACTTCAAAAACTGAGGCAGATTCGTAGAACAAACAAATAAAGTGTTTCATGAAGCTGCTCCATTTTTTGGGCAGATTCATGAGACAATAACAATTTATTATTGTTGCCAAAACAGACCTTGAACATCTTTAAAGGGGTAAGTGATCAATCAAACTTCTCAAAAAGACCTTGCCATTTTTTTTTCACTGGAAGAGTACTATCAATTCGCCTTAGTTAGTTCAATAATAGACTAGGTACTGTGTGCGTGTAAAATTCATCCATATGTACGTGATGAACTGTAGGGCTGGTTTAACAGAGATTGGCTTTTGAATAGCCAAAAACTATGCATATTTTAGTGATAAGTACAGAGACATCAATTTTTTAGGCTAATGACGTATTCTTTGTTCAAAATGAAATGTAGTTTTTATGTTTCTTTAGTGTTTACATGGGGGAAACCTCCTTTGGCATAAAACTTCTAAGGCCACACCCCTATGTCTCTAAGGTTTATGCTTGTATTGGGGCTTGGGTGGTTCTATAGTACATCCTTTAATTCAAGGGTTGTGTTTGCCATTATTTATCGTCGAAAGGAGTAATACACTAGATGATGATATTGACCATCATATTTGAACCACAGACCTCTTAAGTGTGAACCACCTTGCAGCATGATTGCACTATGTTCCATGAGACAAAAAATATATATGTGGTTGATTTATAAGTCTTTTTATCATACTGAGCGCATCTAGCTGCACTATTAGATCACATCTGTGTGTGTGTGTGTGTGCATGTTGGATCAGGCACCTAATTCTATCAACAGGAGTTAACGTTGGACTGTATTATCTAAAGTTCTTTCTTGCAATATACATGGACGAACAATGAGAATTCTTAACTGTTCGAGTCAATAGAAAGAAGCAAAGGATTCCATAAACAATAGTGTCCTGGACTTTAGACCGACAACTATGTGCTCAGAACTTGCCTGGATCCTGACTGGTTCACATACATGGTGGGCGCTGTGGGTCAGATCCTTTTTCTTGATAACCACTTGCGGTCAGTCACTCATGTCTCTATTCATTTTCTCGCTTTCATTAATTGTCTCTCGATTAAATATCGCAAACACTATGAGCATTGTTTTCATCAATCAAATCATAGACATGAATGGAAATTAAATGACATATTTCTTACATAGAACCTAAAATATTATTATAAAAACCAAAAGTATAACTAAATTTTATAAAGTTCATAACTTAGTGGTCTTGGCTTCTTTGGCTCATAATATAATCTAATATCGATCTTCACGATACTGTTTCTTTGTTTATATACACTTCCACGAAGTTTCCTTGTATATATAGTGGTCAGATTCATGAAATTTTCTTATAGAGATAACAAAATCCATATCTTAAACTTTTGCACCACACTGTTAGATGCCTCCTATTAGAAGGTTCAACAAGACTCTCTCTCTATCTCTCTTTACACACACACACACACACACACACACACACACACACATATATATATATATATATATTGAATGATGATTTTGACTATCTAGAGTCACCTAGCCATCTAACCATGGTCGTCTATGTAAAGCAATGGATAGTTGACAGAAAAAAAAAGGAGAAAAAAACGTGAACTAATATTAGATAATGAACATGTCTGTCATCTTTTTCTCTTAACCATTTGTCACATTGAATCGAACAACCCTTATTAGATGGTAGTCATCATTCAACTTTCTTATATATGTATATACATACATATAAATATATATAACTAAAATTAATCTTGACAACCTTGTTCCCTTCTCTTTCAATTTAGAGAAGTCAATAAGGTTGTCAGTTATCATATTTAATTCTTTGGATACATATGATTATTGGAGAGGGAGAGAGATGTTATGAACACGGCATGAAGCAGGGGATGGAAGAGGCAGGAAGGGTACAAATACCAAGAATACCCAATGGCGGAAAGGAGTTGGCATGGATATAAAGTAAGTGAAGAACAAGGCTGGGTTTAGAAAAGATACGCATGACATGGACAACAGCCATGTTTTTTTGTTTTCTAATGTGCGCGTACTTATATCAGAGGCATAAAGCTTCTGTTTTCTTGTGACCTTGAAATTGGTGGACAACCCAACCGAAGCATTTTAAACATATATTGATCATATTGCCTTATGTGGGAGTCCACGGGCGCCCTTGCTCTCGCCCAACAACTCTGAGTTGTCTTTGTGTGGACATGGTGACAAACAGGTAGCAGTCTCCCAAACGTTGCGTTACTATTTAGGTTGCATTTGGTTCCCGGTAGAGATCAGATAGCCACCCATCTGATACATGAGCCTGGCCTTCTGGTTGTCAACTGTCTTTGCATGCATTGGTGAGTGCCCTCCATAATCCATTTAGAGTTGTGAACTTTTAATAAAATTGTCAATTGGTTTTAAGGGATGTTGTGTAGTTGGTTGGTTTGGTGGTTGTGATGATCCCATGTCATCAATTCAATCGGCTTCGATCAGGGGTAGAGCCCCAAATTTTTGTTTGTGGAACACCAAATATATAACAAATTTTCAATTAGCCTTGGGGCAGTGACTCAAGTCTGGTGGGGGTAATCCATATAATTTGACTCAAATCTATCCGGATCCAACGATTGAAAACAAAGTTTTAGAGTGGCTCCATGGGGCATATGTCTCACACAGCCCATACCTCCTACGCCCCTGGTTCCAACGAATGTTATTCTCTTGGGCAATATGAGATAGAGTATGATGCTTAGTGCATACTGAAGTGGGTTATATATGCCACCACTATATGCACAATTTTTTCATGCAGAGGGGTATGCGATGACCAAAATGTCTCCATTAAAATAAAAAAAAATCATGAGGGTAAATAAGGATTGTAAATGAAGAAAAAGTTTAAAATGTCCTCTACTTTATAAAGAAAAAAAACAAAAAATGCCCTCATCTCCATTTTGGTGCATATTTGTTGCATGCACAGTAGTGTGCACGCAACTCAAACTCAGTGGATAGTGCATGGGCTCCAATATTTCTGCCCTTGATGCAGCCCTAGATCTGGAGGCAACTTCATCTCTTTTTGGGCAGCCATCATTCACCGAATACAATTGTCGATTAGCCCAATCTCAATTTCCTTCAACTGAAACGGAGACTACATATCTATATGATCCAATATATTGCATGCCTAAGGTCTGATTTGTATAGGTTAAAAGTGAAAGTTGGAAGGACTGCACCTTCTTATGCATGAAGTAACATAAAACACCCATCTAAATAGATCTGTTTTCTCTTCTTCATGGTTCGTAGTTATTATGTGTTCTGTTTTGTCACCTTCTGGTTTTCAATCTTTTCATTGGAGGAAAGAGATCTAGGGAAATTGTGTATAGTCACTCACGCTCGGTTAGACTTCTGCCAAGCATCCCCCATTTTGTCTACCTATTTAGGGGTTGTTCTTATTATGAAAACTGTATGAGTGTCCCTGCTGCCAAATGACTCCTTAACAGTAGTGGAGCCGCGTTGCGGACTGTGTAAGCAATTTCCCGTACCAGTAATTGATACTTTTTTTTTATATACCTTAAAGTTGAAAGTTAAACTAATACTACCCCCCAGTCAGAAATTTGGCTTTGCCACTACCCCTTTAGGGTTCTATTTTTCTTCAGCTTGATCTCTAGCTGAAAATCATTTTGGTGATTTTTGGACTCAGCTTAGTTTGAAGGTGTGAAGCATAGACTCTCCATCCAACATGCACCAAACTCCACAAGTTAGTGATGTACTCAACATTATGGTGATTGATTATAACCTTGCTTAGCTTATCTTGCAATCAAGTTGAGGAGTTAGCATGTTCTAAGTTTAAAATATATAGTTTTCCAGTACCTAACAAAAATTCTTGTATAATAATGTAATTGCGCTGCATTAACTTCCGGCAGCCACTGCTTGTGAAATCAAATAGGTTTTTTGCGTTTGGAAACTGTCGAGGGAGCCCCTCGTTCTATTCATGAGATATCAAATAGGTAATTAATCCACTTTCTATGTCATAATTAATAGACACCAAGATTGGAACATTTTGCCAGGGGACTTATGGTGGCTGGTGAGATTAGCTAGTGATGTAACAAGTTATTGCATCATTTACTGGGGATTGCATGCACCTTTTTGTGTTTTCTGCACCCTTCTCCACAATCCAAGCAATTTTAAGTAATTGCGTTTGAATATTCTTGTGTTGAAGAATTCCAATCACAATTTGACCAATAAGAGAGACATCTTAACGTATTCCTTAGGTAACCACAATAAGCGGAGAACATGCTGTAAGAAGGGAAGTATTGAAGCGAAGTGTCGGTTGCTGTGCACCATTGCCCCACATCAGTATTGTTGCGACGATGCCGGACATAGTTGCTGTCACATCATAGTTCCCACATCAGACCCCGGTCGGTGACTCACGTGCCCTTCAGCCAAAAAGTCTTGGCTCCACCAGTACAGAAGGGGTTGAGGTCACAAGTGGGCGGGCTAGCGTGAAATTATTCATGTCATGAGGAATCAATTTTTTGAAAGATCATAGTAATTTTGCTTTGCTGGGCCATCCTACATCCTTTGATGGGATATTCATATGATCCATCTATTGTACAAGGTTGACTGGAAAATAAAAGAATGTCATCATACTTTAAACATGTTTAAGGGTAATTAAAATGGGTGATTAACAATGGATTGGCATGATCATTTCTGAATATTGAAGCGATTCAAAGATGAACCTCCTTGGCTGGATGGTTATTTGTTTGTTTGGCGTCGATAAAAAACATCACAAAAGATGCATTTGCAACGATCAATTGCTTGACCATGGTTTTCAATTATGGAATCCAACTTTTATGGCAATTTTTAACAACAGAAAATAACCATCCGAGGACAGAAATAGCTGCCTAATTTCAAAACACACACACACACACTCATATATATATATATATATATTCCCACTAGCATTGCTTTGTTTGATGCTTCTAGTATGTTTGCTATCTGGGAAGATGCCTAACCCAACAAATAACAAACATTATCTAAGTCTACAGATGACCTTACTCAATTATATGTGTAAACTAGTCATGATTCATTATTTTTTTTCTGACAATGAAATAAGAACATTTTATTTAGGATTTACCATCACAGAGGCTGATTCTGTTGAATTTCAATGAACCTGCAACTGTGGGACACGTGACACAGAATTGGCTCTAGGGATGAAATACCCCTCTTGTTGAGCGGCATGATGAAATACTCCTCTTGCTCACCAGGCACAAGGGAAGATCTCTATAGAGTGTACTTATTTTTTGAATTGGTTCAGTCTTAACACAAAAAATATGGTCGATTGAATGCTCGTTGGGTCTGGCTCATGGCAAACATTGACCACAGAAACACAGGATTTATGAGTCATTTGACTCAAATCATGAAAATGTTTAATTGATAACATATTTTTTCTGGTCTTATTAGAAAAGAAAATGATGGCTATTAATTACCAGACCCTTCAAGATTTTGTCATCTTGCTAGCCCTAGTCCAGCTTCATCCACATTTTCTTGTCATTTTGTGCCTTCCCAGTGTGCAAATCAAAATAAGTTCTTAATTAAATGTTAAAATTAATCATCATTAAAAATAATTTCTATTTGAACTACAACTTGAAATCACCCTATGCATCTACAATTTCTTGCCTTCTGCACCAAATTTCCTCCTCCTCCCCATGACACTCAGTCAATTCTTCACATGGAACAACCACCCAGATAATAGCAGCTTTATTTCCCTACTCAATTTTTGCCAGCACCCTAGACAACTGCTCTTGAGGCTCTTAATTCTGTTGAACAAATTTGGCCACCTGGTCATTGTTCAATCTCATAAGACAATACTTGAAAGTGTAGGAAACTTAATTTGAAGAAAGAAACAATATTGTAAAAGCGGTATCGTATCACTTATCGATCGGGCTAACCTATACATGTTTGGTAACATATTGTAAATTTATTTTTGTAATGCATTCGCAATTAAAAAATAAAAAATAATGATAAATTCCAATAAAACCAAGAAAAATGTTTCTTATATAAAACAACTCATCACAATATTACACACATAATAAAAATTCACAAATCTTCATCTACAGACATAATAATGATAAGATATGATAAACATGATAAAATTTGCGGTCTTAAAGACTTTTACAATAAACTTTTTACTGTTTTTACATCATATTATCAAACATTTATAATATGCAACCTATCTATTCATCTTATTCATCTTCATTATAATATTCAAACTCATTTTGCTTCATTGTCTTCATCCCCTTCAAGTGGAATGTCCCCACCAGCATATGCAGGCTCACCTTCTTTAATGTTCAAAAGGAGTAGGCCACAATGAGGCCTCCATCCTTTCACATCAAATTCCTCAGATGATCATTGCTGCTCAGAGCATCATTGTCAAAATTTAAAAGAAATTGCAAATTCCAAAGAATGGCTACTAATGGTGCTAGAGTCACTCTCAAAAAGCATGTTCGTTTCTTCCAGCAGCCACAATTCACTTCAAGACTTCGAAGATAGTCAAACAAATTGAAATATTCATCTTCAAAATATTTTTATCGCATGACGAGTGACAAATACAAGTGCCATGTGGTGAAACATGAAGAGGTAATCTGTAACTCAAGGTGGTCTCCAGTGGCAGAGTTACATTGTAGCTGGTGTGGACAACACACCAGCCTACAAATTTTGCCTTATTTACATATGTAAACATAATTGACTTTTATTTTTTCTTTTACATATGAGTGACCCTTCAAGTTTAAAACTAAACGGAGTGCCCCTCAATCAGAAATTTCTAGCTCTGCTACTGGTGGTCTCACTATGTATTAGTTCCATTCACATGAAGAACTGGACATCACTTGTTAAATGATAGCATGACTTTTTCAATTTGTGATCAAAATTGGAAATCATTAATGAGATGCAAGTATGAATGGCAAGAAATAATTTATGAAAATCATTATTATATCTTATCAAGTTATCTAAGGATCCCTATTACTATGAAGCAAGAAATAAATGGATTTCTTGGATTAAGGCCTTCACACACGTTAATGGTTGCATAGATAAACCCTGAGGTCATAAACATATTTAGTTTGCTTGGCCTTTTACATTTGTAAGTCCTCTATTGCTACAGTTTATCTTTCATTGTTGATTTTAAGGTGATAAATTATTTAAAATTTACATAAGGAAAACAAACATAGATATATATATATATGTTTTTAAAGATTGACATGCGACCCTTGGAATCCAGCCGTATAACTGAATCAAAAATATTTTACCGGCCTAATAAGTTCTAGAGTCTTTGGGGTATTATTGTAAACCAACTTAAATTATTTCTTTCTTTTCCTTTATGTAGTCTAAACAAACATAGCTTGAACAATTCTTTTTCTTTCTATTCAAATAAGCTTTTATAACAATTTGTTTCATTCTATTTTCTTTCCTCTCCTTTTCTTCCCAAATCCTTTCTTTCCCTTTCCATTCTTTTCCTTTTATCCTACTTTCTCTCCATCCAAACAAGTGCTATAATAGGTCAACGAAAAATTTATCTAACAATTGGGATTGTGTTGCCTAAAGCCTCTCCAAGAGCCAGCACGTTTGAAATGACCTTATATAAGAAGTTACATGGGGAGATAGGTTGCTACTGGTGTACACTTGTAGCTACTTCTATCTTGAGAATCAGAACAATCACAGTGTTGTTAAACTTCTTCACCATTCATCTTATTCCCAAGAAAACTTCAACCATCTTGATTATGAAATGACTAGTTACTCCTCAGTACTGTTGAAAAAGGGACCTGAAGGATCCACTGCGTCCTGAACCCCTCTCCGCTTTCAAACTAAAGTTGCATACTTCAGTTCTTTTGCTAAAACAGATCTTATGATTTGTCGGACTCATCTCTCTTTTCCACTTGCCAGCACAGACTACTATTTAAAATAAGAACAAAACATGTAATTCCCATCTCTCTCTCTCTCTCTCTCTATCTCTCTTCATGCAAGAGAAGTCAAAGGCCATGGAGCTGTTACTTTGTTTCTTTCTTCCACCACACTTTCACTTTCAGTGGTAGACAAATAAAAAAAGAGAGGAACGACCCTGTTGAATAGAATCCATTAATTTACATGATATGACATCGTTGATATTAAAGTTCCTGTCTTGGTGGGAAAGACGCAGACTTAGAGGTGGAATAGAAAGGCTTAAATCAAAATACTTATGTGAAGTTGGTAGATTGTGCTTCCCATGGCAATATGGTGGCTATCGAAGACAGGAATTATGAATACCATGGCAACAAGAAAAGTCCAAGTCTGTAACGACAGAAGCAATTGACAGCCTCATTTATATGATTCACCATGTGCTAAATATGACTCTTCAAGCAGAAGAACAAGTTTCTGCAACTCTTCATCCTTTTTTATGAAGGAAGTCTCACGTATATCACCGACTTCAACACAAAGCAGCATCACCACAAATTCATATAAAAAACACATATGCTAATGAAACCACATCTGAAAGAAGCCCTGCCTTGATCGACAAGCTTCCCTTCCCTATTTTAAAGCTATTCACAGTACCTACACCATGGTCCTCATGAATCTTCATGGTTGCCGATCGTCACTAGCTAATGCCAGAAGGAATTCCATCTTTCTGTTTGCTCTCTCTCCCCCCTCTCTCTCTCCCCCTCTCTTTAGACGTGCATAAGAACCCAAAATGCGTGGAGCTGTCACTTTATTTTTTTCTTCCACCACACTTCACTATTAGTGGTGGAGAAATCAAAAAAGAGGGGAACCACCCTGTTGAATAGAAACAAATAATTTACATTGATAAGACTTTTCACAACATTTTTTGTTATAAAAGAGATAGCACTGCCATTGAAAATTATATATATATATATATATATATATCTATTACGTGTGTGTATATAGATATATATATCAAGTTAGATCGGACAACCGTGATTAGATGGCTGAATAGCTCTAAAAAGTTAGTTCACCATTCAATATATATATATATATATACATATATAGACACACACACACACACTACTTCGATCACAAACAAAAACCAACAGACCCCTTATATTTGTGTTATGAAGTGTTATGAACAAAATATGAATCTCCTAATGCCTTTAATCTAAACAATGTTGAAGTTCAAATTACTTTTATAAGAAAAAGTATTTTTTCTACTATTAAAATTTTGATGTTATAAGTGCCATTCCTTTTTTAATTATTATGGTATATTAAGAAAATAAAAAATAACTAACTTAATGTATTTTTACCAACAAATATATTTTAAGATAGTGCTAAATTATAAAGAAAAGGAATTTTAATAGGCCCACCTTCTGTCCCTTACCTAAGTGGTATGTTATTTATATATACATATATATGCACATGCACACACACGAGAGAGAGAGAGAGAGAGAGAGAGTTTGTATTAAATGAAACTAAAAACATCCAAAGAGTAATGGATGCCACAGTACAACTTAAAAAAAAAGGACGAAACAAAAGAAAATAGAAGCAGCAGAGAAGAAGAGAGGAACCAATCCGACAGCGAGAAATCCGTCAGGATAGCTAAAAGCTCCATTCTTAGGGTTTGCAATAAGTGGTGGAAAATGAAACGAGCTTTAGGAAAGAAGACTTAATTGGGAATGATCCAAATTTTCCACCAGAAAATACAAAACCATGTACGCCAACTTCAAATACAGATGGCACATGGATCTACAATTTAGGTTTAAAGGAATTAGACATTTTCGTCTTGTTGACAAATCTAGCACAGCTCTATGTTACAGAAATTTCCTAATAGCCATCGGTTGGCAAACTAACCAAAATATCTTGATTGCCATGTTATTTTCTCCAGAAACCCCAAAGGAGGATTTGGTGATGGATACGAAAGAGATACATGGGCTCTACTACATCAACTAAATCGAAGACAAACAAGGCCACCACCAACAACAATCAAATTCTCTCGGGACAACTAAATTGAAGACAAACAAGGCCAGGAGAAAGACAAATAATGTATTGCCGTTTCTTTGCTGTTCTTTATTTGTACTTTGGTGTTTTCTTGTCATCTATTTTACATTTTTCTTTCTTTTTACATGTGAAAATTGGTTTGAATCAACCTATTTGAATTGTACCAGTTCGTTCTGGGCCCGATATTTCATGATTTTATCATCCAGATAGCACTAGCTTTGATAGTCATACATGAAAAGACCTCAATACTTGGTTCGTTTCTTGTGAAGTTACATCATGTTTTGCATGTCTCCATTTATTTTGTAGCTCTAAAACAATTAATGACGTTGACTTTTCTCTATATGCCACAGCTTTCTTAAACTCCAAATCTGTCAAACCTAAGAGGTCGCTGCTCTTCGCAATCAAGCTGTAGCTGGATGTCCCCAGCATGGGTTTTCTATGAGTTCTCAAATGTAACAACCTAGCAACGTCTTCTAGGTGATTGTCACCTTGAATCCATCAAAAGATGCACTTGCAACAATCAGTTGCTTGACCATGGTTTTAAATAATGGAATACAACTTTTACAGCACTTTTTAATGACACAAAATAACCATTCGAGCACAAAAATGGCTGCCTGATTTCAATATACGCACACAGGTATATATATATATATATGTATATATGCCACACACCTTAATTAGGTCGTCATGGCACACACCATAATTAGGTCAATGATGCATCACTCAGATGCTTTGAGGCGTTCTTCTAGGTGATGCATAGAGACCTCATGCAGGTGTGCACCTCTAACAACACTCGTTTAGGCTACTTGTCAAAGAAAGAAAAATCTGACAGAAGAATATTCCATGCATGACTCTTTCGCAGTCCACATCTTCCGTTAATCTTTCCACCTTAGGAGCTGTTTCAGAATAAAAAAACAAATCAGGCCAAATCAGAGAGAGCGAGAGAGAGTGAGAGAGAGGGAAAGAGGGTGATGACAATTGCTCATGATGAGAGCAATGAGTGGAGAGCGTTCAGCTGAGTTCGGGTGGTAAGTCTTGGTGAATGAGGTCTATCGAGAAGCCTGGAGTTTTGGTTAACATTGACAATGTTAGTGAAGATGTTGGTAGGAAAGTTTGATAGTGCAACTGGGAGAAGTTACTGGAGGAGGATCATGAAGGAGGAGAGGAAGGTGGCTATGGCAACTGTTAATCGTAGATCTACAACGAAAAACTCCTTGTATATATAAAGGAGATCATGAGGTAGGTTGTGACTAAGGGTGTGGATTTAAATACAAATGGTGGGGAAAAGAAGCACATGGTCAAAGGAGAAGGTGTGGTTATCACGTGAAGGAGCAGAGAAAGGGAACAACATGAACCCTAGGTTAGAGTTAGGAAATGTTCGTGAACATCACTTTATCGTGGGTGGTGGAGGCTCTTGCCCATCCTTAGAGACGATGGATCATGAAAAGTCACCTATTGATCAAGGATTCCAGTCAGTTCTATCAGCGCGATGATTTTGGGTGTCGGTGGTAAAGAGAGCTGGTGTTGTGGACCAACATGAGTGGGAGGAGGCATTTGGATTACCAAATCTTGCAGTGTGTGAAATTGAGGGGAAGCAAATGGTCAGACCTGTCAGATGGACTCATATTGCAACTCTATCCGGCGGTAGCTCAAGATTTCGTCTCGATTGGGTGGAAGTTTTTCACAATTTGTAGCAGGTGAAAACAATTTTCACTCCTTTCAAAATGACTCTTTTTTATCAAGGCTTCCTCAAAAGAATATTTAGAGGAAGTTATGCAAGCAAAAAAATGGCCCTTTCGCGATAGGTTTTTGGTCTCTAGCAAGTGGAAATCAGGAATGCCGCTTCGACTTCAAGCTGTCACGAGGACCCCTCTTGGGATTCGTCTACCGAAGTTGCCTCTTTATATGTGGAACTGCAAGGTGTTAGCTGGTGTTGTGAAGGTTCTGGGTATTTTTTTGTAGATGCTGATGGCTTCACTTATGGGTTTGATTTGTATACTTGATGGTGATAAAGTTTTTGAATAAATGGTGGAAGATGAAACAAAAATTTGTTTCTGTACCTTATGTGGTTTTTCATTACATTCCACAGGAGATCGTCTCACTCGTATGAGGGAGGGAAAAGTGAATACTAAACCCTCAAATGGATGGACTCATGTCATTATTGCTAATAGAAGGTGGAATCTAGGCTCTAAGCAATGCAAGCTATCTAATATTAAATGAAATCAATTTGTGCCTCTTGAAAAAGATGTACTTCCTATTGAAGACCTATGATCTATGGGTCACGCGTCTGAAGGAATTATCTCATATGAAATGGTGATGAAATAATCTTCATTGAATGTTAACCTTGGTAAAACTGTTGCTGAGTCCTGCCATGAGACCAAGAAGAAAGCCACGGAAGTTGAGGAGGAATTTTTTCCTGGATTTGGCTGTTTGAACTCCACTAGGACTGTACTAATGGACTGAAAACAAAAAGATAAAAGGTTTTCCTCTCCTATGAGTATTAGTTTGAACAAAAAAGAGCTCTCCATTCAAAGGAAGTTAACAATTTTAAGAAGAAGGGTTGCAGGACAACATTTTTTAAGGCTATATAAAGTTCTGGCCTGAAAGAAAGGAAGTTGGCGCAACATGATCCTGACATTGATATCCAAGGAGCAGAGGATTTCCATAACAAAGAGAATGTTCTCCTGTAGGAAAAGGAGTCTAAGAGGAGTTGCCAATTGCCATCAAATGAAGTTTATAGTTGAAATGTTAGAGGCCTTGCTACTCTAACAACCTAGAAGGATTTTGGCAATTGGGTGATATCTCATCAACTTGGGATCATTTTCATGTTTCGATATCATGTTGAATGCAGACAACTTCAAATCCTTTTGCAATCACTATGAGGAGTTCTTTATTTGAATCTAGTATTGATACGAATCTTAATGGGGCCATAATTGTGTAAAGTTAGAGACAGGCTGATTTTAGATTGACTAGTTGCAAATTTAATAAATTTTGGATGGATTGTTTGTTTATTCATAAAGCTTTCAATCTCAACTTTGATACAATAGGGGTGTATCTTCACCCTCACTTTAGAATTCACAAAGACCAATTGGTTATGTTAAATATCATTATTGCCAATAAACAAATGTTAGTATTATCATTACATATTTTAATTCAACTTATAAGGAGTCAGAAAAATGGGCCTGCCCCTGCTAGACAAGCTTGTTTAGCATTCAATGGATTCATTCAAGATGTTGCACTAAGAGAGATTGTGGACAGAAATTGTTACGAGCCAAAATTTGAACGACCCTGCTGGTCGAGCCATGCCCAGCCACCATGCCCATGCCCCAAAACAGCGGCCAACCAGGGCCAAGCCAGAAGAGCAGCCACCTTTGGACTCCCAAGGCCCTACAGGATGCAAAGGAGGTTGCATCAGCCGATGATGAGGCGCGAACTGAGAGCCACGCAACCAGCCAGGTTAATCCCTGCCCCCTCCGCTGTCCTAGTGGCAGCAGAATGCTCTCTGCTCTTTAGGCCATATCTGGAGATTCTTCCATCAGAATCTCGAGAAAATGGTGCCATTCTCTTTCTGACTTCCCCAGCTTTCCAACAAGCTACTGCATGCAAAGGACGGAACTGGAAGTCAAAATCTGTAGACGTTTCTCCGAGGCCCTGATATTCTGGGAAACAGGCCGGCAGCCGCGGAACAGTTCCAGCTCGCCAGTCCCGACCGCACAGCTCTGCTCAGGTCTAACTCTCTCGTTGGTACCATTACAACCCTGACATCTCAGGCTTTCTAACCAGATATTGAGCACCCAAATCCGAGCTGTGGTTGAGGAGAAATGCGTCTGAGAACCCAGGCCTGACTCTAGGCATCCTCAGGTTGATCGGCCAGCGCCCACAAGAAATGTGTCTCTGATCAGAGGCCAATATCTCGGCGATCCAGGATCAGCTCGTCTTCCCCCGGTTCTAACAAGCTATCATTTTCCCTATTCTGAGCTATATCCAGAGAGATATGACCAGCCAAAGCCACTGCTGTCAGTCGGCCAAAACCAGCGCCGAATCTGCCTGTCACTACTAACGTGAAGGCTTGTCTGGCCAAGTCTAAGGTGGGTAATCCAGGACACTCCCACCTTGGGGACACCGCAGCAGGACACCGTGGGGACACCACCTTCTAGAAGGTTCTGGTATTCTCCCGTAGAGATTGAAAGAGGAAGCCCAAGTGACAAGTAGGGCTGGTGGTCTTCCCAAGAGCAGGTCATTGGCATCTTCAACTCCCACTTAACTACAGCAGCTCGCATGCCAATACTCAGCCATCCATTCAAGAAGGCATTCAAGGCTGAAGGACGTCTTCCCCATGGCAGTCATCATGGAAGAAGGCAACCGAAGGAGATGAAGAGCCTCCCCCGTGTGCATTCCCTAGACTGGCAATCAAGGCCATCTAACCGCCAGCCTTAAATGGCTTTGGGATGGAGCAAGAACCGGCTGGCAGCTCGTTAAGGAGGCAGCACCCTAGTTTCCCTTTTCTGCTATAAAAACCCCTCTTTGCTTTTGTTTTAGGCAGGTTTTGATCAATATGCTTAATCTATATTTTCTGTAAACCAGAAGGGTTCATCGGCGACTTCAAATCGCCGATGGCTCGATCATAGCTTCAATGAAGACTTTCTTTCTCCCTTCAAACTCGGTAATCTGTTAGATATTTCCTGTCGCTGTTGTTTGCTCGACGGTGAAAAGCTTGCAGCATATAGACTGTGATCTCCGGCAGCGTGGACGCCACCGGCTATCCCAGCTCTTCGATTATCCTTACGACATTATGGAACTCCTTATGCAGACCGGGGAGATTTCCTGGCGGTGACACCCCGTCTAGACCGACGCAATCAACCTCTTCCTTAACTGTGGCGTGGCACGCTCTAGTAGAAGAAGAAGGCAACAGCTGTAGTGTGTCCCTCCCTGCGGCGTGGTACGCTTTTGGGGAGCCTAACAGCTTTGCACACCCCGACACTCGGGTAGGATCTCTGTGGTACAGCGATCGTGCCGGCAACGAAGCTCTCGTTGCCTCGACCTTGACCTCATCCTTGCACCCTGCCCTGTCCAGCGGCAGAACTGTCCCCTTCCATAACGCTTCCGCAATCAATCATCTTTCGCTCGCACTCCATCAATTCTTGGCTTCATTCCATTCCGCCAGAAGCCTACTCCGTCACAAGCATTCCCCTGCCATCCACAGGCCGAATCCCAACCACATTCGGCCCCTTCATTCCCTTCGGGCGTCCCCTGTTTCAGGCGAGGCAGAAGCAGCGGTGGCACCAGGCCACCAGAAGTAACCAAACTGGCCCAGCTGAACGTGTTCCTGGCTTAGCGACTGACCCCCAGAACCTCTTCGAACACCTACGGAAGTTGGGACGCAACAGTTGGTATCAGAGCCGGTGTTCACAGCGGTGAAAGAAGAAGTTGCAGACTCGGTGTTACCTTTCCTTCAACCACCGAAGGTTCAAGAAATCAATCTGGTCTGCAAATGATTGAAAACGTGCTGAGCACGTTACCAGAAGATTGCCAATGAAATTCCGATCAAAACGAGCCCTGGAACGCAATTCCGAGCAAAACGAGCCCTGGAACGCTCGCTTTGACCCATAAACGAGCTCGGAATCTCGAATTGAAGTTTCGCTGGAGTTCTGCTCGTTTTTCCAGGCGGAAGACGTTTTTCGGTGAAGCCTAAGCATTTCGGTGGAATATTCCGCCGTGTTCTTCAGTCCCCGGTGGAGAATCGCGGTACTGTGTCATCAACAGCGAGACACGACCAGATTTTGCGTGTCCCGTCGAATCCACCGCAACACCGCCAGGCGCGCTTGGCGAATCCAGCCACGAGTCCCGTCTGACACAGACTCAAAAGTTTGGCATGTCCCACTCTGCACGAGTCGGGCTTCCTTATAATCAGGTGGCGCCACGTCTGCGTGTCCTCTTCCTTGATTGCCATGTCCAGGTCAGGACACCACCCGAGTTCAGCCTTCTCAGGCCAACGGAGAAGCCGAATCAAGCCGGTTTTCAAATCCTCGGCGTTGTTTCCTCAGGCAACCAAATTTGACGATCTTAGATCCATTGGGATCGTCTCGGTCTTGGCCTTCTAACCACATAAATTTTCAGAATTTTCTGAGTTAGAGCCAGGGCGCAACGGATTTTTGAATAGAAGCAGGTCTGAGGTGGCCCTGTCATTGCAAGCGCAATAGGAAGAACTCAGCATACCCTTCGTCTCAGCAGCGAACATGTCTGAGCAGGAGTACAACTACTCCGATGACCGGTCCTCCGACGGCTACAGCTCAGCTGGAGAAGAGGGTGACGAGCCCTACTACGCCGCTACCGAGGACGGGCTTGGCATCTACGTAGTACCTAGAAGCCCGGAGACAGACTATGGCTGAGAAGAGCATGACAAAGAGGACAGCTTGTATGAAGAATGCCGCTCTGATGCAGCCGATGACCAGATGGAGTGGTGTTACGAGCAGGCCAAGACTCCTCACTCAACAGGATCTCGGTCGAGGCCTAGCTATGCCTGGAGGCAAACAGTTAGGCGACCGCCAGTCGGGCAGCAGCAACCGGGAAGGCCACAGCAGCGTCCTCCCAACTACAGTCGGTCAGGACGATCGGCAAACCCGTAGGAGGAGACCAGGAAGCCGCGGACACCACTTGGCCACACCCCTATGCTGCCCCATCAGCTTAGGGCCAAGGAATATCAGGCTCCTGTCAAGCGCAGGAGAAGCAAGGTGGAGCACTGCTCTCCCTATCCCTCTCTAAGCCCAGGCTGGTCCACGCAGGCCAAAGTGGACCCATACGGTGCAACAACAGGCCAGCATGGCCCAACCCTTGTCGAGCTTTGGAACTCCTACAAGGAGCAGCTACAGCAATTTGTTGAAGCAGTACAGAGGTTTGACTCTCGTACCCTGAGCTTGGACGACTAATAGATTTAAAATATGTTACTGATAAACCCATAAACCATTAAAAAAAGTGCCATAAATAGGCACTATTTGATACACTGTTGCTAATACAGCTGCATGCTTTAGCGACCAATCTTTATTTTTAGTAATAATACAAGATCTAAGAAATGACAAATTTGAATATGTGTGTGTCTGTGGATTCAAATTTGATGGATGCTAGATATTGTCATATAGCTCAAAATAAAACATTATTTTCTAAAATATAGACACTACAGGGGTATTAGCAATGGTTTATGGTTTGTGGTAGTGTGTATTTATAATAGTTTATTGTGATTTCAACAACAGTTTGTGGTGCTTTCAACCATAGATTTTTAACTTTTTAATTACCTAACAACACTGGGCATTCAACATGCTAGAATTCTCCCATATAAAAGTACTAGTAATATCTTAAGTAGTTTTAATTTTTATAGGTGAAGACTAAGTAGCACCATTGTATGGAGTCTAATGATATTTTAATTAGATTACTATAAACTCATGCACAAAATGACTTTTATCATACCTAAAGGGTGCAAAAGATTCCATTTTCGGTTTTAAGCTAGGCCTCTTTCAAATGCATCATCCAAAAATATTAATTAGCTGACAAGCAAGTTCTCAATGATGGCAAACCTCTCACACACACAAGATCAGTGGGAACTTCGAAGCAAAAGTCCTGTATATATGCTGCCAAAACACTATGACTGACTCTAAGGGTAGGCACTGGGCCAGGCACCAGATGGACAATTGGGACCATTTGACCTACTGGCCAGATAAAAAAACTCGCTGGGATAGCTAGGCTGGGTCGGGTATTGGGGGCTCGACTTGGCCCAAATACATACCTTTATACTTTTTTTTTCCACATTCTTTGGCATGATGCCAGCAGTCAACTCCCATACAAACTCTTGACATTTTCCCAATGGTTTCCAAAAAATTAGAAAATGAAAAGTGAAGAGTCTCAAATAAGGATAGATACCGGGTTGAGTACAAGATAAACATCAAGTTGATGGTCAGGCCCAAGCCCAATAAATAAACAGAACAGGCTTGGACTGCCAATAAAGGCTTTGGGTCAGTCCAAGCACGGCTTTGTCAAGCCTCGGTCCAGCCTAATGCTATTCCAGATCCGGTTCACTCACATTCATTTAGGTGAGAGCCAACTTGCTCAGACCTAACCCAAACCTTTGACATCCCCAGGTTGGGTTAAACTGCAGATGCCCTCTTTGACCAACTCCAATCATGTCATTGATCGATTCCTCAACAATGCCAAATTGCAGATGCTGGACTGTAGATGGTCCGTGTGGGCCTGCAGTTTGAGAGTGAGATCAAGTTGGGAGCTACTTTGTCAATATTTTGGAAATTTCTCTGAATGAAATGTAAAATCAAGTGGAAACTGAAAGAAACCCGTAAGCACATCTGCGTCTTTTAAAATGGGCGATTGGCGATGAATTGGCTAGATCATGCTTCATTCCGAATCACTTGAATAAAGATTGGATGATTGCCTCAAGGCACATAGGGCAACTTGGCTGCAAGGCAGTTCATATCCAAGGAATTCGATGTTTGAAGCTTTTGGCCGTTGTCACATTCTAGTGTGTTATTTATCTTGTCTGCAAACCATGGCAAGAACAACATTCGAGTTGAATGATGTACAGTACGTCCACCTTGGTGGTTTTATGAAGAAGAGAGTTTTCTCTAAGTAAACATAAATAAATAAATAAATATTAGCCAATTTTTATAACACTTTGGATCAACCCAAGCCAACCCCTACAATTCAAATCGGCTGATTCCAACCAACTTTTACAAGAGAAAAACAGAATGTGAGAGTATGAAGAACTAAAGTACCATTAAGGCGGATTGATAAGTATCACAATAGGCAACTCCTATTTATCAAGAATGATGCAGGAACATGTGGGCTTGTCTGGGCCATTGCCCACACAGGCACACAAAACTTACTAGTTTACTTGCTAAAGCTCCGTAGCTATTTTGCTGATTAGCATATGGCATCCCTCGGCCACTGATTTTCTGAAGGGCCTGCCTGTCAGCACTGAATATATAGCTTCGCCAACGACAAGTAACTGTGTTTTGCGAAGACCCATTCAAACTGCGAACCGATGAGGTCGGTCCTTTTCTTTTGGAAAAACTGTGGAGTCAATGGCTGCTCATCGTGTTTGACGAGTCCTGGATTTCTCAAAACGCAATCAGGGCAGGCCAGTCCAAGAAACTGGGCTCGATCCATAGACAGTCCAGCCGTGCTCTTCAGATGGCCGGGACCCAACATGCAACTTCTTCTTGACTGATGTTTAATATTTATATGCTTCCTACTGAGGCGTTCTTCTAGGTCATGCAGACAGACCTCACGTCGGCTAACAACGCTGGATGCAATGGTTTAGGCTACTTGTCATTGAAAGAAAAATGTGACCCATGGATGCAATGGAAATCTGACACAAAAATATTCCATGCATGTCTCTCTCTCCAATAGCCCACATCGTCCGTTAATCTTTCCACCATCCCTAAGAGCTGTTTTAGAATAAAGAAACAAATCAGGCTAAACCAGAAAGCGAGAGAGAGAGAGAAAGGGTGGTGACAGTTGCTCATGAAGAGGCAGTGAGTGGAGAGCGTTCAGCTGAGTTTGGGTAGATTGAGTTGAGTGTCCGGTTAAGGGTACCCAATGTACATACCCCAAGAGTAAGGGGACATTTGAGTAATTTTCAAAAGGTATGTCCTTTATAGTTTTTGTTTTTGACTTCCACTTTTGTCTTCCCAATTTTTTTTCGGTGTGAATTGGGACTATTTTCATCATAACCAGCACACAAATTTTTTTGCATTAGTATGACACATATATAACCAAGTTTAGAGTTCAGGTGGACATGGGACAACACGTCTGTATTAATGTAAGAGCCATAATGAAAGGAGAGTATCCGGTCCAAGAAAATATATTATAGAAAAGACATATCTTCAAAGAAGAGGATATATATATATATATATATATATATATATATATATATATATATATATATATATATATATATATATGAAAGATATTATGAAAGAGTTAAAAAGTCTAAAATAAACATCATTTTATTAAAAAATTCAAAAGTACCCCAACCCCATCTTTTTTCTCTGTATATAATAAAGAATAAACTTTTTAAAAGAGTAGAAAAAAGATTATGAAAATGTCCAAAAAGTCTAAAATAAACATTTCTTTATTAAAAAAATTGAACATATCAAAAACCCCATCTTTTTTCCACTGCATACTTGTGCATTCGGAAGTACACACAACTCAATCTCATATCAGGGCTTCGGGTCTGCAGGCGGTGGAGAGGAGAAACTGCACTTTGGCCAGCATCATTGTCATGGGATATCGCTTGTTGATTCCTCAATCGATGCGATGCTGTGGATGAGATATCACTTTAAAAAATCTGGAATTGGATCTCGAATTGATGGACTAGCATTTGCTTATACATTTATAGAAACAAGTTTTCTCAGACATCTTAGACTTAATTTCTTGCTTAGGTGGGTATCTGATATACTTTTGATGATGTATGTGGAGGGCTAGATATGTGTATGATCCAATATATTGCATGCCTAAGGTCTGATTTGTATAGGTTAAATGTGAAAACTGGAAGGACTGCACCTTCTTAGGTATGAAGTAACATAAGGCACCCATCTAAAAAGATATGTTTTCTCATCTTCATGGTTCGTAGTTATTATGTGTTCTGTTTTGTCACCTTCTGGTTTTCACTCTTTTTCATTGGAGGATAGAGATCTAGGGAAATTGTGTATAGTCACTCACGCTCGGTTAGACTTCTGCTAAGCATCCCCCATTTTGTCTACCTATTTAGGGGTTGTTCTTATTATGAAAACTGTATGAGTGTCCCTACTGCCAAATGACTCCTTAACAGTAGTGGAGCCGCGTTGCGGATTTTGTAAGCAATTTTCCGTACCAGTCATTGATACTTCTTTTTTTTTTTTTTTTTTTTATATACCTCAGAGTTGAAAGTTAAACTAATACTACCCCCAGTCAGAAATTTGGCTTTGCCACTACCCCTTTAGGGTTCTATTTTTCTTCAGCTTGATCTCTAGCTGAAAACCATTTTGGTGATTTTTGGACTCTGCTTAGTTTGAAGGTGAGAAGCATACACTCTCCATCCAACATGCACCAAACTCCACAAGTTAGTGATGTACTCCATATTTTAGTGATTGATTATAACCTTGCTTAGCTTATCGTGCAATCAAGTTGAGGAGTTACCATGTTCTAAGTTTAAAATATATAGTTTTCCCACTACCTAACAAAAATTCTTGTATAATAATGTAATTGCGGTGCATAAACTTCCAGCAGCCACTGCTTGTGAAATCAATTAGGTTTTTTGCATTTGGAAACTGTCGAGGGAGCCCCTCGTACTATTCATGAGATATCAAATAGGTAATTAAATATACAAATGACAGTAATTAATCCACTTTCTATATCATAATTTATAGACACCAAGATTGGAACATTTTGCCAGGGGACTTATGGTGGCTGGTGACATTAGCTAGTGTTGTAACAAGTTCTTGCGTCATTTACCGGTGATTGCATGCAACTTTTTGTGTTTTCTACACCCTTCTCCACAATCCAAGCAATTTTAGGTAATAGCATTTGAATATTCATGTGTTGAAGAATTCCAATCACCATTTGATCAATAAGAGAGACTTAACGTATTCCTTAGGTAACCACAATAAGCAGTGAACATGCTGTAAGAAGGGAAGTATTGAATCGAAGTGTGGGTTGCTGTGCACCATTGCCCCACATCAGTACTGTTGCGACGATGATGGACCTAGTTTCTGTCACATCATAGTCCCCACATCAAACCCAGGTCGGTGACCCACGTGCCCTTCAGCCAAAAAGTCTTGGCTCCACCAGTAAAGAAGGGGTTGAGGTCACAAGTTGGTGGGCCAGCGTGAAATTATTCATGTCACGAGGAATCTATTTTTTGAAAGATCATAGTAATTTTTCTTTGCTGGGCCATCCTACATCCTTTGATGGGATATTCATATGATCCATCTATTGTACAAGGTTGACTGGAAAATAAACGAATGTCATCATACTTTAAACATGTTTAAGGGTAATTAAAATGGGCGATTAACAATGGATTGGCGCGATCATTTCTGAATATTCAAGCGATTCAAAGATGAACCTCCATGGCTGGATGGTTATTTGTTTGTTTGGCGTCTAGAAAAAAACATCGCAAAAGAAGCATTTGCAACGATCAACTGCTTGACCATGGTTTTCAATTATGGAATCAAACTTTTATGGCAGTTTTTAACAACACAAAATAACCATCCGAGCACAGAAATAGCTGCCTAATTTCAAAACACACACACACACACTCATATATATATATATATATATATATATATATATATTCCCACTAGCATTGCTTTGTTTGATGCTTCTAGTATGTTTTCTATACGGGAAGATGCCTAACCCAACAAATAACAAACATTATCTAAGTCTACAGATGACCTTGCTCAAGTATATGTGTAAACTAGTCATGATTCATTATTTATTTTCTGACAATGAAATAAGTACATTTTATTTAGGAATTACCATCACAGAGGCTGATTCTGTTGAATTTCATTGAACCTCCAACTGTGGGACACCTAACACAGAATTGGCTCTAGGGATGAAATACCCCTCTTGTTGAGTGGTAGGATGAAATACCCCTCTTGCTCACCCGGCACAAGGGAGGATCTCTATAGAGTGTACTTATTTTTTAAATTGGTTTAGTCTTAACACAAAAAATATGGTCGATTGAATGCTAGTTGGGTCTGGCTCATGGCAAACATTGACCAAAGAAACACAAGATTTATGAGTCGTTTGACCCAAATCATGAAAATGTTTAATTGATAGCATATTTTTTCTGGTCTTATTAAGAAAGAAAATGATGGCTATTAATTACCTGACCCTTCAAGATTTTATCATCTAGCTAGCCCAAGTCCAGCTTCATCCACATTTTCTTGTCATTTTGTGCCTTCCCAGCGTGCAAATCAAAATAAAGTTCTTAATTAAATGTTAGAATTAATCATCATTAAAAATAATTTCTATTTGAACTACAACTTGAAAACAACTTGGATTTCTATCACCCCATGAATCTACAATTTCTTGCTTTCTGCACCAAATTTCCTCCTCCTCCCCATGAGACTCAGTCAATTATTCACGTGGAACAACCTCCCAGATAGTAGCAGCTCTATTTCCCTGCTCAATTTTTGCCAGCGCACTAGACAACTGCTCTTGAGGCTCTTAATTCTGTTGAACAAATTTGGCCACCTGGTCATTGTTCACTCTCATAAGACAATACTTGAAACAGTAGGAAACTTAATTTGAAGAAAGAAACAATATTGTAAAAGCGGTATCGTATCACTTATCAATCAGGCTAACCTATACATGTATGGTAACATATTGTAAATTTATTTTTCTAATGCATTCGCAATTAAAAAAGAAAAAATAGCGATAAATTCTGATAAAACCAAGACAAATGTTTCCTATATAAAACAACTCATCAGAATATTACACATATAATAAAAATTCACAAATTTTCACCTACAGACATAATAATGATAAGATATGATAAACATGATAAAATTTGAGGTCTCAAAGACTTTTACAACAAACTTTTTACTGTTTTTACATCATATTATCAAACATTTATAATATGCAACCTATCTATTCATATTCTTCATCATCATTATAGTATTCAAACTCATTTTGCTTCATTGTCTTCATCCCCTTCAAGTGGAATGTCCTCACCAGCATATGCAGGCTCACCTTCTTCAATGTTCAAAAGGAGTAGGCCACAATGAGGCCTTCATCCTTTCACATCAAATTCCTCAGATGATCACTGCTGCTCAGAGCATCATTGTCAAAATTCAAAAGAAATTGCAAATTCCAAAGAATGGCTACTAATGGTGCTAGAGTCACTCTCAAAAAGCGTGTTCATTTCTTCCAGCAGCCACAATTCACTTCAAAGGCAAGATAGTTAAACAAATTGAAATATTCATCTCCAAAATATTAGTTACATTGTAGCTGGTGGTGAAACATGAAGAGGTAATCTGTAACTCAAGGTGGTCACCACTGGCAGAGTTACATTGTAGCTGGTGTGGGCAATTGCCCACACCAGCCTACAAATTTTGCCTTATTTACATATGTAAACATAATTGACTTTTATTGTTTCTTTATTTTTTTTCTTTTACATATGAGTGATCCTTCAAGCTTAAAACTAAACAGGGTGCCCCTCAATCAAAAATTTCTAGCTCTGCCACTGGTGGTCTCACTATATATTAGTTCCATTCGCATGAAGAACTGGACATCACTTGTTAAACGATAGCATGACTTTTTCAATTTGTGATCAAAATTGGAAATCATTGATGAGATGCAAGTATGAATGGCAAGAAATAATTTATGGAAATCATTATTATTTCTTATCAAGTTATCTAAGGATCCCTATTAATAAGAAGGAAGAAATAAATGGATTTCTTGGATGAAGGCCTTCACACATGTTAATGGTTGCATAGATAAACCCTGAGGTCATAAACATATTTGGTTTGCTTGGCCTTTTACATTTGTAGGTCCACTATTGCTAAAGTTTATCTTTCATTGTTGATTTTAAGGTGATAAATTATTTAAAATTTATATAAGAAACACACACACGCACATATATATATATATATATATATATATTATGCTACATATAAAATATGTTTTTAAATATTTGACTTGCATAATAAGTTCTAGAGTCTTTAGGGTATTATTGTAAACCAACTTAAATTATTTCTCTCTTTTCCTTTATATAGTATAAACAAACATAGTTTGAACAATTCTTTTTCTTTCTATTTAAACAAGCTTTTATAACAATTTGTTTCATTCTACTTTCTTTCCTCTCCTTTTCTTCCCAAATCCTTTCTTCCCCATTCCATTCTTTTCCCTTTATCCTACTTTCCCTCCATCAAAACAGGTGCTATAATAGATCAACAAAAAATTTATTTAACAATTGGGATTGTGTTGCCTAAAGGCTCTCTAAGAGCCAGCACGTTTGAAATGACCTTATATAAAAAGTTACGTGGGGAAATAGGTTGCTACTGGTGTACACTTGTAGCTCATTTTATCTTGAGAATCAGAAAAATCACAGTGTTGTTAAACTTCTTCACCATTCATCTTATTCCCAAGAAAACTTCAACCATCTTGATTATGTAATGACTGGTTACTCCTCGGTACTGTTATGAAAGGGACCTGAAGGAACCACTACGTCCTGAAGCACTCTCTCTCTCTCGCTCTCTTCATGCAAGATAAGTCAAAGGGCATGGAGCTCTTACTTTGTTTCTTTGTTCCACCACACTTTCACTTTCAGTGGTAGACAAGTAAAAAAAGAGAGGAACGACCCTGTTGAATAGAAACCATTAATTTACATGATATGACATTGTCGATATTAAAGTTCCTGTCTTGGTGGGAAAGACGCAGACTTCGAGGTGGAATAGAAAGGCTCGAATCAAAATACTTATGTGAAGTTGGTCGATTGTGCTTCCCATGGCAATATGGTGGCTATCGAAGACAGGAATTATGAATACCATGGCAACAAGAATAATCCAAATCTGTTACATCAGAAGCGATTGACAGTCTAATTTATATGATTCAACATGTGCTAAATATGACTCTTCAAGCAGAAGAACATGTTTCCACAACTTTTCGTCCTTTTTTATGAAGGAAGTCTCTCACGTATATCACCGACTTCAACACAAAGCAGCATCACCATAAAAGCATATAGAAAACAGATATGCTAATGAAACCACATCTGAAAGACGCCCTGCCTTGATCGACCAGCTTCCCTTCCCTATTTTAAAGCTATTCACAGTACCAACACCATGGTCCTCATGAATCTTCATGGTTGCCGATCGTCACTAGCTAATGCTGGAAGGAATTCCATCTTTCTGTTTGCTCTCTCTCCTCCCCTCTCTCTCCCCCCCTCTCTCTCCCCCTCTCTCAAGACGTGCATAAGAACTCAAAACGCGTGGAGCTGTCACTTTACTTCTTTCTTCCACCACACTTCACTTTTAGTGGTGGAGAAGTCAAAAAAGAGGGGAACCACCCTGTTGAATAGAAACAAATAATTTACATTGATAAGTCTTTTCTCAATATTTTTTGTTATAAAAGAGATAGCACTGCCATTGAAAATTTTATATATATATATATATATATATATATATATATATTATATGTGTGTGTATATAACTAATAATAGATAATGAAAATACATATCACTTTTTTCTCTTTATTTTTCTCCTAACTATCTAGAAAGTTAGATCGGACAACCGTGATTAGATGGCTGAATAACTCTAAAAAGTCAGTTCACCATTCAATATATATATATGTATATATACACACACACACACACACTACTTCGATCACAAACAAAGAGCAACAAACCTCTGACAATATATATATATATATATATATATATATATGTATATATATATGTATATATATATATATATATATATATATGTATATATATATGTATATATATATATATATATATGTATGTATATATATATGTACACACACACACACACACACACACCCTACTTGGATCACTAACAACCACCCTACTATTAAAATTTTGAGGTTATAAGTGCCATTCCTTTTTTAATTATTGTGGTATATTAATAAAATAAAAAATAACTAACTTAATGTATGTTTATCACCAAATATATTTTAAGATAGTGCAAAATTATAAAGAAAAGGAATTTTAATAGGCCCGGCTTCTGTCCCTTACCTAAGTGGTATGTTATTTATATATACATATATATGCACATTCACACACACATGAGAGAGAGAGAGAGAGAGAGAGAGAGAGAGAGAGAGAGAGAGTTTGAATTAAATGTAACTAAAAACATCCAAAGAGTAATGGATGCCCCCAGTACAACTTAAAAAAAAAGGACGAAACAAAAGAAAATAGAAGCAGCAGAGAAGAAGAGAGGAACCAATCCGACAGTGAGAAATCCCACAGGATAGCTAAAAGCTCCATTCTTAGGGTTTGCAATAAGTGGTGGAAAACAAAACAAGCTTTAGGAAAGAAGAGTTAATTGGGAATGATCCAAATCTTCCACCAGAAAATACAAAACCATGTATGCCAACTTCAAATACAGATGGCACATGGATCTACAACTTCAGTTTAAAGGAATTAGACATTTTCGTATTGTTGACAAATCTAGCACAGCTCTATGTTACAGAAATTTCCTAATAGCCATCGGTTAGCAAACTAACCAAAGTATCTTGATTGCCACGTTGTTTTCTCCAGAAACCCCAAAGGATGATTTAGTGATGGATACGAAAGAGATACATGGGCTCTACTACATCAACTAAATTGAAGACAAGCAAGGCTAGGAGAAAGACAAAGAATGTATTGTCGTTTCTTTGCTGTTCTTAATTTGTACCTTGGTTTTTTCTTGTCATCCATTTTACATTCTTTTTTTCATTTTACATGTGAAATTTGGTTTGAATCAACCTATTTGAATTGTACAGTTCGTTCTCGGCCCGATATTTCAAGATTTTATCATCCAGATAGCACTAGCTTTGATAGTCATACATGAAAAGACCTCAATACTTGGTCCGTTTCTTGTGAAGTTACATCATGTTTTGCATGTCTCCATTTATTTTGTAGCTCTAAAACAATTAATGACGTTGACTTTTCTCTATATTCCACAGCTTTCTTAAACTCCAAATCCGCCAACCCTAGAAGGTCGCTGCTCTTCCCTATCAAGCTGTAGCTGGATTTCCCCTGCACGGGTTTTCCGTGAGTTCTCAAATGCAACAACCTAGCAACGTCTTCTAGGTGATTGTCACCTTGAATCCATCAAAAGATGCATTTGCAATGATCAGTTGCTTGACCATGGTTTTAAATAATGGAATACAACTTTTACAGCAATTTTTAATGATACAAAATAACCATTCGAGCACGAAAATAGCTGCCCGATTTCAATATACACACACACAGGTATATATATATATGTATATATATATATGCCGCACACCTTAATTAGGTCGTCATGCCACACACCTTAATTAGGTCAATGATGCATCACTCAGGTGCTTTGAGGCGTTCTTCTAGGTGATGCACAGAGACCTCATGCAGGTATGCACCTCTAACAACACTGGTTTTGGCTACTTATCAAAGAAAGAAAAATCTGACAGAAGAATATTCCATGCATGACTCTTTGGCAGTCCACATCTTCCATTAATCTTTCCACCTTAAGAGCTGTTTCAGAATAAAAAAGCAAATCAGGCCAAATCAGAGAGAGAGAGAGAGAGAAAGAGGGTGATGACAGTTGCTCATGATGAGAGCAATGAGTGGAAAGCATTCAGCTGAGTTCAGGTGGACATGGACCAACACGAACAGATTTGCATTAATAAAACAGTGGTAGCAAAAAAGAGAGTGTCGGGTCCAAGAAGGTACTCTATATAGAGAAGATATAACTTGTAAAAAAAAGATGACTAAGAAGATTGATTATATATAGACATATATATATATCCTGCAGAAATGGGTTGTCAAAACAGGTTATATGTAAAAAAGTTGTGTATATGGGTACATAATGACCCAAATATCCCTGTTTATAGCAGAAAAGGAACATTTTAAAAGGGTAAAAAAAGGTTATGAAAAAATAAAAAAGTGTAAAATAGACATAGTACATCATTAAAAAATTCAGAAATAACCCAACCTTCATCTTTTTTCCTATGATACTGTATACATGTGGATCCAGAGAAGTGTGCAGCAACTTGATCTCATATCCCATATCGGGCATTGACCAGTTCCACAGATTCAAGTGGCTGAAGAAGAAGAAAGAGGAGATGGGGTTGGTGGAGTTGGAGAAACTGAACTTTAGCCTCCTGCATTGTCATGGTATGTCGCTTGTCGATTTCTTCAATCGATGCGGCTTTCGACACTGAAGGTCAACGGTGAAGCTCTCTCTAAAGAACGTAGGTGACCTTAGACTTAATTTCTTGCTTAGGTGGGCATTTGAGATCCTTTTAATGACGTACGTGGAGGGCTATATATCTATATGATCCAATATATTGCGTGCCTAAGGTCTGATTTGTACAGGTGAAAAGTGAAAACTGGAAGGAAAGCACCTCTAACATCACAAAGCACCGACCTAAATATGCTTTCTATATCAAAATTTTATCCCGCTATACATATCATTCTTGCAGCCAAAACAATACCAAAAGCCGAATTTTTCATTATAACTCGTGACCTTTGAAAGTTGATCAAACAAACTGATGGTCACAAACATCAACTCTAAGAACTGGTTGCCTTCTAACCAATACTTCCGGCTCAAACCGGACGGTTGCTGTAATGCCCACGTTTTTCTTTTTCTTTTCTTTGTTATCAAAAAATTTTTAATAAGAGTATAGGCTATAATTGGTAGATTCAATAACTGATAAAAATGGATGAAACTGTCAACTATATTATAAATGGGGCAGTCATGGAAAGAAATGAATGGGTTACCAAATATATACCTAGGTAGAAGTGGTAACTGAAAATATTAAAAGAAACTAAAGATGATTGAGGGCAGCTGAGAAGCCTTCCTGAGAAAAATCATTTGGGGGTGTTGCTCGCCATGTATTGGTCTTCTTTAACCCCATACCTCAGGTTCCCATTTGCTGCAGCCATAGGGGGAAGGGTTCCAGCAGTTAGAAATTAGGAAAACGTGAAAGCTAAACCTTGTTTTTCTGCATCTTGGGGTGAAGATCAAGAGCAAAGAGGCACTAGTCCATGTGACTGTTATCCACAGCTTGGAGGATCAAGAAAGCCAAGGAACTAGGGTGCTGACAGTAAAAAATCAGGGGCTGTACAGTTAGGGAGACCCTGGTAAGTGCTATATAGTTTCTTTTATATATAATCTATATAGGTAGGTATATATATATATATATATATATAAAGCAAGGAGAATTCTACTTGGTGCGGCTGAAATTATACATGTAAATTCATGTTTTGCAAGGAAATCGTGCTACACTGCCTTGGAACGGCAGCCTTCTTGGGGGACTGAATTGATTGCAGCATAGAGAAATAAGGTATAAGAATACTCAGCTATGAGTTCAGCATGTAGCCCTTCTACATTTGTTGCTTGTATATCTATATCTATATATATATATATATATATATATATATATATATATATATATATATATATATATATATATATATATATATATATATATATATATATATATATATGCATGTATGAGGTGTAATTACCTGTGCAGAAAAATAAATGGGTATTTTTAGGGTAATACATGAGCTGTTTGTGAAAGAATATATATATTGTGGTACTATGTTCATAATATAGCTATATGAAGCACACTGTGACACCCTTGTGCTGGAATTGTCTGTAACATGTTTTTCTAGTTCCATGAAGGTCTAAGTATGCTGAAATTGATGGTATGTGCACATGAAAGTGACTGGAACCAGTTCGAACTGCTGAGGAACTTGAGGAACTAGGAATGATTCTAGGCAACTCAATAAGAGGTAAACTCTCTTTTAGCTCATCAATAGGTCTAGGCTTAATACACTGAGATATGGACGACGACTTTAGCTAACTTGAAATGTTTGAGGCAGTAAAAGAGGGACCACAATGAGAGTATGAAAAAATTCTTTCGTCAAAAATAACATGTCTAGATAAGATGACATGATTAGAGATTGGATTGTAACAAACACAACCTTTATGACAGCTACCATACCGAATGAAGACACAGGTTTGAGCTTTGGGTTCTAGTTTTGAAGCACGTCTAGGCCCATTCAATGGATAGACGGTACAACCAAAGGTTCTTAGATGACTATATTTGGGAACTTCATGCAAGAGCTTCTCATATGTCATTTTTGTTGCATATTGGCATGAAACCAAAATTTTTCATGAACAGCAGTTTTAAAATCATCAAACCAAATTTTTTGTGGCATATTGGCATGAATAATCATGGTGAGTCCCATTTCCGCCAGATGCCTATGCTTCTTTTCTACTATCTCTCTCTACTGGGATGTGTAAGGGAATGTTATCCATCGATGAATACCTTGATTTTCAACAAATGTACTAAATTCTTTGCTCATGAATTCTCCTCCTCCATCTGAATGGAAAATTTTAATTTTTGTTTCAAGTTGACGCTGTACTATGCTTAAAAATGTTTTAAAACAAGGAAGTGTATCACTTTTCTTTGACAAGGGAAAGATCCATGAAAGATGAGAGTAGTCATCAACCATTAAGAAATAATACATGTACCCTTCTCGTGAAGCACATGGTGCTGGTCCCCAACTCAGCTTTAGGAAAATGAATTTTATGCATTTTTCCAAGCACTCATGAAGAACAAAAATCTAATTTATGTTTTTCATCAACAGAAATTAAACCAGAAACTTTTGACGAGTTTAACAACTGAAAGTGAGCATGTCCTAGATGCAAATGCCATAACTAAATGTCTGAGTAAGAATTTTGAGAAACCAAAGAAGTATTAGTAGTCATTTATTGATCGTCATCTCCAATACTGATAGGATTGCTAGTAGAGTCCTTCCTTTCTCTCATCCATCTATGGAGTCCTCCTTTCTCAAGCGGCCCTATGTGAAGAATCTTGCCCGCCTGCATATTCTTAACAATAAAACCATTAGAGGAAAATTCGATAGAACATTGGTTGTCTTTGGTGAACCTTGCTACTGACATACGATTGTTGTGTGCTTTAGGAGCATGCAACACATTTTTCAAAACAAAGGATGACGTCTTGATAGGTAGGCACACGTTCCCAATATTTTTAATTTGCATCTTACTACCATTGCCAACTATAATAGAATTAAAACCATGATAGGGATTTTTACCTTGTATATCTTGTTCTGAATTTTTCACACGGTGGGAGGCACCTGTGTCTGGATACTAGGCTGAGTCTTGAGTATTGCTGACATTTTCTCGGCTACTAGATGCATTATCAGATTTTCCCATTTTCAGTGCCATGGCCATAAACGCTTTTGGAATATCATAACATTGTAGAGCTGTATGATTTCTTCTGCCAAAATATTGGCAAGTTACTCCTTGGCTAGACTTGTTAGTATTATTATTTTTTCCATAGTTTCCTCTTCCTCCATTATGGCCTCTACCCCTACCGCCATTATTGTTGCCATGCCCATGCCCTTGGTCAGTAGTAAAAGCACGCCCACGCCCTTGGTCTGTAATAAAAGCATGCCCACGCCCTTGTTCAGCAATAAAGGCAGTGGCAGTGGCTTCAACCTGAGTCACGTGGGATGAAGAAAGCATTTCAAGTCGTCGCTCTTGAGTAAATAACATATCATATCATTCAGACCATGAAGGTTGATCTTTGAATGTAGTAACTGTGGTAATAAAAGATTCATATTCAGAATTCAGTCCTTTCAAGGTATAGAGAACAAGGTCTGTATCTGAGACAAAGCGCTGCACTCTGCTAAGAGAATCATGTAAGAAACTAATATGTTGAAGGTATTCAGTCATAGACATTCCTCCCTTTTTTATGTTTTGTAATTCTCTTTTCAGCTGAATAATACAAAGATTATTTTGTGAGGCATACTGTTTTTCCAGGACGCACCAAGCATCTATGGCCGTGCCAACACGAACTAGTTGTGACATGACTGGTTGAGTCACAGTGACTTTGATCCAACTTAGTGCATGTTGGTCTTTACGATTCTCTTGTGTGTATGCTTTATCAAGAAATTTAGGTGGAGCAGAACATTTTCCATTAACATACTTGATTAAATTTTGACTTTCATAACTCTTTCAATTTGAGAACGGTAGAGAAGATAATTTGATCGATCAAGCTTGGTTGAAACCAAACTTGAGAAAGCATTCCATTGTGTACCTGGTGGAGTAGGAGTGCGAGGAGCGTTAGAAGAGGACAATGCAGCCATATTATACTTGAAATTTGTTCCTTGTTCAATCAACAGCCGATGAGCACAGTCAATATGATTTGTGTCTGATAAACAAAAAAGGTGACTGAGGAGGCGGATCAGACGACTGAAGGGGCAGATAGGCCTCGGTGGCACTCCCTTGTTACACAAAAGGAAACAGTGCGCCCCTTGGTGAGGGATGGAAACAGCGTGACCTTCCCTTGTTGAGAGAGAGAAAAAGAAGTCAACAGCGTGCTCCTCGGTGAAGGCAGGAAACAACACGCTCCAAAATGAAGGTACGTGCCTTGATGAAGGCAGGAAACAACACACTTGGTGCCACACCCTTGTTCAAACACTAAAAGGAGCGGCACGCTCCGCGGTGAAACAGTGTGCTCCTCAGTGAAGACAGGAAGCAGCATGCTCCTCGGTGAAAGCCTTGGTAGCTTTTACTTGATCACCACAAAAAAAAAAAGAGCATGAAACCGCATGCTCCTCTGTGGTTTCCCTTGTTACGCAACAAACTGTGGATGTAGGAATAGGAACAGGAGACACAACAGAGGGAGTGGCTGGAAAACGATGGTGCCGGCATCAAACAATGGTCGTGCACTAGACAGGTGAAGCGTGGCTCTAGAAAGATGCAGGATACGGAAGACCATGGTGAAAGCAGCTGCAGGCTCTGAGACCAAGTTAAAAGAAAAGATGATCACACAGGTGCAACGTGGTTTGGCTAAAATCAGCCTACATCCACACAAAGACTTTCTCTTCTATTCTATAACCACACAGAGAGAGTACAAATATGTATAGTCACTTTATACAATTTAGATCCTTGGTTTTAGGATCTTGATTTACACAACAGATTTGGGCAGAATTATATAAGAAGATAAGGGAAATGATTTCTCTCATTTAGAAAAGATTGGTCAGTTTTGGATAGCTCTTGAGTTTTGGAAACCGTACCCTATCCTTTGTAACTAATCCTGATCGTATCCGTTCCATAGATCTTATCATTGTTAACAAATCTAGCACAGCTCTATGTTACAGAAATTTTTGAATATTTTCTCCAAGAAGAAGGTCATTCTGCTGGACCAGAAACCCCGGAAGAGGCTTGGTGATTGTTATGAGAGAGATGGGCTCTATCAAAAACAAGGCACTTCCAGCTGACAAGAAGAATGAAGAATCACTCCTATGGCACTATAGGTTGGGACATTTGTCTGATCTAATTCTCAAAACTGTGTTTCTTAAGCTTGTCTACAATTTTCCAGTATGTGAGACGTGCAATTACGCAAAGATGACTGGACAATCATTTCCTGAATCTGAAATAAAAAGCCAATATTGCTTCAACTTGGTTCAGGCCGATGTATGGGGCCCGGCTCCTGCTGTTTCCAACTTTATTTTCAGATACTTTCTCCTGTTAAAAGATGATAAATCATGGATGAGTTGGGTGTTCTTTCTCAAGAAAAAAATATGAAGTCTTTTTTATTAGCAGACATTGTATGGCCACTAGCAATATCTTATATTAACAAAAGTCATGCACTCGGTGAATTTTATCCAATCTTAAGACTGTGAAAGGTTCCAGATTGGGTTGAGAAGGACTTTGTTTCACATGCAAGACCCACAAATATTATTACCGACAAATTTTTGGCGGTGGCGAACCCTCTGCTAGGTTAAAAGAATCAAAACTTAGCTGGAACAATCTTGACATCAGGGCTGCAGCTTGTTCTCTCTATATGTTTGAAGTTGAACTCTTGTCCTCAGAAGAGGAGTTGACCTTTTGGTTGTAGTTAGCTCATAGCCATCTAGACATCCTTTGTCTTTCTCACTCCTCTTTTTTGCTTCTATTGTGGTTTCTTTGATGTTCTTAATTTGTAATTTGGTGCTTTCTTGTCATCTATTTTATAATTTTTTTTCATTTTATCTGTGAAAATTGGTTCGGATCAACCTATTTGAATCGTACCAGTTTGTTATCGGGCCGATATTTGATCAAATTTTAATTGGCATGCAGAGTTCTATATTTTATTAAATAATCTTATTCCTAGTCCCATGAGTTCTGTCGGTGATTGCCTGGGCCTCCCTTTTTACACCCCTACGCATGTCCAATGATATTGGATCATGTAGGTCGGTGCTGGGTTGGAGTATTTTTGATTTTTTTTTATAAAGAAGTGTATATTTTGGAATGTTTACTTTTTCATACCCTTTTTGTCCTTCTAAAAGTCTTTTTTTTTTACTTAGACATGTTATTTTGGTTAGTAAGCAACCATATGCATAATTTTTCATGCATAAGACCATACAAGACACTAATTTTATATCCGGCTTTCCATAATGCCCATGTGAGTAGAGTCAAATGTCCTTCAACTGGCATACATAGTGCTTCCAAGCTCCATCCTTGCACTAGTATAGCACATTGCTCTCGATCTGACCAGGTCGACTGGAAACTGAAAGCATGTCATCGTCGTTTAAGAAAAGTCATTCCTGGGATTCAAAGAAAAGTCTGCCGAATTTTTCTCCTTTAACTGGCCCTTGCATCTAATTAAGACGAACCGATACAATTAATTTCTGGTAACTAAAACTTACAACATGTGTTCATATATATATATATATAAAGGAATTGAAATCAGCTATTTTTTTGTTTTGTGTGGATAAAAACCATCACAGTGCATTTGCATTGACCAGTTGTTTGAGCACGGTCTTTTGAAAGCAGTTTTTAATTATACAAAATAACAAAATAACCACTCTACTGTACAAGGAGCTGCCTAAAATGTATGAAGTTATTAACATGTATATAACTAAAGTTTGTGCGGCACCAGCCATCATGTACCTCCACCACGGGACTTACCATCACACAAGATGATTCAGTTGAATTTGAATGAACCTGCAATTGTGGGTGACCTTATACAGAATAGGCTCTATCACTAGGGAAGATCTCTATATTTTAATTTTAATTGGTTCTGTCTTAACGCAAAATACAAGGTCGGCTGAATGCTATTGGCCCCAGCTATCATTAATTACCAAATAAGCACTTTATTAATTTGTCAGTCATTCGACCCAAATAATGCCAAAGTTTAATTAATACCATATTTTTTTCGTTTAAGATTTAGAAAAAGAATTATATCATTTAATTATCAGACATTTCATGATTTTGTCATCTCGGTACCTTTAGCTTTGATAGTCATAGCACCAACTTCATCCACATTTTCTTTTCCCCGGCCCAGCAAATTAATCATCGTCAAAAACATTTTCATAAAATTAGATCAAACTGATAGATATAAATTTCATAAAAATAACAAGGTATATTATTTTGCAAACATGTACGAAGGTTATTATAATGTACTGCTGAAGTTGAAAAAACAAAATCATTATCAATAGAATATTGATAAAAAAAACATATAAAGACAAAGAAAATAGTGCGTGAGCACCCCGATCGTCAGGGAGGGGATGTTCCAGTAATATTGACAAAGTTACTCTTTGATGTTGATTCATTACTTATTCTTTCCACTGAAAGGAACGGCAGCCTAACTCCCAGCAGAGTTTGCATCGAAAGAGACAAAGAAAATTGTGGTGGTGTACTTATGTCCGGATGGTTGAGAGATTGATTCAATCCTCCTTTGTACTTTAAGTTGTGTTTGATATTTCGATGTAGAATTAAAAGGTAAGCTTTAAAAGATCCTAAGCTTAAACAAACTAAAGATTTATGTAGCATGGATCTTAAATCCACATATATTAAAAATGATAGATTTAAGGTTGAATGGGGGGGAGTTTCGACCTGATCTGGTCCCTGGTGAAACAAATACAACCACAACAATAAAGAGAAGCTATTGGCAACGCCTTTTGTCGTTGCAAATAAGGTTATTGCCAACTCACAAAAGACCAATACTCATCCTTGCCCTTTGCAGTGTTGCCAAAAACGTTTCGCTATCCTCAGATTACCTGGCGCCATTTTAGAAGGGCATGGACTGGTCATTCCCAGCTTTTATCCAGTGACGTGCCCGTGTTGAGAAAACTTGACAAATCAATGCAAATTTGAAAATTTACACGGATAACGACAGATTCAGATTAGACATCCCTATCAAGTCTGAATTAAGAATGCATTTATAAAAGAAAGAATCGTTAAAATTTACTTGTTTCCACCATTCCTTCCGTTCCACTTCAAACTTCCCAGCCATGGAAAAATGATGTATTTGATGTAATCCAAGCATGGGTTTCCTTCAACAATATTGGGTGGGCAGTAAGCTTCTTGATTTCCACATCAACTTCTGCCTACAAGATCCAAGATCAAAGAATAGATCAGTTTTCAGCACAAAGAAACTAACCAGCCTCAATCAATAGGACCAGCTTCTACAAGAGGAAGAAACTAATCTAGCTTGCACCTTAGAAAGGACAAGCTTCTGTGAATCAATCATGCCCATCGAGTCTAGATCTTGATTAACTCTCTGCTCCTTGCTGACATCCACATCTGCAGTGCCTGATAGGACCATAACTAGTTCAGATCTGATGAGATGACTCAGATGTTTTCTAGCAGAGAAATTAACTCATGATCAACTAAGTCAACATCAGCTTCACGCCATCAAGGGACAAAGTGCAAGTTCCTACTAAAATTGACTTGATACTGATGAAACTACAAAGAAAAGGATGAAATTCGGAAATTCAAACTGTTACAGTCTTAAGGTATTAGAAGCAAAGTAGTTTACAAATCAAATCTTGAGAATATATATTGTTACATTAAAGAGAGGCAGCTCTTTGCAAATGCACCATGTCTCAAACAGCAACTATGTGTTTCAACAACTATACCAAGTTGTAAGTAGATTACACCAGTGACATGTAACTTGTTTCCAATATCTATAGGTGTGCCATCAGTCTTAAGAATTATGTTTATAATGTCACCTATACATTCTACTTGTTGAGTGCATTGGCCACCTGTAACAACATTCTAGAAATAAAATCAGCATTAAGCCAATAGAAGATATACCAAAAGTAAGGTTACTAAAAATAGCAAGAAGAAAATAGACCGTATAAAGGCTATAAGCCCATATGATCTTGGATGCACGATGAGCAGCAATTAGGGCATGGACATCAGCAAAGAGGAATTCTTACATCCATACCAGCGCTACATACCACTTAGACTGAATAATCATCTTACCCATGTGTTGCAGGAGGAAGGCATTGATGTTGTTCAGTATATGGTGGCATATCAAAAAGTACAAAGTCATAAAATTCTTAATAAATAAGTAGATTGTATTGATTTCCAAGTAAATATACTCATGCATACAAAGTATGTGGAATGGATCAAAGAAATTTGCACTTACAAAAGCTTTGAATGCTGGACGATGTGCTGCCATCTCATATAAGCAATTTGCAAACCATATCCAAAACTTATACTAAAAAAATTAGTACAATTATTATACAAAAATATTGGCCATCATGGAAAAAACGAGAGAAAGAAGAGACCAAATATCAAAACCATATTGAATGGCTGAATATAGATCATTAGAGAGAGTTATTGCTTAGATTATCTTGCAATCAAGTTGAGGAGTTATCATGTTCTAAGTTTAAAGTATACAGTTTTCCAGTACCTAAAACAAATTCTTTTATAATACTGTAATTGCACTGCATGAACTTCAGGCAGCGGCTGCTTGTGACATCAAATAGGTTTTTTTTTTTGCGCTCGGAAACTGTCGTGGCAGATCCTCATTCTATTCATGAGACATCAAATAGGTAATTAAATATATAAATGACAGTAATGAATCCACTGTCTATATCATGATTTACAGACACAAAGATTGGAACATTTTGCCGAGGGGGACTTACAGTGGCTGGTGACATTAGCTAGTAATGTAACAAGTTGTTGCGTCATTTACCAGGGATTGTATGCAACTTTTTGTGTTTCTGCACCCTTCTCCAAAATCCAAGCAATGCTAAGTAATGACGTTTGAATATTCTTGTGTTGAAGAATTCCAATCACAAATTGGTCAAGAACAAAGACATCTTAACGTATCCCTTAGGTAACCCACAGTAAGCATTGAACATGCTGTAAGAGGGAAAGTATTGAAGCTAAGTGTGGGTTGCTGTGCACCATTGCCTATACCAGTCAGTCAAAAATATATTGTGATGATGCTGGACCCAGTTTCTGTCACATCATAGTGCCCACGTTTGATGTGACTCACGTGCCCTCCAGCCAAAAAGTCTTGGCTCCGCCACTAAAAAATGGGTTGAGATCACAAGTTGGCGGGTTAGCATGAGCTTATTCGTGTCATGAGAAATCAATTTTTTGATGGGATATTCATATGATCCATCTATTCTAGAAGGTTGACTGGAAAATAGATGAATGTTATCATACTTTAAACATGTTTAACGATTAAAATGGGTGATTAACAATGGATTGGTGAGCTCATTCTGAATATTGAAGGGATTCAAATAAAAGTTGGCCGATTTTTTCTCTTTGAACTGGCCTTTGTGTCCAATTAAGACAAACCTCTATGGCTGGATGGTTATTGTTTTGCTTGGTGTTGATAAAAACCATAGCAAAAGATGCATTTGCAATGATCAATTGCTTGACCATGGTTTTCAATGATGGAATACAACTTTTATGGCAGTTTTTAACAACACAAAATAACCATCCGATCATAGAAACAGCTGTGATTTCATTACACACACACACACACATATATATATATAAATATATATTCCCTCCAGCATTGTTTTGTTTGATGTTTCTAGTATGCTTTCTATCTGGGAAGATGTCTAACCTGACCCTACAAGTAACAGTCTATGTCTACAGATGACCTTCGCACAATTATTTCCGATGCTGAAACAAGTACATTTTTTTTAGGATTTACCATCGTAGAAACTGATTCTGCTGAATTTGAATGAACCTGCAATTTTGGGATACCTGATACAGAATAGGCTCCAGGGAAATGGAGGTAAGGCTAAGGTTTCGGCCATCTTGTTGAGCGGTGGTATGAAATACCCCTCTTGCTCACCCGATGTTAGGGAAGATCTCTATAGAGTGTTCTTATTTTTTTAATTGGTTCAGTTTTAACACAAAAAATAAGGTTGACTGAATGCTAGTTGGGTCTGGCTCATGGCAATCATTTACCAACAATTGAGCCTCCATGGCCTTTTTGATTGCAGCTGGCCCCTACACATGGCTCCCGGTTTCGGATGTTGGTCGGCTTTGACTCGTGGTTGATGTTGAAAGAACAAGCCAACCTTGGCAGGACGTGATGAAGCACAAAGTCAAGCAGGTGCCAACCTTGACTTCCATGTAAATGAGTGAAGCCATTAAGAGAAAGTTTTATCTGCAATATTTTGCGCATGCTGGTCTGCATATCAGACCTATGGGCAGCCAGCAGCAATCACACTTAAATGCTTTATTCAATTATCTTCAGCATAGGGGGTTAGGATCCCAGACAGAAGATCAAAATTCTAGATAAAGGGCACTAGGTATAAATTTTTCGATTTTTAAAGAATGAGAAAATTTGTTCAAAAATATTAATATTAAAATAAAAAGCATTTAAAATTTTTGTAATTACCAATAGTTAACGATAGAAAGTTATGTGTTCATCAAAGGAGAAGAATATTTTGGTAATTTATTAAAAATATTCTCCTTAGTCTTTTTACTTTTTTCAATTTTGTATTTATAATTTTTTTTAATGTGAATTAAAGTTATTTTAATCATTAACGATATTTACGTACAAAAAAAATTATGCATCAGTATAGCGACACTTAACCTATACCTGCCTCTACTCCTGCTAGCTGCTCTCAACAGGTGTTATGGGACTTATGGTCACCTTTTAAAGGTGGTACTGATTTTTACGAGTCCCCTCCATCAGATGGGTAGAACCCTTGTGGCCTCCTTCCCGCAAAAAAACTACTTTAAAGAGGCCCACACATTAGTCCACTTTTTTGAAAAATATGTTTGGTTGGCAAAAATTCATCATCCAAATGCTTTGGATGATGGATAGAATGGAAAGGGAAATGAGAAAAGTGAGGAAAGGATGGACAAAGAAAGAAAAAACATTTCGTTTATAGGTCTCGCTTTTGTTTACAATTTCAAAAAGTGGACCAAAAAGGCATTGGATTTTCTTTACCATAGACCTTCCCTTAAAAGGATAAGGAAGCCTGGAATAACAACATATCTATTGAATCCAGACATGGTAGTACTCATTTTGGAAATATCTAGTGGCAAAGTCACTCAATGGGTAAGTCATGAATCCTTAACCTAAATCCATTTTACCAAAAGTTTCCACCATATCAATACAACCCAATAATTTCAAAAAATGAGCCATCTATGAGGCCAATTGTATTTTTGTGTCTTTTTTCTTTGTGCTTAACAGGTTGGAGAATTGTTTAATTCATGTTTAATTTCCCATAAAACTACTTATTTCCTATAAAATTACTTGGGGGCACCCGTAAGCTCATCTCTCTCTCTCACTCGACAGTGCGTACTACTATTTAAAATAAGAATAAAACATGTAATACCTATCTCTTTCTCTGTACCTCTCTCTCTCTATTCTACACATGCAAGAGAACTCAAATGGCACGGAGCTGTTTCTTTGTTTCTTTCTTCCACCACATTTTCACTTTCGGTGGTAGACAAATCAAAAAAGAGAGGAACCACCCTGTTGAATAGGAACCATTAGTTTACATGATATGACAGTTCTATCATCGTTGATATTACAGTTTCAAACTTGGTGAAAGAGACGCAGACGTGGAGGTGGAATAAAAAGGTTCGAATCAAAATACTTATATGAAGTTGGAAGATTGTGTTCCCATGGCAATATGGTGGCTATGGAAGAACATGAATTATGAATACCATGACAACAAGAAAAATCAAAATCTGTTACATCAGAGGCAATTGACTGTCTTTTTATTATGTCCAACAAGTACTAAATATGACTCTTCAAGCAGAAGAATGAGTTTCCACAACTTTTGGTCCTTTTTTATGTAGGAAGTCTCTCACATATATCATCGACTTCAACACAGATCAGCATCACCAACAAAGCATATAGAAGACTGATATGCTAATGAAACCACATCTGAAAGATGCTTTGGTTTGATCGACCAACTTCCCCTTCCCTATTTTAATGATGTACTCCTTATTTTGGTGATTGATTATAACCTTGCTTAGCTTATCTTGCAATCAAGTTGAGAAGTTACCATGTTCTAATTTTAAAATATATAGTTTTCCAGTACCTAACAAAAATTCTTGTATAATAATGTAATTGCTCTGCATGAACTTCCAGCAGCCACTGCTTGTGAAATCAAATAGGTTTTTTGCGTTCGAAAACTGTTGAGGGAGCCCCTCGTTCTATTCATGAGAGATCAAATAGGTAATTAAATATACAAATCACAGAAATTAATCCACTTTCTATGTCACAATTTATAGACACCAAGATTGGAACATTTTGCCAGGGGACTTACAGTGGCTGGTGACATTAGCTAGTGATGTAAGAAGTTCTTGCGTTATTTACCGGGGATAGCATGCAACTTTTTGTGTTTTCTGCAACCTTCTCCACAATCCAAGCAATTTTAAGTAATAGCATTTGAATATTCTTGTGTTGAAGAATTCCAATCACTATTTGATCAATAAGAAAGACAACTTAACGTATTCCTTAGGTAACCACAATAAGCGGTGAACAGTAAGAAGGGAAGTATGGAAGCGAAGTGTGGGTTGCTGTGTACCATTGCCCCACATCAGTATTGTTGCGACGATGCTGGACCTAGTTGCTGTCACATCATAGTCCCCACATCAAACCCAGGTCGGTGACTCACGTGCCCTTGAGCCAAAAATTCTTGGCTACCCCACTAAAGAAGGGGTTGAGATCACAAGTTGGTGGGCTAGTGTGAAATTATTCATGTCATGAGGAATCAATTTTTTGAAAGATCATAGTAATTTTGCTTTGCTGGGCCATCCTACATCCTTTGATGGGATATTCATATGATCCATATATTTTACAACGTTGACTGGAAAATAAACGAATGTCATCATACTTTAAACATGTTTAAGGGTAATTAAAATGGGTGATTAACAATCGATTGGAGTGATCATTTCTGAATATTCAAGTGATTCAAAGATGAACTTCCACGGCTGGATGGTTATTTGTTTGCTTGTTGTCGATAAAAAACATCGCAAAAGATGCATTTTCAACGATCCATTGCTTGGCCATGGTTTTCCATTATGGAATCCAACTTTTATGGCAGTTTTGAACAATACAAAATAACCATCCGAGCACAGAAATAGCTGCCTAATTTCAACACACACACACATACACTCATATATATATATATATATATATATATTCCCACTAGCATTGATTTGTTTGATGCTTCTAGTATGTTTTCTATCTGGGAAGATGCCTAACCCAACAAATAACAAAAATTATCTAAGTCTACAGATGACCTTGCTCAATTATATGTCTAAACTAGTCATGATTCATTATTTATTTCTGACAATGAAATAAGTACATTTTAGTTAGGGTTTACCATCACAGAGGCTGATTATGTTGAATTTCAATGAACCTGCAACTGTGGTACACCTGATACAGAATTGGCTCTAGGGATGAAATACCCCTCTTGTTGAGCGGTAGGATGAAATACCCCTCTTCTCAACCGGCACAAGGGAAGATCTCTATAGAGTATTTATTTTTTAAATTGGTTCAGTCTTAACACAAAAAATATGGTCGATTGAATGCTAGTTGGGTCTGGCTCATGGCAAACATTGACCAAAGAAACACTGGATTTATGAGTCATTTGACCCAAATAATGAAAATGTTTAATTGATAACATATTTTTTCTGGTCTTATTAAGAAAGAAAATGATGGCTATTAATTACCAGACCCTTCAAGATTTTATCATCTAGCTAGCCCTAGTCCAGCTTCATCCACATTTTCTTGTCATTTTGTGCCTTCCCAGTGCGCAAATCAAAATAAAGTTCGTTCTTTCTATTCAATCAAAATAAAGTTCGTTCTTATCTTTCTTTTCCTTTATGTAGTTTGAACAAACATAGTTTGAACAATTGTTTTTCTTTCTATTCAAACAAGCTTTTATAACAATTTGTTTCATTCTATTTTCTTTCCTCTCCTTTTCTTCCCAAATCCTTTCTTTCCCTTTCCATTCTTTTCCTTTTATACTAATTTCTCTCTATCCAAACAGGTGCTATAATAGGTCAATGAAAAATTTATCTCACAATTGGGATTGTGTTGCCTAAAGCCTCTCTAAGAGCCAGCATGTTTGAAATGACCTTATATAAGAAGTTACATCCATCTTTCTGTTTGCTCTCTTTCCTCCCCCTCTCTCTAGACGTGCATAAGAACTCAAAATGCGTGGAGCTATCACTTTATTTCTTTCTTCGACCGCACTTCTCTTTTAGTGGTCGAGAAATCAAAAAAGAGGGGAACCACCCTGTTGAATAAAAACAAATAATTTACATTGATAAGACTTTTCTCAATATTTTTTGTTATAAAAGAGACAGCACTGTCATTGAAAATTATATATATATATATATATATTATGTGTGTGTATAACTAATAATAGATAATGAAAATACATATCACTTTTTTCTCTTACAGACCAACAGACCTCTTACAATATATATATGTAAACAGATAATGAAAATACACACACACATACACTACTTCGATCACAAACAAAAACCAACAGACCTCTTACAATATATATATGTATATGTATATATATATATATATACACACACATACACACACACACCCTACTTGGATCACAACCAAAAACCAAGAGACCTCTTACATTATATATACACACACACACACACACTACTTTGATCACAAACAAAAACCAACTGACCTCTTATATTTGTGTTAAGAAGTGTTCTGAACAAAATATGAATCTCCTAATGTCTTCATTATAAACACTAATTTAATCTAAACAATGTTTAAGTTCAAATTACTTTTATAAAAAAAGTATTTTTTCAACTTTTAAAATTTTGATGTTATAAGTGCCATTCCTTTTTTAATTATTATTGTATATTAATAAAATAAAAAATAACTAACTTAATGTATGTTTATCACCAAATATATTTTAAGATAGTGCTAAATTATAAAGAAAAGGAATTTTAATATACCCGGCTTCTGTCCCTTACCTACGTGGTATGTCCATTCTTAGGGTTTGCAATAAGTGGTGGAAAACAAAACGAGCTTTAAGAAAGAAGACTTAATTGGGAATGATCCAAATCTTCCACCAGAAAATACAAAACCATGTATGCCAACATCAAATACAGATGGCACATGGATCTACAACTTCAGTTTAAAGGAATTAGACATTTTCCTCTTGTTGACAATCTAGCACAGCTTATGTTACAGAAATTTCCTAATAGCCATCGGTTAGCAAACTAACCAAAATATACATGGGCTCTACTACATCAACTAAATCGAAGACAAACAAGGCCACCACCAACAACAATCAAATTCTCTCGGGCCAACTAAATTGAAGACAAGCAAGGCCAGGAGAAAGACAACGAATGTATTGTCGTTTCTTTGTTGTTCTTAATTTGTACTTTGCTGTTTTCTTCTCATCTATTTTACATTTTTTTTTCATTTTACATGTGAAAATTGGTTTGAATCAACCTATTTGAATTGTACCAGTTCGTTCTTGGCCCGATATTTCCTGATTTTATCATCTAGATAGCACTAGCTTTGATAGTCATACATGAAAAGACCTCAATACTTAGTCCGTTTCTTGTGAAGTTACATCATGTTTTGCATGTCTCCATTTATTTTGTAGCTCTTAAACGATTAATGACATCGACTTTTCTCTATATGCCACAGCTTTCTTAAACTCCAAATCTGTCAACCCTAAAAGGTCGCTTCTCTTCCCTATCAAGGTGTAGCTTGATGTCCCCAGCACGGGTTTTTCGTGAGTTCTCAAATGCAACAACCTAGCAACGTCTTCTAGGTGATTGTCACCTTGAATCCATCAAAAGATGCATTTGCAATGATCAGTTGCTTGATCATGGTTTTAAATAATGGAATACAACTTTTACAGCAGTTTTTAATAATACAAAATAACCATTCGAGCACAAAAATAGCTGCCCGATTTCAATACACACACACACAGATATATATATATATATATATATATATATATATATATATATATATATATATATATATATATATATATATGCCACACACCTTAATTAGGTCATCATGCCACACATCTTAATTAGGTCAATGATGCATCACTCAGATGCTTTGAGGCGTTCTTCTAGGTGATGCACAGAGACCTCATGCAGATGTGCACCTCTAACAACACTGGTTTAGGCTACTTGTCAAAGAAAGAAAAATCTGACGAAGAATATTCCATGCATGACTCTTTTGCAGTCCACATCTTCCGTTAATCTTTCCACCCTAAGAGATGTTCCAGAATAAAAAAACAAATCAGGCCAAATCAGAGAGAGCAAGAGAGAGAGAGAGAGAGAAAGAGGGTGATGACAGTTGCTCATGATGAGAGCAATGAGTAGAGAGTTTTCAGCTGAGTTTGGGTGGACATGGGCCAACACGAACAGATTTGCATTAATAAAACAGTCGTAGCGAAAAAGAGTGTCCCAAGAAGGTACTCTATATAGAGAAGATATATCTTGTAAGAAAAATATTGTTTATATATATATATATATATATATATATATATATATATATATCCTGTAGAATCGTGTTGTCAAAACATGTTATATGTAAAAAATTTGTGTATATGGGTACATAATGACCAAAATATCCCTGTTTATAGTAGAAACAGAACATTTTAAAATGGTAAAAAAGGGTTATGAAAAAAATAAAAAGTGTAAAATAGACATAGTACGTCATTAAAAAATTCAGAAATAACCCATCCTTCATCTTTTTTCCTATGATACTGTATACTTGTGGATCCACAGAAGTGTGCAGCAGCTCTATCTCATATCTCATATCGGGCATTGACCAGTTCAAAATATTCAAGTGGCCCAAGAAGAAGAAAGAGGAGAGGGGGTTGGTGGAGGAGGAGAAAACTGAACTTTAGCCAACAGCGTTGTCATCGGATGTCGCTTGTCGATTTCTTCAATCGATGTGGCTTGAGTTTTCGACGCTGATGGTCAATGGCGAAGCTCTCTCTAAAGAACCTAGGTGACCTTAGACTTAATTTCTTGCTTTGGTGGGCATTTGAGATCCTTTTAATGATGTACGTGGGGGGCTATATATCTATATGATCCAATATATTGCATGCCTAAGGTCTGATTTGTACAGGTGAAAAGTGAAAACTGGAAGGAAAGCGCCTCTAACATCACAAAGCACCCATCTAAATATGCTTTCTATATCAAAATTTTATCCCTCTATACATATCATTCTTACAGCCAAAACAATACAAGAAGCTATTTTTCATTATAACTCGTAACCATTGAAAGTTGATCAAACAAACTGATGGTCGCTAACATCATCTGTAAGAACTGATTGCCTTCTAACCAATACTTCTGGCTCAAACCAGATGGTTGCTGTAATGCCCACGTTTTTCTTTTTCTTTTTCTTTATTATCACAAAAATTTTAATAAGAGTATAGGCTATAATTGGTAGATACAATAACTGATAAAAATAGTTGAAACTGTCAACTATATCATAAAGGGGCAGTCATGGAAAGAAATGAATGGGTTACCAAATATATACCTAGGTAGCAGTGGTAACTGAAAATATTAAAAGAAACTAAAGATGATTGGGGGCTGCTGAGAAGCCTTCCTGAGAAAAATCATTTGGGGGTGTTGCTCACCATGTATTGGCCTTATTTAACCCCATACCTCAGGTTCCCATTTGCTGCAGCCATAGGGGGAAGGGTTCCAGCAGTTAGAAATTAGGAACAAGTGAGACCTAACCCTTGTTTTCCTGCATCTTGGGGTGAAGATCAAGAGCAAAGAGGCACTGGTCCATGTGACTGTTATCCGCAGGTTGGAGGATCAAGAAAGCCAAGGAGCTAGGGTGCTGACAGTAAAAAATCAGGGGCTATACAGTTAGACAGACCCTGGTAAGTATTATATAGTTTCTTTTACAAATTATCTATATAGGTAGGTATATATATACATAAAGCAAGGAGAATTCTACTTGGTGGGGCTGAAATTATACATGTAAATGAATGTTTTGATTGCAGCATAGAGCAATAAGGTATGGAAATACTCAGCTATGAGTGCAGCATGTAGCCCTTGTACCTTTGTTGCGTGTAAATATATATATGTATATATATATATATATATGCATGTTATAGTAGCGAATCTATGTATTTATGCGCCTAGATATGAATAGATGTGTGAAGTGTTATATTCTGGAAATGATACACAACACTCTTAGTATTAGACATCTCTGATTGCCTAAAAATAAATATATATATGCATGTATGAGGTGTAATTACCTGTGTGCAGAAAAATAAATGGGTATTTTTTGGGTAATACATGAGCTGTTTGTGAAGGAATATATATAATGTGGTACTATGTTCATATTATAGCTATATGAAGCACAATGTGACAGCCTTGTGCTGGAATTGTCTGTAACATGTGTTTCTAGTTCCATGAAAGTCTAAGGATGCTGAAATTGATGGTATGTGCACATGAAAGTGATTGGAACCAGTTTGAACTGCTGAGGAACTTGAGGAACTGGTAATGATTCTAGGCAACTCAATAAGAGGTAAACTCTCTTTTAGCTCATCAATAGGTCTAGGTTTAATACATTCAGATCTGGACGACGACTTTAGCTAACTTGAAAGTTTGAGGCAGCAAAAGAGGGACCACAATGAGAGTATAAAAAATTTCTTTCGTAAAAAATAACATGTCTAGATATGATGACATGATTAGAGATTAGATTGTAACAAACACAGCCTTTATGACAGCTGCCATACCCAATGAAGACTCAGGTTTGAGCTTTGGGTTCTAGTTTTGAAGCACGTCTAGCCCCATTCAATGGATGGATGGTACAACCAAAGGTCCTTAGATGACTATATTTGGGAACTTCACGTAAGAACTTCTCTTACGGCGTTTTTGCAAGTCTGCAATAGGTAACCCGTTAATAAGATGAACAGCAGTTTTAAAAGCATCAAACCAAATTTTTTATGGCATATTGGCATGATAAATCATGGTGAGCCCCATTTCCACAAGATGCCTATGCTTCCTTTCAACTATCTCGTCCTACTAGGATGTGTAAGGGCAAGTTATCCATCGACGAATTCCTTGATTTTCAAGAAATGTGCTAAATTCTTTGCTCATGAATTGTCCTCCTCCATCTGAATGGAAAATTTTAATTTTTGTTTCAAGTTGACACTCTACTATGCTTAAAAAGGTATTAAAACATGGAAGCGTATCACTTTTCTTTGACAAGGGAAAGATCCATGAGAAGTGAGAGTAGTCATCAACCATTAAGAAATAATACATGTACCCTTCTCATGAAGCACATGGTGCTGGTGCCCAAATATCAACATGTAACACTTCAAGAGGTTTGGTCGCATGAAACTCAGCTTTAGGAAAATGAATTTTATGCATTTTTCCAAGCACGCATGAAGAAGAAAGATCTAATTTATGTCTTTCATCAACAGAAATTAAACCAGCAACTTTCAACTAGTTTAACAACTGAAAGTGAGCATGTCCTAGATGCCATAACTAAATGTCTGAGTAAGAATTTTGAGAAACCAAAGAAGTATTTGCAGTCTTTTATTCATCGTCATCTCCAATACTGATAGGATTGCTAGTAGAGTCCTTCCTTTCGCTCGTCCACCTATAGAGTCCTCCTTTCTCAAGCGGCCCTGTGTGAAGAATCTTGCCCATCTGCATATTCTTAACAATAAAACCATTAGAGGAAAATTCAATAGAGCATTGGTTGTCTTTGGTAAACCTTGCTACTAACATAAGATTCTTGTGTGCTTTAGGAGCATGCAACACATTTTTCAAAACAAAGGATGATGTCTTGCTAGGTAGGTACACGGTCCCTATATTTTTAATTTGCATCTTACTACCATTGCCAACTATAATAGAATTAGAACCATGATAGGGAACTTTACCTTGCATATCTTGTTCTGAATTTGTCACATGGTGGGAGGCTCCTGTGTCTGGATACCAGACTGAGTCTTGAGTATTGCTGACATTTTCTCGGCTACTAGATGCATTATCAGATTTTCCCATGTTGAATGGCGTGGCCATAAACGCTTTTGGAATATCATAACATTATCGAGCTGTATGATTTCTTTAGCCAAAATATTGACAAGTTACTCGTTGGCTAGACTGGTTAGTGTTATTATTTTTTTCCATAGTTTCCTCTTCCACCATTGCGGCCTCTTCCCCTACCACCGTTATAGTTGCCACGCCCATGGCCTTGGTCAGTAATAAAAGCACGCCCACACCCTTGGTCAGTAGTAAAAGCACGCCCACACCCTTGGTCAGTAATAAAAGCACACCCATGCCCTTGTTCAGCAATAAAGGCAGTGGCAGTGGCTTCAACCTAAGTCATCTGGGATGAAGAAAGGATTCCAAGTCGTCGCTCTTGAGTAATTAACATATCACATAATTCAGACCACGAAGGCAGATCTTTGAATGCAGTAACCGTGGTAATAAAAGATTCATATTCAGAATTCAGTCCATTCAAGGTATAGAGAACAAGGTCTGTATCTGAGACAAAGTGTTGCACTCTGCTAAGAGAATCATGTAGGAAACTAATATGTTGAAAGTACTCAGTCATAGACATTCCTCCCTTTTTTATGTTTTGTAATTCTCTTTTCAACTGAATAATACGAAGATTATTTTGTGAGGCATACTATTTTTCATGGATGCACCAAGCATCTATAGCCGTGCCAACATGAACCAGTTGTGACATGACTGGTTTAGTCACAGTGACTTTGGTACAACTTAGTGCAAGATGGTCTTCACGATACCATAAATCATAACCAGTATTTTCTTGTGTGTCTGCTTCATCAAGAAATTCAGGTGGAGCAGAACATTTTCCATTAACATATTTGATCAAATTTAAACTTTTCATAACACTTTCAATTTGAGAAAGCCAAAGAAGGTAATTTGATCGATCAAGCTTGACTGAAACCAAATTTGAGAAAGCATTCCATTGTGTACCTGGTGGAGTAGGAATGCGAGGAGCTTTAGAAGTGGACAATGCAGCCATATTATACTAGAAATTTCTCCCTTGTTCAAACAACAGCCGATGAGCATAGTCAATATGATTTGAGTCTGATAAACAGAAAAGGCGACTGAGGAGGCGGATGGGACGACTGAAGGGGCATATAGGCCTCAGTGGCACTCCCTTGTAAGCACGCTCCTCGCTGAATAGGTGAACACAAAAGGAAACAGTGCGCCCCTTGGTGAGGTTTCGAAAAAGCGTGACCTTCCCTTGTTGAGAGAGAGAAAAAGAAGTCAACAGCGTGCTCCTCGGTGAAGGCTGGAAAGAGCATGGCCTTCCTTAGACAAAAAAGGAGGCACGTGCCTCGCTGAAGGCAGGGAACAACACACTCCAAAAGGAAGGCACGTGCCTCAGTGAAGGCAGGAAACAACACTCGGTGCCAGACCCTTGTTCAAACAATAAAAGGAGCAGCACACTCATCGGTGAAACAGCCCGCGCCTCGGTGAAAACAAGATGCAGCACACTCCTCGGTGAAGGCCGTGGTGGCTTTCACTTGCTCACCACAAAAAAAAAGAGCATGAAACCGCATGCTCCTCTGTGGTTTCCCTTGTTACGCAAAAAATTCTGGATGTAGGAAGAGGAACAGGAGACGCAACAGGGGACACAGCAGAGAGAGTGGCTGAAAAATGATGGTGCTGGCATCAAACAATGGTTGTGCACTAGACAGGTGAAGCGTGGCTCTAGAAAGATGCAGGATACGGAAGACCAAGTTAAAAGAAAAGATGAACACTCAGGTGTAACGTGGTTCCACTAAAATCAGCCCACATCCACAAAAAGACTCTCTCTTATATTCTATAACCACACAGAGAGAGCACAGATATTTATAGTCACTTTCTACAATTTAGATCCTTGATTTTAGGATCTTGATTTACACGACAGATTTGGGCAGAATTATAGGAGAAGATAGGTGTAATGATTTTTTTCTCATTTAGAGAAGATTGGTCAGTTTTGGATAGCTCTTGAGTTTTGGAAACCGTACCCTGTCCTTTGTAACTAATCCTGATCGTATCCATTCCATAGGTCTTATCATTGTTAACAAATCTAGCACAGCTCTATGTTACAGTTTGTTATCGGCCCGATATTTGATTGTTCTCCATAGGGCTTGGTGATTGTTATGAGAGAGATGGGCTCTATGTACTACATTAACTTGAACACAAACAAGGCATTTCCAGCTGACAAGAAGAATGAAGACTCACTCCTATGGCACTATAGGTTGCGACATTTGTCTGATCTAATTCTCAAAACTGTGCTTCTTAAGCTCATCTACAATTTTCCAGTATGTGAGACATGCAATTACGCAAAGATGACTGGACCATCATTTCCTGAATCTTAAATAAAAAGCCTATATTGCTTCAACTTGGTCCAGGCAATGTATGGGGCCCGGCTTCTGCTGTTTACAACTTTATTTTCAGATACTTTCACCTGTTAAAAGATGACAAATGATAGATGAGTTGGGTGTTCTTTCTCAAGAAAAATGTATGAAGTCTGTTTTATTAGCAGGCATTGTATGGCCACTAGCAATATCATATATTAACAAAAGTCACGCACTGGGTGAATTTTATCCAATCTTAAGACTGTGAAAGGTTCCAGATTGGGTTGAGAAGGACTTGGTTTCACATGAAAGACCCACAAATATTATTAACTGAAAAATTTTTGGTGGTGGCGAACCCTCTGCTAGGTTAAAAGAATCAAAAATTAGCTGGAGCAATCTTGACCTCAGGGCTGGGGCTTGTTCTCTCTATATGTTTGAAGTTGAACTCCTGTCCTCAGAAGAGGGGTTGACCTTTTGGTTGTTGTTACCTCATAGCCATCTAGACATCCTTTGTCTTTCTCACTCCTCTTTTTTGCTTATATTGTCATTTCTTTGCTGTCCTTAATTTGTAATTTGGTGCTTTTTTGTCATCCATTTTATAATTTTTTTTCATTTTATCTCTGAAAATTGGTTCAAATCAACCTATTTGAATCGTACCAGTATGTTATCGGCCCGATATTTGATCAAATTATAATTGGCATGCAGAGTTCTATATTTTATTAAATAATCTTATTCCTAGTCCCATGAGTTCTTTTCGGCGATTGCCTGGGCCTCCTATTTTACACCCCTACGCATGTCCAATGATATTGGATCGTGTAGGTCGGTGCAGGGTTGGAGTATTTTTTTTCTATAAAGAAGTGTATATTTTGGAATATTTACTTTTTCATAAACCCTTTTGTCCTTCTAAAAGTCTTTTTTTTTACTTAGACATGTTATTTTGGTTATTAAGCACCCATATGCATAATTTTTCATGCATAAGACCATATAAGACACTAATTTTAGATCCGGCTTTCCATAATGCCCATGCCCATGTGAGTAGAGTCAAATGTCCTTCAACTGGTATACATAGTGCTTCCAAGCTCCATCCTTGCGCTAGTATAGCACATTGCTCTCCATCCAACCAGGTCGACTGGAAACTGAAAGCATGTCATCGTCGTTTAAGAAAAAGTCATTCCTGGGATTCAAAGAAAAGTCAGCCGAATTTTTCTCCTTTAACTGGCCCTGGCATCCAATTAAGATGAACCGATGCAATTAATTTCTGGTAACTAAAACTTACAAGTACAAATTGTTTTCTGTGGATAAAAACCATCACAGTGCATTTGCATTGACCAGTTGTTTGAGCACGGTCTTTTGAAAGCAGTTTTTAATTATACAAAATAACAAAATAACCACTCTACTGCAGAAGTAGCTGCCTGAAATGTATGAAGATATTAACATGAACATAACTAAAGTTTGTGCGGCACCAGCCATCATGTAGCTCTACCACGGGACTTACCATGACACAAGATGATTCATTTGAATTTGAATGAACCTGCAATTGTGGGTGACCTTATACAGAATAGGCTCTGTAACTAGGGAAGATCTCTATATTTTAATTTTAATTGGTTATGTCTTAATGCAAAATACAAGGTCGGCCGAATGCTATTGGTCCCAGCTATCAATAATTACCAAATAAGAACTTTATTAATTTGTCAGTCATTTGACCCAAATAATGTCAATGTTTAATTAACACCATATAACAATTAATTATCAGATATTTCATGATTTTGTCATCTAGCTACCTCTAGCTTTGATAGTCATAGCACCAACTTCATCCACATTTTCTTTTCCCCGGCCCTGCAAATTAATCATCGTCAAAAACATTTTCATAAAATTAGACCAAGCTGATAGATATAAATTTCAAAAAAATAACAAAGTATATTATTTTGCCAACATGTACAAAGGTTATTATAATGTGCTGCTGAAGTTGAAAAAAACAAAATCATTATCAATAGAATATTGATAAAAAAAACATACAAAGACAAAGAAAATAGTGCGTGAGCACCCCGGTCGTCAGGAAGGGGATGTTCAAGTAATATTGACAAAGTTACTCTTTGATGTAGATTCAGTACTTATTCTTTCTATTAAAAGGGATGGCAGCCTAATTCCCAGAAGTGTTTGCATCGAAAGTGACAAAGAAAATTGTGGTGGTGTTCTTATGTCCGGGTGGTTTGAGAGATCGATTCGATCCTCCTTTGTACATTAAGTTGTGATTGATAGTTTGATGTATAGCATTAAAAGGTATGCTTTAAAAGATTCTCAGCTTAAACAAACTAAAGATTTATGTAGCATGGATCTTAAATCCACATATATTAACAATGATAGATTTAAGGTCGGACGGGGGGAGTCTCGACCTGATCTGGTCCCTGGTGAAACAAATACAATCACAACAATAAAGACAAGCTACTGGCAACGCCTTTTGTCGTTGCAAATAAGTTTATTGCCAACTCGCAAAAGACCAATACTCGTCCTTGCCCTTTCCAGTGTTGCCAAAAACGTTTCACTAGCCTTAGATCACCTGCCTCCATTTTAGAAGTGCACGGGCTGGTCATTCCCAGCTTTTATCTAATGACATGCCTGTGTTGAGAAAACTTGACAAAACAATGTAAATATGAAAATTTAGGTGGATAACGACAGATTCAGATTAGACATCCCTATCAAGTCTGAATTAAGAATGCATTTATAAAAGAAAGAATCGTTAAAATTTACTTGTTTCCACCATTCCTCCTGTTCTACTTCAAACTTCCCAGCCATGGAAAAATGATGCATTTGATGTAATCAAAGCATGGGTTTCCTTCAACAATATTGGGTGGGCAGTAAGCTTCTTGATTTCAACATCAACTTCTGGCTACAAGATCCAAGATCAAAGAATATATCAGTTTTCAGCACAAAGAAACTAACCAGCCTCAATCGATAGGACAAGCTTCTACTAGAGGAAGAAACTAATCTAGCATGCACCTTAGAAAGGACAAGCTTCTGTGAATCAATCATGCCCATCGAGTCTAGATCTTGATTAATTCTCCGCTCCTTGCTGACATCCACATCTGCAGTGCCTAATAGGACCATAACTAGTTCAGATCTGATGAGATGACTCAGATCTTCTCTAGAAGAGAAATTAACTCATGATCAACTAAGTCAAAACCAGCTTCATGCCATCAAGGGACAAAATGCAAGTTCCGACTAAAATTGACTTGATACTGATGAAACTACAAAGAAAAGGAGGAAATTCGGAAATTCAAACTGTTGCAGTCTTAAGATATTAGAAGCAAAGTAGTTTACAAACCAAATCATGAGAATACATATTGTCACATTAAAGAGTGGCAGCTCTTTGCAAATGCACCATGTCTCAAACAGCAACTATGTGTTTCAACAACTATACTTAGTAAGTAGATTACAACTGTGACATGTAACTTGTTTTCAATAGCTATAGGTGTGCCATCAGTCTTAAGAATTATATTTATAATTTCACCAATACATTCTATTTGTTGAGTGCATTGGCCACCTGTAACAACATTCTAGAAATAAAATCAGCATTAACCCAATAGAAGATATACCAAGATAAGATCGAGAGAAAGGATTAAGTAGACCAGTAAGGTTACTAAAAATAGCAAGAAGGCAATAGACAGTATAAAGGCTATAAGCCCTAAAGATCTTTGACGCTCCATGAGCAGCAATTAGGGCACGGACATCGGCAAAGAGGAATTCTTACATCCATCACAGTGCTACATAGTAATGAGATTAAATAATCATCTTACGCATGTGTTGCAGGAGGAAGGCCTTGAAGTTCTTCTTTATAAGGTGGCATATCAAAAAGTACAAAGTCATAAAATTCTTAACAAATAAGTAGATTGTATTGATTTCCAAATATATATATTCATGCATACAAAGTATGTGGAATGGATCAAAGAAAGTAGGTCTTACAAAAGCTTTGAATGCTGGGCGATGAGCAGCCATCTCATATAAGCAATTTGCAAACCATATCCAAAACTTATACTAAAAAATTAGTACAATTATCATAAAAAAATATTGGCCATCATGGAAAAAATGAGAGAGAGAAGAGACCAAATATCAGATTTGAAACCACATTGAATGGCTGAATATAGATCATTAGAGCGAGTTATAAGATTACATAGGTTAGCCATAATCTACTGCACCCATTTTCAAAGACCCAGAGGAATTAATCAACAAAAGAATATCCAAAACAAAACGAGCAGAAGCTATGGTACAAATGCATGCTAGAAATGTAGAATGCTTTGTAGCTACACCTACTAAAAACACTGATATTCTCTTTGACTTAGAAAAGTGACTCGTAAAAGATGGTAGAGACATTATGGAGGATGACCAACATTGCATATGCAAGACAGAGCTTGTGTATAAAAATATAAATAAACATGCATTAAAAGATAGATATAAATACGTAGATAAATACTATATGTAATACATAAACAAATAGAGAACTATTGTAAATGTGTACAACATTATCACTTCAAATAATATGTCACCTTTGAGTCTTTGATAACTCTGAAGAAACCAAATGTAAAATTAGGACTCGTGTGTAAAAAAAGTGTAGCAAATACCGCCAAACTACCTTATATGTATTCGCACTGCCCTTTCAAGATAATCTAAGATGCCCTCTATTGTTCCTTGCAACACCACCTTTGAAGTCAAATAAAATAATACATCAACCTCGTATTTGAAAATAATTAACATGGCATTATTATAAGACTTGTCAGTTTCACACAGAAAAAAACCTCAAAACGATCAAATGTGGTCAGACTAAGAGAAAAGATAATGAAAGATATACAAAACGTGTCATTTCTAAAATTTTAACTTTTAGATCCACAAGGGGGGGGGGGGGGGAAAGAGTTGAACGTGCAATAGCCAGAAACACACAATTATGACCAAATAAAACCCTTACTTATAGGTGACAAAAGTCTAGAACTTTTGTTCCTATGATAAACAATTCATTTCTACGTGTTGGACTTTTTTCATGGCTGGACCTTAGCCCTGTGTACATTCAGTTGGTGCAAAAAAAAGCAGTCTGATTATTCAATGTTACTCTACTCGTTCATAAGGACTATTTGATTCATTATATTGAATGGATGAGAGAAAACTAAAGAAAAAAGTAATGGGTATTTTTGTCATCTAGTATTAGTTTATACTTTTTTTTTTCTTCATCTTTCTCTCAACCATTAAGTGGGTGAATCTGAATATGGCCAGTAATTGGCTGGCGTTACATGGCTACTAACAATATTTTATGTTATCAAAGTCTTCCATTGAGTGATGTTTAACCACTCTCAAGATTGTAAAATGTTTCATGTTTGAGTTGAAGTTGGACTTGCATTTCAATCCTAAACCAAAATTCCAAACCATCAAACACCCCCTAAAAGAGCGGTCGACCGTTTGTTTGTTCGTGGCCATTGTCTCGGGCTGGGCTATCTATAATAGCGTGTAATCATCTTTTGATATCATTCTCCTTGTCTTTTTTGCTTCTATATATTATTGTTTGTGTGCTGTTATTCATAATTTGGGGATTTCTTTTCATCTATTTTGTAATATATTTTTTTCATTTTGTCTGTGAAAATTGGTTTGAATCAACGTATTTGAATCGTACCAGGTTGTTTGCCTGAATGATGAAATAACAATTGGCAAAGTTTAATATTTTACAAATAAACTTGTGCCGACCCCTTTCCTAAAAAATAACATAACGTATGTAGGACTCTAATTTTAGATGAGCAGGAGGTCACCCCACAATCTTAGTGAAAGCCAGAAGCTCCCTCTTTCCCCTTACCCTCAAGCCCACGGCTGCATCGATGCCTGTGAGTGGGGCCAAATATCCATCAACTAGTATAGTGCTTCCACTCCAGTTGTAGTATAGAAATGTAGCACCAAATCACTCGCGCTCGGTTAGACTTCTGCTAAGCATCCCCCTTTCCATCTACCTACTTAGGGGTTGTTCTTATTTTGAAAATTTTATGAGTGTCCCTGCTGTCAAACGACTCTTTAACAATATTGGAGTGACATTGCGGATATTGTAAGCAATTTCCCTTACTAGTCATTGATACTAGTTTTTAAAACTTTTTATATACCTTAAAGTTGAAAACTAAACTAATACTGCCCCATAGCCAGAAATTTTTGGATTTGCCATTACCCCTTTAGGGTTCTATTTTTCTTTAGCTTGTTCTCTCGCTGAAAACCATTTTGGTGATTTTTGGACTTTAATTAGCTTGAAGGCATGAAGCATATACTCTCCATCCAAACATGCACCAAACTCCATAAGTTAGTGATGAACTCCAAATTTTGGTGATTGATTATAACCTTGCTTAGATTATCTTGCAATCAAGTTAAAGAGTTATCATGTTCTAATTTTAAAATGTATAGTTTTCCAGTACCTAAAACAAATTCTTGTATAATAATGTAATTCATATGATCCATATATTCTAGAAGGTTGGAAAATAGAGGAATGTCATCATACTTTAAACATGTTTAACGATTAAAATGGGTGATTAACAATGGATAGGTGAGATCATTTCTGAATATTCAAGGGATTCAAATAAAAGTGGGCCTATTTTTTTCTCTTTGAACTGGCCTTTGTGCAATTAAGACGAACCTCTATGGCTGGATGGTTATTTTTTTGTTTGGTGTTGATAAAAACCGTTGCAAAAGATGCATATGCAATGATCAATTGCTTGACCATGGTTTTCAATGATGGAATACAACTTCTATGGCAGTTTTTAACAACACAAAATGACCATCTGAGCATAGAAACAGCTGTGATTTCAATACACACACACACACACACACACACACACACACACACATATATATATATATATATATATATATTTATATATTCCCTCTAGCATTGCTTTGTTTGATGCATCTATTGTGCTTTCTATCTGGGAAGATGTCTAACCTGACCCTACAAGTAACAAACATTATCTTTGTCTACAGATGACCTTTGCACAATTATTACCCATGCTGAAACAAGTACATTTTTTTTAGGATTTACCATCATAGAAACAGATTCTGTTGAATTTGAATGAACCTGCAATTGTGGGACACCTGATACAGAATAGGTTCTAGGGAAATGGAGCTAAGGCTAAGGTTTCGGCCATCTTGTTGAGCGATAGTATGAAATACCCCTCTTGCTCACCCGATGCTAGGGAAGATCTCTATAGAGTGTTCTTATTTTTTTAATTGGTTCAGTCTTAACACAAAAAATAAGGTCGACTGAATGTTAGTCGGGTCTGGCTCATGGTGATCATTTACCGACAATTGAGCCTCCATGGCCTTTATGATTGCAACTGGCCCCTACACATGGCTCCGGGTTTCGGATGTTGGTCAGCTTTGACTCGTGGTTGATGTTGAATGAACAAGCTGACCTTGGCAAGATGTGATGAAGCACAAAGTCAAGCAGGTGCCAACCTTGACTTCCATGTAAATGAGTGAACCCATTAAGAGAAAGTTTTATCTGCAATATTTCGTGCTTGCTGGTCTACATAACAGACCTATGGGCAGCCAGCAGCAATCCCACTTAACTGCTTTATTCAGTCATCTTCGGCTTTAGGGGTTTAGGAGCCCAGACAGAAGATCAAAATTCTAGATAAAGGACACTAGGTATAAATTTTTGAACTTTTAAAGAATGAGAAAATTTGTTCAAAAATATTAATATAAAAATAAAATGCTTTTAAAGTTTATGTAATTACCAATACTTAACAATAGAAAGTTATGTGTCCATCGAAGGAGAGAAGAATATTTTGGTAATTTATTAAAAATATTCTCGTTAGTCTTTTTACTTTTTTCTATTTTCAGTTTTGTCTTTATAATTTTTTTAAATGTGAATTAAAGTTATTTTAATCATTAACCATATTGACGTACAAAAAAAATTATGCATCAGTATAGCGACACTTAACCTATACCTGCCTCTACTCCTGCTAGCTGCTCTCAACAGGTGTTACGGGACTTATGGTCACCCTTTAAAGGCGGTACTGATTTTTATAAGTCGCCTCCATCAGATGGGTAGAACCCTTGTGGCCTCCTTCCCACAAAAAAACTACTTTAAAGAGGCCCACACACTAGTCCACATTTTTGAAAAATATGTTTGGTTGGCAAAAATTCATCATCAATATGCTTTGCATGATGGCTAGAATGGAAAGGGAAAGGAGAAAAGTAAGGAAAGGATGGACAAAGAAAGAAATAACATTTTGTTTCTAGGTCTTGCTTTTGTTTACAATTTCAAAAGGTGGACCAAAAAGCCATTGGATTTTCTTTACCATAGACCTTCCCTTAAAAGGAGAAGGAAGCCTGGAATAACAACATATCTATTGAATCTGGACATGGTAGTACTCATATTGGAAATATCTGGTGCCAAAGTCACTCAATGGGTAAGTCATGAATCCTTAACCTAAATCCATTTTACCAAAAGTTTCTACCATATCAATTTACCCTTTTGTACAACCCAATAATTTCAAAAAATGAGCCATCTATGAGGCCAATTGTATTTTTGTGTCTTTTTTCTTTGGGCTTAACAGGTTGGTGCATTGTTTAATTCATGTTTCATTTCCTATAAAACTACTTATTTCCTATAAAATTACTTCGGGGCACCCATAAGCTCATCTCTCTCTCCCACTCACCAGTGCGGACTACTATTTAAAATTCTCTTCCTCTGTTCCTCTCTCTCTCTCTATCTCTATACATGCAAGAGAACTCAAATGGCATGGAGCTGTTTCTTTGTTTCTTTCTTCCACCAGATTTTCACTTTCGGTGGTAGACAAGTCAAAAAAGAGAGGAACCACCCTGTTGAATTGGAACCATTAGTTTACATGATATGACAGTTCTATCATCGTTGATATTAGTGGCAGAGACGCAGACGTGGAGGTGGAATAAAAAGGCTTGAATCAAAATACTTATGTGAAGTTGGAAGATTGTGTTCCCATGGCAATATGGTGGCTATGGAAGAACATGAATTATGAATACCATGACAACAAGAAAAATCGAAATCTGTTACATCAGAGGCAATTGACTGTCTTTTCATTATGATTCAACAAGTGCTAAATATGCCTCTTCAAGCAGAAGAATGAGTTTCCACAAGTTTTGGTCCTTTTTTATGTAGGAAGTCCCTCATAAATATCATCTACTTCAAAACAGATCAGCATCACCACAAAAGCATATAGAAGACTAATATGCTAATGAAACCACATCTGAAAGATGCCTTGGTTTGATCAACCAACTTCCCCTTCCCTATTTTAATGCTATTCACAGTACCTACACCACGGTCCTTATACAAGTGATAGCAATGTCATTGAAAATTATATATATATATACACACACACACACCCGCACTACTTCTGTCACAAAGAAAAACCAACAAATCTCTAATATTTGTGTTAAAAAGTGTTTTGAACGAAATGTGAATCTCTTAATTTGTTCATTATAAACACTAAATTAATCTAAATAATGTTCAAGTTCAAATTACTTTTATAAAAAGAAGTGTTTTTTTCTACTATTAAAATTTTAATGTTATAAGAGCCATTTCTTTTTTAATTATTATGGTTATTAATAAAATAAATAATAACTAACTTAATGTATGTTTATCAACAAATATATTTGAAGATACTACTAATTACGAAAAAAAAAATTAATAGGCCTGGCTTCATTCGCTTACCTAAGTGGTATGTTTTTTTATGATCTTATATGTATAAATATATATATTCACAGGCACACACAAGAGAGAGAGAGAGAGAAAGAGAGCTTGTATTAAATGAAACTAAAGAGTAATGGAAAAACAAAAGGAAATAGAGAACAAGCAGCATAGAAGAAGTGAGGAACCAATCCGACAGCCAGAAAGACTTCACGATAGCTAAAAATCTCCCTTCAGAAGGTTTGCAATAAATGGTGGAAATTAAAACGTGCATTAGCAAAGAAGACTTCATTGGGAATGATCCACATCTTTCACCAGAAGATACATAACCATAACCATGTATGAAAGAAATCGTCATCACTTAGACTTGCAAAGGGTCGGCGATCCAAGTAAAAGATCACTAAAACACAAATACAAATGGCAAATCGATCTACAACTTCAGTAAAAGGATTAGACATTTGCCTCTTGTTAACAAATCTAGTACAGCTCTATATTTGCTCAAATTATAATTGCCTTTTCATGCAGTGTCACGGGCCGACTTTTTCAGACTGCGCGGCGTGGCAAACTCTCACCAGTAAGCCGCAAGCCTTCGCTTCGTTCAAGTGGGCGCAGATTACTTGAATGCTTCTTCGAAAACAAAGACACAAAATACACAAGAGTCTGGAAAGAAAACTCACAATATACTCACTTTAACAAGATGAGTACATCACGAGGGAAGCAAGTAAGCTTTTAACTTTACTTACATAGGATGGCCGAAGCTGCTTATAGAATTCCCATGGCGACCATCCAAAACAAGGAATCCCAATATTACACTTGGGCTGTTTTAGGAGAGTACTCCGACACAAGTGAACACTAAGCTTACACCATGACTCAACATAAACAAAGAAAGTACATTTGCAAAGCAAAGGACTGTACATACTTTAGACGCAGGGGAACAGGCTCCCCCCTTCAAAACAAGCGTCGTCCTCTGCGCTAGCAGCTTCATGGTAGACCCTAACATCTTCTGGATGACTTCGCTTCAAACGGAAGCCATACTCCATTGTTGGCTGGTCTTCGTCTACCCACCTGACCAAGTATCGCTTCGGTTCGCCACGGTGGTTGATTTTGTGCCGAAGGATCTGGTCCAACTATCAATTGGTGGTCCTCCGGGTCGAAGGAGATCGTTGCAAGATTGGTTCTCACCATGGCTGGCTTCTCTCCGGGTCTTCAGCATCGGAATAGAATGGCTGAAAGTTGCGGATGTGGAACACAGGATGCCCCTTGAAATCTAGTGGAAGATCTAACTTGTACGCCAGCTTCCCCATCTTCTTGACCATAGTAAATGGCCCTTCATACTTTCTGATCCGTGCTCGCATCGCCCACGAAAGATGCTTGCCCAGTCTGCGTAAAGCTTCACAAGGACTTGGTTGCCCGCGCGAAATTCCATCGACCCTCGTCTTTGATCTGCATGTTTCTTCAATTCTGTAGGGGCATGGCCCACTTTATGCCGAGGTGGCCGCCATCTAGGGAGCTTCGCAGGCATTGTCCCTACGAATTCCTCTAAGATAGGCGCAAGCGCCTCTAGGACCAAACCAGGAGAGTTTTTAGCACTTCCCTGGTTGCCACCAAGTCCATCTCGTCGCCATGCTTCGGGCCTCTATTCAATTGGAGCGCAGATATCATCGCGACCTTGCCCTTGTCTTTCCTCAGTGTTACCACTGGCAACATGCAGGGAGACTTCTCATCCATAATGCTTACACTACGCAAATGCGGCATCGGGACCATCTTAGCTGCACTAAGGAGCTCCATGCCGAGAATCATCTGGTAATCGTCCATCGGGACCACAGAGAAGTTGGCTTCTCTAACCAACTCTCAATCTTTACAACCACATCCCGGGCCACTCCATGGATGGGTTTTGCCTTTGAGTTGACTGCCTTCATGCACAACTCTCCCCTCTCAAGGGTGAGGCCTAGTCTCCTCGCCTCCACAACTAAGACGAAATTGTGCGTGACACCCATATCTATCATAGCCATCATAGGCTTTCCGTTCACCAAAATCTCAACGTACATGAGTTCCCTGGAAGGCATCGTTGTGACCTTGGCTTTCTCTTCACGTTGCAGTGAGTTGAGAAGCTGAAGTGCACCAATCCTCGATCCTTCCCCTTCTTCAGTCCCACCTTTGATAGCCCTCACAGCATTGGCCTATTCGGTGGGTCTCACCCATTTTGGGCAGACACGCGTATAGTGCCTTCCTCCGCAAACCCAACAAGTCACTTCTCTTGGTGGCCCATTGTTGTCCTTGCGGAAGAGGGGTTTTCTGTCGTGGGCTTCTGGGGCAACGATTCACTTCTGTTGTCTCGTCGTTCCTCCCTCTTACCGTCGTGGTCAGACTCCTTCTAGACTTGAAGTATCAATGTAGCTTCTGCGTTGGGTGTTGTCCAAGCGCTCGGCTGCCACATATGCTGCTCTAAGCTCTCAAGATTTGATCCCTCCACGTCGGCTTGGGCCCAAGATTGGAGCCCTATGATGAACCAGTTAAGTTTATCTTTTTCTGGCTATAGGCACGTCCAACATGATCTCTGATATGCCCGAATGTAATTTCTCAAGGCACCAGTCTGTTTCAGGTTTGCAACCAACTATAGGCGTGCCTTTCAGCATTCACGGGCATGAAGTATCCCTTCAACTGTTTGCGG